>NC_137542.1:4520737-5227552 GCF_963082525.1 Nesoenas mayeri
CCCCTCCCCTCCCCTTGCCTCCCCTCCCCTCCCCTCCCCTCCCCTCCCCTCCCCTCCCCTCCCCTCCCCTCCCCTCCCCTCCCCTCCTCTCTCCTCTCCTCTCCTCTCCTCTCCTCTCCTCTCCTCTCCTCTCCTCTCCTCTCCTCTCCTCTCCCTAAATAATCCTCATTGGCCTTTTAAAGGAGCAGAGAGAACAACACGATCTAATTGCAAAAAGCAAACATTTTGGAATCTTTCCCTCATTATGGGCCAGATAATCCTTTTTGATTGTTGCCATGGAAAGGTGATAATAACCGCAAAATTATTAAATGGCTGAAAATGTGTTGGTACTCAGAGTCTGGCTTATCTGATGTTATCTTCTATTGCCTTCTGTTTTTTTGGTTTTTTTTTCCACTTGTAATTTTTATGTGCATGAAGAAAAATTGAGAATTGAGATGGGACCAGAGATGAAAGAGACGTGTTATGAGTCAAAATGATGCTGTTGGCTCGTGACAGGAGAAATATACAGGGAGTATCCCAATAATATTTTTCATAGTTTAATATTCTGGCTGGCAAGTATTCTTGGAGGGACTGAAAAAAATGACCAGGTGCAAGTACGGTGAGATGGCAGCGTGACTGTGCTGGCACAGGAGGAATAGTTAATCTGGTAGGGAGTAGCCATGCAGAGCCACTTCCGTCCATAAAGTACTGAGAACTTCTTAATTAAGATAGTCTGTGTTTATTATCCTGTGTTTCCCAACTCCTCCATCATGAAAACAAACGTTGAACAAATTTGGTTTTATGCCTGCTGCGTAAATCCAGAAGGAAGGCTTGGGTTACGTCTGGATATTTGCCGTCATCTAGCTTCTTTTTTTTTTTAGGAAATAAAATTCCTGTCTTATTGTAATTGTTGGGGGAAAACAAACAAACAAACAAACAAACCTTAAATGAGAGTGTGCGGTACCAATGCAGGTGGGAGTGAGTCACTCGTCTGTCGCAGTAAACCCGAGTCACTGCCCAGGCTTTGTTACAAGTTTCTGTATTTGGCCAGGTATTGGGTTTATTTGCACTAAATACATGATTAGTTACACTAACAAACATCTTGTTTTCTCCCTGGGCTAAGTTATTTTCCTTTCATTACTTTTATTTCTATATCAACCCAGTGATGTTGATTAATTTTTTTCTACTTTATTTTGATAAACAGACAAAAATCAAGGCATGGGTAATTATGGAAAATGCTGTATTTCTGTACATTTTGAAAGAAAAAAAGGATTTATATTGCGCACTGAAAAGGAGTTCTTCTTGAGTTTATTCTCAATTGAATAAACATCCTATTTACTACTTATGTTAATTAATTCATCAGGCTGTGGCTTGTAGATACCCACCTAAGGAATCACTAGCATGTCAGCCTTTTTGCGTTAATTTTTTAATGCCTTTGGCCATGAAGTTGGAAGTAACAACAGGCTTATAAGGCTATCATATACAATCAGCACTTCCTGAATGTAGTAGTAACAGTGATAATTTTTTGTCATTTAATGTAAAAATATATGCCATTAATATTTATCATTGTTGTAAAAAGTCTCACAAGAGTATCATTGTTAATCAACAAGTTTCAGGAGAGCTCCACAAACTCTGCAGTCAGATTTTTAGTCTCATGAATAAGCAATAAAAACAGTCACTGGCTTCTTAGTACATTTCATATTTAGAAACTAAAATTATTATAACTTCTTCCAGTAATTCCAGGAAAGCCCTGGAGGAGAAAATGTTATTTCACACCTACTACCTCCTGCCTTGACGATGAGAAGTGACAATGTCTCTTTCACTGTAATGTGTACCCCTGGTTGCTGGCGGCTTGATGGTATGACCTGTGCACGGGACTTTGTCCTTTGTGTCCCTGCTGAACACCAGGCAGCAGCAGACACAGAAACAGTCACTGAATGCAGGATACTTCACTGGCATTGCACTTCTGACAATGAAACCTACCAAATTTACTTCATGCTCACTTTTGTTTATTTATAGCAAGTTTCAAGAAAATAAAAGATGTAGTGGATTGCAATATTCTCTGGCTTTGATCTGTCATTATTCAAGATACTTTCTATTGTGATACCTTGTAGGTTGCTGTCAATAATTAAGCTTTTTTGGACAATGTTGTTAGGCTTGCTTGGCGGCTAATGCAAGGAAAACATTCATATTGCACTGTCTTCCTTTCAATCACCTGCCATGGTATATGTATAAAGAAGAAGAGGGTTGCAAAATGCTGAAATTGTTGTTTGAAGTGACTTGTCTTGAACTGTGTGCAATATCCTGATACTTTAAATGCAGCTTTCATGACCTGAATTGCTTTATTTCTGAATAACATAGCAGGGGACTTTAACAAATACCTTTCTCTAAGGTAATAAATGTCTGCTCACTTTTAGGTTTTTTAGTATAACGCAAATACAAATAGAGAAAAACTATTTTTTATGGATTTCTCCAAATTGTTATCCATGCATATTATGTGTTTGATTTAAGCAAGACTAGCAAGAGCCATTGGCAGCAATTTCTCACTCAGTAACCTAGCAATCAGGCATGATACTGAGACAAAAGTGGTTTGCCACTAGAACACACTGAAGGGCTCAAAAGTTTCTAGACACTTCTTAAAATAATAGTTTTAAACTACTTAGCAAGGAAATTTTAACAGATAAGTAACTAGTGGAAAATCATAAAAGCCTGTACAGAAATTGAAAAGGAAATACTACCAAATTCAAATAAAAATAAATATGGCCAAGAAAACAAGAACTAATAAGAAAATTATGAGAAATAGGAAATATGGTTTAAACATTCCTAGATTAAAAATAAATGAGACAATAAATTAAAAATCAAACAAAATCCTAGGAAATTGTCGTAAAAATTGGGTTGGTGATACAACATAATTATGCAATGGAGAAAACAATTCAAATACTGCTTCTGTTGACAATATCAAACAGGAATAAAGCCATCAAATACTGGAATTGTTTTGAACTTGCACAAAGCTGATGCAAGTAGCATTTGGATTTAAACTGATTCTGCTGATCTCGTTAGAAGTTGTTGTATAACAGCTCCTGATGTAGACATCCTGAGCACCAGACGTCTGATCCAGCTTTTTTTGGAAGAGTTTTGCTTTTAACTTCCCTAGGAGATTTATTAGGCCTTAAACCTGCAGGAATGCCAAGTGTTATGTAAACAATGCTTTTATCATTCAGAATGTTCAGCACTGCCGTGTGTTATGTACTCCTTCTCTTTGCCAGAAATGAGGACGTGTAATCAGGGGGAGCATTGCCTGTGCCTGGCTACAGGGCTTGCACACAACAGTGGCTCTGATGAGGAGCAAACCTAATTTAGAGGCAGGATAATGTCCTACTGCCATGGCAGCAAATAACTGAGGATGTAATTGCCTCATGGTGGGCAGTGGTCTGGGCATCTTTGTTTATAAATCAATCAATCAATCAATCAATCAATCAGGAAGTTATTTTAAGGTCAAGATCAAAACAAAGAAATGGCAGCAGTTAACCCAGTATGATTGTGGTCTGTTGAATGGGTCCCTAGGCAATTAAGAGGCATGCACGAGGGTAGTGACAATAAGTTTTGTTTGGGGAGGGATAAATACCTTAAAAAAAAAAAAACAAAAAAAACTAACTGTTCTTAGGGAAAAAAATAATTACAAAAAAGAAATCAAAAGTTCCAGTGACAAATACACAACTGCAACTTGCACAAAATAACGAGTGATTCCTTTAATGAGGCCCACAAATAGAGGGGAAAGGAAAGGAATTCCCTAATGAGCCTCCAGGTTGTTGTTAATAGCTTCATTTGAGAAGATACACGTTGAATTTCAGACTCCACTGTTATATTCTATTTATCAGTCTTTTTTATTATAGTCATTTTGTTTGTCAAGATCAAGCAGTAGCAATCTATTTGTGTACCCACAATAACTCTTTTATATTTCCTGTTGGTGAGTAACGAGGCTTCTCTAATCACCTGTTTGTGCTGTAACTACTGTGTCCTTTGTTGTTGCCATAAATTACTGGATACCATTGGCAAACGATAAAAAATAATATTTGTGAGTTAGAGCATGGAACTGGAGTCAGGAAATGATCTGCATTTTGTGTTTGGAGAAAGAGAAAAAGAAAACGGATGAAGTTAATTGTATTACCGGAGTAATAAGTTGACATGGAAGGACAGGAAAAAGTAGACCGGTGGTGATCTTGCCCTGCTGTGTGGATCTCTCCAGTCACTGTGGATCAGCAAAATAAGCTGCATTCAGTCCCCTGGAGTTTTACTCTTGTATATAAAAAATTAATTCAGTCCTCCAAAGTGTATACTTTTACACTTAAAGCTTTGTACTCTTATGTGCTTTATCTGCGTATTTTCTGTAGGTGTTCAGACAGAAGAATTTATGGTGAACTGAAAGAGACTATTTTTAGGTACCTTCTATATTATAGACACGGCATGTGAGAAAAAGCAGCTGTTTTCATTAGAAGGCAAGTTTTATTTCTCAGGAGAATTCCATTAAACATTTTTGTGTAGGCAACACAAAATTTGATTTGTTGAAACTGGAAGGCTTTGTAGATGTGTAATTCTTCAATTTTAATTAGGAAGTATTTTATTATCAATATCAGAAACCCACGTTTCACAACAAAATGTACTGATTTTCTTTTAAAATCATCTTTCAGATTAATCTTTTTTTGTAGAAACGGATTCGATAAGAACGACCATTTGAATTCCCAACTGCTATAGTTACCATAAATAATTACTGGGAACTGAATAATAAACTCAAACACATTTGTGAATTTTATATTTGAAAATGTTAAAGCCCCTCAAGCTCTTTCAAATAATGGTATTTCTGTATTTTTGCAGTTTAAAAACACTTCAGAGGTGAAAGAAATCTAGAAATACCATCCATACCCTTAGAAATTAAACTAGTTCTCTCAATCTGAATTATTATTTTCCTGCTATATCTGTTTCCTGTGCTACAACAATCCAATGACTTGAGAAGCCTTCCACGGTAGTATGGTAGTCCTTTGTTTTAAAAAGCAATACATTGAATCTACTTTTACCTCAGACTTATTTGAGAATTAAATTCATAATTATTTCATCTTTTCAACTTGAAGTTCTCTGAGGTTTTATGGAGCAAAGTGAATTTTCCATTTTTTTTTTTTTTTTTTCCATGAGAAACTGTACTCATACAAAGTCTTCTGAGAGAAGATATTCATGTCCATAAGTGTTTTCCATGCTGGATCCTTTATTTGTTTCTGAAGATGGTAGTGATCTAGAATTTTGTTTTGCATACTTTACATGTAGACTTTTATGCACTTTAAATGCATATGTATATGTGTTTATATATGTAACATATGTGTTGTATTGGTCTAGTGTTATTTTCCTTAAAATAGGGTTCTTTAACTGGTATGCATGCATATGAGCCAAATTCTGCACACAGAGACAAGATATAATAATTGATTTTATTACAGAGTTGTACAAGTCTGGACACTAGCTCAGTCTAGCATCCTAGCAATATGAAAGTCTCAATCGTTTATACAAAACCCTGCCAGTATATACATGTCCCCATGCAGGGCTGATAGGCTACAATATTTGCGTACAAGTTATATAGCACTATTCCTACTGTGTATGCTCAGTGAGTAGGGGTCTTCTCCTGAAGGTGGGTAGCCTTTGATGAGGAGGTGGGGTTTTTTGCATTAAAATGGTGTTATTATGAGCAAAGTTCACTTTAAGCACATTGATTAAATTGGGCAATAATCACTAGATACTCAATAAACTCAATGGTTGAATTCTCAATTCCAGGATAGGTTTTGTTCTATAATTGAAAGCTAGTCACTGCTAGACATCTCATCTTTTATTAGTCCGATATAAACTTTCTGGTAGGTCTCATGGTCAGGTCTTTTTGCCTATCTAGCAACAGTGCTAGCACCATACAAGTTCATTTATAAACCTTGTTCTTACTCTGAAAAAAAAAATAGTTTATGTTGTGGCACCTCAGGTTTACAAATAGTAAGAGTCTGGAAAGTGGAAAAAGGCATTGATGAACAATGACAAAGGCTTAGAATTTGAATTGCACCTATTAAAATGTAATCACCTCCCTCACTTTTTTCCTCTATGTTTGGTGAAAAAAACACATTAATTTGTATGGTTTTTACATATTGTATTTATTAATTATACATATATTTATGAGATTTAGTATTTTTTTCTCCTTCTTAGTATTTTTTCCTTTCTTTGATCTTTACATTCTGCCCGGACCTGTGCTATACATGCAGACTCAGGACTCTATTGTGCCAAAGAACAGCAGTTGCATTTCAAGCAGTACGTTGTGGACATCCTGTACATAATTAACCATGTTAACATTATCTGGATGCAGTTAATAAAGCAAACCTGCAGATAAACCAAAAAACCATAGCAAACAAGTTAGGCAAACCGGGCTCTTTCTTTTTTTTCTACTAATTAAGCCAGAGTAGGAGACCAGGTTTATCTTCAGGTCCTCTCAAGACATGCCATTGAATCTGGGATGTATCTGGGATGTTGAAGGGCAGGTTAATCATTTGACCTTGAGACTAGAAGCAACTAGTTCTGTTCTCCAGATCAGCTATTTTGGCTGTCTTGGCTGTCTTGCAATGCCATACAACAAATCAGTTGTTATAGGAACATGTGTCTAGGTTCAGAAGCTGAAACAAAACAGTTATTTAGCTTAATATTCAAGGATCTATATGTATCATTATTAAAATAGCAGTTAAGGTCCCCAAAAACATCACATATCCATGGTGTGCTAAAAGCATCACATCCTCAGCCATTCCATTAGTGAATATGTTCCATTTATACCTTTTTTTTTCCTCATAATTTTCCAATTACTATTCCTATTTCTTTATTTCCAAATGATTCTTCATACCAAGTAACAAGTGCACTCAAGCCTGCCGCCCATCTTTGTTTAGGTTTGGTTAACAAATTACGCTAGAAAAATAAAAGTAAATTAAAAAAACACCACCAAGTACACAGTACTTTAGTGCAGAGTGGCCACAGCGAAACAAAGTTTTGACATACACAAACTCTTTTCTTGCTTAACATTCCTGTAAACCATCGTATAGTAAAGTGGCTTTTAAAGTCTGAGGCAGTCCTTGCAGCATGGCTTTGAGTGTTTGGATGGCCACGTTGAAAGAAAAGCTGTGGAGAGCTGCAGAGCAGATGGGGTAAGTGGTTGGTTAAGGTCAGGGCTGTGCTGTATGAGTGAATATGGAGCAGATGTCTGTGAAACAACTGTGGCCAACAAGTGGTTTTACGTAATCCAATTTACCACCTTAGCTAAAAGTCCTTGTTTTCCGTGTCTTTGTATCACATGCTGCTGCATGGAATAAGTGCTCTCAGAGGTTCACGCTCAGTTCTTGTCTGATGCCTTGAGTTAAAATGCACCTGACAGCATGTTGTTTCATCTAATTTTATATTGTATTTGGGGAAAAACTAGGGCTAGAAGAAACCTCTGTTACGAGTAACAGTACGCCATACAATCTATACAGGAGTCTTTATATGTACAAAACTTTCAGATTTTATTATATTTCTGAACAAATTTTAAAAGATATGGTGAAAATTGCATCTGTTCATCTTTCCAGTGACTGCTAGCAAAAACTACTGGCAATTACAGAAACATGGCGGGACAGCTCACATGACTGGAATGTGGTCATGGATGGCTGTGCCCTTTTCAGGAAAGACAGGCCAGCCAGGCGTGGTGGTGGAGTTGCTCTCTGTGTGAGAGAACAACTACAATGTACTAAATTCTGCCCAGGAGTGGAGGAGGAGCAAGTTGAGAGTGTGTGGGTCAGAATTAAGGTGCAGGCTGGCAGGGGTGACACTGTTGTGGGCATCTGTTACAGGCCACCAGATCAGGCTGAGGAAGTTGATGAGGCCTTCTATGGGCAGCTGAGAGTGGCCTCGCAGTCACAGGCCCTGGTTGTTGTGGGTGATTTTAACTTCCCTGATGTCTGCTGGAAGGACCATTCAGCCAGCCAGCCACAGTCCAGGAGGTTCCTCCAGTGCACTGATGAGAACTTCCTCATGCAGATGGTGGAGGAGCCGACTAGGAGAGGTGCACTGCTGGATCTCATCCTCACTAACAAGGAGGGTCTGGTCGAAGCAGTAAAGGTTGAGGGCTGCCTGGGTTGCAGTGACCACGAGATGGTGGAGTTCAGCATCTTGTGTGGCAGGAACAGAATAGCAAGTAGAATTGCAACCCTGGACTTTAGCAGGGCTAACTTTGGCCTTTTCAAGCAATTGCTGGGGGAAATCCCATGGGCAAGATTGCTTGAAGGAAAAGGGGCCCAAGAGAGCTGGGTTGCATTCTGAGATTGGTTCTTCCACGCTCAGGATCAGAGCATCCCTACACGTAGGAAGTCAAGGAAGGGAGCCAGGAGGCCTGCGTAGTTGAATAGGGATCTGTTGGGTATGCTCAAGCAGAAGAGGAGAGTTTACAGGTCATGGAAGCAGGGACTGGCCACTTGGGAAGAATATAAGGCTGCTGTTAGAGGATGTAGGAAGGCAGCTAGGATAGCCAAGGCCTCCTTAGAATTACAGCTGGCGAGAGGGGTCTAGGACAGTAAAAAGAACTTTTTCAAATACATAGCAGATAAAACTAATACCAGAGGCAATGTAGGCCCACTGAGGAATGGGGTGGGTGCCCTGGTGGCAGAAGATACAGAGAAGGCAGAATTACTGAATGCCTTCTTTGTCTCTGTCTACTCTGCCGGAGGCTGTCCTGGGGAGCCCTGTACCACTGAGACCCCGGATGAAGCCAGGTCAATGGAGGAGTTTGCTTTAGTTGAGGAGGACTGGGTTAAGGAGCAACTAAATAGTCTGGACATCCGTAAATCCATGGGTCCAGATGGGATGCATCTGCAGGTGCTGAGGGAGCTGGCTGAAGTCATTGCTGGACCGCTCTCCATCATCTTTGCAAAGTCTTGGGAAACGGGAGAGGTGCCCGAGGATTGGAGGAAAGCAAATGTCACTCCAGACTTCAAAAAGGGCAAGAAGGAGGACCCGGGTAATTATAGACTGGTCAGCCTCACTTCCGTCCCTGGGAAAGTAATGGAACAGCTTATCCTTGGTGCCATCTCCAGGCATATCAAGGGTAAGAGGGTTATTAGGGGCACTCACCATGGCTTTACCAAGGGTAGGTCATGCTTGACCAACTTCATAGCCTTTTATGAGAATGTAACAAGGTGGATGGATGATGGCAGAGCGGTGGATGTGGTCTAGCTTGACTTCAGTAAAGCCTTTGACACAGTCTCCCACAGCATCCTCACAGCTAAGTTGAGGAGGTGTGGTCTAGACAATAGAGCAGTGAGGTGGGTTGCAAACTGGCTTAAGGAGAGAAGTCAGAGAGTGGTAGTCAATGGTGTGGAGTCCAGTTCGAGGCCAGTACCTAGTGGAGTGCCTCAGGGGTCAGTACTGGGGCCAGTATTATTCAATATATTCATTAACGATTTGGACGAGGGAATTGAGTGTACTATCAGCAAGTTTCCTGATGACACCAAGCTGGGAGGAGTGGCTGACGCGCCAGAAGGCTGTGCTGCCATCCAGTGAGACCTGGACAGCCTGGAGAGCTGGATGGGGAATAACCTAATGAAATTTAACAAGGGAAAGTGTAGAGTCCTACATCTGGGCAGGAACAACCCCAGGTTCCAGTATAGGCTGGGAAATTGCGTATTAGAGAGCAGTGTAGGGGAAAGGGACCTGGGGGTCCTGGTGGACAACAGGATGACCATGAGCCAGCACTGTGCCCTTGTGGCTAGGAAGGCCAATGGCATCCTGGGGTGTATTAGAAGATGGGTGGTTAGTAGATCGAGAGAGGTTCTCCTTCCCCTCTACTCTGCCCTGGTGAGACCACATCTAGAATATTGTGTCCAGTTCTGGGCCCCTCAGTTCGAGAAGGACAGGGAACTGCTGGAGAGGGTCCAGCGTAGGGCAACAAAGATGATTAAGGGAGTGGAGCACCTCCCTTATGAAGAAAGGCTGAGTGAGCTGTGTTTCCTTAGTTTGGAGGAGACTGAGGGGTGACCTTATTAATGTTTATAAATATATAAAGGGTGAGTGCCACGAGGACAGATCCAGGCTCTTCTCGGTGGCAAACAATGATAGGACAAGGGGTAATGGGATCAAGCTAGAACACAAGAGGTTCCACTTAAATTTGAGAAGAAACTTCTTCTCAGTAAGGGTGACAGAGCACTGGAACAGGCTGCCCAGGGTGGTTGTGGAGTCTCCTTCTCTGGAGACGTTCAAAACCCGCCTGGACATGTTCCTGTGCGACCTTACCTAGGCGTTCCTGCTCCAGCAGGGGGATTGGACTAGATGATCTTTTGAGGTCCCTTCCAATCCCAAACATACTGTAATACTGTGATACTGGAAGAGTCTGCGTTGTTCACCCAGAGAGCTTACATGTTACTGCCAGCTGCATTGTCCAAAATAAACAGAATCACCTCTTTATCATAGCTGACAGCTGTAATACCCTTATTATTTCATATCTTTCACAGGAGGGACACAGATATTCATTACCTAGTTATTATTCTGACTGTGATCAGCAACATCACCTTCCTGTAAAGTCAGAAAGAAAATGATGAAAAGCTGCAATATAGTTGTTTCTCTTTAGGTGACGTCTTTTTTGATGGTGACAGAACTTTCACGGCGATAGATTTAAATATCCGTGTGGCCAAAAAATGCATGAAATTAATGAAGAAAGATCAGCTAATTATAATAATGGAAACTTACAGCTTTATTCTCTTTAGCCGCAGGGCTTGGTATAATAGAGGAGCTCAGTGTAGAAAAAGTTCATGTAGGAAAGAGCGTTGAGTGCCAGTATGCCTGTTAAAATGGTCATCTAGCGTGTCAGTGGGCTTTGGAAGTGCCCACTTCATTGTCTCCATACAACATGGTCACTCTTCTTCTGCATGCAGAAGCGTTTCGATGGCTATGAGCTGGATCCATTCCCCAAGGATGCTGGATTAGAAGTTGTACTCAAGTACAGACCATAATGGTTACTCAAGGGTCTGAGCCAATGACTGGTCATTTGGGCACCTTCAAATCACGTGGAGGGAACTGATTAAATCTGAAGCAGAATCCGCAGGTTTCATCTAATGCAGATACAGAAGCCTGGGCGCTGTGTGCTCTGAATTACTGATCTGCTAGCATTGTGCCAGGCTGTTTTCTAATTTAAGCATAGCCAATGTTGACAGCTTCACATGGCGTATTTTCAGACATGTTTTGCAGTTTGGAATATTACTTGAAAGCAAAAAATATTCCTTCATTTTCCGTATGCGTTCTGAAACTGTTGCTATAGGTAAATGTGTGTGTATTTTTTCATAAATGTGTTTATTTTTGTATATATGTAGACATATATTTGTGGGATGCACTTGGAACTTTAACAATTTTTCAAAATTTTGAAAAGTGAATTATAAATTTTGCATATTCTATATTTTAGATACTTAACTTGAGCTATCAGATGCTGCCCATTTCTTCAATAACAGTGACAAGATTGTGTCCAATATGACCAAATTAGGTATTTAAAAGCAGATATCCAAAATCAGAAGTAAGTAGAGATTGAAGGATACTTTTCAAAGTATAATGAGAATATGCTTCAAGTTCATATTATTTTAAGGTATTTAATTTTGATGAAGATAGGAGGATATAATAAAAAGTAATTAGACTTTTAAAAACTGTTAATGACAACTTTTTAATTGCTCAGCTTTCAGATTTGGATTTACTTAAGATAGGAAAAGATAAACTCACAAGTGCTGAGATTAATAATTGCCTAGCAACTGGTGCATGAGTATATCTAATACAGGGCGAAAAAAAAGGAAAACTTTCATTTCCATTTATATAAAGTATTTATAAGTATGGAGCTAAATATACATTTGTGTGTATATGTGTGCATTTTGGAGCTTCCAAATTGCTAACCTCGAAAGTTGTGGAGCATAAAAAAGAAGAACCTGAAAAGTAAATACTGAGATGTAAAGACTGAATGAAAACTGTGAATAATTATTTAAAAGTGATAATTTCACAGTAAATGTTTGGGTTTTTTTGTTTTTGTTTTGTTTGTTTGTTTGTTTGTTGTTTTGTTTTGGTTTTGTTTGTTTGTTTGTTTGTTTGTTATAACCATCTTGCTTCACTGATGAAGTGAAAGTAGAAACTGGAAAGATAATTGTCAAGACTGTGTGTTCCTGAATGCTCAGTCCATAAGGAAGAGTATGAGGGAAGATGTTACCTGTCTAAAGAAGGTCATAAAGATGACTGTTTATTTTAAAGGACACCCTTTGGACTGTGCTGCTGATTTGACTGGGCACATGGATTTTTCTCTTCATGGAAAGCAAGGGATGGGCAAGAGAGAAGCTGCTCTGAGTCTGAATTGTTTCCTGATCAGGAGGTTGAGGCATTTCCATAGGCCTGGGAACAATTAATACTTTCAGGAAGAGCAAATTATCTCAATTAGGCTCCAGGTAGGTTAAGTCACATATGGAATCTAGATGCCTATGTTAACCATCTGATCATCATGGATATAGAAGCTATAGAAGTGAAGAAGCCTGCAGTAGTTTCTAGCAAGAAATGTGAATATTTTGTTAACTGAGAAATTGCAAGTTAACACACTGCTAAAAGTATGATGATAAGCTTTAAAAACAAAGGACAAGTGACTGGAAATGAAAATGTATTCCTGTCATGACTTGATACCTCTCTGAAAGTTTTAATTGTGCAAAACAACTTAATGGAGAGACAGTTTAGCTTAAGTGCCTTGTACAGAAAGTCTCAATTTAAGCCCTTATTCTTTCTCTTCGCATAAACTTCTCTCACCTCACAGATCTGAATGGATGCAGAGATTCAGGTTGATTCACCTGAGTGTCAGTGAGCAGCAAATAATTGTATAAACATGACTGATCTGAATGACAGCTGAAATTAAATGAGTATGTGCAAGGAGCGCCTAAGTAATTTCTGCCAGCTCTGTTGAGCATGCAGAGAGAAAAGATGTTGTGGAAGGTTGTACTGATAGGGATTAGGGCATCTTCATTAAAGGCTTTTATCATCTATCTCCCTGCTTTTGTAGGAAGAGTCATTGCTGTTAGCTGGGGTACAACTGGTACCATCCGCTGATGAGTTTGAAGGAATATCTTTCTTTTCCTTTGATGAAACAATGTCTCAACTGATGACAGCTTTCCTTAAATCCTCATGACATTGTGTGCATGAAAATTTTCCCGCAAGTTGTACAAATACTCAGAAGTGCATTATATAACCATATTTCCCCTTTAATCACTTTTGATCCATTTTTTGCTAATAAAGATTTGAAGTGACAGGAATAGTTCATCTTTTTCCCTGCAGAGCTAGTTGGCATAGAAATGAACTCTCTGCAACCTATGAAAGAGAGAAGAGTACTTTTTAAGCTGTTTTCTGTTTCTACTTGTATTTCATATTGTCAAACATCAAATGCTTTAAAAGTCTGTAACATAGCAGGCTGAAGTACAGTGACCTACTGCTCTTTCACATTCAAATGAGTAAAGTAGCTCATACTGTATACCATTAGAAAGGGAGGAGATTATACTTTTTTAAGGCAGAAGGGGATTTATTATGATAGAAATTAATCTCTGCAGACATTACTTTGGGGCTCTATTCTAACCCTGAAAGTGGGGACACACTTTTGCAGTATTGTACTATTAGACTAAATCCAAAGCTTAAGTCAGCACTTCATCTTCACCCAGGATTAATGTTTCAGCCCAGTCCCAGAGTGGTATTTGAATGAGAATCCTCTGCTTAGAATAATCTGAGTTTCTTTTTGTAAGATTATGTCAGGTTTTCAAAAGTCTCTTGTTGCATCCCTTCACAGTACAGTAACAGAAAAAGTTAAATTTTAACAAATGTTTATACCTAGTTTACATGAGTATGTTGCAGTTCCCCTTCACTACTACAAGTTACATCTTAAGTGCATGCAGTCTGCCTCTTGATCGCAGAGACTTTCAGAAGCAGCAACTACCTCAGCATTCATGACATCTGTTATAAAATAATTAATTATTCTGAGATTCATGTTCCCCTCTAAGTTTTGCCATCCAATTCACATGTAGACATTTAGAGATTATGATATCAGTTTATTTGTTTTCTAAAACCATTTAAACAACCTGCCACTAATATGCTAGTTAGAAAGTTAGCCGAACCTTCTACCTAAATAGTAAGCAAGTCAGCCTAGAAAACAAGCAGAAGGGCATAGATGAGCTGTTGTTATCTAGAAACTTTAACTTACTTTTCAAATAAGAAGGGATATAAGTTAATTATCCAACTGTCTTTTTACACTAGAATAAAACAAATTATCATCTGCCTCACTATTAAATAAAAAAAAAAAAAAAAGGCAAAAAAAAAAAAGCTTACAAATTTCTTAAAACAACTGCAGACCTCATCTGTTTTCATGTTCACTCTTTGCATCTCTGCACAGGTGTGTCTTCAATATGATTTATGGTTCTACTTCTCAGTCGTGGTTCAGCTGTGGAGAAATAGATTTGAACTTGGACACTGTACAGATGATTCTGTAAATCAGAAAGCTATTAAAACTCTTTTTCTGAAAATTGATTTTAACGTGAAACTGCTACTGGTAGCAAGTACTTTCTCAGTCTTCTTCTGAAGTATAGTTGCTCTTCTGAGTTTCAGAACTGCAGCTTACTTTTACTATCCATAGACCAAATGTCTATTGATTGGCTATTTTCTTGGCTGTTAATTCTTTGGTGCCACCTGGAGATTTCTTCTTTGTAACAAGTTCTATTCTCACAAAAGGAAATAGTTATTAATTTTATTTCTTTAGACAGAGCTTTTAAAATAAGCCATGTTTCATGTAGTAATATAAGAAATGTAATAAAAATATAGCTGCTCTTCTGGCTAGGACCAATGTTCCATCTCTTCCCACCAATGGTGAAACCAAACACTTGAGCTTTGAAACACCCATGATGTAACACGCCATTAAAGAGTGTGGTCCACCCTAACAACTTGTGTGTCTAACGCTCTGAACTCATATGTCACTACATTTGCAACTGTTTACGTGTAGATTTCACTGTGTCTTTTGTTTCAATGAGTATCAGTATCTCCTTAGACTCCTGCAGTATCAGGATGTTTACCTCAATATTAGCTTCCGTAAAATTCATCAATATGTAATGCATACTCAATGTGTTCATATTTATATTTAATACAAATTATATAAAAGAATAAACAGCATTGAATTTTTTGATGCACACTTTCTATTTCATGAAATATGCTCTGTTCTTAAATTATAGAAAAAAAATATTTCCAAACATCCACTTCTTTCCTTCTAGTTTTGAAATCTTGTGAAACTGCACAATTTTTTTGAAGAGTTGTTTTCTTTGTCATCAATTCATTGTCTTGAGCAAATATTTTTTACAGTAACATTTCAGCCAGAAATCATAACCATTGTCATTCTAGGTGTTATAAGATAGTTGAGGGAACTTGCATTTATTTCAGGCTAACAACTTTGTGCATGGGGACTGCATGGCTTCTCTCATGCCCAATTCAGGATGCTGTACCTTAGCGTTCCTATCACAGGAACTATATGTTAGAAAGTAAATAATTTTAGGTTGGAGTATTTTATTTTATTTAAAACATCAGTGAACTGCAAATTGATTTGTATATAGTAACGGTACCTGGCTGGTGTATGTGCTTTTACAACAAAGAGTGCTTTATGAAATAGTGTGTGTAGGTGGCTGTGGATGGTACTTTCCTGTTTGCATAGTGCATCTTCTTTCACCTTCATATCACAAAAATTGTTTTCATAAGCTCAGTGAATTTCTGTTCTTGCAAGGATTGATGGGCCATAACTATCATGGTGTGGCTGCATTAATTACACAGAGCAGCCAACTTCCCTTTTTCAGGTTGTCCTTTGCTGTCAAGCAAAGTATCACACTCTTCAGTCAAGAATCACATAACATTTAGTGGGGTTTTACAGGATCACAAAGTATGCAGTACAAAATTGTAAAGTTTGACAAAGACTAGATTTGTTATTTTTTACCCTGCTCTCCATCATTACCTAATTGTGGAAAGAAGCAATAGCTCTACATTCAGTGTTTTATTGAAAAGGATATGGCTTAAGAGTAGTTACATGAAGGTATGTCATAGAGCATGATGAATCTACAGAACAATTCCTCACCAAGTTCTTTTAATAAAAGAGATCCAAGTTCACTGACTCAGTTTTTTATTTTGGCTAAAAGCTGTCATAATCTTGAAAATCCACCTAATTGTTTCTAGAGAGCAAATATCTCACCATTTTGAGTTTTGCTGTATGATTTTTTTTTAATTTTTTTTTGAGTTCAGAGAAGTAGGAAGGCTTCTTAACTAAAATTCTGAGTATTTATGGATCTCCACTTTAAATTTATTATTTTTGTCTTGCCCTTATTTATTCTTAACCAAGGATTTTTTCCAAAGAAAAGATGGACGATTCACTCTGGGACTTATTTGACTTACAAATGTTCTGAAGAAATTAAAGATGTGAGGAAAACCAAAAATACATATATCTCCCAAGTTTAGTGTCCTCTAATCATGTAAATATTTTGTATGTGCCTCAATATAGTGTGGTCTAAGATAAGGTAGACTGCATTTCTACCTTACTTCTTCCGTATGAGTTCTTGTGTAAAAAGGAGAAAATATGAACGTGTATATAGATGCATATTTTATATATATATAAAAAGCTACATATATAACATGACTTCAAAGCAAGAGTTGCCTAAAAGGGTTACATGCAAAGTGGTCACGAGTTATGGCAATTTGGGGTGGGAGGAGATGCATGTGAGCATACACTCTGCTGGTTCTGTTTCACAGATCGTTGCACCAAATCATTGCTTGATGCAATGAGATTGTCTGACATTTTTCTGAGGATGAAGGAAAGGCAGCAACAGTTGTATTACATATTTTATATACAGTCTTGAGACAAACTTTAATGCCTGGCTAGCCACATAATGAAAAGTTCAGCTAGTCAGCCCTAGTAAAGAAAAAAACATGAATTATTTTTTTTATTTCACACCTGCATTCTTACTGGATCCCTTTCAGAACATTGTAATAGAAGTGCAATGTTAATTGCCTTTTGGTGGTGTTTCAAATAATGGAGCTCCTCTTAGAGTATTTGTTTAATTTACAGAAATTAGTCAAATTGCATAGTCTGTTGCACAAGCAGCAAATTACCTATTACTATGGAAAGTCAACAACACAGACGGCAGTGCTGTAAGGGTTGCTGTAAAATATATAGTTCTTCTTTTGGATTTATTTTACTCTTCCATTCACCGTGACTCTAAATTCTAAAACTGCTGTTGTGTTAAAAGTCGTATCATAGGCAACACAGTAATTTAATAATAACAAATCCTTTACTCAGTTGTGCCAAGACAAAGTGCACCCATATAAGCTTGTCTTATTAAGAGACTGGCCTTTAAAATCAAAGTCTGTTCATCAAATTCAGTAGAATGTAGAACAAATTTGATTTGAATACTTTAACATTAATGGTGTCTCAAGAGGCACAAAATATAAATTGAGGGGAATACTGTTAATTCAAAGGTGATATTTATTTTATTCTGCACAATTTCACAGACACTAAGTCATAAATAAGAGTACTGACATTTTACGTGAGTTTTACTAGTTTAATTATGCAAGTTTGCACAATATGGTATCTGGCTTGTGTCTGTGCAGTTGCTTATTTCTCTTGCTGCATTGTATTTGATGTTATGCCATGGTATTATTTTAACAATTATTGTTCAACGTATTGATATTACCTCTTCGCTTCTCCTTAGCATTGTGTAGTAAGATAAGCTAGATGTATTTTGTTATTGTTGTTGTAGCTTTTTATTTTTTTTTTTTTTTTGCCCTGTCCCATTTTCTTTAGAAGTGTGTTGTACTTGTTTTATTTCTGTGATGTGATATAATGACAATTAAAAATTTACAACAGTGACTGGCAGTAAAATTGAGGCTAGAGTGGTGGGTCAAAAGAGCACTTAGTGAAGTTATTTCCTGAACACAGAAATAAATGGCTGTTGTAGAGGACAGCATCTGCTTTATTAGTTCCAAACTGTAGGTTGGGTCACTTTACTGCAGATTGGAAAAGCCAACACAAATTTTTAGACAGAAGAAAACTACACGGTTACATATGCACACTTTAGTCATAGTAAGAGATTAAAGTTTCCAGAAACATAATGGAAAACTGGGAATGAATTCTGCTTGTCAGAAAATGTGAAACTTACAAACGGAAACTGTATTTTGTCTTTTTATCTTTCTTTTTTGTCTCTTGTATTGTGTAACTGAAATCAGAAGAACAATGAACCAGGAAACACAAAGTAAAAAAGTCTCCACTTATTTTAATCAGAATATCCATTTTAATTTGCATAATAAGTGTTCCTGCTCCAGATGGTATTTAGTTTATTAGTGTAATTAAATGTATGGGAACACAATTGTCAGAGCATTCAGTTAATAGTAGTTGTTATTTCACAATGAAATGCCTAAGCCCTGGTAAGTAAAAACAAGTATCCTTTGCTACCTTGCTACTCCAGTAATGTAAAAAGCACTGAAAATAAGAAGACTGGACTTATTTAGATTCAGTTAGGAAGACAGATAGTGTTTAGTTATTAGACAGATAATGTCTTCTGTCATTGACTCTTTTCAAATAGCTCTACTTCTCTGTCAACTGGACAATCTTCAAGACAAAACTGCTAATACGAAGTACGTAGACACATGACAGTTCCCTGTGGCATGAAGACAGCTTAGCGCTGACAGATTAAATTTTAAAATAACCCAGCAAACTAACCCACAACTGGAGTTCTTTGCAACTGATGCAGAGAATTCATAAATGCAGTTTTGTATATCGGCTAAATTTCTTAACTGATCATTAGATTGAAATTAACACACCAGGCACCTATCTGAAATCGATGTACCAGAAAGGCATGGAAAACAGTTTGACTTCCCTTTACCAGCACTATAGTCCAAACTGTATTAAAACATCAGTACTGCCTTTAGAATAATGTGGCAAAAGACTGGCAAGTTCTCAATTAAAAAAACCATATAAAATAATGTACTTATTTTTTAATAATTACCTATCTGCAGATGCTGCTTTAAGTTATATTTGCAAAAAATTTGCAAACAAAACTGTTCCACACAAATTATTTGTATTTGTAGAAATAATACTGAGCAATAAAGAACACAGAGCTATCTTATAAGATGAAGCTTGAGGTAAATAAAGAGTGCACATATATATATATATTTGATTATCTGATGAAAAAAAATATGAAATTGAGGCTGACTACAGTGTAGAGCACTCTATAATATTCCTTCCAGTTATCCCACTGGGAACAAGATGCAGTCCTGTATTTCCACAGAACTGTGATAGGGTGGGGTTCCTTAAGGTTGTGAAAACTGAGGAGTCACAAGACTTGAACAGACACTCTGTTGTCTCTTTTATATCTACTCCTGAAGATCACTTCACATGATATTGGATAGGAAATCACAAGAAAGTGTTGGAGACATGTTCAAGTTCCAAGCACATGTAGTAGTCCTGTGGTATGTCTTTCAGAGTTTATGTCTCACTGCTGTTTATCACCGTGATGCTAATTGACTGAATAGGGTGTCTTCAACGAAGAGCAATTGAAGGGCAAGCAACATCTGCTTGTTTAGCATCATTCAGGTAGACTAAAGCTACGCACTGTGCTAGTGCTTGCCCCATATCCCAGGAAGTTTTGATGCATAGCTGGTTCATGGCATAGCATAGTTTTGAAGTAAAACATAACTTTGCTTCTAATTGATTCTTTCTGATTCTGCAATTGAAATGAATTCTGGTAGAAGGTGACAGACTTCCCTGGGGCATGGAGGGGACTGTCAAGGACCCCTGAGGTCCTTTAGCCTCCTTCCCTGCCGTGGAATAGTTGGGTCACAAGTCATAGTGAAAGCCTCACTTTGAGGCATAGCATGAACATACAGCAGCTCTGGTCATACGGCTCCACATCAAAAATTATTGGTAGGGTGTAAACTTACCCTTAGAATTAAACTGCTCAAAACTCTTTATTGGTTTTAGTCTGTACTGGCAAACTTTATCCTGGAATCACATATAATTCATCTTCATGTGACTGACATATAACCAATGTAGAAGCACACTGCTGGCCTGAATTTTGTGCTCCACATTTGGCAGAAATAAAGCTGTTTGCCAATGTCTGATCTGGATCAAATCTGTTCTGTTGAGTGATTTAAGAATGCATAAGTCCGGAGCACATGATGATGTGACTACAGCAGCAGTTCTTTGTTTATGAACCAGATGATAAGCCTAGAGCATGAACTGAAACCACCATTAAGCTTTATGTTGAAGGGAACCTGGAGAGGTAAAATCCTGGGTAAATTCCTTTCCAAATATATATCCTGAATTACTTCAAATAAGTTAAATCTAAAAATTGTGGAGTTTTTGTTAATTTTTATAGTATCTTGCAAATGAATAGCTATCCATGTCTCTAGGAGAATCACATCTAATGGAGCAGAAGACTAGGGGAAGATGACTACACAGAGGTGTGCTGTTAAATATAAAATTGAACTAGGCAGAAGGTATTCAAAGGACATAGAGGTCTTTGTTGCTTCTGTTCTTTCTCATCAGCAGTTTGCCATACTTAGAGCTTGTGCATAACTTTTGGAGAGTTTCATGCAGGATTTTTTTTGCCTTTTCTTTAACCCACAGGGGATGTGTGTGACTCCAACCCATGCAAAAATGGTGGCATCTGTCTGTCAGGGCTGAATGATGACTTCTACTCATGCGAGTGCCCTGAAGGCTTCACAGACCCTAATTGCTCTAGTATTGTGGAGGTTGGTAAGTGCAAACTTTAAATACTGGAATAATTGTTTGAATATCCCATTAGTCTGTGGCTGGCCAACTGGTCATTGTGTCTACAGCATTTTTTTTATAGTGCTGTGGTCATTCTATTGTTCATTATTGGTTTCTTAGCCTTATCTGTATATCACAGATGTCTAAATCATAATTACTAGTTAAAATAGTATCTGATGTGTATCTGTAGAACATAATAACTCAGGGAACTTCAGTGCTTGCATTCACAAAGAGAAAAGTTCATAGCTGTGACTTGAAGTTATCAACATTTCTCAAAGATCGATGTAATTAGATATTTCTGTATATCCTTCAGATGATCAATGACCATTTAAAGCTTGGTTTCTGATAGTTTTATGTCTAGGTACCTATTATTGATTGAAGAGTAATTACTTAAGCCAAGTTACAGAAATCGTATAGGAGAAACCAGAATAACGCAGAGTAGTCACTTCAAATTTCAAAACAATTACTCAGCTGGAGGTTGTGATTAGTCATTATATGAGTGCACAGAGTGCAAGCCAAATGCACTGAAATTTTGTGATGTGAGTTTGACTCAGAGTAAACATAATTTTGAGAAGTAGCTCCAAAACATCTGACAGGTCAGGTCTTAAGAAAACTTAAGAATAAAATGAAAGTGCAAGGGAGAAAAGTGTAGACAGCTCATTGTATCACAAGCCATCCCACTATTTTTGATCGAACAAAGGAGCAGCAAGTTGACCAAAGTCTTCTATTATCCCAAAGTCGGTATAATAGCACGTATGGCAGAGCAAAGCAATAAACAGATGCTACTGTTTAAATAGGTGCATTTTCTCTTCCATAGTATTGTGAGAGTTAGGATAGAAGGGTAAAACATACAGAAAAACATTGACTTACAGAAGAGATGGCAGTGTCTCATTTTGTTCATATCAGGAAAATAAGCAAAGTACTTCTTATCTGAAGACTTTGCATGCCCTGCCTGCGTTTCTTCTGGTGACAGCTGGAATATTTGAAAGCAGTACGACCCTTCTGGTATTTCATATCATAAATCCGTGTCTGCGATTCATCAGTCTGAGTTCCACTAAAGTGCTTCAGTCTGTGACAGCTGAGTAGTGCTCACCCGTTTTGCTTTTGCCAGTGGTGCTGTAGGACACCAAACTGGGGCAAAAAGGCAACACCAACAGCCTTGGTTCTGGGAGGAGTGGCTGACATGCCAGAAGGCTGTGCTGCCATCCAGCGAGACCTGGACAAACTGGAGAGTTGGGCGGGGAATAACCTGATGAAATTTAACAAGGGAAAGTGTAGAGTCCTGCATCTGGGCAGGAACAACCCCAGGTTCCAGTATAGGTTGGGAAATTCCATATTAGAGAGCAGTGTAGGGGAAAGGGACCTGGGGGTCCTGGTGGACAACAGGATGACCATGAGCCAGCACTGTGCCCTTGTGGCCAGGAAGTCCAAAGGCATCCTGGGGTGTATTAGAAGCAGGGTGGTTAGTAGATCGAGAGAGGTCCTCCTTCCCCTCTACTCTGCCCTGGTGAGACCACATCTGGAATATTGTGTCCAGTTCTGGGCCTCTCAGTTCAAGAAGGACAGGGAACTGCTGGAGAGGCTCCAGCGTAGGGCAACAAAGATGATTAAGGGAGTGGAGCACCTCCCTTATGAAGAAAGGCTAAGGGAGCTGGGTCTCTTTAGTTTGGAGGAGACTGAGGGGTGACCTTATTAATGTTTATAAATATATAAAGGGTGAGTGCCACGAGGACAGATCCAGGCTCTTCTTGGTGGCAAACAATGACAGGACAAAGTGTAATAGGATCAAGCTGGAACATAAGAAGTTCCACTTAAATTTGAGAAGAAACTTCTCAGTGAGGGTGACAGACACTGGACCAGGCTGCCCAGGGGGGTTGTGGAGTCTCCTTCTCTGGAGACATTCAAGACCCACCTGGACATGTTCCTGTGCAACCTCACCTAGGCGTTCCTGCTCCAGCAGGGGGATTGGACTAGATGATCTTTTGAGGTCCCTTCCAATCCCAAACATACTGTGATACTGTGATACTGTGAAACTGCCACAGCTAGGATCAGCTTAACACTGCAACCAGCCTAAATCTGTGTGGTTTTCATTCTTTAATAAATAAATAAATAAAGGCTAAACAGGTGCAACCCAAATATGTGATTCTGGGGATTAAATATATCCCTCTATCGTGAAATAAGCTGAGTAGAACTTGGTCCAGGAACCCAGGGTTGTTGGGTGGGTTTTTTGTTGTTGTTTTCTGTTTTTCCCTTCTAAAAATAATGATAATGTTATTCTGTGAATGAATTCTAAGTCTCCACAATACAATTTCAAGGGAGTTTGGATTGAATTTGATTTCCCTGAACATAAGTTTTCTGCAGGCAAATGAACTATTTCTTGTGAGAGCATGACCAACTTTGGTCAGACATCAAGTGCATCTTTTTCCAACCATAAAATACTATGGTTATTACCTAACATTTGAGTTGCACAAGAAACTGCTTGCTCCCTTTAGTACAGTCAATAAAAAAGTCAGAAGATGTTGCCTCAGAATCCTGTTTTCCATCCCTTTCCCTACCATTTCTATATATGTTTGAAGAGTCTGAATTTATCCTACATCTATATACCATGCTACCCTAAAATGACCTTGACATGGTTTTACTTCAGGGGCTTTATCATGTGCTTGATTCTCAGGAAATTGCATTGCTCGTATCTGGGAGGATAGCAAACCTGAGTGAATCTGAAATAAAAGCATATTGTGATAATTGCCACTGTAATTTACAACTAAATACTAAAAAAGACTAAAAAAATACACATACACTTAACTAGATTCTTGTAACACTTGAACAAAATCTCAGTTTGGTAATCAGAGTAAAGCATAAGCAAACAGAGTGCTTGGCTTGAGAATATGTAGTAATCACAGAGTTTATACAGGCAGAATATTACATGTTTAGTTTGCAATCCAGAGGGAGTATCTACTGGACAACATTGTTTAAGTAAATGACTTATTAATATTCCTATGTTAGCTAAAATCCAGACTGTTAATTTAATCTGTTTGTCCTGTGTGATTATGCCATTACTAGCCATTACTTTTTCCAGTACTTTTAGAATATTTTTAAAATAATCTTTTGCATTTTAGTAAAGGCTGCCTGAGGCTTTTTCAGCACTATATTCCCCTACACAGAGTCATATAAACCACTGAAAAAAAATCAAGATGATGTTTCAATTTTTCCTGTAAAAATGATGATGAATAGTGTAAGTTATTAGTCAATTAGTCTCCATTAATTCAAACACTGAATGTTTCACGTAAAATAATCAGTTGAAAGGTGGGTCTGTGAGGAGCCCAATACTGCAAGACCCCATGTGATCACTTTTACCAAGAGTGTTTATTAGCAGATATAAGGTTGTTGAAGAAATGCTGACAAAGGTTACTTGTTTTTTGGCTTTTTAATGAGTTATTGCCCAAAAGCTATTTCTCTTAACCCTTAGTATCTCAAAAAAGTTTCTTGACAATTTCCTGTGTAGTTGAAAACACTAAGTTGATTGCAAATTAGGCACTTATGATGTCAGGAGGGTCTGAGTAAAAAGAGAAGAGGAGGATTAAAGTTAAGAATCAACGCAAAGAGGAGCCTATGTCAATCTCTCTCCCCTCTAAATGGCTGCACAGCAGATTTTAAAAGTAGTTGAACATTCTATGTGGCCCTCTCATTAGTTACCTTGCTATTAGACTTTATTCAGTTCCAGTGGCAGGATACTGTTGATCTCCAGACACGTGCTGGAAAGTCACAAACTTCCAAGGAACACACCTCAGACAGGAGGATTTCACAGTAAAAGCTAACAGGGATTTTACTTGATCACACATTAAAGTGGGTAAATAAAAAACAATACCATACAGATAGGAAGTTATAAATTCATGTAAAGGAAAAAAGATAGATGCATAAAAGTACATAAAGGTAAGAAGATTAAATATTTATGCTGAAATCTTACCTAAGTTGATCAACAAAGATTCAAGACAGGGAACTGCATGAATATTTCAAGAACTCAAGAATGTAACTCCCTTTATTATGTTAATAAAACGAAGATGTAAAAAAAAAAAACCCAACATGATCACAGCACCTTATTTCAATCTCAGAATATTCATTATTGCTGTTTTTTTCTAAATTTACCTGTGGAAAATCCTGGCTCCTCTGTCATTCGTCTCCACTGTTTTCTCACCCTGCAACTTCATGTGTATGTAAAACAAAGTTTTGTTTGTAAGAGCAATTTATATATTTTAAATTATTAATCATATCCTGATCTCACTCTTTCTCTAGTGGTAATCCTTCCTTATCTCCTGTGTTTCCTTATATTAAATACTATTCATACTCATATTAAAAGAGTTGAAGTTAGACAACACATCTATTAAAACACCCTGTTTGTGCAGCCAGGTCATTTCAATGCTCTGTGTATCACAGCAGATTCTGATTATCTGATGAATCAGCAGAGAATAAGATAGAGGAAGACAGGAGAATGTACATTTTGGTTCTTTTCAGTACAGCACATCCTCCAGTGAGGTATAATAAGAAAGGGTTTAGCTAAACAGATAGAAGCTAATTATATCAAGCTTCCCAAACAGTAGTATGTTTTCCAAAGATAATAACAACCCTATGGCCTAAGTTACCTCTTTAGCAGACTTCAGTCTATATCTTTGGAAACTTGCATTTTAACCTAGATTGAGAAAGATTCACATGTAGTTAACATTGTTATTGGAATACATTACAGATGACAAGTTGACAGACTTTATATCGTTTAAATAGCTCACAAGTAATTCCCAGAAGCCATGCAAATTACAGAAATACCATAAACTACAACTGATACATACAATTAATAGAAGTCTTTAATACATAAATTCAGGAAAACTATTAGCATGCCTTCTAATCAACATGGGTAATTGATGAAAGACAAGTAGTTTAGCCATAGACAGTACATGAGGGGAACAATGTCAGTGTGGCCATAGACATTGAAATAATACTGGGAAAAATCTATTTTCACATGAAAACTTTCTGTTTTGCTTGACATGTGCACAGGGGATATCAGGGAGAGAAATACATGATGGAAGACAAAAGCTGAAAGAGCAGTCAAGTTTAGTATGCCGTAAGGCTATCACAGTTTGTAACATGAGTAACCATGTTGTTCACATTTGAAAAATGAGCAACTTACAGGTATTCAGTTTTGATCTTCCAAATCTGGAATTCTCTAGCTGTCTGAGAGGATAAACTGGTGAAGATGTTTAGTTTATGTAAGTGAAAAAAAACTGATGAAGATGTTTAGTTTATGTAAGTGGAAAAAAAAATGATATATGATGATAAGGAGGGTAGAGAAGCCATGAGCACATTAAAGAAGAATGGGGAACACTCTTGAAAGCTACATTCGAACAGACTATTGGTACCCTTTTGGAAAGTGTCTTTACGCTCTCTTACCTCAGCTGTCAATACTCACTGAGAGGAACTCGTTGAAAAACATAGTAAAAATATCTGTGTGCGTTTTAGAAGGGTGGAAAGGCAAGTTAATGATCTTATACACATAATACAAGAAATTTGGGTCTGAGTGCAGCGTTGTGGCTGAGAAAAGGGAGGACATCTGAAAGGAAAAAGAGAAAAAAAGTGATATGCCAGTTTTGCATTACACCTTTATTCTGCCAAGTGATTAAAAAGAAATTGTGTGATTCTTTGTTTTTCACGTTACAGTGTTTTCTGTATCAGTTTAGTCTTTCCAGTATCCAAGGGAAACTATTTATTTGACAGCTACTGTCTCTGAGCCTAGGACACAGGAATCAAAGGGTTTCTTCCTTTTTCATGGTGTTAAATAAAAATTCAGTAAGATGGATTAAAACCAGCATTCCACAATCTGTTGGCTTTCTTCGCACAACCTAATTCTTTACCTTTGCTGCCTTGAACTCTATACTGACAGGGCTACAACTTGTCAAATAAAATTAAAAAGGATAAAATTCTGTCATTGCTTTCCAGTCAGTGTTACAGGTGCTTTTTAATGCCATGAGTGGAAATGATTGAATGATTTCAAAGATGTTTTTATAGTTCTACAGTACATTATTTAAGGAGAATTGTTTGCACCACACACTGAACATATGTTCTATGGATTTTCTTCGTAAGTTAGAAATAATGAAATCCATTCTTACAAAAGAATTCTAATGGTATAATGTCATGTGTATCTAGTATGCAACTGATATGAATATAGCTGCCTTACCTCTAAATTAGGAAGCCTGAAATATTGCAAATTAAAGCACTGGCAATCACAAAATCAGAGTACTTGAGGATGAGAGGCACTTCTGGAGATCTCTATTGTAACCCTGCTTCTCAAGGGATTATAAGGGGCACAGGTCTCTTGGGGCCATGTCTAGACATGCTTTGAATACTACCAAGGATGGAGACTTCACAGCTTCTCATGACAATCTATAGCAGTGTTTAATTATGTGGAAGGTGAAAACAAACAAACAACACCATAAAACCAAGCAAACAAATCAACTAACTCCAACATTGAAATGTATTTAAGCCATATTTTGCGAATTG
This sequence comes from Nesoenas mayeri, assembly GCF_963082525.1. NCBI lineage: Eukaryota > Metazoa > Chordata > Aves > Columbiformes > Columbidae > Nesoenas > Nesoenas mayeri. The sequence goes on from NC_137542.1 coordinate 4,548,132, forward strand.
TAGTTTCTTCACATTTTCTCTTGTTATGTCACTGTGTGCCACTGAGGAAACCCTGGCTCTGTGGTCTTTATTTCTATGAGACTCCTCCAAGCTAAATAGTTCCAGGTCTCTTAGGTTCTCCTCATATGTCAAGTGCTCCATTTCCTCAAGGATTTTAGGATTTTTTTTTCATGTCCCTCAGCCTGCTAGCAGTAGTCACCCTAGTATAATACAGAACTCAGTGCAGATTGCCCAGCATATCGGGAATCAGAGAGTGGACTTCAGATTTCAGCATCTGTATTTACTAATATATATGTAGCATCACCTAAATTGACTCTATTTATTGTTATCATGACAGAATCTACCTAAGTTATTTATTCACCATGATTGCTATTGCTTACAGGAGACTTTACTATATCGCTGAGAGTTCTTTGGTAAAGGGTCATGCTTGGTTGATCCTGATTTATTTGGAAAAACTGCAGATGAAGGGAGTGTCTGTTAATATTCTTGTTCTTGAACATTGTTTCAATGGTTCTATTGATATAAAAGTGAAACAGCAGAAGACTGTGTTGAGCCTGTGTTTATTTGAATGTAGGAAATAAAATCAGGTTTCCTAGTTGAATGCTAGTCTCTTCTGGGAAAAAAAAACAAAAAAGTGAGATGGATTGGGAGAGTGAAGGTAGAAAGCAAGTTCTTCTCTGCTGGGCTTTATCTATGATACCTGTTTGCATTCTGTGTTGATTTCTTTCCTTGTGGGCAAAGAGGGTAAGTGTTGTTTTCTTAAGCAACAGCTTATTGCTGCAGGGTTCTTAATAATGTCCGGGTTTCCACTTTCGAGGAATGAAAGAAATTGTTAAGCGGAGCCCTATCAGCATGGCACCTGATGAAAATGAAGCTGATTTTATGTGAATCTGATTTTTGTTTGGTTGGTTTTAGTGGGAAATATCCCCCAAGGTATTTGTTAAGGTATTTGAAGTGCACTCTTTTATTACTTTCCTTATGATCCGAATTTGCAGTATGAATATGGAGTACTAAATTCCCTCTTAGTAAAGCTGTACCAGTTGTACATTCAGTATGTTGCGGACGTTTCTCAGTGTACTGCTCCGAAGTCCATAGCCTATAGTTTTACATCTCCATTACAGCAGTGTTGTATGTGAAATTCACAATAAAACAGGTTTTAAAACAGGAACTGTCATATAATCAGGACACTAGGCTCATTAGGAGAGGTTCTTAGAGTTTACAGAATTCTGATGAAAGACAATCAATAGATATTAATAAAAATAATTTGACAAATTTTGTCTTAATTTTCAGTTTCTGGGTTGTCTGAAGAGTGCATACTGCACAGAAATCTAAATTGAGTAGACTAAATATTAATACATGTGAGTAGAATGGCTTAATAGATGGCAGTAACTGCAGTGCAGAAAATTTTTGATAATTTTACAATGTTTATGCCAAAAGAATTGCCTTTGGTATTGATTGCTATTAAATCTCTTGTGAAAATATGGGATTAACTCAAAATTGGTGAGAATAGTAAAATATTAATAGAATTATAGAGAATAATAGAATTATTAATATTAAAATATTAATAGAATTATAGAGTACCAGGTTGGAAGGGACCTAAAGAATCTTCTTGCCACTCCATTTGTCACAGGCAATCTGCACCAGGCATGAAGATATTAAACAGTGTTGGGACCAATATTGATCCCTATGGGACACCACTGGCAACAGGTTGCCAGTTTGAAAAGGAGCCATTTCCACCACCCTCTGGGAATGGTCTGTCAGCCAGTTTCCCACCTACCGCACAGACCACTTGTCTAGACCATAATGTATCAGTTTCTCTAGGAGGAAGCTATGAGAAACCATATCAAAAGCATTGGAGAAATCAACTGAATAGGTTACTTTGTCATAGAAGGTGGTCAGGTTTGTCAAGCACAATTTGCCATTGGTGAATCCTTGCAGACTTTTCCCAATCACATGCTTCATTTGACTTGTGATTGCCCCCATAACTTTCACAGGAACTGAAGTAAGAATGATGGGCCTATAATTTCCTGGATTCTCCTTTAAGCCCTTCTCATAGATAGGGGTGACATTAGCCTTCTTCAGTTATCCACAGACATCCTTCAATGTCCATCTTAAAGATTATGTACAGCAGCCTTGCAATTATGACAGACAGCTCTCTTAACACCCTCAGGTGAGCATTGCCAGAGTGCATCAATTCGTAGGGGTGAACCTTCTGTAATAGTTCACATACCAGCTCTACCTTCACTGATGGTGGGTCTGCATTAGTATCAACCTGGATTTCTTTTTCCAAGGCCTGGGACCCAATAGTGCTGGAAAAGACGGAAGTAAAGAAAGTGCTGAGAACCTCTGCCTTTTTGACGATGTTGGTAACTATTTCATCTCTGCTGTTTAGCAGTGGGCCGGTATTTTCCTTCTGTTACTGCTTGTTCTTTATGTACCTGGACAACTTTCTCTCACAGTTTTTAACATCTTTGATGAATTTCAATTTGAGCTGAGCTTTTGCTTTTCTTACTGAATCTCTGCACATGCTAGCAATACCCTTGTAGTTCCCAAAAGGTATTATTCTGGTTTCCACCTCAGGTACACTTATCTTTTTGTTTTGAGCAGACTTGGAACCTTGCAGTTAAGCCAAGGGTTTCTCTTGCTTCACCTACTTCCCTTACCTTTAAAGAGGATGAACTGGATTTTTGCTTCCAAGAGAGCATTCTTGAAAATCTCCCAGCACTCATTAGCTCCTTTATCATTTATAGAAGCTTCCAACAGAATCCCTCCTAGCTGAGCTCTGAGCAAGCTGAAGTTTGCTCTTCTAAAATATAAAAATGTGGTCTTAATACTAACCTTCAGCATGCTCAGCAGGATCCCAAACTTCACAATATTGTGATCACTGCAGCCAAGGCTGTGACTAATCAATATATTACAAAGCAAGTTTTCTCAGTTTGTGAGTACCAAGTCTAGGCGTGACTCATTCTTGGTTGACACATCTAACATTTGTATGAGGAAGCAGTCCTTTATGCATTCCAGGAATCTGATGGATCACACGTGAGCTGCTGTATTGCTCTTCCAACAAATGTCTGGGTAGTTGAGGTCATCCATAAGAACCAGGTTCTTTAGACCTGAAGCTTGCTTAAGTGACCCAAATGTTGTTGGCCTTACTGTCTTGATTCAGAGGTCGGTAACAGGTGCCTACTATAAGATCCACCTTGGAGATGACCCCTCTGTTCTTGACCACAAGGCATCCAACAGGGCCATAGTTGACTTCTATACATTCACAGTTCTCCTTAACAAAGAGTGCGACTCCTGGTCCTCTTCTTCCTTGACTGTCTTTGTGAAACAACCTCCCTTGATCTGTTAACAATGTTTTGCCAGATGCAGCCCAGGATGCTGCTGGCAACTGAAAAAATATAGTTTCTTTCCTATTTACAAATTTGTTATGTGAAAGCACAAACTGACAAGGAATGAGTAGTTGTAGTCACACACTAGAATGCTTGACAAAAGAGCAGAGGATCATACTGAGGGAGGCTTTATGCATTTTAGTCCAATTAAAGGGACAAATGAAAAACATAGACTCTTGTTGCCAGAGCTACTGCTCAGGATGAGACCTTGCAAAGATAAGTTTGTGAGCACGAGTTGGTCTGAAAAACATACTCTTAGCCCCTGTTTTCTATCAGAGGGATGAAGCTTTCGGGAGTTTATCATGCTTTGATTAGAAGTTCCAACACCAATGTCAAGTCTTGAATACAAAAATGTTTGAAAAAGCATGCCTGGAAGTCATTGGCAACTATGACAAAATGGTGAGGTGCTGGAAATTCCAAGTATATAGAGTGTTCTAAAAGTATGATGCTCTAGAAACAGGACTTGGCACAGTGAAGGTCAGACCTGCCTAGGCTGTGCGTACTGGAAGTGAATCGTCACCTCTGAGACAGGTCGAGTTGCACTGAGTTCCTGTCTTCAGCTGACCAGGATTTTTGCTCTACTTTAAGGGGTGAAGAGGAGACAGAAGAACAATCAGAAAAAAATAAGAGTGGTGTTGTGGTTGAGACGGACTAATGACATAGACCAAGTTCTTCCAGGATGAAAGTAGTAGATGTCATTTATTGCCACAAGTGCATTTTTATACAGTTTTACCAATTCATGTGTCTCTTCACTATTGGTTACAAGTTACAGCAGTAACACCTCACTGGCTAATTTTGCTATCATCAATGTTACTCTTCTACTCCATTCTCTCTCACGGGTACATCCTTAACATCTCCGGATACTCCTTTACTCCCATCTTTCTCACGGGTAGGCCTTCATATCTTCAAGGCTAATTTCTGGTCCCATGCCCTCCATCAGGGAATCCGTGGACCCACCATACTCCCCCACAGAGTGGCTTCCTTAGTAATGTGTTGTGTCTGTGTCCAGGTATATTCTAAACTGACTTCAAACAAGTAGGTAGAATAAGCCAATTATGTTTTAGCAGATCTCCCAGTAAAATAGGCAGCACATAAAAATCTGTGGAGAGCTGATGTTAATAACCAAGGGAAATTGCTCTCTGGATAGGTACTCTAAAGTTGCCTGGAAAAAGAATCTGCAAATATTTCAACTACTTTGAAAGAAAGAAATCTTGGTGGATAACAGCTGTAGCAGATTAAAGCAACTGAATCCAGTATGTGACACATTGAGATCTAATGAAAAAATATTCTGGTGCACAACCCTATGCACATTCACATCCATTAGTACATCTGAAGTAGTCCAGATGCCTGTTAGACTTGCTGACATTGTTGCTAGGGTGTTCTAAATGAAGTTCCATATTATGCTGACTTTTGTTGTTCAGTGATTATTTTTGGCTGGTGACGAAAGGTCTGGTGATCTGTAGTTTCTTTGAGGCCATGCAAGAATTGGTTGGAACAAGGGAGTGTTTTCTGAAGAATCTCATATTATGCTTGTCAGAGGCTCATCAGCTGCAGCACAGACTTTGGCCTTGTCCTAGACTCCTTGGTTCTGTAAAAGCTTGAAGAGCTATGTGTTTAATATAGGTGTCTCACCATCTTTTTATTATTATTCTTAGTAGTAGTAGTATTTGTATTTTTGTGTCAAAAACATATAAAATACACGTTTTATTTTTAAAATTACTCATAGATTGTTATTGCCCTTAGGAGAGTTTCTTGTGTTAGATCATTTTTGTATGTTCGCCATTATCTTTGCCAAATTCTAAATCAGAGATCCGTATGTTGTTGTCCAATTCTGAAGAAATGAAGAGTTGTAGAACTTTTTTTTTACAGTTTTAAAATACACCACTCATTAAGAATTATCAATAAGGGTCAGGGATTAATTAGTTTTCTGTTTTGCTGGAAATAGGGTGGTAGCTTTATAGATTCATTTTCTCGTTCCTTTAGTTTCTTGGCTAATGTAAAGTAAGTAGTTTTGTTGTTTTTGAAGAAACCAGATGACCTGATTTCTCATAAAATTTAGACTTAAATGTTCTTAAAGTACTGCCTCTGTTTATGTCCCTATTTTATATAATACAGTGTTCTCCTGGATTTTTGTGCAGAAGGATATGACTCAACAGCATGGAAACAACTTACTAAAATAAAAATGCCAGAAGGAAGCTGAAAAGGCAAATTGATCTTTAATGAGATGATAATTCTGGCATCCTGGGAGATTCAGATTCAGATTAGAAGATTTTAGACTTCTTAGGCAAAAACAATCAGATGGAAAGCCCGATGGTGTCCAGGTTAATGCAAGTTCTAAATGTAGTGCAGTTCCAGAGTAAAAGAAACAAAAATTAAAAGCTGAATACTGAAACCCAGAGACAGATGGACATTACTGTTGTTTCTTTCTTTTCTCCTCAAAGTTATTTTCCAGATGTTTTTTCAAAACTATTTATATAAAGGGCTCATTAAGCAGAGCAAAACACAACATGATTTGGAATCACATTTACTTATGTTTTCCTCCTCATATATGTTTGCTTATATTTAAAATAATGAATTAGCAATATATTTTTGATACTATAAATAGATGTAATAGTTCACAGACCCTTTTTCTTTTCTCCAGTAATAAATATTCTTTTTCTCAGAAGCAGAAGACTGCTTAATGTGTCTCTGAATAAATTCAATCTTTCTAATAGGAAAAGTTGCTGTTAGTAGCTTAGAAATTTCTTTACACTCTGTAACTTTGTAGGATCTGATGTCTTTGTATGCTCATTCATTTTTAATTTAAAATCTTTGTTAAGTCATTTGCTTAAGGATGCAAGATCTGATCTTTGCTGTTCAGCACACCATTTCAGAAATAACATTCTCTTAAGTGTTTAAATCATTGTGGAATAATTGATCTACTCAACTCTCTAACCATTTTTTCTGTTAAATTCCAGTAAACTAAATGAACTTGTTAAAATTTTAAACTGGAATGTATACAGCTAGTATTGTCTTGAACAAATATACTTTATTTTTAAGTATGCTAAAGACAGAGAGCTGTTGGTATAAATAGGCACAACTCTGAATGTAGAATTGTGCTGGTACGCACCAGGTGAGATTTTTATTTTTTTTTAGCAATACTACTATAATACTATTTTACCTTGATAAGTGGAATTACTGGATGCTTTAGCTCTTAATTGAGTTTGTTGTGTTGGCTGGTTGGGTTTTGTTTCTTCATGTGTTTGTTTTCAAATATAGATCTAATTACAGTAACTTCCTAATAATAAGTTTATGGTTGAAAATCCCTTTCTTTTAGACTACTGAATAAATGCAGGGATTATTTCAAGGAGTAAACAGGGCTTGTTCAGCCTTGAGAACTGAGGCTTAGGGGAGACCTTATCTCCATCTTCCAGTATTTAAAGGGTGGCTACAAAGGAGATGGAGACTCCCTTTTTACAAGGAGCCCCATAGAAAAGACAGGAGGCAGTGGGTACAAGTTACTCCTGAGGAGATTCTGACTGGACGCAAGAGGGAAATTTTTCATGATGGGAACAATCAGCTATTGGAATAATGTCACCAGGAAAGTGGTGAATTCTCCAACACTGGACACTTTACATATCTATCTGGACAGGGCGCTGGACTATCTTGTCTAGACTGTACTTTTACCAAGAAAGTTTGGACCAGAAGATCCTTGAGGTTCCTTCCAACCTAGTATTCTATGATTACATTGTTTGAAAGACCAAAGATCATTATTGAACTTCTATGAAAATTATAAGTCAAAATAACAGAAAGAAAGAAGTCCTTTCAGTTCTCAGAGAAATACTTTTATTTTATAACCCTTCAGCATAAATTAATGAGATGTTGGTGTAATCTGCATAATGAATGAACTGAAATGGTGCTGCTATATCCTGGCTCCAGCTGGCTCATAAAGACCCATCTGAGGGATGTCTTTACCGTCCTTACCTCACATCAGGGTAAAGTCAGCTTTCTGTCCGGATTTGTTGCTATTTTTTCAGAGGTGCCTGAGCTGCATTACCGCATGTCAGATGTTAACAACCAGGCTGAAGGACACCCACTGTTTCCTCTCTTCTTTCTTCATTTACTTGTTAAATTATCTGGAATGGTTGTTTTGGGGGTGAAAATCCACTATAAGCTGCATGCTTATCTTCATGTGCATCCATGGATACTGGATCTTGGCACACACAGGAAAAGGTACAGCCACTCTGGTGTGGCACTGGTGTTATTCGGGATAAGTTTTCACGCTTCAGCTATTTAATGGAAAGATGATTCAGGCATCCTTTTTCTTGACTTTTCAGTTTGGCCCCAGAATGAGCACTTCAGTGAAATGCTGACTATATGAAGTAGATGAATAATTTCATTCAGAGATACTGGGAGTTTTTCATATTGTATAACAGTTGTACAGCTTTCTCAATTTGTTGATGATACAAAATAATGATTAATAATGATTCAGTCATATTTATGTCGTAATATTAATGACCAAAATGATTAGGGCATGAGAATTCATACTGAATTATGGTTGCAGAATTAATATTTCAAATGTATTACTTGAGCTGAACAGCTGTTTGAGTATTGATATTGCACCATTAAAAGGGTCAATATAGTATTTCCTAAATTAAAAAAAAAATAAAGTAATCAATTAGATTAAAATTTATATTTTCAGCTGGTCCTCTCTGGTTATATCTATACTGTTAGAATATAAATTTAAGGTACAAACTCTTCAGTCATCCATACTGTCTTCATTTGAATCATGCACTGGACTGATCCTGCTGTAAACCGGGCAATTCAGAAGTGTGAAGCATGCACAAGGGGCTGACTTGTACATGAGCTTGATTTTTTTGTGGCTGAAATCAGAACAGGTGAGGTAGAATTCAAGATACATGCTCTCATGAAGCCGCACTTCAGCTTCCTTGGTATTTATGATGCTATTCAGCTTCATGCATAATTGGTGCAAATACACGTAGTTTCACTCTTCCAATCTATGCTTTCAACAAATATCTAATTAAAATAGGCATGGATGCATGCAAAGCCATATTTATTTTTTTCCAAATATATAGGTACAAGATATGCATATATAATCTTTTTTTTTTTTCTTTTTAATCTGTCTATATGTATAAAACTCTGATATCCAACACTTATTTTTTCGTCCTTTCCTAATGAACTAACAAGGGTGATCAAAATAGCCTGTAATATTTAGGTTTGTCATATGAGCATTTCCTACATAGAGAGTAGGATACAAATTCTCAGACTTCAAAACCTTACAGAGGTGGTCAAATACTGTATTTCAATTCATATACAACTCTTTCTTGCTCTCCATTTCTATATTAGTGCATACACACAAAGTGCTGCAGAAAGATGTGCAACTGTCATCTAGGTAATGTATTTGTTATTCCTTTACCCACCAAAAGGAACATGGAAACAAGTCCAAGTTCCAGCAATTTATCCTATGTAATGTACCTCACTCAGGAAGACAGTGTTGGGAGCGATCAGCATGCACGTGCAGGGATTCAGAGCTTCTATTTCAGAAGATAAGTCCAAAGTATCTGTAAATGCTGGAGTCCTTTCTCTAAATCCCAGCCAGGATATTTTGTAGTTCCTCATGGCTTTGGTGTAGAAAAAAATAGAGAGGAAAGAATAGCTGCTGCTGTGGTAGCTGCCTTAATGTTAATTTTTCTTCTAAACATACTTAACAGTTTTCATGGAGTCCAGTGCCTTTTATAGTGTAAACAGGGGGACAGTAGAGTTACTCTTGTCTGTGCAAGTTTCTATGTATCTAAGTGGAGTGATGCCCATGTTGTGCAAAGTGTTTCATTCTTCAGTATTCTATCTGGAATAAAAAGAGTTGACAACACAAGGCAAACAAAACGCAAGCCAAAATTGAATTGATTTTGCTAAATAAAGAGGACCTATGACAAATCAATATTACAGATTTGCTGGTGTCTTCACTGTATCAGAGGAGGCCTAAATTTTAACCTAAGTTGCAACACTGCCAATTCACTTAGCTATTAGTGGTCTGCCAAGGTGTTTGCATGCAAACAGAAACTAGATCATGCAAATTAAATTTTTCAAACGCAAAGGAATTTTTTTTTTTTTTTTAATGCCGTATGGGTCATTTCTAGTATGTATTTATTAAGCTTTTTGAAGTACAAATAATGGGAAACATGTTGAGAGAGTTATTAGAGACTGCTAACAAAGGAAGCTACATGAATTGTCTGTTGTGAAAAGAGAACAGAGTTTGTATAATGAGATGCAGGCAAAAGATGATCAAATAATGGAATAGAATAACAAGTTTTAAAGATTATGTCTATATTCATATATTTTTCATTTTGTTTTGTGGGGGCTTTTGGTTGTTTTTTTTTTTTTTTGTTTGTTTGGATTTGTCTTTTAATTGACTTTTGGGCTTGTAATTCAACCTTTAGGAATATTTACTAACAATGGCCTGGTCTCATTTCAACCTTAGTCTGAAGGAAACTACAGCTTCAAATGTGCATTTAAGGCTAGAAGTATTGCCTATGAATGAAGAATTAATGTGCTTTATTAAACAAAACAAAACTAACCAACCAACTAAACAAAAAAAACCCTGCAAACAACAGCAACCATCAAAAGAAAACAAAACAAAAGCCAGCAAAGCAAGGTAGTCCCCGAAGTGTTAGATGTGTTGTATAAAACGCCATCACTGGGGAAAAAGATGATCAAGGTGTGTTCTCATTGTCCTTTCTTTCTCTTCTCTGAGGAGTTGTGGAAGAGGTTCAGTCCAGCCATATGAAGAAGGTGTTGCTGTAGGATCTCAGGCAAAGATAGTACTGATTATCCAGTGAGAGAAAACAAAGGGTGTGAAGGCTGGGACTAACCAGAACAGCCGATTCTCAGATGTTTGCATACTTAAATGAATCCTTCATGCAAGTGGCTCTTAGCTTCACATTTGATTTCACCAGAAAGAAGAGGCATATACTTGCTCAGTTGTGCTCTTTCAGAAGTTTATTCTGCAGAAATACAGCGTGTTTGCAAAAAGATGGACCCACTTTGAAATCACTATGTCTTTGAAACTGGGTCCATCATTTCGAAGCACACACTGCCTGCGTTCCTACTGTAACTCATAAAGGATTAAAACTGTAATCAAAATCAGACTGTATTATCTACTGAACTGGTCTTGTGGCCTCTGGCAGCTTGACAGGTTGTCCCATCTCCTGAAAAATGACAGAAGCAGGACACTACCTGCGAGGTTGCACTGAGGAGGCCAAAGGAAGTGTCTATCACAATATCACAGTATGTTTGGGATTGGAAGGGACCTCAAAAGATCATCTAGTCCAATCCCCCTGCTGGAGCAGGAACGCCTAGGTGAGGTTGCACAGGAACATGTCCAGGTAGGTCTTGAATGTCTCCAGAGAAGGAGACTCCACAACCCCCCTGGGCAGCCTGTTCCAGTGTCTGTCACCCTCACTGAGAAGAAGTTTTTTCTCCAATTTAAGTGGAACCTCTTGTGTTCCAGCTTGATCCCATTGCCCCTTGTCCTATCATTGTTTGCCACTGAGAAGAGCCTGGCTCCATCCTCATGGCACTCACCCTTTATATATTTATAAACATTAATAAGGTCACCCCTCAGTCTCCTCTTCTCCAAACTAAAGAGACCCAGCTCCCTCAGCCTTTCCTCATAAGGGAGGTGCTCCACTCCCTTAATCATCTTGGTTGCCCTACGCTGGACCCTCTCCAGCAGTTCCCTGTCCTTCTTGAACTGAGGGGCCCAGAACTGGACACAATATTCCAGATGTGGTCTCACCAGGGCAGAGTAGAGGGGAAGGAGGACCTCTCTAGATCTACTAACCACCCCCCTTCTAATACACCCCAGGATGCCATTGGCCTTCCTGGCCACAAGGGCACAGTGCTGGCTCATGGTCATCCTGTTGTCCACCAGGACCCCCAGGTCCCTTTCCTCTACACTGCTCTCTAATATGTAATTTCCCAATCGATACTGGAACCTGGGGTTGTTCCTGCCCAGATGCAGGACTCTACACTTTTCCTTGTTAAATTTCATTAGGTTATTCCCCGCCCAACTCTCCAGCCTGTCTAGGTCTCGCTGGATGGCAGCACAGATGCATGCACAGATGTCTACAATGCTTTTCAATCACAATGTCCAAATGCTGCTTCCTGTTGAGTGTTTTGGTGTGTGGTTGTTACCAAGGCATTTCACCAAGGTATGGTGAACAGCCATGTTCTTTGACAGCATGTCAGACGGACAAGGACAGAGACATGGTGATCCCAGAAACGGTGTACCATGAGATGCAATGAGTGGTAAGTGCCAAGAAAGGGTGTAGCTGAGGAAAATGTAACGCGTTATTCGAAATGTGCCAGCACAGGAAAACTGAGATCTTTTATGTCCATTTCTTCTCCAACCTGATAGTAACATATGCATTCATTAAAAAACGCTTATTTCCTAGTTTATTCACCAGCTACAGTGACTAGAGGATTAGGAAGGCTGAAAAGATCAGTTCCAAGATGTTAACATACAAACTAACAAGTTACATTTAATTAAGGTGAAAATTACATTCTCAGTGAGAACTTAGAGTACAGACATCAGTATTTTCAGGCTCAGTGGAATATACTTGTCTAAGGATTAATGGTGTTTAAAAGGCATCGTAAAACACAAAGCACAACATTTTCAGATACTCAAAACCACTTTTTGTGTTTAGTTCTGCACATAAAAACCCTGTTCTCTTGGTTGGTGAGTCCTTCCACTACATTAACCAGCTTTCTGCTGTTGGGAGAATATGAACTGATAACGTTCCCAGTCTGGCAAAGAGAGTTATTATTGTCCATAGAGATTCTTAGATACATAGATATGACTGAGTAAAGGTCCTTAGAAGTTGTTGCAGCCCTGTACTGGCAGAAGATCTGTGAATGCACAGGCAGTGGTAAGATCGAGGCTTGTAAGAGAATTGTGATTATGTATCAGGCCTTAAAGCCCTGAGAAGCAAGAAAGAAAAATATTTTTTAACAGCTAAAACTCAGTGTATTAGATTACTATTATCTAGAAATATAGAACACCATATCCTGTTCTGAATAGAGCAAAGTAAAATTGAATTGGCATTAAACAAAAGACATCCTTGAAGATGTCTTCTTGAGTTTGTCCATGTGTAAGTAAGGTGTGGGCAGTAAGGTTGTGAAATAGTATGAAGACAGAGATAGGCCAACGTATTTAAGCACAAATATACTCTTGTTGAAAGAGACAGAGAGGTATGTCTTCATTAAAGATTCTTATCACTTTCCTCTCCTTGTTAGGCAGGTCAGCTTTTTAATCAACAGTTATGTTACTAATTATAAACAGTCTAATGAGGCCAGAATTTGGTCCTGTAAGATTAATTTTTACAGATATGAAAACTTCATTGTCAGTGTTATTTGATTTATTCAAATATATTACTGAACAGATTATAAGTTGTAAGGAGAACTATAATGGTCATAAAAATAAAATATTTAATTTTAGCTTCTGCTTTTCCTGGCATGAAATAAGAAACATCTGCAGGAGTCATTAGCTCATAGCTGAACAATATATTAGCCTAAGTCAGCAACAAAAGTAAGCAGTGGATTAACTTTGTCCTTACTGCTAGTGTCATTTGGATCAGTCTTAGTTTTCTTAAAACAACAGACTCTGACCAATGTAGCATAAACAAATTAATTAAATCCATCAATCTGAATGCAAGTTGTGGATACTTTGAAAACATCAGTGTGTTCATCACTTGCCCTATTGGGGTGGAAGAAGGAACCTGAGCACTTTCAAAGAATCAGAAATCCATAATTAAATAGATTAATTATGTTTCAAGTATTGCAACTGAATTTATGAATGCTCAAAGACCATGAAATAAAGTTTTCTAAAATAAGGAACGTGAATATTAAACTAGTAGGCTATGAATCTTGATACCATTTAGAACTGGGATGTGTTAAGCATTTCTTTCATCCATCTTATGGCTAAATATAGAAAGAATTAAATTACACAGTTCTTTTTTGGCCTTACTGAAATCAAACTGAGAGCAATACTTCTAAAGAAATAACCAGCCCCTGTTTAGGAAAATAAATAATCAAACTACAATAATCTGGTTAATCAGAATTGAATTAAATGACATATTTTTTTAAGATAATTTTGTTTGCCACTGAATTTAGTTTTACATTCTGTCTGTAATGGTCTTGTATCTGTGTTTCTCATGAACTGAGTTAATTCATGTTGGTCCATTGTAGCTCCACTATTCTTTGACTTGGCAGCGCTAAATGACAGCCCTGCTTGTTGCCTACTATTTGCCTTTCTTTGCAAATTTTCTTGTCTACTTCAGCTCTATAGGGCTGATTCTCCTGTGAGATGTGATGTTACTGAATGACTTTGGCCTAACCAAGAAGAAAGCTGTATTTTCTGTGCTGAAGTCACTTAGCTTGGTGGGACAGGTCTTCCTGGAACCTGAGGAGTCTACTGGTTGGGTGGGAGAGGAGTTGGGACTTGCAGGTGCAACTTAACAAATCCGGTTTGTTTGTACCTTTACAGTCTCTGCTACCATATTTGGATAGGAAGGAGACAGTTTTGCTTTATAAACACAGATTCTTTTTTCATGTCATTACTGAGCATGTGGCACATAAAACACACTGGCAATGATCTGTCCGGTGACAATCGGAGCCGGAAAGAGAATGTGATTAATAGAAAACCAGCGTGCAATACAGTGAAACATAACAGCAATGGCCTACCTGGTGAGAACAAAGTGATGAAGGGAACGTGATTAAATGGAATAAAAACCACCTAGCAAAGCAGCTGAGTAGTAGCACAAAAGAAAGAGACAGAACTGTTTCCACAGTTCAAGTGAAAATTCAGGAAAATTAAGTTCTGCTGATTAGTGGGTGACACATGTAACCTGTACGACTGTGTTGCCTGTAGGACTACACATTTACATACTTGGGGAATACAGAAAGTATTGAAGAACCTGGAGAAGGGTCCTCCAACCCATTTTCAGGGCAAAATGGTGACAGAGGGGGTGAGGATACAAGTGTCATGTTTCAGAGAAAGTAGAAAAACATGCTCAGTTTATGAGATTGTATGGTAAACAAAATCATGCCACACTACCTGTGTAACTACATTCATAAATGAAACAGTTCATTTGGTAAATCATGATTTGAACATTTTCCAAAGAACTGGAACAGATTCTTAGTCTGTGTAGTTTTTTGTTTGGTTGGTTGGGTTTTTTTTTTAATATAAGTGCACTGTATCATTTTTAACAAGCGTTCAGGCTCCATTATTCACAATCTTGCAACTTGAATAGAATTGGATTTCTGATTGGCTATGCAGATTCATAAATTCTAGGACCAGAACAGTTCGTTAGGAAATATAGTGTGATCTCTTGTAAATCCTGGTGTATCATTATACCCAAATTTTGCTGCAAGGAAGATGAAGAAGAGTCTAAAGCTTTGCAATTCTCAGAAAGCTTACAAATGTGACATACACAGAAAGAAGAGAGGATTTTAGAGTAGGGAATTTGATGATGTGAGGGAAGCCCAGCTGATCTAGTTGGCGGTTTCTGCTCTGAAAGTAGGTGGAAAATGCCATTGTTATGACTATGTGTACTTCAGGGTAGTTTACCTGGATTTACCTAACTACTGCTGTGTTACAATACACAGTTACATCTTTGCCTAGAAACATCACTTCATATTTTGAGGTCATAATCTCCAATTTACTGAACTTTGTTATCTTTATCAGCATACTGTGTTTAAAAAGGAAACAGAAAGCTTTTCAGCATCAGATTTATTTTCTGTATGTAAATAGTGTTCAGGTGCTTCTCTTTATGTTTCCATCACCTGAGTAACGAAACACTCTAACCCTTATTTCTGATTATTTCTAGTGTTTCTTGTTCTGTAAAAATTTCTGAGGTGTGAATTTTCTCTTTCTTTGATATTTTCAATTGTTTGCTGAAAAGTACACACAAGTACTAGAGACCTTAATTTAAATCTGTTTTAACAGTGTTTTAAGAAATGGCAAAGTAATTTTATGGGGTTTTTGAAGATTTGTTATGTCTCTATAACCAATAATCTGATTTACTGTAATATTTACTGCTGATATTAAAAGGAGTGGGCAAGATGATGGAAAATGGATGGTATGACACACAGCAGAATAATTCTTTGATCAGTGGGTAAATATATATTGCTGATGAGAAAGACATAGAGCAAGGAAAGATGTTAATCTGGCATGCAGTCACAGAATAAATCATTGTCATGTAGGCAACTAGATATTGCAAGCTGTACATAGAACTGTGCATACTACAACATCAACAGCAGTCCCAACTTGAAAGAGGAGGCAAGTGCAGGTGTGTACATTCAAACTAAGTAAAAGATTGTGTGATTCACTGTGATGAGCACCCAGAGAGAAACTGAATACAGAAATAAAGTTTTCCATAAATATTCCGGTAGTAATGTTGATGAATGAAAGGATGAGCAGTATGAAACCCCACAGTATTTTGAAATACACCAGAACTGGCCAGCAACTTAGTGTTAGGGGTAAACTGAGAGTTCTGCTTTTACTCTGGACAATTGCAGTAGTTATTTAAAGCCAAATATTAGTGCTGGCTATTATCTGATATAGTGTGCCCTGAACAAAACTAGATTACAACTGTAGGGTTCCGCACTGAGGGAGGAATAACACCGGGCACCAGTACAGGTTAAGGGCAGACCTGCTGGAAAGCAGCTCTGCAGATAAGGACTTGGGAGTTCTGGTTGACAACAAGATGACCACGAATGTACCAAGAAGGCCAAGGGTACCTGGGAGGCATTAAGAAGAGTGTGACCAGCAGGTCAAGGCAGGTTGTCCTCCCCCTCTACTCTGCCTTGGTGAGGGCACATCTGGAGTTCTGCATCCAGTTCTGGGCTCCCCAGTTTAACAAGGACAAGGAATTACTGGAAGGAGTCCAGCAGAGAGCTTCAAAGGTGATTAAGGGATGGGGGCATCTTTCTTATGAGGAAAGGCTGAAAGACCTGGGTCTGTTCATCCCAGAGGAGAGAAGACTAAAAGGGGATCTTATTTATGTTTCTAAGTATCACAAGAATGGGCGTCAAGAAGATGGGACCAGACTTCTTTCAATGGTGCCCAATGGTAGGATGAGGTGCATTGAACACAAATTGAAACACAGGAGGTTCTGTCTGAATATGAGGAGAAACTTCTTCACTTTGAGGGTGCCAGACCTCTGGAACAGGCTGCCCAGAGAGGTTGTGGAGTCTCCTTCTCTGGAGACATTCAAAGCCACCTGGACACCTTCCTGTGTTATCTGCTCTGGTGAACCTGATTTAGCAGGTGAGTTGAACTAGGTCATCTCCAGAGGTCCCTTCCAACTCCAACTCCAACCATTCTGTGATTCTATGAGAAATGGCAAGTTCTTCTGGATTGTCTGACCACCTTCACCACAGTTTTGGAACATATTCCTGAACACAGATTCTTCGTGGGTCCAGAAGTATGCTTGGTTAATATAACACCAGATAAAACCAGCATTATGTCAGTGGCATTCTTGCTGAAAAGACAGAGGAAAAAACCTCCTATGATAGTGACATGATGTGGTGGCAACCTGTAAATACAATGTTAATGCAGATGAGCAGCAGATAACAGGCTTATACATGCAAGAGGTGACATGAATGGGATAAACTTTCGAAAGGCTTATGAGATTCTTATTCACCCTCTGGTTTGGTGTAGGAGAGCTGGAAGAAGTTTGATATATTAACAACCGAAAGAATTAGTGTCACAAGCATCATAGGTTGGAAACAAATCCCTGTACCACAGTAGTTTTCCAAACAATTTGGGACAGTTATTCATGGATTATCGCACTGGAAGATATACACAGCAAACAAGAAAAAAGAAAAAAAAGAAAAAAAAAAAAAAAAAGAAGGTTATATCAAATAAACAAATGTAATTTATTTGCAAGATTTCCATCAGGTTTTTTGTTTAAGTAAATTGAACCATTATTTAAAAAAAGAAAAAAAAAAGAAAAAGAAAATAAAATCCCCCTTTCCACTATGCAGCGCAGAACAAACTATACAGAAAACAGACAAAGTACCTTTTAATGGCTTCAAGGTGACTAAGAGAGGCAAAAAGGACTTTTAGAATATGAAGGAGAGAAAACAAGGACAGAAAATGTTTCTATTTGCTTGTTTCCGTTTTACTGGTTCAATTTTTATGGATAACATGGATTTACCATTAACTTTTTTCATCCTTACTGTTATTAGGAAACAAACAACATCTTCCATTCCTTAGTTTTTACTGAGTCCCTCAATCCACCAAAGTAACTATCACATTTTGAGTTGCTTGATATATCAGGTCTAAGACTATATGAAGGAAAAGAAAGCTCATTAAACTGAACTCTCTTCTCCTCTTGAGGAGCTCAGAAGCTTCTGTCAGTATAAAAAACAAAACAAAAAAAAACACTGACAAAAGAAAAAAAAGAAAACAAAGCAAACCAAAACACAAAAACCCACAAACAATAAAACCCCAAAAAACCACAACAAACCTCTTCTGTTACCTGTTTGACCACCTTGATGCATGGCAGCCAACCACAGACCTGCAACTACTGAACTTCCCCAGGCTTGTGAGGCCATGTTGGGAGTGAAGGCTGAAGTTTTTTGCACTTTAATGTGTTTTGTAAAACAGCTAGAACCTCATTAAGCTTCTCACTCAAGGAGGTGTGCATTTGTTGTGGCAAAACTGGTAGCAAAATTTACATGATCACTTTCTGCTGGGAAAGATTGACCTAATTACAGAGGAATTAATTATCCTGGAGTGAAGATTTTGTCCTGGCTAGACTGAACTCCAGTGATTTCAGTGGAGTTTCTATCTGCATTATATAGGTCTGAATTGGCCCTTAATGGTGTGAGGGTCCATTTAAAAATTCACAAACTGCAAGATAGTGCAGTAAAAAAAAAACCCAGAGACACTGGAAGTTAGTATAAATGTGTATTTGATTGATTTATTCCAGGTCACCAGAAGACAATAAATTCAGTCAGTCAGTTTTACATTTATAAAGTATATCACATGTACAGACCTTTGTGTGGTGCAAAGAATCAACAGGAAGATACATAAGTGAAGAAAATTCAGTCAAATATGGGCTGTTTCACTGTAGTCATTGACTGTAGATAACAACTGGACATTTTGCTCTATCAGCCTACAGTAGGAGGGTATGTATGTATGCATATGTGTGTATCTTTTTTTACATATATAGTGTGTCATTTTGTTCTTTTAATGCAGAGTCATGGCCAAAATTCACTAGGTTAAAACATGAAGTATTTATGAAGTAGAAGAATTTGCTCACCGGTGAATATTTCATGACGGCTATTCTTTATGTCTGTTTCTCGAATATATCTTGCATTTAGTCATAATAATTTATGATGTAGAAAGCTCTTGCAGAATGTTATATGTAGTAATTAACATAGACTTTAAAATACATGCTTTAATTTAAAATTTAATATTCTAGTGAATTTCCTTAAGGGGCTTATTTTCTGTTCAATGAAGTTATCATAAGTTTCCTAGTGAAAAAATAAGGTTTTGAAGGGGAAAAAAAATAATTTTGTTTGACAAAATATTGTGGGATTAATTTTTGTCTTTTGCTTACGTCAATGAGTTATTTCAAGTTTACTTTGTTATTAGATACTAGTATTAGATGTTATTTCATGTTGATGTTAATAATGCAATATAAAGTTGAGCAAATGAAAATGCAATAAAACTGCATCTGTTAGTATTATAGGCATTTAGATTGTCCTTCTTTAAACCTGAACTTTCTTTTGCATGAATATTAACTGGAAAATGCCATGGGGGCCATGCAAATTATTCATGAATGTGCGTTAAATTCAAAAGGAATTTTTTTCCTTTAAAAACTAACACGTATAACTTTGACCTGACAACTAACAGGAAAAAGTTTAACATAAAAACTTGACAAAATGTTAATGGAAATATATTAATTTAATTTTTATTTTTCTGAGACAATGATTGTTGATGTCTGATTTTGAAATTAAAAAAAAATAAAACTCAAGTGTTTTAAAATTGCTAGGGTTTTGTTTCCTAAAAGGGTTGAAATTAAGATGATGTATTTCACTACAAGCATGAAAGTACTTTATATGTACTATTTTTTTTTTCCATCAGTAGGAAAAAAAATAAAAATATATATATATTCTTCAGGACATTCTGTCCTGAAGAAACTGATTAATGATGGAGAACACAACCTAGTAGTTTTTTATCCTTAGTGCACTTCACCATAGTGAAAATGAATCACTTAACAGTCAGGTTTCTCTCAGTAGTTCCTCTGAGTTAACCATGTATCTGCCTGTCATTTTCCCAGATCTCCAGAAATGTCACTTAGAGCACTTCAGTGTATTTGCCTTGAACATTAGAGGTGAAGACTATGGAAACAGTAGGGAGTTTTCCATCTCTGTCATTGTAATTAGTCTTTTAAATCTAATGCATTTCAATAATCATAGTGTGACAGTCAAAATGCCATAAAATGCCTGTTAGGTTGCTGTATATAGAGATCAAAAGGTGGCAAATACTTAAAAGACAAAAGTTGAAGTAACTGTAGAAATCTATTTTGTTTCTTTCCCATCTCACAGACTTTCTGTTAATTGTTCTTTAAACAAAATGTGATTCACAGAATCACAGTGGGGTTGAGCTTCAAAGGGACCTCTGCAGGTCCACTGGTCCAATGACCCCTGCTCAAGCAGGACCAGTTAGAGCTGGTTGCCCAAGACCATGTCAAGATGGCTTGGCTATCTCCAAGGAGTTTATTATCAGCCAGTGTCTGGAAGCCAGAATGGTGAGCACTTTGACAGCCCAAACAAAAGTGCCACATCTGCCAATAAGAGGCAATATTATGGTGTTGCACTAAATGGTTCAGAGCACCATACAACTTTCCCTGTGTATCCTGCATTTCTGTACACTTTTTAAGAAGAACACAAGGCATCACTGAATCCAGAGGCAAGGATCGAAGTACCAATTTACATTATTCTGACCTGAGCCGACCAAATAAAAAACATTTTCAACATGTCAAATGCCAAGGAAAGCAGATTAAATGAATAGTGATCTCTGTTTTTGTGATAGGCTGCAACAGCCTGCAGTGGAGATGCAAGTGTGTAGGAGTGCTCTAGACTCCATCCAACATCAGTTGGAAGGAGGTAATGCAAGGAGAGGTTTTGCCATCTCTTTAAAGTATGGAAGAAGGAAAATCAAAAGGAATGGAGGACACGTTTTTTTAGCACAGCTCACCAGAGCCCAACAGCTCTTATTTCTCACAGCGGGAGGTGCTGGTTGGGTTTGCTTTTGAAGTGCAGCCACTGGAGAGGGTGCTAGGCATCCTCTGAAAATGCAGAACTCTGCTTCTGAGGGAAGGTGCAAGGAAAATGAATAAATCTGCTCTGAGAAATGTATGGAAAAGTAGGCTTGAGATGGGTTTCAGAAAATCCATATACTCAGGATGAAAAAAACTCTTTAAAAATACCAAAAAACAACAAACCTCAAAATCAATAAGCCCGACTCCTACACTAATGAAAATTGGAAGGTGTGTAGGTAAACCAGAGTGCTGACTGACAGCCGCTGTGAAAATGCTTCTGACAGGGTTGAAGTCAGAGAGGCTGATAAACTTTTGACTTCTAGTGGTTTTATTGATTAATATAAAAGAGAAATAATTGTAAATTGTCTTCACTTGTTCATGAGAAGAAGCCTTGCATGCATAAGTTTTAATTATTTCCTGAAAAATTAAGAATAGTGTACAGATGGGAGGATACGAAGGGCGTAAATGTAGCTATTCTGAGAAGAATAAATAAACCTCATATCAGGTGATTTTTTTTACTTCATACCACTCTCTTGCCTTGTTTCACTGCATATAGCAAAACAATATTTGTGTCAGCAAGAGAGAAAACCACCTATTTTTATGCTTATGTTTAAGCATGTTTCTCCTTTGGTATTTCTCTTCATTGAAATACAGATGTCAGCAAAGAACTTTGCATGCTCAGTAAAACCAGTGTAGGGCACAGTAATTTGTTCAAACTGCCCTAGGTTTAAAGTAAACGTCTTTGTCATTTGTATTTCAGGGCGGAACAATGTGCTGGGTTTGAAAAGGTCCAGGTTCAGTATAGCTTCTGCAGATATTCTTAGATAAATTGACATTTTCTATAGACATATGGCAATAAATTCTTTGAGATCTAGATGAGGGCAGGCTTTTATTGAATCTAGACAGTATTGACACTGTTTTGCCAGAGTCTACATCATATACATTTTTCAACATGTATTTTTCAATATTGAACAATAATGTAGGTATTTATTACGGTTGTACTGAAGTTAAATATAAACCAAAATAAACTACAAAGGCAGTATTTTGGCAACCAAAATATTGCTTTACTAACTTAAAATATCTGCTTTGCACATGATTTGGGTTTTTTTTTGCACAAGGACTCAATCTTTTCTGTACCTGTGTTTATGCCATGTAGCTTTATGGTGGGATATTCTCTGTTCTGATTCCTGAAGTTGCTGAAAAGCAATTAAAAACACACACCACACCAAAGCGCTATGTATCCCTGCATGAGACTCCTCTAATGCTACATCCTTCATTTCAGCTGCCATCTGCTCCTTTGAATTCTCCTCTTGGCACGTTACACAATTTGCAGTTCAAATTTTCTGTGATGAAGATTGTGTTGCATGGAAATTATCTCAGCAAAGCAGTATGCTGGTCCTCAGTCATGCTGAAAAGAGTACTATGGCTTGGATTAAAAAAAGAAAAAAAAAATATATTTTTGCTGTAGGGTTTATGAACCGAGCAAGGTATTTGAACTCAGACCTGTATGCAGTTTTATTTAATATGTTGTAGACTATTTTCTGTGAAAGAGTGACCATTAAATACATTTTGTCTTGATGCAATCTAAACACTTTACTTATTTTGATAAAATTTTTGTGTGCTCTGGGGCCAAACAAAAGAAGCTGTCAGCCTCAAGTAGCAGAGAGAGAGGAAGATGTGCCTACTCCTTCCATACTGAAGGAGGGAGGGGGAGAGAGAGGGGTTTGCATTTTGCCACACTAGCATATTAGATAATTTGCCAAAACCTGCTAAGTATTTGGAAAAAGTACTGAAAACTTCAGGATACGTATGTGCCCTGAAATTTGAGGGTTTGAAAGTTGTTGGGTTTTCCTGTGTGTTTATTGAATTGTCTAGTGTGTATTTCAGTGAGGTAAGCTGGTCAATCTGGATGTAATCTGCTGGCAGCAGGCTGTCTGGTTCAGGTTAGTCTGGGGTAAGAAATGGCACAATAGTGTCACAAAAAGTTCATGCATTAAAATTATCTGCTGTTACAGGACCATGTAGAGTTTTGGCGGTGTGTTTTGTTTGTTTGTTTTGTGTGGGTTTTTTGTTTGTTTTTGGTTTGGGGTTTTTTGGTTTGTTTTTTGTTTGTTTTTTGTTTATTTTGTGTTTGTTTTGTGTGTGTGGTTTTTGTTTTTGTTTTTTGTTTTGGTTTGTTTTTTTGTCTTAACTGCTATTTTCTGCTCTGTTTTGAGCATTGTATATTGTGGTTTTGAATCTATCAGATGTTGGATATTGGATATTGTCAAGTAGTATTGTAGTAATTCTATCATCTTATTTCTGTTGGAAGACTCAGTGATGCTCAGACCCTTTTCAACATCTATTTATCTCAAACCAGCTTTGTTTCAGCCTGAATTATGGTACCTCTGAGAAAGCCTTGCTCTCCTCCCTTGCACAGAGACCAAGTGCTAGGAGCTTCCCAGCTGTGAGTAAACTGTTATCAAAAGCAGATTAAACTGACCTCTCAGCCTCTGTCATCTCTGTATTGAGATGCAACACATTTTCAGCCCATAATACAAAGGAATGGTATATCTGGCATGGCACCCAGGTGCCTTTGACTTAGCCCGGATGAAGTACTAGGGTACACATCTGCAGTGACAGAGCTAATCCAGCCTCCTGTGGAGTCCAAAACCAGGCTCAAACACACTGTGAGCATCTGAGTGGGCTTTCATTGTGTTTTGTTGTTTGTTTGTGGTTTTTTTGGTTGTCTGGTGGTTTGTTTTTCGTTGGTATGTTTGATTTTTTGTTGATTGGTTGGTTTAGGTTTTGTTTTCCAAGAGGGAGAATATCCATAAAATAAAAGTTACTACCATCATCATTATTGCTTTTCAGTGTCATAGACAACACTATTTTTAAATTCTCTATTCACATAAAAGTAGCTGTTCAAATTTCCTTTAAAACACACAAACCAGTTAAGTGAAAAAGCTTCAGACAAGTGACTGAAATATGAAAATATGAAATTGTTTGTCTTGCAAGGCAAAGCTTTCTTTGTGTAACTATAGGGATATCCTGGATAGATTTTTGTATCCATAAGTGTAATAGACACCAGCAGATACCTCCTTCACCATAACTAAACTTTATAGCCTTTTCTAGTATTTGTTTTTAAGATTATGCATTTAGGTGTTGGAGAATGCTGCTTGAAATTTAAAGAAGCAAATACTACTGTAGACTGATTTACTATCTTAGTCACTCAGCTATTTGAATACACTTGTTTTTGTACATAAAAGTAATAGCATATTTTCTGATTACATTCTTTGCTCTTTTGGAATATGCACATCTACTCAAGCCTGCATATGGCAGTGTGTATGTGTAAAATTTTGTGATATTTCAAGTCATGACAGACTACTCCTGGTTTCAGAATTACAGCTTTAAGTACCGTTGTGCCTTTGGCAGCACTTGAAACCTTGGCAAGAGCTGCAGCTGACTAAGAACTGAGTAATTGTTTTAAAACTAAATCTTTTTATGCTGTTTTCCTTAAGAAGAACATCCTGCCAAATAAGAGGCTCAGTAGGCACTCCATTGACTGCGTTGTTCCACAAGGTTTTGAGCATAAAGGCACTAAACACAAAAATCACTATTTAATCTTGTCTTCTGCAAAATATAGAATTTAACCCCAAAAAATCTTTTGTTTCATATTCAAGCATGTTCTCATTCAGCACCAGGGCATGATGCTTAGCAAAAAAGGAAGACTAGTGAGAATGAACTAGCCACCCTTGTTGGGTTTTCTAACAATGTCATTTTAACACGGTAGTATGCTAGATTTTAATAATACCTGAAATTTTGCTCAGATAGTCACTTTTTATTAGAAATTTACTTCTTGAAATAAAATAATGAAGAGAAGAAAGAGTATGGTTTTCATAGGCTTTATGTGCTTAAGCGGATATAAACCCATGAAGAGAGACAGGTTTCCCCTGTTAAGTGCCACAGGCATTTATAGGGTTTCTTAATTAACAACTTTCTTTTCCATTTAGCATCTGTCATCCAGTCAGAGTTTTATCAGTTCATAGTGAGTTATCGCTGGCATGCACTAAGGAGTTAACTGGAATCTTCCTTCTTGTTTTGCTTTGTTTAATTTACGAAAATAGCTGCAAACACAATTTAGCCATCTGAAGCTAGAAGGAGGCCCTGCTGCTCCCAAGGGCCTGTGAATGGTGAAGGATGTGCAGGTGTCCCAGTAATACAATTACAATTAACACACCATAACAGAACAAATGCAACTGTACAACTGTGAGATAACACTAACAGATGTATCTTTGACCAGCTGGCATAAATTCATGGTGCTTTTTCCAGATTCATCAGATTCACACATCTTGAAAACAGTCTGTTTTTGTTAGGATTTACTCCTCTTTATAACTAGGGGTGACAATTATTTATATCACTTGTTGCAACGGCAGCAAGTCAGGTTGGTTGAGTTAGTTGGTAAGACAGCATTAAACACCTGATCTATGACTTGGAGGTGTTTTTAGCACATTTAACCTGACAATATGGAATGGAATGAGTTTGGATTCAATGGGGGATTGTGTGGGAACAAGGTTTGTGTCTCTGCTTGAGGATGGGTTGCCTCCCCAGTCATGCCAATACTGCCCACAGGGGTTGAGAACCAAAGAAGGTTGAGCCAGTTTATGGAAAAAATGAACTGAAGTCTGTCTAATGTGGAGCGGGTGAAAAGATAGACTTCTTAAGTGAATAATTTCAATGAAACATCTGAGCATTAAAATCACATTCTTACTGACTGATGTTGAGTTTTTGGGAAGTCAGTCAGTCAGTCTTCGTAGCATTCAGGTCCTCTGAGATCCTGAGTTTTGATGCTGAGCAGAACATAATTTATTTTTGGCGTTGCAATCAGAAAATGTTATTTGCTTTTGGATCCTACTGTTCACAGATGTTCATTTGGATAATTTTGTAGAGCTTTTCCATAGCCTTTTCCATAAAGATAGTGTCATATATCTATTATTTATATATGTCGTACGTTTTATTGGAATGTGAAAGGCGAACATATTTCACATTAATATAAAATTAACACAAACCTTAATATAAACACAAAACTAGTGCAATGTGTCATAATACATAACGCAGTACAGCACAGTGTTACACCGAATCTACCACCCTGAAGTTACCTATGCTTCAAAGTTCACATTTTTCTCAGACCTGTCAAGGCTTCTACCATTGTAACAGAAACGATCAGAAGTTCGGTATAGGTATTTAGATATTGTCCAAGCATTGTCTTCTTACATTATCTTTCTTAAGCTAATATATTGTGGACAATATGTATCCTGGTATATGCTTTCCAAATCTGCCCATGTCTTCTAGTTTTTTCCACTCCTGCACTTATATCATGCAGTTATCCACCCCTAAGGAAAACATGATTAAGTTTTCCCAACTGACCATCAGATTTTCTCTAAGGAAATAAAAAATAATGTTTGTGCTGCCACGTCTTTCGATATTTTGTCAATGGTGCATTAAAAGAAGAAAAATGTTCTTGAAAAAACTTTAAGGATGCAGAGTACATTACAGTTCAAAGTCACGCAATGCTGTTATCAGATCATGACTTGGGGATGTCTGTGACTGTTTTGGGGGATTTTATGTCGAATAACTGGCTCCTCTGTGCTAGTCTCGCTGCTCTGAAGTTGGAAGGAGAAACCCAGACTTACGGTGATCCACCACTCAGCATAGTGAGTCATAAGCTTGTGCCAGCTCAGTTGAGCAAGGCAATTCCAGCTTACTCCCTCTCCACCCCTTTGAAATAAGAAAGTAAATTACAGATAATTACTGTGGAGATGAGTCACTGTATAAATAGCATTTTAAAATAACCACAAGTTTTAAATCACTGCTGATGGGAAAAAAAAAAAAAAAAATGTAGTGTTGTGTAGGAAATTTTTGGTGCGGTAATTTAGTGCTTTTATTTAACAAGTGGAAAACAGAGTGCTGACATTGCATTTGAGCTGGTATGATAAAGTAAAAATAGTCTATTCTTTGAGTGTTCAATAGTTTGTTGAAGGCTGATAGACGATTTTAAACATCATCTATCAAGCTATGAGAGGTGAAAGAAGTCCTAGCAAGAGATTAAGTTCATTTGATTTTTTAAAAAAATATGCATTAAGTACAAATGGGTTCATATCTTCATATGTATTGTTAATATGCATCTGTAATTTCTGTTGAAGGTTAAGAAATACAGTATTGACAAGTAGATACGTCTTATGCATTTTACAGAAGCAGTTCTCACTAACTCTAGTCTAACCCAGACAAGAGTCAACATAGTCTATTCCTGAAGGAGCCTAAACCAGCAATCAAATAGTCAAAATTAATTAAATAAACAGGAAAGTAACTTTATTGGCATAGCTGTCTTGGTGTCTGAGTGATTTATTTCAGCTGAGATTCAGCTCTCCAATTTTATTTAGACTTGTACCTAAGTGCAGAGCAGTCCCACTGAAACAACCATCAGAGTAATAAGAGAATCCAGTTTTGAATTACTAATGCTGGTATTCACCCCAGTAATTAAGTCTATAAATGTTATTCACATAGCAATCTGAAAAAAAAAAAATGTTACTGGAGTTAATATTCTTTGTCTAATGGACAATTTTGTTTAACCAGATTTAATGCACAGTCACTAGTATTTTAATTATTTGTTGCTCAAGCAATAGTTGAGCTTGCAGCTAGTACAGATTTTGGGACTTGTAAAATATAGTAATGGAACTTCTAACTAACTTTTGCGTTCTGTTCTGTTTGTGTAGTCCTCTCTGCCAGTGCTACCTTGAGAACATGCTTGATTGACTTGGTTTTGTAGTTTATTTCTTTACATCTGATTCTGTTATTCTTGAGGTTTAAATACTCAGTTTCTTTTTTTTCTGGAATCAGCTGTCATGTTGTTATTAAACTAGTAACGTATCTGATTAGTTCAATTTAAAACCAATAGAGTGGTGTTTTCCCTTCTTTCTTTCATTGTCCTGAAATCCTCAACTCTTACAAACACATTTCATTTAAATTCAGAAATTATTCAGTGAAAGCATATGTTATTGCAATATTTAAAAGCTTCATGTGATCTTTACATATGTACACCTCAAAATGGATTAATCTAGTTTCAAAATACACATCTAGACACCAAATGAGGAGTTAGAAAAGGGAAGAGTTAGCCTCTTAAATACCTGATTTAGGCCAATGAGGACTGTGTTTTGTAATGTACTTTTCTTGTAATGTCTTAATTGTTTATCTGAACACTAAGCTATATAAATAAAAATCACCTACTTACCTCAGGAAACATTAGTTTGAGATGAGATGGTTGGCTGATGCTTCAGACAGTAGTTCATTATTTTCTACTGATTGGATTTGACAGCCCCCAAAAGGACACCACGCTACTCTGAAATGAGAAATACCTCATATGTCTGATATTAATTGTCACATACAGTCACACATAGAATATTGTACTGAATTAAGCAAGTTTTATCATTGGCCTCAAATACAGTTGGTGTCTGTTGAAAAAGTCTCTGCTATCTCTGACAAAGTTTCACTAAAAAGAGGAAAGATCTGCCTGCTCCTTTCCTTATTTCTCCTACCATAATACATGAAGTGAAGTTGAAGGCAAATAAGTCAATTTACCAAGCATGGCACTGATCTTTGAGAAAATGTTTGAAAACTTTATACGTGCCAAGTGCAACCTCTGCAGCCTTCAGGGAGGATCAATGTTTGCTGTGGCTGTAGGGGCATTGTTTTATGGAACTGATTCTGCAAAAAATCAAACAGAAGGACCTTTCATTCCAACTGGTAGAAAAGATTCCTTAAAAGAGAAAAAATGAAAGTAAGAATATCTGTGTTTTGTATCTTAAAAGGGTCTCTATATCACATTTATGGAGAATCCTCTCAGGTTTCGACATGCTTTTAGAGTATCCAAGTGAGAAACACTTGATTGCTACTTTTTCTGTCATTGAAAACTTTGCAAGAGTGTGAGAAGACCATTTTTGTGATGCATGTGTATATAAAACATACTGACTGCAAGGAGATGAAGAGCTAGGTCACTGATGTACTTTTAAAATACAGTTTTACTGTGAATCCATCTGTTTCATTATTTTGAATGAACAGGTAATAGATAGTCTGCAGTCAAACATGCTTTCTGATGGTGATTCAAGGCAATTTAATGGTTATCTGTCACCGAAACGGAAATGGTTTACTGTGAAGATATGAATTTGTATTGCTTTCCTCAGACACTAAACATATGGAGTGAAGAGTCCAATGGGCAACTACCCATCCTTGCCTCCCTCCCAAAACAAAACAACAAAACCACCATTTTTGCTCCCTAACTACTTAATTTCGGGATCATTAATTCATTGTTGCCAGCAGCAAGTTGGAGGAAAGTGAAGAAAACAGAAGGGGCAAGGGGTGGGCAAATGGGAAAAAGGTGTGGAACGTACCTCTCATTAGCAGCATCTGGCTCAGCTGTGTCATCAGACAACAAATCTAAT
Source organism: Nesoenas mayeri (assembly GCF_963082525.1). NCBI lineage: Eukaryota > Metazoa > Chordata > Aves > Columbiformes > Columbidae > Nesoenas > Nesoenas mayeri. The sequence goes on from NC_137542.1 coordinate 4,577,334, forward strand.
TAGATTACCAAATACTTGGGCCTTGTGGTCTATTTCTTAGAAGGCTTTACCTTAAGAACCGCTCTTTTTTAGTATTGCAACAGCTGGCAGTAAATTTGACTGCACAGAATTTGACACAAACTCTTCTGTTGTTCATTGCTGTTGCAGTATTGAGCCTGTCCCACCATCTGAATTAGAGGGAAAGGTTAAGAGTGTAACATTCTAAATGTAAGTGAAGATCTTAACTCATTTTAGCTTAGTTCTCCACTAAGATCTGTTATTCATGTTGATCAAACTATTTAGCCTAAAGTTTTTCATGATGTCATATTGCTCATATATTAAGAAAATGCAAATAATATAACAGTTTGGATATATGGATTTCTTCATCTGTATGTTTCTGTCTCCCTTCTCTTTCCTTTCCCTTCCCTGTCCCCACCCCCACTCCCTTTTTGCACAGCCTCGATTGAAGAGGAACCAACTTCAGCAGGTATGAATAATTTATGATTACATCTGCATTGTGGTAACCACTGCTTTCTCTGAAATAATTTTAATAATTTTAATAAATAATTTTGGGTCTAACACATGCTAAATAGCCATATCACTGTTGGGTTCTTTTCTCTTCTATTTCATCCCCTTCCTTTTTTCTTATTTTTCCACATCCTTAATTTGGATTCCATAGGAGATACACTCCTCCATTAGTAATTTAAAATCTTATTTGCCGCATGTGCCTTCGTTTTCCCTTCTTCCTTTTTTAAGCTGGCACATTGGACTTCACACAAGAAAGCAGGTCAAAAGCAATCAGGAGTTCAAAAAAATGATTGTTTATTCTACCTTTTTATCTGTCTTTACGCTGGTGAAGCTCAATCATCTGCATGACCCCCAAAACCGGCATCCTTAAAGATAGTGCAGCCTGGAAACAAGCAGTGAAGGAAGGGAAGGACAGCAGGTGCAGAAACATCCTGTTCAAAGAAAACATTCTGCAGACTATGGCCTGAATATCTGCTCAGCGAACTTTTATTTCCATTGACAGGCTGCCAACTAGTGAGAACCATTAACAACACAGTCATAAAAATTAGTTTAGGAGCTCCCCAGGAGACACAAACACATAGTGTTTATTCTATTGCAAAGATTAACTATTTCTAATTAATTGGCAATCCATTAGCGTGGGAGTATTTAAAGAAAAAGAAGACAACGTACCAAAGAAAAATGCTGCTAAACAGCTTAACATATTTGAAATGGCACTGAGTTGTATAAACTCAGTGAGCTAAAACATCAAATGGGTAGGGAGTCACTTTATAGTGACTTGTTAAAAGAAGTAAAGGTCTCCAGAGGACGAAAGGAGAAAAGGTAAGGAAAGTGAATGAAGAAAAGATGGCAAGGAAGGATTGAACACTGTTTACAACACTAACCTACAACTTGGGAGCAATATAAGTAATTAGGGTACGGTGGAGAATAATAAATGAAAGGATAGAGAACAAAACCTAGAGTAGAGGGTGAGAATAGTTAAGACTAACACTGAACAGAGAAAGAAGCAAAAGGGAGCTTTTAACATGAAAATAGTAGTGGAATGGAAAGAAAGCATGACTGAGGCGAGAAAAAAATGAGAAACAGAAGAACTGAGAAACAAAGGAAGAGCTTGGGAAGGTACTGTAGAGTACTAACACACCCCTGAGGAGTATATATAAAAATTACTAAGCATCAACCTCCAACTATCTGTTTCTTGAGAGATCTGTCAGCCTTGAAATTTTCATGGAAAATATCTTAATAGAAACCTAATGCAGCTGTTCAGTAGAAGTATCAGTTACAAAAAGAGATTATTTTTTAGAGGAGAAAGAGAGAAAAAGAAAACAACACTCTTTTTTTTTTCCTTTATGGAATTAGTTTCAGTATGCACATTTTGTAGAGACGGAGTTTAGAGGCATATACGGATACACTGTGCTAATGTTCAAGACAACCTTGCTAGGGTTGTACATTGTAAAACCATAATTCCTGGTGCAACAAGTGTATTGTTTCATGAAGATATTGCTTCCTTCTTTGCATTTTGAACATCACCACCGTTTTTGTGAAAGCCTGTAACTGTGAGCTGGCCAAGCTAACCAGATGCATCAGCTGAAAATGGGTAAATGGAGGGAAATGGAATTTATAAATCAGCTATATGGCTTCACTACAGATCTCCATTCAACTCACCAGCTGAAATTTCAATAATATCACAAAAGTCTGCAGATTCTTTATTCAGTTCCTCAGGAGCCCTTGACTTTTGGAGTGCCAGGTGACATGGTTTGCTTCTGTATTCATTTAAATGATTTGGTTTTGATAACTTCTGACTGCTTTCTTTTACTTGGCCCTACTGTCATTGCTTTGTTTATTTCCCCACATAATTCTTCTGTTCAACAAAGCTCAGCCAATAATTTACAATTAACCACTTTGACCATTGCTCCGTCACATATGCCTAAATGTTCATTTTTTTTTTTCTAATTCACTCATTATGAATAACATTTTTACACCAGTATTTTTTCAAATATTTCCCACAAGACTTGATCAGATATGTTTCAAACAGAAATCATATACTTACTTGTGATATTAAGTGAGATGCACTAATTTTTAGACATCGTTTTTATTGTTATAGTTTCAGGGTTTGTTGGCATCTGAAAATGTGCCACAATTAGTTATGAAGTAATTAGCTATACCAGTTTAACTTTCTGCTTGAAAACTCTCAATGGAAAGAATGGTGATCTTTTCATGTTTGCTATTCCATGAGAGAATGCCATTTGCAGTGAAAGTATACATGTGAGAGACCCACTGATACAGCAATAAAGATAGATATTCCCACACAGACAAGTCAACAGCTAGAAGTACACAAACATACAGCATGAGAATGTTTTTGTTCTTTGGTTTGGACAGATTAACAATGCCTCTGGCATAAATGGTAAATGGAAGATGTACAACATGAGACAACGTATTTGTAAACATTTGTGCACATAAATCTTAACTGCTCAGAAATTATATTGCAAAGGAACATGACTAAACACCTGCAAAATTAAGCTAATTAATGAAGCAGTAATAATTTCTGGTATTTAATCTGTTTCTAGAACATTAATACTTCACATGTTTATATTCTTCAGGGATTATTTTTGAAACAAATGTTTTCTTGGGAAATATTGTGGTTAATTTGAAGCCTTTTTGTCAGATTAAATTTGACTAAACTTCTCCAGGCCCAGAATGTTTTGTTTTGTTTTTTTTGCTCTTCAAATGATAATTTACACCTTTGGGAAAACACTTCCAGTCTTTGCTTTTAGTAAAAAATTGTGGATCTTAAACTGTTTTGCTGGATATTAATAGAGTATAACCCAACTCTACATTTGCATGGAATATGACTATGATCAAAATAAGCTATATTGAATAAGGATACAATTTTCTATAAATTCCATAAGATGAAACAGTAATTTTCTGTACAGGTGTACGCAGCTTGTTTTGGATCTTCCTCATCAAAGCAGTGAAGTACGTAGTTAGTATTTGAATAGCCGATGTGTAGTAAACCTATTGTGTTTGTGCCATGTGTTTAAGCATGTGTTTTCTAGATTGGAGCTCAAATTAGGTGCAGCAGAAGTGCAGCCTAGAAGCTCAATATAAATTTTAACAAAAAGTGCACTATGTTGCTCCTTATGGGGGTGAAACTCAAAAAAAGACTTTTTTACTAAGAGCAGGAAAAAAGTTTCAAATTTAGTGCTGAAGGGCATGCATGTGAAAACGAAGTAGTTTTTAAAAGTTCATTATAAAGATATTACTTATCCTAAGTTTTTCAGCGGAAAATTTATGGATAAAGTGCAATTATCCTTTACGTAAGATTAATCTATGTCTTAAAATTTAGTCAGCAATACTGTCTCTTCAGATGCTTTGTATTTTTTGTTTTTATTGATTTTGCTTTAAGGTATGACCAGATGTAGTTCTTGCTTTGACAGTAACAGATTAGTGCATTCTTAGGGGATTGTTTCAATACAACTTATTTCTGTGATTGTATTGACATTTATAAAGCTATGTGTTCTGCCTCAGGCAGATACCTCTTCCTCAGAGCACAAATGCAGTCATGCAGTCTGAAGGATGCAGAGGTGCTGAAGAATAAATAGAAATTACACCTGAAGCCTCGTGCAATCATCAAGAGTATGTCACAGTAATTTCAGTGGGATGTACCTTGTTCAGGCAGAAAGCGAGTTCTGTTAGCCACCAGATTTTGCGCTTCTCCAAAAAAGCAGCAAATTTCCTCAAGTTTGTGACGTTTATCTTAGTGAAGCATAATTAACCTTCTGATTCTAGTGGTGATCTAGTAGTGTTGGGGAGGTGTGCGTATGCTTCCAGCTGCAAGGTCCAATAGCCATCACTTAGCATTCAAACTGTTAAAAGTACCCTATGATTGTTTTCTAAACACTCTGAGGTAACAAAGTGTGTTTAGTGTTACCATTGCAGGGGAGGAAAGATGAGATTAATTGGAAGGCAACATAATATTTTTCCAAACAAAACTTATTAAAGGATATGAAGTACTTCAAGTTGCAGCTAATACGTGAATTTTGTGAGGATTATAAATATTATTTGAGAATTTTGTGAATATTATGTACTTTTAATTGATCTGTGATCCAGAATAAAATTAGAATTTATTTTTCTATTTAATCAAAGGGACAAAACAATACTATTTCCCAGGCCTAAGTGCTAAACATTACTGAAGTTTAGATTTTAAAAAAGTATGCAATCTTGTTTTAGCTGTAAGTAGAATTTTTTTTCAATTTTCTGGTGAAATTACTGGTTCTTCAAAGTAATTGTTTATGGAACATGGTGAGTTTAAACAAACAGAATAGAATTTGTATTGTAAAAATGTGAGCCGCATTTTTTTAAAAAATAAGTACTTTTGCTTGTTCTAAATACCCCTGCATGTAAAAAAATCACTGAATTATAATTTTCTACAGATTTAAAACAGTAGACATAAAATAATTAAAATCTGAAGTTTTCCCTTGTCCCAGTCTATTTTGAGGTAAATTCATAAATCAAATTTTTAAGATTTTGACTTTTCATAAATCTTTATGGTGGAAGGTAGGAAGGTTCTAGTCAGCACCATCTTAGATAGCTTTATATTAGATAGATTATAATAGTTTGATATTAGTTTAGAACATAAGCAGGGTCAGATGGAACATCATAAATACATTTTTCACGATGAGGGTGGTGAGGCCCTGGCACAGGCTGCACAGAGAAGCTGTGGATGCCCCATCCCTGGCAGTGATCAAGGTCAGGTTGGATGGAGATTTGAGCAACCTGATCTGGTCGAAGGAGTCCCTGCGCATGTCAGGGAGTTTGGGCTAGATGATCTTTAAAGTTCCCTTCCAAAAAAAAACATTCTGTGATTTTGTAACTGAAATTTTAGATAGGTCTTTTGTTTGGGCAGAGTAATATTGTAACCAGTTTCTCATTGTCTTTCCTTCCATCATGTCAGCAATGCCTTTACCTTTTGATGTTCAACTGCTCATCAAAGAGCAGAAGATAACCAGTTGGCTAAAGTGCTGGCAACCTGTTGTTGATCCTCAGAGAACTATATTATGAATTCAAATGGAAAACACTTGAGATCTTACTGAGATTAGTATTTACACAGGAATTATACTTGTATCCTTATAGTCTAACTATACTATATGTTTCACTTAAAAATACTTAACTGATTGTGAGTATGAAATTAGATTTCACAAAAGGTGTCACTTCTTCCTGAAAATAATGTCCTAATGGCGTTCCATTGATTGCAAGAAATTCAAATGGTAACTGCATTAATGATTATCAGAAAAGAAAAAAATAAAATAAACAGATGTTCGTAGCTTATTGAAATAAAACTTTCCAAAAAGTTCAGGAGATATTTAATCTTCTTACTTTCTCACCCTCAAAACCTCAAAGCTGCATCTAGCATAGTCTCAAGGACTTCAATTTACTGACTGCTGTACAGCAGCATCCTAAGTGGTGTAGTTTTGTGAGACCGTTCTCTCAGGCTGTCTTTTGACAATAATTATGCTGTGGAATGCAAAGCTATTCTATTTCACACATTTTGAAGAGGAAAAGCATCTTTCCGTATTATTCTAAGGTAGAGGAACTGCTGTTCCCTCGGGGTCTGTAATAGAGTTTTTACTCTCTTACTTGGTTTATGCATTTGTACTAATTCCTTTTCTTTTTCTTCTTGAAATGCGTGTTTTACTTTTCAGTGCCTGAAGCTAACTTGTTAATTACTTTTACATATACTTCAAGAAAAATGTAGACTAAATCAGAACATTATAGAAAGGTCATATTGAACCCTACTTCGATGTAAATGAGGTTTATGCAGTGGAAATAGCTCTAGATTCCAGGTGGCACTGAAGGCTATTACAGCAGGCTGTCACATTTTAAAGCTGGAAATCTTGCGTAGGTCAGGAATGGAAATTAATTAGTATTTTCAGCCTATCTCTTAGTGAAAGTTTGTCCATATATCATAAAAATAGCTCGTTTTGGCAAAATTGCTTGCTTCTTTTCAGGATTAGACAGAAAGAGTGCTAGGAGGCTGAGGTTAGCCTGTAGTGCTGGCAGCTATCTGAGAAACTCATATATTGGCAAATTTTTTAAATAATCTGCATGAAGAGTGGTATTTCTGGTGAGTTTACAACCTTCATCACCATATACCAATAAAAGTGGAAGTGGAAGATCACAGTGTCCCTTAAGCCAGTTATTGCTTTATGTCATGAAGATTTTATTTTGGTTGCTTATCGCTTTCTCACCTGAACTTGAGACAGAGATTTCCCATACCAGGCATCTGCCTCAGGCTGAACTCAGCTCAAATCACTTCACTGTTTCTCATAATGAGGTTAAGGAAAAATGGTGTTCTGCTGCTCCTTTTTATTCTCAAAGCTGTTCTACTGAGAAACCTTTCTGCACCGATACTTCAGAGCTGGGACAAGCAATTTCACAGTGAAGTGTCAGAGGTTGCTGTTCTTACTGCCATGGAAAAGTCCACAGAGTCAGCCAAGGAGGTAGGCCTAGTTCACACTCAATTAGCAGAGGCAGGTCCTAACCTAACAAAGCTGAGAAGTCGCTTTTAAGGAAGCCAGCAGTTTGTGCTGCCGTCTGAAAGTGAGTGAAATCAAGTCTGCCATGACATCTACCAATGCATCTCTGTATCACGGAGAGCAGGGAGCAGAACAGATGGAGGTGTCACCCTGGAAGGGAGAAACAAGACCTTTGTTTCAGGCTCTAGCAATGTCAGCACTGTCTGGTGATACCAGGTCTGCATAAACAGGATAGCTTTATCTTGGTGCTTTTCTATCTAGTAAGCTTCTTCCTCAGGAAGAAGCTTTGCAGCTGTCTAGACCTTGCTTGGACAAATACAAAGATCAGAACCAGCAGTTAAGACAGGGTCCTGTGAACAAAATAGTAAAGAATTATCACTTTATACTGATTGCTTCAACCTCTGAAGATGAAGCAAGAACAAACAAGACGAAGAAGAACAAACCCATTTTTAAAAAGGGTAGAAAGGAGAACCACAAGAACTACTGACCTGTCAGCCTCGCCTCTGTGCCTGGGAAGATCATGGAATGGATGTTCCTAGAAGCTGTGCTAAGGCACATGGAGGACCAGGAGGTGATGTGAAACAGCAGGGTGAACCTTGTTGTGGCCTTTCAATACTTAAAAGATGCCCATACGAAAGATGAGGACAGAATTTTTATCAGGGCCTATTGCAATAGGACAAAAGGTGATGGTTGTAAACTAGAGGAGGAGAGATTTGGGCTAGATATGAAGAAGAAATTTTTCACAATGAGGGTGGTGAGAGCCTGTCCCAGGTTGTCCAGAGAGGTGGTGGATGCCCCATCCCTGGAGACATCCCAGGCCAGGCTGGATGGGGCTCTGAGCAGCCTGAGCTGGTAAAGATGTCCCTGATCGTGGAATGGGGGTTGGACTGGATGAGCTTGGAAGATCCCTTTCAACCCAAACTTTTCTATGATTCTATGAAACTACTGTTCTTGTTGTTCCAGGGATCTCAGTGTTCTCTATTGCTCCTTGTGCTGTCTGTCCTTCCAAGAAGTAGAGCTGAAGCACAGGAGAAAATATGGCAAATGACTAACCAAGGCAGAGAACAGATAACAAAATCCTCTCCTGTTAGAACAGACAGATTTTCATCTGAGAAGTGACGGAAACTGAGACAGAAATTGCTGAGGGACAAGAGAGTTTACAGGCAAATAAATTAGATTAATGAATTGTACATAGGCACAGAGTGGGTGGGTCTGAATAAGTGCACATAAAGGGGAAGGCTGCAGTGGGATTATCCATGTTGGGTTCTCTGCTGCTGGAAGAGTTGTCTCCATTTATGTGGCCATTTGTTTCTGGTTTCTTCTTCCAACATAATCGTGCTTTCTTGCTTTCTTCTTTAGGCTCATTCTAATGATTGTACAGCTACATATTGAGCTGCACCATGTGGCTGTTCCTGCTGAAAGTATCCTCTTCCCTAATGCAATTTCCCTGATAGAGTTAGTGTTCATTTAGTTCAGCTCCTGGATCTGACTTACCATGTAGTGACATGTGTGATGTCAGTGGGAAGGGGAATTTGGTGGAAATACGTAGTGAAAGCTATAGCAACGAAAAAAAATTGTCTAATTTTTTGGTGAGCTACTGTAATTAAATTGCATTAAAGCAGTCAAAGATTCCAAGAGAGGCATTATATGCATGGAAAGTGGGGAAAAAAAGGAAAAAAAAAAAAAACCAACAAATACTAATGAAAGTAAAACAAGGAGGAGTACTCGTTGGTTTGGGATTTGAAAGCAGGTTTAAAAGCCTGATGAAAAAGACTCTGTTAAAAATAGCATCCCAAAGAGGCTTATTTTGTGCCTATTTTCATCTGTCTTATGATCATCTTTAAAACACTGGATTGACAGTGAAAATATAAGACTACCAAGGAAGAAATTTTACTCATTTTCTGTTCAGTGCAAATTTAAGTGGTTTTTAGTTAGTAAGGCTTTGAATTACATATTCATTCAGGAGGATGAAGAAGTATTGAATAATGACCAATTTGCGGGATGACTGGTCCTGTAGAAAGACAGTACATGGTAGCAAAGTTAAGGGCTATAAAGTAAACGTGCTCTTAAAGATGCTAAGTATAGTTTGCATGGGCAATGAAGCAGACCATTCCATGACAGTCATTGTAAGCCAAATAATATTCATCAGTGTAAAGTTTTAGTGGTGTCACATACATTATGAGAGACAGTTCTTGCCTACATGTGAATCCGAAATCCTGACTGTTGGCAGTTGTGCATTTGACACTAAATTGTGCCAAGACTATTTCGGCAGTAGTCATTTTGGACATCAGTGCAGAAACAGTATGGGTAGATGTCATCTCATTCTAATTTCCTTTTCAAGAGTGAAGAGTCCAATCTAGGTCCATCTTTGCAGTCAAAGAAAAGAAACAGAAACCTGCAGAGGACAAGTCATCTCAGTAAATTAGATATTTAAAACAAAGCAAACAGTTATTCCTTCCATTTTCTTTATTTACTACAGGAGTGTGCATAGATCATGTCAATTAGGGAGAAACTCTGAATTTAAGTAAATCCCTTTTTCTGGTTACTATAGGAAGGACTCACAAGTGTACCTTGGTTTTATGTAGCCCAGAATCATGGTGTGTATTCACATATAAGTATGCACACATTTATGATTATTCTCCTGAGGTTTTTAGGACCTTATCTTGTAAAACTGTTGATTTATGTTGTCATTCATTTTTCTTCACATTCATTTACGTTATCTCCTTCCAGGATATACATTAAGTACACTAATATTCTGTGCTTCAATGATTTTGAGCCTACAAAAAGCTAAATCCATGTATAACTTCACTGATGCAAGTTTATAAAGATCAGGCTTCAAATAATTATAGTTATAAAAATAAATAGAAGTAGCTGTCATAAGGTTTCCTGAAATCTAATGATCTTTGAGGTATAAATTGTGCACTCTTGGTGCTGACTACTTCAAGATAACATTTGTAAATTCTGAGCAAAGTTAACCAATGTGAATTTTACAAGTACCATGTAGTATTGATATGATTATAACGCACCAGTGTTGTGTTGGAGGAAGCGTACCAGAAAGGTCTTAATTTGAGACTATTGTGAAATCAATATATAATGAAACAGTAGAAAAAAAATAATTGGCTTACAAAGGAACAGAAAAGTGTTAAGTATTGCAGGCTCACACTATGTACAGTCCAGTCCTAGGTTGTTTGATGTAATAAGCAAGAGAAGGAAAAGAAACAAAAACGTATTTTAAGATTAAAACCAAGAACAAATTAACCATCTGTGTTATTATTCAATTGCCATGTTATGATATTTAATAGCAGAATGAATAGGAAATATTATTCTCTAATAACTTTCCTAGGACTTACTCTATATCACAATTTCTACAATTTTACAAGTTGGCTGATATACTGAAAGAGCCAAGGAGAGCCTTTAACCATAAAAATAGCTTTCATCATGTATCTTGTAAATCTGCTGTTCTTGTAAGTTTTCTTTTCACTTCGTATATCTTGTTCTTAAATAAACACATATATTTTTATCCATAACTCTTGTTTAGTAAAAAGCAAGTAAACAAACAAAAGTCTACTATGATTCTTGGTAATCTATGCTGGTTCTTGGTAATCTTGCACAATAAAAAAAAAAAGGCTTCTTAAAACCAGAATCCTTGTCCTACCTTTTCAGTAGTTCATATCCTATTATGTAAGGGTATTAAAGAACTTACAGATGTGCCTAAGCTTAAGCAGGCTCGATAGCTGCTAAAGCAAGTAAGGAGGAAGTGCTAAGGAAAACTCACAGGCATGTATCAAAGTAGCAGCAAGCATGCCTGAGCTGAAAGAATATGGTACTTCTGTTTAATTCACTCCCTTTTGCAACTGATTTTATAATCAAGGAAAGATATGACTTTTAGGATTCTGATGTAGGTACATAGGTTGCAGAAAGGCTATAACAAGGAACTGTTTGTAGATACAGGTAGCATATTTTGTTGAACCAGCTGGTAGGTGAAATGAACAGACATTCAGGCACATGTGTTTTTCTTATGTCTGAAGCAGCAGTATTTTATCAATTGTGATCATGGATATGCATAATACTATTACATTGCTGTGGATTTCTGGTGCATCAAAGACAGGGAAGTGTTAAAACTGACAGATAATGGGATTATCTGCAAATGGAATTAAGTGCCCTGGAGGACTGAGCAGAGGGTTTAAAATAGAGGTGATGTGAGTCATTTTCTTCCATATAGTCTTTCTTATTGTGAATCTCTGTCTCATCAGCTACTGATCTGATGTCCAGTTACGATCCAAATGAGTTTCTTCCTGCATTGCTGTGCTGGTTTGACTGAAAATGAGTTTATTTTCTTCATGCAGTTAGAAACCTTTCCTTTTCATAGCTACCATAGTCATTATTTGGACTTAGTTTGAGAACAAGAGACAGGACAGAGGTGATGTTTTTAATTGCTCTGGTCTGAGAGCCAAGGGTGTTCTGAATTCTGCCCACAGGTGTGAGGTATTGAGGAGGGAGGACATGAGTGGGGCAGAGCTTGACTGACATGCAGACTGATCAATAAGAGTATTGCATACAATTAGCATCATGCGAATTATTTAGGGAGGGTTGGAATCTTCTGGTCTCTCACTTCTTTACCTTCTTTGGTCTTTTTGTTGGAGACGGGGGAGTTCTGTTTGGCATGGTTAGTTCAGCCTTTTGCCTCTTTGCAGAGGTGTCTTGGCCTTTCTGCCCTTCTTCCTTTTTTCTTTCTCAGGAATTGGCTGTTCAGGACCAGGTGCTGCATTCTGGGACTGGCTGCTTGGTGTGGAGGGAGTTAGTGAGGAATTGTATTTAGTATCTTTTATTTTATATTCTATTTCCTTTATATATATATATATATATATACTTACTAGTAGTGTATTAGTATTTTGTTATTTTATTTAACTGTGTTTATCTCAATCCAAGTTTCTCCCTTCCCTTTTTATTCTCTGCCCTTTTTGTGGAGTAAAGAGGGGGGCGAGCGATCAGCTATCGTGGTTGTATTACTAGCTCTGGTTAAGCCATAACTATTGCAATATTAACTGTTCTTCTGCCTACTACCAATCCTCACAAAACCCCTACCAAGTGAAAAAAGCCCAGCTATCCCAAACTGCCTTGACTCAGGCCTCAGTCAGTGTTATTTGCCGGTAAGGGGTCAGCTAACTGGACTCTCTGAGTAGCTGTGTCAGTGGGGGGTTAAGAAGGTCACAGTATGTTTGGGATTGGAAGGGACCTCAAAAGATCATCCAGTCCAATCCCCCTGCTGGAGCAGGAACGCCTAGGTGAGGTCACACAGGACCATGTCCAGGCGGGTTTGAATGTCTCCCGAGAAGGTGACTCCACAACCTCCCTGGGCAGCCTGTTCCAGTGTCTGTCACCCTCACTGAGAAGAAGTTTTTTCTCAAATTTAAGTGGAAGCTTTTGTGTTCCAGCTTGATCCCATTACCCCTTGTCCTATCGTTGTTTGCCACCGAGAAGAGCCGGGCTCCATCCTCATGGCACTCACCCTTTATATATTTATAAACATTAATAAGGTCACCCCTCAGTCTCCTCCAAACTAAAGAGACACAGCTCCCTCAGCCTTTCTTCATAAGGGAGGTGCTCCACTCCCTTAATCATCTTTGTTGCCTTACGCTGGACCCTCTCCAGCAGTTCCCTGTCCTTCTGGAACTGAGGGGCCCAGAACTGGACACAATATTCCAGATGTGGTCTCACCAGGGCAGAGTAGAGGGGAAGGAGGACCTCTCTCGATCTACTAACCACCCCCCTTCTAATACACCCCAGGATGCCTTTGGCCTTCCTGGCCACAAGGGCCCAGTGCTGGCTCATGGTCATCCTGTTGTCCACCAGGACCCCCAGGTCCCTTTCCCCTACACTGCTCTCTAATATGTAATTTCCCAACCTATACTGGAACCTGGGGTTGTTCCTGCCCAGATGCAGGACTCTACACTTTTCCTTGTTAAATTTCATCAGGTTATTCCCCACCCAACTCTCCAGCCTGTCCAGGTCCCGCTGGATGGCAGCACAGCCTTCTGGCATGTCAGCCACTCCTCCCAGCTTAGTGTCATCAACAAACTTGCTGACAGTACACTTAATTCCCTCGTCTAAATTGTTAATGAATATTTTGAATAATATTGGCCCCAGTACTGACCCTTGAGGCACTCCACTGGATATTGGCCTCCAACTAGACTCCGCACCATTGACTACCACTCTCTGACTTCTCTCCTTAAGCCAGTTTGCAACTCACCTCACTGCTCTATTGTCTAGACCACACCTCCTCAGTTTAGCTGTGAGGATGCTGTGGGAGACTGTGTCAAAGGCTTTACTGAAGTCAAGGTAGACCACATCCACCGCTCTGCCATCATCTGTCCACCTTGTTACATTCTCATAAAAGGCTATGAGGTTGGTCAAGCATGACTTACCCTTGGTAAAGCCATGGTGAGTGCCCCTAATAACCCTCTTATCATTGATATGCCTGGAGATGGCACCAAGGATAAGCTGTTCCATTACTTTCTCAGGGACGGAGGTGAGGCTGACCGGTCTATAATTACCGGGGTCCTCTTTCTTGCTCTTTTTGAAGTCTGGAGTGACATTTACTTTCCTCCAATCCTCGGGTACCTCGCCTGTTTCCCAAGACTTGGCAAAGATGATGGAGAGTGGTCCAGCAATGACTTCAGCCAGCTCCCTCAGCACCTGCGCATGCATCCCATCTGGACCCATGGATTTATGGATGTCCAGACTATTTAATTGCTCCCTAACCCAGTCCTCATCGACTAAAGCAAACTCCTCCATTGACCTGGCTTCATCCGGGGTCTCAGTGGTACAGGGCTCCCCAGGACAGCCTCCAGCAGAGTAGACAGAGACAAAGAAGGCATTCAGTAATTCTGCCTTCTCTGTATCTTCTGCCACCAGGGCACACACCCCATTCCTCAGTGGGCCTACATTGCCTCTGGTATTAGTTTTATCTGCTGTGTATTTGAGACAGTTCTTTTTGCTGTCCTTGACACCTCTCGCCAGCTGTAATTCTAAGGAGGCCTTGGCTATCCTAGCTGCCTTCCTACATCCTCTAACAACAGCCTTGTATTCCTCCCAAGTGGCCAGCCCCTGCTTCCATGACCTGTAAACTCTCCTCTTCTGCTTGAACATACCCAACAGATCCCTATTCAACCACGCAGGCCTCCTGGCTCCCTTCCTTGACTTCCTACGTGTGGGAATGCTCTGATCCTGAGCGTGGAAGAAGCAACCTCTGAATGCAATCCAGCTCTCTTGGGCCCCTTTTCCTTCAAGCAGTCTTGCCCATGGGATTCCCCCCAGTAATTGCTTGAAAAGGCCAGATAGCCCTGCTAAAGTCCAGGGTTGCAATTCTACTTGCTATTCTGTTCCTGCCACACAGGATGCTGAACTCCACCATCTCGTGGTCACTGCAACCCAGGCAGCCCTCAACCTTTACTGCTTCGACCAGACCCTCCTTGTTAGTGAGGATGAGGTCCAGCAGTGCTCCTCTCCTAGTCGGCTCCTCCACCATCTGCATGAGGAAGTTCTCATCAATGCACTGGAGGAAGCTCCTGGACTGTGGCTGGCTGGCTGAATGGTCCTTCCAGCAGACATCAGGGAAGTTAAAATCACCCACAACAGCCAGGGCCTGTGACTGTGAGGCCACTCTCAGCTGCCCATAGAAGGCCTCGTCAACTTCCTCAGCCTGATCTGCTGGCCTGTAACAGACACCCACAACAGTGTCACCCCTGCCAGCCTGCCCCCTGATCCTGACCCACACACTCTCAACTCGCTCCTCATCCACTCCTGGGCAGAATTTAGTACATTGTAGTTGTTCTCTCACATAGAGAGCAACTCCACCACTATGCCTGGCTGGCCTGTCTTTCCTGAAAAGGGCACAGCCATCCATGACCACATTCCAGTCATGTGAGCTGTCCCACCATGTTTCTGTAATTGCCACCAGATCATAATCTCCCAACCGAACATAGGATTCTAACTCCTCCTGCTTATTCCCCATGCTGCGCGCATTGGTGTACAGGCATTTCAGGGAGTGAGCAGAGCACACCAGTTTCTCCCTAGGGGCATAGGAGGCTACCCAGTCCTCATCAGTTTTAGAATGCTGCCCCACTGGGACAAGCCCAGCTACAACCCCATCCCCCTTCGAGCCTAATTTAAAGCTCTCCAAATGAGCCCAGCTAATTCCTGCCCCAGCATCCTTTTGCCCCTGCGAGATAAGTCTGGACTGGAGTCTTATAAAACCAACCATTATAAAAACATCCAAAGCCCTGCCTGTAGCACCACTCTTGGAGCCAACCATTTAGAGACTGAATTTTCCTATTCCAACCCACATCGTCACTTGAAGATGGAAGGAGTGAAAAGATCACCTGAACCCCTAAGTCTTTCACCATCCTTCCCAAGACCTTGAAATTGTTCTTCATTCCCCTCAGACTACAGGAAGCAGCTTCCTCCCCATCTGTCTGGAAGACCGGCAGCGGGTAGTAGTCTGTTGGGTGCACCAGTTTGGAGAGCTCTCTAGCAATATCCTTGATCCGGGCTCCAGGTAGACTACAAACTTCCCTAAGATGAGGGTCAACTCTGCATATTGGGCCCTCTGTTCCTTTCAGAAGGGAATTTCCTATTACAATCACCCTTCTTTCTTTCTTATCAGAGGCAGTCTTAAGTTGTGAAGTCAACCGCCTCTTCTCATGTGATCTTGTAGACAAGCTTGGCACCACCTCCTCACCTACCTCCTCTTCAAGATCCAGGGCCTCAAACCTATTACGGAGGGGCACCTGGGGAGACAAAGCAGGCAGGGAGGGGGGCTGCCCGTGACGCCGAACCGAAATATGCTTCCAACCCTCATCGTCTTTTATGTCCCCTACCTCTGCCCGACAGCAACAATGATGGGGCCGTCTCAGGACTTCCGCCTCTGTCCGAGAGGGCAGAAGGTCCGTCTCCTTTTGGGGGGTACCTCCCTGGGACCTTTCCGACTGGCACGTCAGGGTGTTACTCCACCAGTCAATCTCCCTTTCGCACTCCCTGATGGTCCTCAGCGTCTCAACCTCCTCCTTAAGCTTCACAACCATGTTGAGCAGGTCTTGCACCTGCTCACCCCTCACACAGGTGCAGTGCTGGCCTCCCTGCCCCGGCAGCAGCAGGCTCTGGCACTCCCTGCAGCCGGAGACCTGAACAGCTACCGTTCAGGACAGAACCTCAGTCTGTTAGAGAAAAGCTCTCCTCCTGGAGGCGACCATGGTCGTCAGCAGTCTGGGATGCTGACAATAAGTTGGAGGGGCTGACAAGCAACAAGTGCTCTGCACCCTGCTGACCAAGCTACCACACCCACTGCTGCAGCACAGTGTGAGTGGGACTATCCGCTACACAAGCTGGTTGCTCCTCCCTGCACCTGGTGGGCAGCGACTAGTGGCTGCCCTCCCAAAGGATTTTTCAAGGCAAGGGGAGGGGGACAGTCACCGTCACCGTGGGAACGCCCCCCCACCACGTCAGCCACTCTCTCGCAATGGCTGCCGGGGCTTTGGGGATCGGAACCCGCTGGGAATCATGGTGTCCCTGTACGTTTCCCTCTGAGCTTCCTAATCTCGGCTGAACCTCGTGGTCGGCTGAACCCCGCCGGCTCCAGCTCTCACTGGGCTGGCTCCGATCAGCTGACTTAATCTTTGAGATCACAGAATCACAGAATTGACTGGGTTGGAAAAGACCTCAGAGATCATCGAGTCCAACCCTTGATCCAACTCTAGTCTGTTTACTAGATCATCTTTAAGTCTATCTTATCTTGAACAGGAAGATTCAGCATTTACATTTTAATTAACAGTTGCAGGTTCCCTGCCATTAACACTGACAAAAACTGAACAGCCCCCTTCAAAATGTATCTTTGAAGTAACATTACAAGCAAAATCCAGATGTTATTATCTTAAAGAGAACATAATTTGATTTACGAGCATAGAAATGTCAAGCAAAGACTTGACTGAGTTCACTCAGACAGGGAAGTGGGTATTTCTGCATATATGCAGGAACAACTTAGACTGTTTCTTGCAGTAACAAATATCTGACACTTCTTTCATATCTAATGATTCTCATTGTTACCCTGATAGATTGACTTTCCATATGCTAATGACCATTTGCCAGAGCCAAGACTCCCTTTTTTTCTTTTGTCTTAGGAAATGCATAAATTATTTTTATTGTATATTCTGCTTAAGCCTTTACTGCTGCAATTAAAATGCATATCACTTTTTCCCTTTGTAAGTCTTTTATATAAGCAGTATTTTACCTCAGAGCATGAATGTCCATTATTAGGCTTAAAGAAAGAATGATATGGTAGTATTCAGCTATCGTCTGCTGTATTGTGTAATCTTATCTGTACAATTATAGTGTTTCAAAATTTTATTTTGGAAACAACTATTTCTTTTTTTTTCTGCTTAGATAAAACTTGACTTCAGTAGTACTCCTTGTGAGTAATTACTATCTGACCTAAAAATTGTGGCAAAGATATTTACATAAGACCCAAAGTACTGTAAAGTAATAAACAACCAGATGAAAATTATCAGTATGACTGGAGATAAGTAAAAGTATGGAAACGTTCACAGTGCAGTCCAAAAGTGCCTATTCATTACTTATTCAAGACACAACTTCCACTAGCTGCAATGAGATTTGTGGTTGTATGACAACTGTTCTGAAAAAATAACTAGGCTGAAAATGTAACCTGCTCTCATGAATGTCTAATTATCTATTACTAAAAAATGTTAAAATTAGTTGTACCGTTATAAACTTCAGAAGTTATTTGAATTGTGTCAAATAAGCTGAGAAAAGACTAAACATTCATAAAGTTTTATTGAAATGGCTAGCCAAGATGAAGAAGCCATAGTCCAAGAACAAAAAGGTCTGGATATAGAGTTATATATTCAATTTGCCTGCAGTACCACATTTTAACATTTACTTGAAAGCGTGAATTAACATTCTACAATGCTATTGCAAGTCTTTGTTACAGCTATTCATTAATTTCATTAGTTTCAAGTTTTCTACAGTGTTTTGTCCTGTTAAAACTGCAGAACAGTATGTATTTATTAATATACACTAATTGAATGGGTGACTGTTTCAATATCTGATTCTTAATCTTTCCATATCAACTGGGAATTTCTCAGTTTTCTTTTTTTTTTTTTTTAATACAGTCTCCTAGATGAGAAACCATTCTAATAATTTTCTCTGCAAAACAATAATACTGGACAGTTTTTGAAACAAAATACAAGTCAATGATCCTGTCAGGTCAGTGTTCTGTTTTAGCTTCCCATGAACAGGGGCAGTGACAGAAGGTATAAGGTAACGTATTTATCATCAAGTTTTGTTTCTATCTAAAAATTTAATAGCAGACCACAGGTAATGTGTTGCAACTTCTTAAGAAATACCAAATAAAGGGTTTCATTTAGATTTTTTAAGTCATGTAGCTAGGGACATCCTTGATGAAAGGACACATTGTATTACTAAAGTTGTTTCATAACCTCTTGGTCTTATCCTTGTCATTTGGAGCCTAAATGCAGCATCCAGATTTTTGAGCCATGTGAACTTCTCTGTGTCTGAATCCATTACATCAACAGACGAGTAACATTATTAATTCCCTTTCAGGAACCATATCCAGCTAACAATTAGACTAGATCGGAAAGAGATTATTAACATGCACTCAGGTTGTCTGTCCTGAGGTGAGGGGAAGTTAATTATGTCTAGTTCATGCCCTCATCATTTGAAATCACTCATTAATATGGTCGTCATGATGCCTGTGCACAGATCTGTGGATCTTGCAAACCAGAGGAAAGTTGGATGTGTCAGACAAGATACCCATGCCACAGCTGACAATGTACACCAGAAAAGAGTGTGTGGGTCCAGAGGAAGTTTGCCATGCCATTCCATAAAGGAATATGTTTGTGTCCTTGTGGGAGTGCTGCAGTTATGCTCCAGCCCTTGCGGAAGGCTCTGCTGAAAGCAAAATTTACCTGTGCAGAGAACTGTACTTGAACAACAACAGCGGCATTTTGTGTAATAACACAAAATGGAATTTTGAGTTAAAGCATTGCTTATCAGAAGAAAAACTAATCTCCAGTGTCGCTTTGCAGGAATTATTACTATTGCCCCCCAAAAAATAGGTCAGTATTTGCATCCATGTACAACTAACTGCATGTGAATCACCGTAATCAAGAGCAATTAATTTGTATTTGTGTTGTGCATGTAGCTGGTGCAAAAGAAGCAGGCATCTGGTGATTTTACTGTGTATCTTAAAAACTGAAGGAATATAACAATAGGAAGAAATTATTTTACACTGGGCCTAGTAAAACACTGTCTCAGGTTGGCCAGAGAGGTGGTGGATGCTCCATCCCTGGAGACATCCCACGCCAGGCTGGACAGGGCTCTGAGCAACCTGAGCTGATGTAGATGTCCCTACTCATGGCAGGGGTGGCACTGGAGGAACTTGCAATGTCTCTTCCAACCTATTGTATGATTCCAAACTATTTCAAACTATTGTATGATTCTATAACTGCAAATATGATTTGTGATTTTAATTTGGGATGGTTACGCAGTGTGTGGGTTTCTGAGTTGGCAAGAGATCAATATGAAGCAGGAATAGTGTTTGAGGAGAAAGAGAATGATGATCTTACTAAGGAGGGAGTAGAGTTGGAGAAGAGTGACAGAATCTGGAAATCAAAAGGATTTAGGGTAGTGTACAAGAAATCAGAAGTGTTTGATGACAGCTGAAAAAAAAAGGCAAAGTGGAAAGGATATATTTCCTCTGTCTTATATCCTAAGGGAAATGGCTGACTGGAGTGCAAGCCTTGTCTATTTCCCTTGGTTTCTGCTGTGGACAATTTTATGCCTTTTTGGACTATATATATTTTACATTTAGTAATTCTCTTTCATCACTTTTTAATAATATTTCATGTCCTAAAGATAACCACCCTGTGAGATTCTCTTTTGCTCCTTCCGTGTCATTAATGCGACACTAGTAATGAGACCTGACTCATACGAATATGAATAGCATAAGTTTAGACTGTTGCATTTTTTAGTTCCTACTGGAATGCTCAGCAGGAGGACTAACTGGATTTTAATCTATTTGCTGTTATAATTAGGTTCCAAATAATATTTCTAGTTTGTTCTTGTTTTGTTTTGTTTTATTTTAATTTTCCCATTTTTAGTGGAACATAGGGAAAAAGGGTAAGAGTTACAATCACTGACAGTTGAAAGTGCAGTGAAACAGTGAAAACTGACATCTTCATATATGATGACAAGAATAACAATATAAAAATAGCACTGTTGCACAGAAATGCCGACTGACTGTGAGGTTCTGTGTGAGGTAATTATGCATAGTTTCCTCGTTACTGGGCATATTTTACTCAGGCAACAGACCAATGCAGTAAATACAGAAATTGATTTGTTCAACTAGGTAGAGAATGAATTTCGAGAGTTTATTTTAATGTAGAACCTGTAGACATCAGTGTTGTCAGAACTACACTTCTGAACTGTCTGTTGATAATCTCAATCTATAATAAGTCTCCAAGTCTCTGATTATTATAACATACAAAATTCTTTGCAGTCCCTCAGCAGAATTTTTACAACATAGAAGATTTTCTGTCGTTGCAGAGGTTTTTCTGTTTGATGTAAACCAAGATAAATGGAAAATATTTCTAACATCAACTGGAAAATTAATCTGGATTTAATAGTGATACAAAGTAAACCACAAAAAAATAGAGTGTAGCAACCAAGGCCCCACATTTGGGCCAGCAAGAGTGTGAGAGGTCAGCAACTGAAACACTATAATCCAGGTAAAAATAGTGCTGTTGCTTCCTGAGTGTAAAGTTAGAGGAAATGAAGGAAAAGGCCCTGAACCTGGATTTTCTGTAAACAAAGCATGTATTCTTTGGGAAGATAAAATCCTCCTGTGAAAGGTCTTGAAGTGATGCAGCACAGGTCTTGCATTAACTTGCTGCAGTAGTTTTATGAGATGGCTGGTGGGGGAAGAACACTGTGGGCTTTATATAGAAACACGAATGTAGCTGATGAAGGGTATAAGGAACTGAAAAACAGCACTGGAAATGGGAAAGAAAGTTCTCTAGCTTTGAAGCTGAGGCATATGAGAAGCAACGATGAGAAAGAAGTTGCGGAAAATGTCTTGTAAAGCATTGATCGCATTCTGCAGCTTTTGGAGCACTTTCAGGTCTCAGCCTGTGTAGCATCACTATACTGCCTATATACTGACCACAGCTTAAATTTGGGTATTATCTGTCATTCTCATTCAATGGGCTATTTATTAATGAAAAGCACTGTATACCCATCAAGTTTAAATACCAGCTTATCAGAAAATATTCTGGTTACTCAGTTAAAAAAAAAAAAAAGGTGGGAAGATGGCTGGACAATCAGTTTAAATTTATTCTCTGTAATAAAAATCCACAGAACAGGGGTAGAGGAAAATGTGCGGAAATGACCGAAAGCATTTTGCACTGAAGGGGTGAACCTTCGCTTTTGCTGCATCGAGATAGAGACACCTTGATCATTATAATCAGCACGCTCCATTTGCTGCATTAAAAACAAGATAAATATTTAATCACAGTGCAATTAAGTCTGGATCAGTGCCATTAGTTTATAATGACTGTATAGTTAGATAGAATCTAATACAGTACTAAGTCACTCATGAGCCAGGCTGAACATATTTCTATTTTTTTTTAAAGCTCATATTTTGAGAATGTTCATGAGATGAAAGCATGTGTAACTGCAAATTATTTTTACCACTTTCATGCATTAACTGGAATAACATATAACAGCCAGTTAATATTATCAGTATTCCACATAAACTGTGAATGGTGTTCTGCAAAGCCCATTCTTTTCAGGTTAAAATAACCAGACAAATAACAAGCTGTAGGTATAATAAATAGCCGTTGATACAAAATTCATTTGTAACCTAAAGCAAAATAGAATTAATGGTGCCAAATTCTGAAAGGAAATCAAATGAAATATATTGATTTGTAGGAGCTATTGTGTTTTTTTCAGGTTTTGTTTTCTCTTTGTTTTACAAATATTAAAGTATGCTGGGCAAGAAAGAATTTATTACACTTCAGACATCTTGAAGGATTGGGTAGTTCAAAATACATCAAGGTCAACTTCCTTGGGTTTTAGTTGAACTGAGACACTATTTCCTTTGAGTTGTGTCATGATGCACCAATATCATGGGAGTTGGGCCCTAAAATTTTTATATGTTTACATAAATTTTGAACCCATAATGACTTTTAAGGGAAAAAAAATTATCTGTAAGAAAGAGCAAATACTGGACTACAACATATTCATTTGTTACTGAAGATGCTTCATACTTAAGTGGCAGAATGAGTGTGTTGACCAGAAGAACTCATTTTCATGATTACAGCTGCTTCTGGCAGCAGGTCAATAGCACATCTGCTGAGAACGCTCTTCAAATGTCCTCAAGACTGCGCACTGCTGAGCAGGCAGCTGAGATGTAGCTGTAGTTTTAAGTAGTGATCAAACATGCTGTTCTTTGGACCCAGCTGCATCCAGAATGTTCTTGGGAAAATCAAATTTTCTTCTAAATACAGGTGAAATGTACAAATACTTGACCAGAAGCTTAGTCTTAACCGCAAAGATGGTGCAGAGGCTCAAACATGGGTATGAGACCTAATTCCTTGTCCTGCATTGTTGGAATGGTTATGTCATACTTGTGTGCTTGACCATATAGATAGGCTGATACATAAGTACGTATTTTGGTATGATTAATGATCCTTAGAGCTCGGCAAACGCAGGATAATTTCTGTTGAGTTGTTAAAATGGTCTCTGAAGTATCATGACTCCCACACAGACACGCAGCTGGGGGCATTCAAAACCAGCCTCTGTGTCAGGTAAGCCTTGCACAATCATATTAAATTAACAGGCAAAGTAGTAAATGTGAGGAAGATCAAGAGACCTTCACAAGCTTTTGTTATATTCCTCCCTTTTTTATGCAATAAAGCAGTTTTCTGTTATAACCTATTGGGACACTCCTGCTGGATTTGAATCCTCATTCTAGTGCTTCTGTGGAAGATGGTCTCTTTTGAATAGGATTATGTTATATTTTGGACTTGTGTCTGCTGAACTTTGAAGTCTATAAGCTCACATTTGAAGGGTCACACCTTTCAAAAAAGTTTTTAAAAAGGATGATCAGGAAATAAAAAGGCCAATGTACTTCTCCTTTGTGCATATATAAGTCATAAAAACATAATTTCTAACTGCAAGGAGAAAACATATGTATTAGTTAAAAAAAGGATGTGAAATATAAAAATTCAGAGATTAAGCTCATCTCAAATATTCATAAGATATCTAATGCAGATTTTTAATTAGTCTCATTGCAGGATTCTTCAGATTTCTTCTCAGGTTGCAGGAACTGATGAACAGCAGGGATGGGGTTGAATTACCAGGACACTGAACCTAATTCAGTGTGATAATCCTTAAATTCCTCACCATGGGAAGCCTGGGCTATTCTGCTAGCTCCAGCAGCAAGGAGATTAATCCTTTTCTTCCCAAAAAGACGAGAGAAGTCATACGTACCACTGGTTTCTTTACATATATTCATTTCAAACTATAAGAACTCTTTCTAAGTGAACTCAGTCACATCTTATTTTGAAGACTTTGCTGTGGCAGAAGATGCATCTAAATTGTTATATATTATTGAAACATAGGCAAAAGCAAGACTTCAAATGACTGATGTTAAAACTTTGCAAGAAATCTCTGCTAATAATTTTCACTTACCAAAGGGGAGAAAAACAAAACAAAACAAATCAAAACAACAAGAACAACAAAAACAACAAACCCTATTTGACTGGCACACATGTAGAACCAAGAGGAAGTTAAGAAAGGCTAGTAGTATGAAGGCAATGAACTAGGCAGTATTCTTTTACAATGAACTGTAAAATCATTTGATACATTTTATTAGCTTGATGATAACTCCAATATTTGTTTTGATGGGATTCGGAGCTTCCTATATTATCAAAGTAAAATTATCTATTAATCTTACTTCAGTAATATTCCACAAAATAAATGAAGCAATTAGCCTTGTAGCTAACAGTATCTTCATCTTGATGTATATCAAGGTCAATATCTAATTTAGTATTTTTCATTAAAGTTGCATTATTTCTACATGAAGAAAAGATGGATAGATAGATACCATCAAAAGTGTTAACATTTATATTGCAGTGCCTTTAATTTACTTTTTAAAAATCTGATTATTTGGCTTGTGTCACTCCATTAAAGTATATTTTTCTTTTTATTTTTTCTCTTTACATTTTTCATATTCCTTATTTAATGCTGTCTTAGTAAGAAATGATGGTTTACGATTTTTGATTGTCTTCTTGTTTTAGCACAGCAGCAAGCACACTTTTGAGTGTGGGGAATCAGACATTAGGAATATGTGACTAATGTACAGTTCTCGTTTAACTACATCACCTGTAACTGCCTGGTACTTTTTAATGTCTTTCCCACTAAAGCAGTAGCAGATTTTATATTTGGCCAAAAAAAAAAAAAATACTTACACTGTTTGGTAGAAGAATGAGAAAAAGCTTATTTTACAGATGACTGTCACCGAATTGAGGAGTGGTATGGGAGTCACAGAATAGGAGTTGATTGTTTGTTTTTTCTTCTTGTTATGACTGGTATTTAACTTTCTGATTTATTAGGTTTTACTAAGCTAATGGCTACACTTTTAGCCACGGTACTTCCAGGTTTGCCTGTGTCATGTTTTAAGTTCAAGGTTTAGATTTATCAAAAGAATATCTGGCAGAGCATCTGCAGGCTTCTTGATAGTGCAACGTCAATGTATTGTATAAAATGTGTCCATTGTGTCACTGGACATCTGCACAGCTGCCCTTTCAGATAGGCTGTCCCTGATGGAGTTTGTACTGGCACTGCAAATCACTGCAAATGAGCTCATGCATGGCCCTTGCTGTCCTTGATTGGGTGAGGAGTGGGAGGGCTGCTGTACTTCATCAGCAATGCACTAGAAACATTTTTTTTTTCCCTAAATTCTAATGCATCTTGGACACTTGGAGGGGACAGTAGTTAGTGTCGTACCTCACATATTCACATGCAAACCTGAACAGATGAAAAGTATTGACAGAAGACAGAGGTAGTCTACCAGTGGAGTGACTCTACCACCCCCTTCTCAGAAGAGACACTGTGTGGGCACCAGGTTCTCATCACCAGCCCTCATTCTCTTCAATGTCTTCCCATTGCACCACGTGCCTTGCTCATGCAGATACGATCTGTAGTAAAACTAAAGAATTTATTTGAGAGCAATCAGAAATTTAGGTAATGACATTAAACATAGAGATGTTTAAATGTGCTTCACAAATGTCAAAGCTTCTATGCTGTTTTGCTTGTTTATTTGTTTGCTTTTTTCTCAAAAATGAAAAACCACGCAAAAAGAAGTAGCTCGAAGTAAGACCAGGTATTTTAAAAAATACATTTCCTCCAGAGTGTCAGGATAAAAACGTAGAAAGGTATTTGAACACTTCTCTCTGTCACTTCAAAAGAATTTGAATATCATACAAGACAAAATGAAGTAACAGTTTTCCTAAATAGGCTAACTCACCCTTTGTATATATTATCATTCTCAAAAATTGCATTCTTATTGGTAAAATGATGCTTTCCAGGCTTTACTTGCTGTAGACAAACTAAATTTTCCTTATATATGTAATTGCCACTTTAGTACTACATCATGCAAGATTTTATTTTTATGAAGTTTTAGTCGACTGTGCCTGTCAAAGAAGAAATCATAACATGTTTCTGCCTTGAGCCCCTTTGCAACTCTACTGAGGACACATTTGTTTGATTTGTCCATCTATAAAATCGTGAATTTTAGTAAGAGCATCTAAAAATTGCAAATATATTATGCTTTAACTTTCAATTTTATTTTTTTTTTTTCAAAAATAGTGTGGGATTTCAATTGAAAAAACAAATAATGTACTTTGGTTTATACTTACTATGTTGACTAATACAACTGAAACTGCACAAAGAAGAACTCAAAAGAGCAGCAAAGTGAATAGATCTATTACTTTGAGGGCACAATTAATCTTGTTGACATTATTTTATATGAACATAGATAAAAATGCCTGGAAAGCATACCATTGTATTCCACTGCTCATTAATATTGATCAAATGTTGTTGTTCTCTTTGTGTTAGAAACCACTTAAAGATTACCCACAAAAGTATTACAGTGCTATTGATTAAAAACCAAAACCAAACAAACAAACAAAAAACAGACCATCAAAACAACCTCTGAAGTCCACTTTTTTTTTTTAAATTAGCTAATAAGTTTGGTTGTTAGTTTTTTTTTGGGTGAAGAGGGATATTTTTAAATTTGCTGTTACAGATCTGATTAACCAACAATATTAATGAGATTGTCAGGGAATTCATTATCCACCAGATAATGGCAGAATTAGGGCTCAGAACCTTCAAGACACTCAAACCTCCATAACTTACCTCAGGGATCCCATAGATTCAGGGAGAGAAAAAAAAGAGTATTATATGCTTGAAGATTTATGTGCTTTAGATATCCTGGAGCTGTGTAAACTGGAGTATGGTCCTCTGGAGAATTAGGAAAAAAAACGTTAGGTTGATATAGGCTTTTTAAAGTTTCAATCATTCATTATTTTAGAATGTAGATGAGTCTAACCCATGTCCTCTTTAGAAACTTATTGTCCACTAGTGAAAATTAGATGATTGTTGTTTACTAGTTTCAGTGCATTGCTCTCAATACAATTTTTGAACTACCAGTTTCTATTAACAACAATAAAAACAAACAAACAAACAAACAAACAAAAATGAACAAACACAAATCTAAAACAAAATTACACAACGTTCAGATTGCAAATACTGCTATTCTATGTCTATGACCAAACAACAACTCTTATCAGGCAAAAAGAAAAAAAGAAGTGTTCATACTGTTGGTGCGGGTTGTTTATTGGTTGGTTGCTATTTTTCAGTAGGAAGGCATTGTAGAAGACTGGCATTAGTTAGAAATGCTGGCATGCACCACAACATTTATTACCATGCACCTCAAGTGACCTTTTAAGTCTTTGTACTCCGGACTGATCTGAGAAAATGCAAAATCTAAAGAAAATCAATGAAAGTATGCTGAACATGTGCTTAACAAGCCATATGGAGAAAGCAGCAAGCAAAATGAGAAAGTAATTGTTAAAAGATTTATTGTTCTTGGAAGATTAGAGATCCTCTTGCATAGAAATAATTAACATATCAGGCTACCTGCAGATACTCCTGAAACTGCACCACTATGATAGAGATTTGAAAAGAAAAAAATACACAGCTCATGTTCATTGGGAGACCAAAAGTGCAAGTTATTAAACACATTCCAAAAAATATTAAAGTGGAGATTTAACACAGGCTGTGATAGTTGAAAACCACAAGTCTTCCTAGAGCTGTTAAAGGAATTATATATGTTGTTTGGAATTAAGAACGTAGTGTATCATTACATTTAACGTGTAATGTGGATGAGGAAAGGCAAAAAAAGCAACAACCAGTCTCCTTTTCATCTTACTTATTTTTGCCTTTTTTTTTTCTTTTTACTGCTAATTGCATTTAAAATAATCTGCTATATATTCATGTCTTTTATTTATTGGATTCAGTGAGACATATACCATATTTAACAAAGCACACAAGCATAACTTCTGGAGGATTTTGTCCTAGAATAGGCTGATGACATAAGTTGTAATAGGAATGTGTACATGGATAGTTTCTCAAATCACTGTTATATAACCACCTGGGCAATTACAACTGGGGAATGTGTTCTGACAACCCTGTCATTCTATTAATTTTTATCTTTTGTAAATTTATATTTTCTTTGAGAGTGCAGTTTTCACTAGTGTGATGTTCTGAATGAATGCCGTTGCTTTGAACATCTGTCAAATATTGGGTTTGTAATTCAAAACATAAACTAACAGACAGACCCTCCGAAACATACAGCTCTTCTAAGTCTAAATCATTCAATTCCCAGTGCTGATTGTCAGTAAATTATTCTGTAGAAAGAAGTTATTTTCTCTTTTGTTTTCTGTTTTGTTTTTATGTAATTTTAATTGAGTCGATAATTATGACATTGCATTTCAGTAAGCAAAGGTTCACTTATTTCCGAGTACATAGAAAAAGTTGAAAATAACATACTTTATGTTGAATTCACAAATCTTTTCACACACAAACCTGCATGTGAGGCTTTTCAATCAATAATTGTCAGTTCTTTTAAGTGAGATTGGAAAAAAATCAGCAAAATGCTGAAGTTGTTTCTTTTGGTAGAAGGTATATTACAGGTAGTATTATTAATTTAATAAAATGTAAAAGACTTTTAACACATGCGATTAAATGAACAAACTTTATACTTCAGTTCAAAACACACTGTTATTTAAAGGTATGTATAGTCATTGCAAACCTAACAAATTGGATCTCACAGCTGAAATTTTAGTTATCCTAGCATGTGGTTAGTTAGCCAGAAGACCTTTGTGAAATCAGCTCGAAGAGGATATGCTAAAAAGGGCATTTGAAGGAAAAAAAGAAATAGTTTGTGTAGTAGCTGCTAACTGCTGGCCAAGGTAGTCACATATTCAGAAGGTCATCCAAAGACATAGCAGAGATCTACTCAAACTACTAATGTGACATATAGTGATTATTCAGGGATATTGTACCTGTCACTCTGTACATGACAAGTACATTTGATTAATACATATTTCCTCAGTGGTATAAAAGTTAGAATGCCTGTTATCTTTAATAGGAGGGCAAGATTTAGCTTCTCTGTCTCCTGTCTTCTCCTACATTAAAAAATAATGTTGTGATTAATGATTAGTGACATGCTTCATATTTTTTCTTATTCATAAAAATCTGTGCTGGCATGTTATCTGAACTAAGTGAAAAGTATATTCTAGTGGGTTAGTGAAATAAGAAGGTCTACATGAGGGATTTTGGTTCTTCAATGAATGCATATAAATGACTGAAATTATTATGGTTGTTATTATGTATCTATATATACTTCTCCTTTTGTTCTCCCCTCTCTCAGGACCCTGCCTTCCTAATCCATGTCATAATGGTGGGATATGTGAAATTAGTGAAGCGTACCGAGGCGACACATTCATAGGATATGTTTGTAAATGTCCAGAGGGATTTAATGGGATTCACTGCCAGCACAGTAAGTTCCACATGGTAACTTTTATTGTATTTATAGATAGAAGCTCTTTTATTGCTTGCAATGTTGAGGATTAATATCGGATCTGGTTTTCTGAATTACATCAGTCTGTGGCCTTTATATTATGAGCAAGTTAATACCACTGCATACTACTACTGCCTTCGGAAAATGACCTTACTTCCAACTTGCTGGACAAAAGAGTCTATAATTTGCTACTCACATTCTGGAGCATGGTAAGAAAAGGTAACCACATTTAGCATGGATTTAATGGAAAAGCAGATTTGAAATAGTGGGAATCTTGTCTTGGAATTGTTTGTGAGTTTGTTTTTGGTTAATGCTAAGCAAACGTAGAAAGAACAACTGAAAAGAAATTTGTGAATAAACCTTCTAGATCTTTCTTTATATGTGCATTTATAAATTACGAAGGTATGTATTGAATCATTAAATTCAAGATTAGAAGTTCCAGATTAAAATCAGATATACATTTAATCCTGTATCTGGACCACTTTCTAAACATTACCATTCATCTGAAGAGTTTTTCAGGTCAGATCAGAACAGCAGGTTGGTATACTAGTCTTAAGAGTGCCTAGTTAATGAACTGACAAGTAGTCACACGGAAAAAATAATCTTGAGATTTCAATAATATCTCATGCAGGGATTATATAGTAAAATATACACTTCACCAATGAAACTTTTTAACAAGTAGATAGATGTTGTATTTTTTCTACTCATACTCAAAATCACAGGCCTGTTTTTCTCCAATTAATATTATCCAAATTTCTGTATGATAAAAACCAATTAGTAAGAGCTATGCATGTTTTTCTAAAATGTGACTGATCAGTTTACATTCTCACCTATAAACATAATCTGCATTATCTTATTTGTTTGTTTGTTTGTTTGTTTTTGGTTTTTTTATTCATATGGAAAAAGCATTTAGAGCAAGTGCTTGCCTAAGGAGAAAATCCTGTGCCAAATTTGTTTTCTTTTGTGCAATAAAGCACAGCATGGTTCTTAAAATCTCATGTTATTGATGCATTTGGAAGCCAAGCATTACCCAGTTAGGAGGTTAAAAACTGAAACAAACCATCAAGAATCCAGTTCCATTGCACACAGAAGATAAATCCACTCATTCAAACCAGAGTGAATAAGCACTGAATCCAGTCTGCCTTAATTAAGTGCTCCATTTAGATAGTTGTCTATAATTTGAAGTGTCAGGAACCAATACAGTCCCGCTCAAATAACTACTTATGTTCATTATGTCCCTTATATGCTCAATGGAAAGTGTCTTCAAAGCCCTGAATATAGATATTCAATTTCATTAAGTTTGGCCACACTCTCAGTTAATTATTAAGGTAACATATGCAGTCCCACAAATTTAATCTAGTTAAATTGTGTGTCTAACCCCTCCACTGGGAATATGGGAGTGTTGTATATTTTCCACTCCTTTGGGATCTGTTCCATCTAGCCCTGATTCTTGGAATGGCCATCTATTAGAGCTGACTGTCAGCAGCAATCCTACTGACTTTATTTTGGTTTAATCATCATATCATTAGAGTACTCAGTCAAGATGGGGGACTGAGTTCATCGTGTTACCATGATGGCAAAAGATAGTAATTGCCAGTCTTTAAGACATATAGCCAGGAGTTCAAGAGTCTCAAGACCAGAGCAGGCAAGATTATGTCTAACTGTAACACAAGAGTTATATCAGCTTAAAAATTGTACCTGGGCTAAATTGCGGATGTTCCCATCGTGGTTCCCAATCCTGTTCCTCATACTTGAATGCATTTTACATGAGTCTGCCACCTCATAAGTGAAGTGAAAGTCATTAAAGAGTGGAAAGATAAGCTGTACCTTGATCCCCATGGCTATTGTACACGAGGATAGAGGTTGACTACTTCTGTGTGCCATTGATGTCCAGTCCCACAGAGGAGCTGTTGTGAAAACGTGATCTAATTTCTTCGGGAACACTCCATCATGAGACCAGTCATGCAGTCAACATGTGATGCACAACTCTTATCCTTCCATTAAATGTCAAAGAGGCGACCTTTGTTAAGAACCCAACAAAGTGAGTAACACCACAAATTTTTATCAAGCAACATGCACGATGAACATGTGCTGTCTGGAAAGCAGCATCTCTTGTTACCTAACACATGAAAAAAACATACTGTAGTGCATTACGGAGTGACTCAACGTAGTTGTTTCCCGGGCCCCCAGTGTCCTTTTAAAAACATTCAGGTATATAACAGTTAGCTAATGATCCTGATAATCAGCAAAATGCATTTGTACCAATTTCAGAATAAAGTAGAGCTCTCACATGGGTGATTTAGATTCACCGTGGGGAGACTAGAACTCAAGAAGGCATCTAAAGTGATCTGAGATAAGACAAGTTCATGTGAACAGTTACTCTTTTGGGGAGAATAAAATTCAGGCCTTTTCAGATAATATGATTTAAGATGTGATAATAAATCATATACAATATATAGCTGTTCAGAGGGTCTCTAGGGATGTCAGCTATGAGAAACAGCAGACGAGATTTCTGCAATCAGGAAGAAGTATGGGACTTCCACTGGTGGATTTAATATAACTCTTTTATATGATATCCCTTTAGCTCAATTCATAAAGTTCCTTTAATACAAATTCCTCTGCTTCATAAAGTTTAGCAATTCAATTCTGAACTTGCTGTAAATCAAGTAAGAAGTCTATCAAAGTAGTTCCATCATAAAAAGGTAAATTAAAATGACCTCATTGCAAGACACGTATCTTCATCTAAACTGCTAAGATTTCCAAAACTTATATTATATTTCTCTTCTACAAGGTTTTTATTTGGTCTTTTTTGTCTTTTTTTTTTTTTTTTTTTTTCCCCCATGTCTAATATTATGTCTCAAAATCAATCAAGCTAGATGATTGATTTCAGAGTCAAGATACATTCCAATGCTGGTATTTTGTCATTTTGCATCAACAAACATCCTGTCAATATTTCTGAGATTCCTTAAACTTTTCCCCATGTAAATAATTCATATGTGTTTATAAAAAAGATCATTAGCAATTTCACTGATATTATATTCTAGATTTATTGCAAAACTGATATTAATTGGCAGTGGTTGTCTGAAAAAGTTCTGATTCTCCAGTGGCAAAAAAAAGGAAGCAAAGTTTCGATTTCAAGGCTCATAAACTAACCAATGTTTGGATAGGAAAGTCTACATCAGGTGTAAACCTGAGCAGCTTTTTTGTGCTGATACCCAAGAACAAAATGTTCTTTAGATATTCCTCTGTTATTTAAGAGGCAGAGAATCTTCTTGGCATGATGATTCTTCCCAAACCCTGTCCAGGTTGCAATCTGTCATGCTGTTAATGTGTGGTAATCTGGCTCTCAAATGTGCCATAGATAGTATCTAGTGACAAGGAGAGAGGAGTTGTTTGCAAAAGCTATCTTGAGGCAAGTCTTCCTACAGTCTTACTACACTGAGAAAGCAGCTCTTCCAGAGAGTAACTTAGACCACTTTAATTTCTGAAACTAGCATACAATTAATGCTCAGGAAGATTGAGGTGTACTCTGTGGTGGTGATGCTCACTCTAAAGAGCAGAAAATATTTTTTTTCCTTCAGGTTCACTTTGACTGAAATCCATGTAAATGCATGTCCTAGCCATTCACCAGAAAGAAGCATGTAATCATTGGCTGCATTATAATTAACATTTCTTTAACCATGGATTTCAGGAAAGTCTATCTTGTAAGACCTTTCCGGCTTTCATTGAAAGAGACCTACTGCTATTTGTGAAGAAGCACCTGTTGTTACACCATTATCAACCTCATTAATCACTCTTCATATGCCAGATGAAAATGATGGACAAATAGTCACCGTTCAGATAACTAATGCCTTCATCTACACATAGAGGGAATTTTCTGTTACCTATTAAAACAGCCTAGAAATACAATTTGCACAACAAGTCAAAAACCATGGAAATACCCAGAAGAGTGAAATGGACAGTTTTTCCACACACCAAAAAAGAAAAAAAAAAAAAAAAAAAAAAGATACATATCATTGAAAGATATTGATAATATGAATTACTGTGATCTTCAGATAGAGATTGCCTGCTTAAAAAATAGGAAACAGAGACATTAGTAACACTGTAATTCAAAGTGTGGGTTACTATCTACCGCTCAACTAACTGAAGTGACACAGAGATCCAACCAGAAAAAATCAGATTTGAAACAGTAAAGAGTTCAGATTTAAAGGTTTGATTTAGATGTGGTTTTATGTTCTGAGGATCACTGGCTCTGTCAGCCATAACTAAATATTTTACACTCCAAGAAAAATAAAGATTATTAGTCAAGCACCCTTAATAAAGTAAGCAAGTCCTTCCCAGTGTTTGTACAGAGTTCTGTGCTTTCTACTGTGCCATCATTGATGGTCTGTGGTATTTATATCTGCTGCGTTAACATGTTGAGAAAGTGTACAGATATGGGCCACATGGCAGAACATCAGCTCACATTTTGATAGGGCATTGAGGTATCATCCCAACTACCCATAGGACACTGACTTTTAACTGTGGGCCTGCAACTGGAAATGCCAGTGGTCATGCATTTCTGGCCAGGTGACATGATGCATTGCTCTACCAGCAAATTAAAATCCCAGCAACTTTTCCAGCTACTAGGAGGAAATATATGTGCAGGAGCTGTAAAACATCCAGTGGCATGGATTTTGTCTGCTAGGAAGATAAATCGTCTTACAACAAATATGCGATGAGATTGAGCAACAGGGACAAGAATTATTTGGCTATTGGAAGTAGTGGTTTGTTTTCCTTAAAATCCAGATAAATATCCTGGCTCAAGCAGTAGGTGACTGAGCTAAGACAGCCTGAAGCCCAGAGAGAAAAAACATTAAATCTCAGGTAACAGACCAACACTGGGTACTTCTCAGAAAGGGTCAAGACACCCTCATCATGAAAAGATGGGACATAACTTGAAGATTTTATTTAATTCTGTAATAGACAGAGATTGGCTTAAAATCCCAGATAGGAAGTATAATATCCACTCCAATTTTGTGCCAGTCTTGTTAGCATTTGCTTATACAGCACTGTTTATTCTTCTCTTTCATACACACTTCCAATAGCTTTTTTTTTTTAAATTCTTGAGTTCCTGACCTTAACAATTTCCTGATGCATTGAGTTTCATAGTCTAATTATACTGTATATTGAAAAAACTCCCTTTTCAATTTCAAACTTGCTATCTTTCAGCATCTTAAAATGATTCTTTCTTTGTGTACTATAAGGCTAGAAGAAAAGCAGCTTTTGAGTACCTTCTGTATGCCATTTATTATTTTGCATACATTTGACATGCTCCTTCTTATTCTTCCTGTGCAAACAGTTGAAATTATTTCCTTTTCTGTTTCACATGAGAGTTTTTCCACGACCTTTAAATGTTTTCTCAGTAGTCTTCTCAAAACCTTTTTTGTTCTGTGGTATTTTTTACTGTGACAGTGACCTATACTGAGGACAAATTTTCTGCCATTTATTTGGTAGAAGATCCTCACAGTACTTTACATATTCTTTAAGCAGCATTTTATTGGAAGTTTCAAGTTTTCCTGTTTTAACCAGAAGTGGGTGTTGAGATGAGGTTTTTATTAAGCTGCCTTCTTAGATGCCTAAATTTCTTCCATAAGGCGTCATAATGGAAGGAATTAGATCTTCCCAATTGCTTTTGGGTTTTATGGGGATATTGAACAGAAGGGAGGATTTCTTATGACCTATACTCTGACTGAACTATACAATGAATAGTACTTTCAACAAGATGTGTGTTTCCGTGGTTTAAAAGTCACTTAGGTTGCCAATAGCCTTTATAAACATATTTTTTAGGAGGATCAATCTCTCTTCCCCTAATTACTGTCTTTCTTAAAGGTTAGTATTATTTTACTGTGGAAATTAATGTTCCAAAAATACATGAATTTCTGTTTGATTGTCAAATAAATTAAATTTGTTCATATTCTGTGTTAAAAAGATAACAAATGGAGGTAATCTGCACATACAAGTTCCTCTATTTGAAGTAATATAAATACTGAGTTTAAAATTATTTCTTTAAATTCAGTAATAGTTATCCCATTGTAATGTCAACTTCACACATTCTCGTTTATAACATAAGGATTATAATATACCTTTTCAGTGGATTTCCTCAGAATAACTGTTTATATTCCTGAATACATTACACAAAAAAATCTAGCAGAGTCTTTCAAATGCTGCATGAATACTTTACAAAAAGACCCCACGAAGATTCCCTTGTAGATGTTCAATAACTAGACTGCTTTTTTGAAAGCAACGTGTATATGGTCTTACATGGCTTTGTAAAATGACAATGTGAAAGAATATATGAATTATGATGCTACAGTTATTTTGTAACAGATAAATATTGTAAGAAAATAATGAGTAGTTTCAGGACCTACAAGAGGTTCTTCACTAACAGGCAGGGAATTGGACACTGATTACTCTGCTCTCTTACACTCTTATTTTCATAGCTTTTTTTTTTTTCCTTAAGCTCTCATACCGGGGTTTAGAGTGTATATTTCTTACATGCAAGATCTCTTACTTAAACAGATAGGGTATTCCAGATGAAGGCATGATGACACACTCATCATTCAAACCTCAGCTTACATCAATATGAGGTTTTCTTGGATAAGAGCAGCAACAAGTTCAGTATTTGTAGACATGTTATGTTTATTCTTTATCACTTAATACTGCATTATTCCATGTATTATCTACTATAAAATTATTTTCAATTTTCTTCAAGATTATGCATTCACCAAGCAGAAGCTCTTATCTAGGACCTCAATTTCATTTATTTTTTTGTGTTTTCCTTTTCAGGTTTGCTTTCATGCTTGCCAAAAAGTACATGTTCATTTCAATTCTGTTACATAAAGTGGTACAGGGTTGTTTTCTTCACTGAAAAAGGTCATTTTGTAATATCTAAATGCTATTATTTCCAATGCTTTTCAGAACTTGAGTTCAGAAAACAAGCATTTCATACTGTTTTCTTTCTGATTTTGATTTCCAAAATTCAGTATTCTGATTTTGGCAGCTTTCCAGTAGTGTGATGATTGTCCATTTTCTTTTTGTTTAGTCTTAGCCTTCTCCATAGGAATTTTCTCAGTGTTCTATTTGCAAGGATTTGACACAGAAAGGCTCTGCAAATTACAGCAGACTTTAAATGGAATAACAGTGACTGGAAACCTAAACTCATCTTGGTTTTCGGTGTGGACCTTTAAGTAGCTCTGCTGACCCTAACTGATTTGTTACTGTAAAATTTTACCTCCTTATTTGTCATTTTAACAAGCAATACACTTTGTAAATGAGCCTGCTTTCCATGCCTTTATATGACTCCACCTTTCTTATAGGCAAAGAATGCTTGTTACTGATAGCAATGTCCTTGGCTTTCTGCAAGGTCATAAACTCTTTTTCTTAAGGCTTTGAACATGAGTTTCTTTGACACAGCCTTGAGATTCTGAGTGACTTGTAACATTGAGCTGCTGCTAAACTATCACTTAAACAACTGTTCTTCAAGAAAATGCATCAAGAAGAAAACCTTAAGGCAGTGTATTAACCACATTATTACATCAGTACAGAATTACTGTTGTTGGCTATATTAATATTTGAAACTCTGACGCAGTAGATTATATAGTTTGTATTAGAATAATAGAATCACAGAATGGCTTGGATTAGAAAGGACCTTCAAGGATCATCTAGCCCAACCCCACCACCATGTGCAAGGACATCTTTTGCTAGATCAGGTTGCTCAAAGCCCCATCCAGCGTATCCAATGATGGGGCATCCACAACTTCCCTGGGTCACCTGTTCCAGTGCCTCACCACCCTCATTGTAAAAAAGGTCATATGTCCTATCTAAATCTACACTCCTTCAGTTTAAAACCATTGCCTCTTGTCCTGTCACTACAGGCCTTTATCAAAAGTTTCTCTCCATCTTTCTTATAAGCCCCCTTTATAAATTGAAAGGCTACAATACGATTTTCCTGGAGGCTTCTCTTCTCAAGGTTGAACAGACCCAGCCCACTGAGACTTTCTCCAAAGGAGAGGTGATTCAACCCTTCAACCATTCTCCTAGCCCTCCTGTGGAAGTAGATCCACTCTAACAGGTCCATGTCTTTCTTGTACTGGGGACCCCATAGCTGGATGCAGTACTCCAGGTGGGATCCTGTAAGAGTGTAGAAAGACAATCACCTCCCTTGACCAGCTAGCCAGGTTTCTTTTTACATAGCTCAGAATAAGATCGGCTTTCTGGGCTGACTGTTATTGCACATTGCCAGCTCATGTCCAATCTTTCATCCACCAGTTCCCCCAAGCCCTTCTTGGCAGGGCTGCTCTTCATCACTTCATCCCCTAGCCTGGATTGATACTGGGAGTTGCCCAAACCCGTGTGCAGAACGTTGCACTTGGCCTTGTTGAACCTCCTGTTGTTCGCATGGGCTCATTCCTCGAGCTTGTCCAGATCCCTCTGGATGGCATCCCAGCCTTCAGACATGTCAACTGCACCACTCATCTTGATGTTACTTGTAAATCTACTGAGGGTGCTCTCAATCTCACAAAGAGAACAATCAATAAATAATAATAGAATTATGGATAATTAGAAGAAGAACACAGGAAGACTGGAGCTGAATGAAGCATCTGTTCTCTGCTCCCTCTCCCGGCTTTTTATGCCCATTTAGGTAAACACAGGAAATTATAAGACAATTTCAGCCTTTGTGATAGTTTAGGATCAACAGAGCCACACCACAGCTTTAAAGGAAGGATTGTTTTCAGTCTTTGTTGTGCGCACAGATTCATTACAGATATAGCAACACATTTCTGTGAGGAAGATAATGAAGATAAATGAAATCTGGAAATGAAATCTCACTATTTAATGAGACAAAACTTATCATTTAGAATTTTGTCACACAGTGGCACAGTCTGATCCATCTGTGTAGGAAGCAGCTGTTAGAAACAAGATGAGTTTTGTAATTTAGATCTTTTTCTTGTTTTTCCTTTTTGATTGTTTTGCTGCTGTAAGAACTACTGTGCTAAACCATCTGTGTATGTAGGTGTGTCAAGGATGAAGAATTAAAATATTTTATTTCTGATAGGAGTTCATTCTGGCACATGGCTATGTAGTTCTCTATTACTATATAGAATATTAGTATTTCCATTGTTCATTGAATTAGTTGAAAATTATATGACTGACTTTAATGTTTGAAACAGTTCACATGGCAGTTTTTCTAAAAATTAAAGAAAGAAAACAATTTAGTCATTGCATGTTTTTTTATACTACAGCCCCAGTGAACAGTTTGAAGAAGCCAAACAACTTTTTGAAAGTAAGATCCAGAAATGTATTCAGTATTCCAGCTACCCTTTTGAAATTATAAGCAGTGTTTATTCATGTGGATGTACTTTTGATATTAGTGGGTTTATTTGTTAGTAAGCAGTACATAGAGGGAGAGAAGGATATAGTGTCAGACTCATTGCCTATGTGTGCAAAACTGTAAAAAACAGTACTTGGACTTGCAGTTCAATATAATGAGATAATAGTCTGATAGTATATACCAATCTGCATTACAAATGTATTCCCTTTGTATTCATAAAATATCTCAAGCAAAACTCATGGTGCTGTCACATTTGCATATGAATGCCCAGGATATTATTTTAGCTTGCATTTATTCTGATGTGTTAAATAACATATAATTATTTCTGTAGGGCATCTGGATGAGTGTTTTAGTTTGAATTAGGAGTGCATTTTTAAAGAAAATCTCTTGATCACCTCCACTTACTGTTATTTTCTTCCTGTGACAGCAGTCACAGAGCACAAGAACTGGATCCCTTTGAGATGAAAATAACCTAAAAGAAAACAGTCTGGTAGTCTAAAATTCCTCATGTACACATTCTAGTAGGTAAATGGGCATTCCGTCCACACAGCCAGCCTAGAACTTGTACATTTAAAACATCTCTAAGATATGTGTAGGGTCATGCAGACAATTGTGTCCTCAGCTGTGATCATTTCACTTTACAGCTATAATTCTATAAGACCACACTACTTATGAATAACCTGTCTGTGCCTATACTTTTCTCCAAGTACAATGAAAACAACAAATAGATCTTGTTTATCTTCCTTTTCCTATGACTTGTTAATGACTGTGTCATGGAGGCACCCCGTAGGTTAATTTAAGGGTCAACAAGGTCCAAAAACAACTTCTATTAAACCGGAAAGAAACAGGGTTTTAGCACTCCAAAAGTGACTTAAATAAAGGTTCAGATATCAGTTGAGGAAAATTATGAAGGGGCAGCAACTAATACAACAGGCGGTCCACAGAGTGCATGCACGTGGCTTCACTCAAAACAATGCCGGAGCCGGCCCTGAGTCCCGGAGAAGTACACACTTGCCTGAACACGGTGCGGGATTATTTTTAAAGAGAGACACGTACTCGTAGTGAGTACGGAAAGTGTACACCCGCGATTCCACGAGGGTAAATTTATAATACACTTGCAATCCTGAGAGAGTTAATTTACTTACACGTGCAAATGTGCACTGAATATTACACGTGCTTACGTGGAAGCACGGGAGGAAAATACACTCGCGATTGTGCGAGGAAATAATTAATACCCGTGCTCGTATTGAGCACGGAAAGTTATATGTGCAAATGTGCACGGTAAGTTACTCATGCTTGTATTAAGCACGGAAAGTATGCGTGCAAATGTGCATGGAAAGTTACAGGTGCATATGTGTACGGAAGGAAAATATGAATATACTCGCAATTGTGCAAGAAGTTTTACTCACACCCATGGCGGCAAGGCAAGCGGAGTCTCCATCCTGGGGAGGGGGGCCGCTGTGGCTCCTGGTGGCAGTGGCTAAGCTCATGCTCTGAGAGACCCACACAGCAATGGGTGGAGTCTCGAGAAGAGTCCTGTTTTTTATCTGATCAGATCTGACTGTAGGCATTCTAGAAGCTCCTCTGCACACTCACTCACTGGTGCCTTGGCACTCCCTTCTCCTAATGGCCCTGGCCAGGGTGCTCTGGGGCCAAACAAAAGAAGCTGTCAGCCTCAAGTAGCAAAGAAAGAGAGGAGATGTGCCCACTCCTCCATACTGAAGGAGGGAGGGGGAGAGAGGGGGCAGAGAGGGGAAGTAAAGGGGGGTTGCATTCTGCCACAGACTGACATCGTGAGGCACTTGGTTTCCTGTAGTCTCATGATGCAGCCTGAATTTTCTGAATTCTCTGGTATGATTGCCTGATACTGCCAAACTGATGATGTGCATCTTCCCTGATAATATATTTCCATCAGACTTCAGTCTGAATCATCTCACTAGGTTTGTCTGCAAGTGTACAAACTAGCCACAAGATGGGATTTTTAGTGGGATCAGGTCTCTGAAAGGTAGCCAATGCTAGATCCTGGAGAAGTGAAGAGAAAGAAACTTGCAGAGGGACATAAAAGGTGGAATTGGCAGCTCCGCGTTTCTAGCAGATTAGATATAATGCTGAAACCGATACATTGCCTTCTGGTAACTGCTGTTAATAAAAACATAGATACTCCTGTGGCTTTCCAGATGAGTTTGTTAGTTCTCACAGTGACATTTTTGTGCCCAAGTGCACAGAGCTTCAGTAGCTGCTTATCATTTCAGAAGGACTTCTGCTGGGAACTGTGCTTGGCTATGAATGAGCATTCAGAAATTGTCCCGTTAAAACAAAACATTGGCAGTGAATTGATGTTCCATGGTCCAGATACATATGCATTACACCACCAAAGAGAATTTAAATTGTTATTTACTGCAAATAATAGGTAAGTTTTGTAATCTTGTCAGGTTTCATTTCGTAGTCTACACAAGTCAATAGGGCATCTGGTTTGGAAAATGTATTCTCTGTGATCCTTTCATGTATCTAGCAGAACTGTTTATGCATGCAGTCATTACTCTTGTGTAGTTTGTGAAGTTTATTTAAAAGTAATATTCTCTTCCATACCAGTAGTTTTCCTTGTTAGAGAGAAATTAGTCAGTTCTTTTCTCATCTTTTGTGTTTTTATTATCAGCTATACTTAATATTTAAGGGAGCTTCAGAATAACACTGCAGAAGACACATCAAAATTAGGAAAAAAATGTGAAAGGTGAAAAGAACCTTTTCCTGAATCTAAAATCCAGAGTTTACAGTATTTATTTCTGACTTCATTATTTCAGTGCTCTAACAGAGAGAGAACCTCCTCCCATTTCTCAGCAAATTAATCCTTTTTACTGGGATTGTACAGGAATGGCCCTAAATTATTGAACAGATGCGTATAGACTGGAAGGCAATTCCTTAGCTGCTAAACATAGTTCAGGAAAAATGCACAAGCCTATTTAGATAGGTCTTATTTGATGTGACCATCAAGTGAAGGTGACATTGCCTGAGCCAGCTGCTGTAAATAAAAGTTCCAGTTCTGAGAGATGTTTTCAATGCAGAACATATAACTCTCTGTGAGTCATGAAGAGCAACCAGGGTGTATGTGTCCTGAGATAATAGAGCTGTCAGTCAGATGGAGGCAGAAGTCACTGCAATAAATATTTCCCTTCCTCTCCCAAACAATCATAGGTAATGTGAGGTATACTTCATATACATGGTGGATCTTTTATAGGAGGGGACATGTGGTCTTCTTTTTCACCTTTGCAGAGGAGACATGGAAATTACCATAGTCCAAAAGACAAAATGATTGATAAGTGGTTAGCAAATAAGTGTAATTGCCACAGATAATACATACTATATTCATGGCATTTATACCATCTACATATATGACAAACTTGTTGAATTGTTTATGTTGGAAGGGACTTCTGGAGATCACCAAATCCAACCCCCATTTTCAAGCAGCATCAGACAGAGCAGGTTGTCCAGGATCATGTCCAGTCATGTTTAGAATATTTGCCCACATGGAGACTCCACAACCTCTCTCCAGTCTTTGTCTACTCTCACGGTGACAAAGTGTGTTCAGATAGAGTTTCCTGTATTTTAAGCGGAGGTTTTATTCAGCACCTTGCCAGGGACTGAGGTGAGGATGACCAGCTCGTAGTTCCCCAGGTACTTCCTCCTGCTCTTATGTTTGTGTACATATACAATAAAGGAATATATGTTTGTTTTAGAATGAAGGACATAACTATGGTTATAATAAACATAGTGATTTGCTATAGTGAATAAGAGGCGGTTAATCATGTATTATGCCATGAATTCATTTATTAACCCTCCATAACTCTCAAATGATTTGTAAATGTTTTTAACTTAATATGTGTCCATATATGCTAAAAGTAATAAATTGTGATATTCCACAGCAGCTAGAGGAGAATGAAAGGTTAGAGAACTGTGCCAAAAGATCTGCTATTTACAGTGCTGGATTTAAGAACAGGATTCATAAACAGTATTGCATGCATACATTTATGAGCAAATAGCAATATGAATTTGAAAGGTATTAGCAAAGCATAGAAATGACATTTATGTGCACTTATGCAGCATAAGTGCACTGAAGACCCACACACGACTTTTTATGAGAGCTTAAATGAGATGTATATAAATTGGCCGTAAAGGAATACACTTCACCCCATGTATATCAAACACAGACGTGAACAAATATAACCATCTGTTGTAGACACTTTAGAACATCCATCATCATATCCTCTAGGACCTGTTGGTCTAACAACTTTTTTCAAAACACATGCCATAACTTTACTAATGTGAAAAAGATAATTCCCTACACTCACTCTATTCTGAAGTGCATAAACAACTGCATTTTTAAAAAAATATAATTATTCTGCGGTACGCGATGGGAAATATCTTAATTTACTGATCTGGGTTCAGACTTGCTTTGAAAATAATTGGACTTCTTGCCATGAGCCCAGCTTTGCTATTTTAACAAATAATCCAGTTAGAGGTTACAGTTTAATGCTGGATAATTTCAGTTAACTTGCGAAGCTGAGATTTTTGGAGCATTGCTTGTAATAAAAACTGATTCACAACTTGATTCACTTTTTAATAAGATTTTTTTCTTCGCAACTACAGTCAAAATGATTTGTCAAATGCTTATTATATAAATAACCAATTATTTTAATAAGGTCCAATGGAAACTATAAGAAATGTTGCCCTGAAGACATGGTTCTACAGTATAAAATTATGTGATAAGTTACTTAATGGGATGAAAGTTTGCATGCCAGTATATGTTAAAAATAACTGAAAATGAGAGATCTACTACAATTTATATAAA
Source organism: Nesoenas mayeri (assembly GCF_963082525.1). Lineage (NCBI taxonomy): Eukaryota > Metazoa > Chordata > Aves > Columbiformes > Columbidae > Nesoenas > Nesoenas mayeri. The sequence continues at coordinate 4,620,830 of NC_137542.1, forward strand.
AACTTTTCAAATAATGATTCTTTTCAAACCAATAAGAAAGGTCCTTGGAATGTTATTCCAAATTTCTATTAGATTACCTCAGATGAAAAGCCATTAAATATGCATTTAAACAGGTAAATCGAAAATCAGCAAATACTGAGATAGTCCAGTGTTGGAAGTGTGGCTCCATGGAGAAAACTATAATACCTTTTCAGTGACTATAACTAAAAGCTAAAAATTCTGCAAGACAGTCAGTAAGCACCTATATGAATTCAGATTTCATTATATCATCAGAACTATTGTGAGTTTTCTCATGTATTTTGTGGGAGTTTTTGAAATTCACATTAAAAGTATTCCTCAAAATACACACAAAAATATGAAAATAAAGCCACAAATATTGTTGTGAAAGCAACAATATGTGTAGTTACTGCAGTGAAGATTCCTGTAGAGTCATCCTTTGTTTAGAATCTGCTCAATGTCCTTTGAAGTCAGAAGACACCTTTATACTCTCTCTAGACGCTCCCATTAGACTTTCATGAAATTCATTCTGTGATCTTGCCATTCTTTTACATAGTTTTCAATATTTTCTAAGAAAAACAATGGAAAACAACACTTGGAGCGTAAAAACACTGAAATAATTAATATTTGTTCTCTCACTAGAAAACCTGGACATTATAAAATGTGCATAGCACAAAAAAAAAAAAAAGTTAAAAGTGTGTATATTGAAGTAATGTATAAACTCTGCAGTGTTCATAGAGATTGTCCATGTAGGTTCCTAGCAACTTTTTCTTTTATTTTTTTTTCCTTCTGGTTTTAATTCAAAATACTAAAAGAAGAATAGCATTCTGCAAAATATTTTATTGGGTCTTTTTCTTGATATTTTTGCTATAATAATTTTTATAATTGGTTCTACAGTTAAATCTTAACATTCTGAAAAACAGTTAGTGGTATAGAGAAATTTATTTGTAAATTACTTGAAAACTTTGAACTGAATTTTTGTTAAAGTGAGGGTTGCAGAGAGGAAATACCATTACAGAACATGAAGAAAGCTAGGAATATGCTGTAGATAATACATGTGGTTTTAAATGTTATTTTATAAATAAATGCAGCAACTGATTCCCTGATACTATAACACCTTTACCTTGAACAGAGGTATAAGTTATAGGTAGAAAACATGACAAATGAACTACTGGGAAATAAATTAGTCATTAACAAAATGCTGTTTTGTCAAAATTAGAGGTTTTACTTGCCATATCAAATGTAAGAAAACGTCATTAAAAAAACTTCAAAATAAACTCTCATTTCAAGTATCTCATTTCTTTACAAATCAATGTGGACTCAGAAGCATGTTGTTTATTGAAATTTTCCTGAAACAAGTTGGCCTAAAATTACTGGAGAAATAACTACAAGGGGAAATAACACTTGATTTTTTCCAAACTAAGGGAAAAGGGTTTGGTTTTGTTTTTTGATTTTTTCTTCTTCTTTTTTTTTTTTTTTTTTTTTTTTGGTAAGGGCTTATAGTAGTGGCACAATTTAAAAACAAACAAACAAACAAACAAACAAACAAAAAGCAGTCATAAATTAGTCTAAAGAAACTCAAGATGACATAAAATTGCTTTGAAAGGCAAGCAAGTTATAGCCTGTTATATTAGGAAAGATGGTTAAGAGTCACTTTCTGACAGAACCCTTGATAGTAACAACTGAAGTCTTCCCAAAATTGTTTTGTTACGTGTTTAGATGTTAAGGTAATTGCTGGTTATGAGGGTATCTCTAGCTTTGACTGATAGTCTAGCCAAAAATTCTGATTTATTTGTATTTCACTGGCTTCCTTATTTGGAATGCCTCTTTTGGCTTCATAACACTACTTCAGTGACTCTCTTACTCTCTTCTTAACAGAATAAACTATCTGGCATATTTGTACTGAGTGGTTCAGGAAAAGGTCTAATACGCAGCTCTTTGTTGGATTATTCTGGAAGATATTTACCACATCATGTTGTACCAAATATCTGCAGGAGAAGGAAAACTTTAAATAGAACAGTGAGAGTACGTACGTAACATGATGTTTACCTTCTAAAGAGTGTGGAACAAGAGGGTTGTATTTTTTCGTCTCAAGTGTAAAGCTGTTTTCTACTCTTTTTGAAGATCAGATAATCAGGATATCTGAAAAGTGAATCTCTTCAGTATGACATTATAGTTGAAGTTTCCTGCAGGTTACTTGGCACACCATTTTTAGAGCCCTCTGTGCTCAGGAAACAAGCTTTGGAAAAGCAACCCAACCACTGAATTTTAACAGATGTCTGTCCTTTGTCAAACACACATTGAATATATCCAGATCAGATTTATATTAAATTCCCAAATTTCATAGGAATGTGCTCCAGTTCTTCTTAAATATTTCACACCAGGGTTGTACCAGTAATGTATTAGTGCTCGTTTTTGTATAATCCTGGTTAAATTAAGGAACAGTTACAGCTGAAGATATAGCTTATTTTTTTGTTTATACTAAATATAGCAAAAAACTTCAGAAACAGGTTAAAAACTTTATTAAACCTATAATTAACAATAATAAAATTAATAATTATAATGATAATTATGTATCACTTTTGTATATTTTAACCAAAAACTGAAGATGATCTACCTGTGCTTGCAAATATTTGGTGATCCTTTTTTATTCTGCTTCAATCCAAATTTTTAATTTTGTTTAGCTTTTTAGAACAAAAATGTTGTCTTGATCTAAGAGAGGTTGTCTTCATTTAGGAGACCTTTTACAATTTAGGTTTGTTTTATTAAACCACAGGAATATGAGAAATAACATTTTCATTACTTTGGAAAGCGGGGAAGGGTAAATAGTTTAACAAAAGTCTCCTACTCTTACAGAAGACGTGTCCTTCTATAGATGAATTGCTATAACCCTTGAAATTTTGTTATTTAACTGAGTAGCTCACTGTTAAGATAGCCATATGATAATCTATTGATACTCTTGAGTCAGATTCTTTATGAAATAAAACTTTTCAGTGGGGCTTTACCATTGAATGTCTCATAAAAAATATGGTGCTCAAGCGAACTGGTACAAATCTGTAATAACAAAGAAGAGTATATAATCTATCTGTAATGGCATTTGTTAGGAAAGTAATAATAAAAATTTGAACATCTCAAAGTTCATGTTTACATAATAATAGATATTACAAAGTTCTGCAAGCGATATCATACACTTTGTGTAGCCCGAATGATATACTGCTTATTTGTGTGTTTCAGTCAGGATCACTAAAAATAAAGTAAAAAATACAGAGAAGACTTAAAAAAATATACAAGAACCACCAAACTACTAGAAGAAAAGCCTAGAGTAAGCTTCAGCTAAAAGACAGTTATTCCATACTACATGTTTTTCTACTTCATGCCTTATCAGTTTCCAAATGTAAATGTATTTGATCACATTGTTAGTTATCAATAATTTTTATTTTGAAATAGAACTGGGTAGGTTAGTTTCTAATTTTTTTTGTTTCCTTTAAAAAAAAAAAAAAAATGGGAGGTGGGTTGAGAGGGGGTCCTGTTTCTCAAATTGTCACTTGATCTTTATCCAGTGTGTGATTTGGTTTTCATAGAAGATAGTTATGATACAGAGGTTATAACCAGTTAATCTTCTGTTCCTATCTGGTTTTTACACACTACATTAACTTTATTATGGAAAAAAATATTTGTAATATTAGTAAGGCATAAATGGACTTTGTCTAATCAATGCTTCTTACAAAGGCCAAGCTGACTTCCAGTATGGACACTTGAACCTAGATGTTGTGGCTGTGATGGACAAACCATTTTGTCAAGACAGAAAACTGATTAACAACATGACTTAAACTTGAGATGAGCAGACCTGGAGTGATCAGGAAGCCAAAATAAGTATGAAATCAAAGGATAAGGAAAAAATGTGCCTGTCAGCAGGAGGAAACTTCAGGAAATCTGTACTACAATAGGTAGTCCTGGATCTAAAACAAGGATTCAGGTGGCAGGAACAAGGAATTTGGGCTGTGTAAAGAACAAGCAGGCAGGGGACAGGAACAAGGTACTGGTGAACATTTGCAGCCAAAATGCAAGCTGAGGGGGCAAAAAACAACTGATGGAGCTTATCAGTCCCTTCATCACAAAAAGTCAAGTTTGCAGCAAGTAGCTTGCTGAAGAACTCAATTTACTGAAAGCAATAGTTAAATTTTTGGTTATAACATTTACATCACTTATATACTCATTTCATGTAGAGTAATTTTTCAGAAAAACACAGGTAGAGTCCAAAATGGGGATTATGTATTTTTAATTATATTATGTTTGCGAGTACAGTATTGGTTTTTATTCATGTTTTATTAAATACATAGAGGATTAAAAAATTATATAATCCAGCAAATAAAGAAAAAAAAACCACAGAACTCTACTTCATGACGATTCTCCAAATCACCATGTAATATAGTGAAGTTTTTTCTTCCTCACCCAGTTTCTGACAACGTGCTTCTGTTCCAGGGTCCATAATGACTGTGCCTCCAACAGAAGCGTATCTAATAGCTTTGTAGTTATGGTTTATCTTAGAAGGTATGAAATGTAAATTTAGTCAGGATAAAAAGAAGCCTTAGCATAGCATTTACTTCCTAATCAAGTGTCTTAGCCCTTCAAGCAGTTATTCAAGAAACATTCTGTTTTCAGAAAATGGTCAGTGTTTGCTTGTTCCTGTAACACAATTGATTTCAGAATCCACCTCCAGTAGAGAAATCTTGGGGGAATGGCAATGAGGTGGCAGGTGATGGTTTCTTTGGGTTTGGATTTTTTGGTAGGTTTTATTTTATTTTTTCTGAGTTCTCCATTATTGCACAGCTATCTGTGTTTTTGTTACTACAATGCATAAGATTGCTATCTGAACTACACTTTTAATTAAATATTCTATATCTGCGTATTCAAATGAAATAATGCATACTAAATTCAATAATTCTGTAAAACTTATGCTTCTTTCTTCAACACAGTTCAGTTCATTATTTTTCCAAATAAAGGATAGATGGTGGATAGATGATGGCAGAGCGGTGGATGTGGTCTATCTTGACTTCAGTAAAGCATTTAACACAGTCTTCCACAGCATCCTCACAGCTAAACTGAGGAAGTGTGGACTGGATGAGCGGGTAGTGAGGTGGAGTGCAAACTGGCTGAAGAAAAGCAGATTGAAAGTCGTGGTCAATGGGGCAGAGTCCAGTTGGAGGCCTGTGTCTAGTGCAGTGCCTCAAGGGTCGGTACTGGGACCAGTACCATTCAATATATTTATCAATTACTTGGATGAGGTAATAGAGTGACTGTCAGCAAGTTTGCTGATGACACCCAGCTGTGAGGAATGGCTGATATGCCAGAGGCTGTGCTGCCATCCAGAGACCTGGACAGGCTGGAGAGTTGGGCAGGGAAAAATTTAATGAAATAGAACAAGGGCAAGTGCAGAGTCTTGCATCTGGGCAGGAACAACCTCAGGTTCCAGTATAAGTTGAGGAATGACCTGTTGGAGAGCAGAGTAGGGGAAAGGGACGTGAGAGTCCTGAGGGACAGCAGCAGGATAACCATGAGCCAGCTCTGTGCCCTTGTGGCCAGCAAGGCCAGTGGTACCTGGGATGGATTAGAAGGGGGTGGTCAGTAGGTCAGAGAGGTTCTCCTGCCCCTCTACTCTGCCCTGGTGAGACCACACCTGGAATATTGTGTCCAGTTCTGGGCCCCTCAGTTCCAGCAGGACAGGGAACTGCTGGAGAGAGTCCAGTACAGAGTCACAAAGATGCTGAAGGGAGTGGAGCATCTCCTGTGTGAGAAAAGGCTGAGGGAGACGGGGCTCTTTAGCTTGGAGGAGACTGAAGGGGTGACCTCATTAATGTTTATAAATATGGAAGATGGAGCCAGGCTCTTCTCGGTGACAGCCAATGATAGGAGAAGGGGCAATGACTACAGACTGGAACACAAAATGTTCCACTTACATTTGAGATGAAACTTTTTCTCAGTGAGGGTGCCAGAGCCTGGACCAGGCTGCCCAGGGAGGTTGTGGAGTCTCCTACTCTGGAGACATTCAAATCCACCTGGACATGTTCCTGTGCGACCTCATCTGGGTGTTCCTGCTCTGGCAGGGAGATTAGACTAGATAATCTTTTGAGGTCCCTTCCAATCCCTGACATTCTTTGATTTTATAAATGTTTGTGCTGGTATCAAACGTTATGCTACAGTGAGCTAGTCTTCCCTCATTCATCAAATATGACATATTTGTTTGAACTGATAGGACTAAAGGTTCTCAAAGTATTGGAAAAAAATCACTGTAGGATCCAAGTATCAAAGATAATAATAAAACGTTCCATCTTTCTGTATTGATAATTGCTAATTTCTCCACAGGGACAGAATATGAGGATAGCTTTAAAATTATCTGATACTTAAGGTTCAGTCTATTTTCTACATCATCACACAGACAATATGAAATACATTGGAAATTTGTGCATTTTTTCCCACATATTTCACTATTAACAGCAAATTAGAAAAAAAAAATATCTTGAGGAGATATTATCTTTACACAGAAAAGCTTTTAAGAGAATAAATTGCTGCCTTTATTTCACTAAGTAAGAGATAGTTCGTATGTTCACTCAATGTTTTTTAGTTCACAGTGACCTTGATATTTTTTCCCAGAAATGTGTTAGCCTGTATTACAATGACAAATAACCTGATGAAAACGTAAGGTTAATGGGCTTTACTTAAAAAGTCAAAGAGGGACCTGAAGAATCTTGTTAAATTTTATATGTACATATAAATAATTTCATTTAGAATTAAGCAGGTCTGTTCTTTGGTAATTTCCCTTGGTAAGTTTTATTTCTCGCACACTAAGCTATTACTCTTCTTCTTCTTTAACAAACAGAAATTCAGCTGTGAGTTTTTATAGTCCATTACATTATATCTTTATAGGGAACAAATAGTAAGACAAAAAGGATTAAAAAGAAGCTCGGAGATAATAACTGTCATCAATTCCAGTATAAAAATCTGATTTTTTTCTACTTCAAAGAACTGAAACTAGACTCCACATTTATCTGAAGGTCTGTCCTTGTATTTCTGTTTACATCAATGTGAAAATTATCACAGATTCACTGTCAGGTTGAGGGTAAAATAGACCTCTGTAGGTCATCTGGTCCACTCCTTTCTGCTCAAGCAGGGTCATGTAGGGCAGGTTGCCCAGGGCTACATCAAAATGGTGTTTTAATATCTCCAAGGACGAAGGCTCCACAAACACCTTGGGAAACCTATGCCACTGCCTAGTCACCCTCACAGTAAAAAAGTCCTTTCCAATGTTGAGACAGAAAGTCTTGTGTTTTGGTTTCTGTCCGTTGCCTCTTGTCCTGACCATAACTGAAAAGATCTTGACTCTATCTTCTTTGAACCATCCCTTCAGGTATTTATATTTGTTGATGAGTTTCCTCCTGACTCTCCTCTTCTCAAAGCTAAATGTGCCAGCTCTCTCAAACTTTCCTCATGGGCAAGGTGGTCCAGTCCCTTAATTATTTTAGTGGCCCCTTGTTGAGCTCTCCCCAGTATGTCCATGTCCCTCTTATACTGGAGAGCCCAGAAATGGATGCAAAACTCTAGGTGTGGCCTCACAAGTGCTGAGTACTGGGGAAGAATCACCGCCGTCAACCTGCTGGAAGTGTTCTGCCTAATGCAGTGCAGGAAGCTGTTGGCCTTCTTTGCCTTGAGAGTGCATTGGTGCCTCATGGACAACTTGTTGTTCAACAGGATCCCCTGGTCCTTTTCGACCAGCCTGCTCTCCAGCTGGTCAGTTTGACAACATGTACTGGTGCCTTTCCTCAAGGTCAGAGGCAAGACTTTGCACTTGCCCTTCTTGATCTTCATGAGGTCACTGTTCAGCCCATTGCTACAGCCTGTATATGTAAAACATCAAATTAAGAGTAGAAAAATTAGATGCTCAACTACCAGAAATCAAGCAGCTTTATTGACAGAGCTGAATTCTGCTTCTTCTGCACAGGCCTTATTGCATTGAGTTTAGACACCTGTGTAGCATCTTGGGTTTGTATAGTCCAGTGCAAAGTGGGTTTGCATTTTGGGGACAAAAGCAGATTCAATGAAACAGGAGTATTACTTCAATTCAGAGGGCGTTTTGCCCACCAAATAATGCAACTAGTGCATGTCAGTGAAGTGTCTTGTCATTTGAACTTATTTCTCTGCTATGCATGTGTGCGCTTTATCGACAATGGTATCCAAAGTTCACACACACTTAATCAACAGTGGGTGAAGTAAAATTATAGAACAAACTAAAGACTGCTTTTCTGTTTGTGGTTTATTGTGTCTAACACAATAGAACTTCAAGTCTTAGTGAAAAAGAGCTTACCATCTTTTAAATATTTAACTGTATGCATCAATGCAGCCTTTTGAGACAATAATGTGTAAAATCCATATAGCATTTCTACTCCATACAGAGTAAATGTAAATTCAGGAATGGAGGATTTTGATTATGAGATATCCTTAATCTGCCTATTTGTGATGACTGAAAAATATTATATTGTATTTGAGAGAATGAATCTGATATTATACTTGAAGGTTACTACTCTGGAAAACACAGGGGAGTATTATTCTTGCAGTGTTTGACACACTGTGCTGGAAAAGAGAAACTCAAATGAAAATAACCACCTTTTCTGTCTTTTGAATTTAATAAAATTTGCAAGCTTCTAGATCAAGCGATTAGTTTCAATTTGCCCACTAATTAATGCACAGAAAGGAAATTTTTTAGAGAGTTGAACAAGCTTGTCAATTAGATGTTTAATGAATTAAGAAGAACTGAGAGACATTCTTACTTGGCATCTGTTGATAAAGAAGTAACTTTATTTCTTGAAATTGCAAGGATCACTAATGAGTAGTGTGTTAGAACTAATTGAATTTGTTTATTGAAGGCCAAACTGTAGTCTAGTTGGTGTATCCGAAACTGTGGCCCTGATGTCCTCTGGAAGGCAGAGTGAAAACCCCTGAGCAAAACTTAAAATCCTGTTTTATGACAGTACGTAGTAAAACTTTAGTAGGTATATGAAAGTAGCTAAAATTTATATTAGATTGCTTTGGTTTTTTTTCCTACAGCATGCCCTATTTAATCACATCCTTTACTGAGCATGTTTGCTGGGCAAAAGAATGTGTATCTTCTAATGTCAATTGTACAAGTATGTTGTGTTTTAGTGCTTTAAAATGTGCTTATTAGAGAATCACAGAATGATTAGGGTAGGAAGGGACCTCTGGAGATCATCTGGTCCAACCCACCTGCTAAAGCAGGTATACCAGGAATAGATTTCACAGTAATGTGTCCAGGCAGGTTTGAATGTCTCCAGAGAAAGAGACTCCACAACCTATCTGGGAAGCCTGTTCCAGTGTTCTGTCACCCTAAAAGTAAAGAAGTTTCTCTTCGTATTCAGATGGAACCTTCTGTGTTTCAGTTTTTGTCCATTGCCCCTCATCCTGTCATCGGGCACCACTGAGTTTGGTCCATCCTCTTGACACCCACCCTGGAGATATTTATAAACATTGATGAGATCCCCTCTCAGCTTCTCTTCTCCAGGCTGAACAGACCCAGCTCTCTCAGTCTCCTAAGAAAGATGCTCCAGGCGCCTAATCATCCTCATAGCTCTCCCATGGAATCCTCCAGTAATTCCTTGGCCTTCTTAAGCTGAAGAGCCCAGATCTGGATGCAGTACACCAGATGTGGCCTCACCAGGGCAGAGAAGAGGGGGATGACAAACTCCTCCAACCTGCTGGTCACACTCTTCTTAATGCACCCAGGATACTATTGGCCTTCTAGGCCACAAAGCCATACTGTCGACTCATGGTCAACCTGTTGTTGACAAGAACTCCCAAGTCCTTCTCTGAAGACCTACTTTCCAGCAGGTTTGCCCCAACCTGTAGTGGTGCCTGGGGTTATTCCTCCCTGGGTGTAGGACTCTACACTTGCCCTTTTTATTGCTTTCACAACTATTACTTTTACAATTTCTCTTTGCTGATCCTGACATTACCTTGTGTACTTCCTGCAGATGTTAACGAATGTGAAGCTGAACCCTGCAAGAATGGTGGAATCTGCACAGACCTTGTTGCCAACTATTCCTGTGAATGTCCAGGTGAATTTATGGGAAGAAACTGCCAGCAGAGTAAGTATTGCATGTCTTTATGTCTAACTTTTAATAAAATAAATCAACATTTTCTTATACAGAAATGACTATAGAAATATTTCTCTAGTCTACAAATACATAATGCTTAAAATATCCATCTTATTCTTTTCAAAATGGAAGAAATTTAAGACAACAAATCTGTTATGCATTCACATAAAGCGTGTGATGGTGGAAATGTTTGAAAAATGCAGTATCCAAGAGTCAAACAAGAAGGAGTAAATAGCGTAAAACAGAAAAATACAAAACCTGATTTAGGCTAGGGATTCATCTCGCCTGGTATCTTGTCTTCGTACTAATTATTAGCAGATATTAACAAGTGGAGGAGCAGAGCAAAAATATATGTTACTTTCCCTGACACGTCTCTAGGCTTTGAAAGTGAGAATACTGTTTTTCAGAGAAGTCATTGGTAGAGTTCCTCCAGAATCTGTCTTGGGAACGATATTGCATGATTTTACTCGTAACATTGACTGTGAATGCACTATAAAGGTCTGATTCCTAATGCTGTAACTACAAAAGAGGTCTTCACGTATGAAAGGCTAGGTAATCTTAAAGACTAAAATATCAAAAATGGAATAAATGGGTATGGGACAAAATGCAGTATACCTGAACAGGTAATAAATGTTAGAGGCTCATGGTAGAGAAGAAAGCCTGTGTGCTTAAGTAAGACAAAGAATGTTAATTTGATGGTGTTGTGGAAAAGCTAATATAGTCTCAAGGTATGTCAAGCCTGGTACCTTATGCAGAAAATTGAAAGTATTTGTGTATTAGCATTTATAGTATTAGATACCGCATTCAAGATATCTGAAATACTGGAGTCATCCACATTCAAGAAAGTAAATTTGTAGTTCAGGGAAGATCTGCTATGTGGAGCAGGGGGAAAAAAAAAAATGTTGCAAACTGAATACTCTGTAAATGAAACCATAACAAAGTTGAAGAATATGATTAATCTTTCTGTGTTCTATTGTGGATACATGGGAGAGAAGGGAGGAAAAAAACAACATGGACCAATAACCACAAATGACAAGCTCGGAATTTTTTCAAGTAACCTCACTGAATTCCCAGATTTATATATGCAACAGGCAAAAGATTTGAGGTATCCAATGCAATGTGTATATAATTCTAAAAGGAAATCAAAGTTTAAGATTTGTTTTGAGAAATTTTACAATCCTATATGGCTGCCTTAAAAAACTTGTGAAAAATGAACATCTATTAAAGTTTGCTGTACAAATTGCTGGTGAAGCACTTCATGTAGGTTATAAGATGCAATTAAATTACCATTTGCAATTCTACCAGGAATCTCATCCATCTCTTCAGAGTTAATCCTTTTTGGTTTTTTGGCTGCATCATGAACATTGCTCAGATTATAGAACACATAAGACAAATCTCCTGTTTTGCTAAAGATGGGGTAGTCGGAGCTATGACTTGAAGCTATCATTGCATTTTCCAGATCATTATGTGTTATTTAATATTTCTTTTATTTTTATAAATGTATATGTAACCACATGTAAATAGACTTTTTATGTGTAACGTACTTTGTGTGGGTAGGGACCTGCATATGGAAGTACCACCAATCTCTTGTGTGTGGGACAGTACCAGCAAGGAGTGTGAAACTGGATGTGTTTTGAGGACTTAAGAGAAAAGTAATAGTTTACTTAAATCAGTAATTAGAAAAGGCTACGCAATGTAAATATTTTAATACTTCTATTATACCACTCTCTATATTCATGTCATTCAGCTAAGTGTATGTAGAGTTATCAATAATTAACAGATGACTGAGGATGGGAATAATGCTTGTAGTGACTGTAGTTACTGAACTACCCCTGTTCAGGAAAGTCAACACATTCTTCTAGCACTATGGCACAGTTCACAAACTTTAAGCATTCGTCTACTTTTGATCTATCTTCAGTACAGCTGGCATTAAAATGGTAACTTTTTATACCACCAATATAATTGTGTGCTATACCAGCTCCTATAGCTGCGCTTGTAAATATGCACTTTTTTTTAATGAGAAGTTTAGTATGTCATCATACCTAATTATGTAATTACAAGTAGTAATTACGCATTCTAATTACACCATTAGAGACTAACACATATTTACAGTAATCACATAATTAAATACGGTTATACTAATTATGTAAATTACTGATTGCTGTCTCTGAATTAGCTCACAAAGCTCAAAGATTGCTAATCCACATCACAGAATAACCTAGATTGAGAATAAAAAGAGAAAAAATATAGCATGGAGTCTACTGTTATTGCAAGCTTATTCTCTGGTATGCATTTTCTAGTAGTATATCTAGTTGCAATATCCCAAATATCAGTGCTCTGTGCTGGTCATTTGTCGTGTTACTCATCCATTTGGCATAGTTCGTCAGACTGTTTTTCCTAATGCCCCAAGTAAGTTTTCTTTTTTTTCTTTTTTTTTTCTTTTTTTTAATTCTAGTATTTCATTCCACCAAAATTAATTTATCTTAGCTAATCTACTAAATAATTCCTTTCCATTTTACCTCATGTGTAGCACTGTCCAGATGTGAGACAGCTGTTGTGTTACAGATGGGTCCTGTATGACTTGTGGGACACCCACCCCAAATCCTTCTGAATAGTCTCAAGAGTCTCTGCTACTGATTAGTGCAGCTGAAGCAAGAAGTGAAGGCTTGTCTGGAACTGAGTATTAAAATAGCACTAAAATGCCTTATGAGTTTGGAAACATGTTTTGACCACTTTGGCCATCTTCTGAGCCTCCTTCTGGCAGGGATGATGTTTGGAGTTGCTTTCTAGGGGCTCAACTGTGAAATAAAGTTATCAGAAAACCTGGACGTGATCTTGTGGCCAGTTGATGTGCTTCACACACACCTCAACAATGCTTCTGCTCTTTTGGGGCCTTTTGTTTTATCTACATATTCTTCTCATTTTGAAGCACTGGCCTGACCTATTTTGTTTGTTTGTTTGTTTTTGTTTTTGTTTTGTTTTGTTTTGTTTTCTGTTCTGGAGAGAGTTATATTCAGTCTTCTTCTTTCTTATTAGCTCCTGATACCTTTAGCCATTCAGGCATAAATTATATTTAAACCAGCTGCTTCTCCTTGCTGGAAAGCACAGGATGAGGTGAAGTCAAAATAATGTGTAGTACAAGCAGACTGAGGGCTTCAAAACATTTAAATGTTCTGGAATAAGCTTAGCAAGCTGTTAAGAGATTCTTCACTGAGCATATGGTATTTACAAAATTTGCCTGCAGATGTTTAGTAAACACAGAATGGAAAGAGAGCACCTTTTCCCATGCTCTGAAAGCAAAAGCTAAATTACATTAATTTCTTATTACTTTCCAGATTTCTTAAGGCCTCAACATTTACTTGATGCAGCTGCATTTCCTTTTGTTCTTGCACTCAACCTATTTCTTGCTTCTGTGCTGAATTCAAGCTATCAATTATGATTACCTCCTTTAAGTTTTCCTTAGTCTTGGAGTCTCTATAAATAAGTACTGCTCCCAAGATAGATTCTCCTGGGCTTGAGCATTTTAGTTTCTGGATCACAAAAATTTTCTTGCAGGCAACAGGGAGCTACTTTCATCAGTGTCAGACTGTTTGCATTATTCAGGAAGAACCCATATTGTTAAAACCTCCCATCAGCAATGTGGATTGTGAATTGCAATAATTTGTGAATTCCACAGGTAATTTTTGATCACCATTTTTTCTTTTTTTATCCTTCAGTCTAGCAGATGGTACCACACAGTGGACATGTTACAATTTCACCATTGTACATTTTGGAGCTGCATTTTGCTGATTGCCAAGACTTGCTGCCATTAAAGCATATGGCAATTTTTCTCATCCTTTTTCTTTAAAGATAGAGATCAAATTAGTCACTGTAAATATTTTTTTACATATACTATGGCCCCTTCACCTCCTTTTCTGCATATTTCACGTGCTCATATGTAGGAGGACTACATTCAGAGCAAGTGCACCAATATGGTTTGTCTAGCATGTCAAAAATACCGCTAAGCAGTGTATGTTCACATTATTTTCATTTGTTTCCTGTGCTTTATGTTTTAGTACACTAATGTTTTTGTGCTGTACATAGTCATCTTCTGCCTTACTCTGTGGAAATCAAAGTGGCTTTTTTTTATTTAAATAAAAATGCCCCTTCTTTCAATGTCATTTTTATTTTAAAATTATCTAAAAATCTGACAGATCTAGACATAAAGAGAATTTCAAGACATCTGCTTACACATAACCTTGTACTCCCAGGCTGGATAGTGTCATCCTAACCATTCTGAAACACTGTGATTTTAGAATTTCCTTTCTTTAAAATTGTTCCCAGGAATACAGTACACATGCAACTTGCATGATTTGTAGCACAGGAGAAATAACTGGTTTCACAGTATTTTTGGAGGAGACTATATTACATCTTTTGGTGTCTTCTGTATTTCACTTGTGTGTTTTCAAGGCAGTGTCCTCGGCTGTTGCACTTTTTGGCTTCAGTTTCTTGTCTTTTGAAATCCTCCGCTTGATGCTCACAGCCTTCGATGAGTCTTGGATGTCTCTGTCTTCCCCAGCTCAGCAGGGTTCAGGCTTCTGAAAGACTCCATGCTTAGGTTCAGAAAAACACTACGAAAAACAAACATCACAGGACAACCGCACAAGTAGCGTTCAGGCAAAACAAAACAGATGAAAGCTATGTTTCAGGGTGAAGCATAACATCTGGCTAAAATTTATTTTCCAAGAAGTCTGTCTCTTCAAAATATGGATAGGAATCAGAACTTAACCATTTCATTAAATTAATAAACCTGGTAACAGGCTTTCTGGTAAATCCATCTTATGAAAATACCCTGTTAAAATTAAACTGTTAAGCATTGGACTGTTGTTGGATGGTAAACGTGATCCAACTAAAAGAACATCTCATTTCCAGGTTGCCTGCTAGTGAACTTAGTTTTCAGGGCATGAGATTTTTATAAGCAGCGCCAGTTGGCAATATGGTTTGGCTTAAAGCTTGTAGTGAGCGACTGTGAAACACTTTCCTTGACAGGAATCAACATGGACTTGAGTTCCCTAAATCACTGATTACAATTAAAATCTCTTTGAATGAGATTTAGGAGAATCTAACTTTCCCTACAGCTCAAAATATCAGTTTGACAAATTCTGTGACTAATTCAATACGAAGTTTGGTTTCAAGTACATCCTTGATTGTTTTGAATATCTGACAGTTTTATGATCGCAGATACTGGTGTTATGTAAAATATAGCAAATTCCTGTATAACAAAACTGGCCATACTAATTTTTCTTGTGTGTTCTTGGAATTGCTCTGTAGTTAAAAATGTAAATGATTTATGTTGATATCTACCAACCTTTCATTTTTATTTAGTTGATGCATGTTTTCCACTTTCATTAGCAAAAACAATAAACTATAGAAAGAAATGTAGTTTCCAGAACTACAGACTCCAGGATTTAAATTAAGTTCAGTATAATCATCTGCAAAAAAAGAAGATATGCGTTCATTGGTACAAAAATAATTTTCTTTCTTATACGGGAGTTTCTGTTCCATTTGCATTCATTTTGCCAGTATGTACTGGAAATTCTGTTAAGGCACATGGTAAACTTGCAAGATTTCCAGACGACCTGTAGAGTATGACCTTAAATTGCATCAGGACAGGTTTCATGTTGTTCTCTTTCCACTTTATTAAATAGTTAATCTCTTGTAATTGCACTCAGTTTCCAGAAATATCCAAATAAAATTTCTGGTTTTGTCAGGGAATTGGAACAAAAATCCCCTACCCCTGTTTTTCGATGCATCATACTGTAAAGTAGCAATTCCTTGAAAACCGACACATACCAGCTATGTTATTGCATGAAGGAGCCTTGCTTTAGCACTTCTTTGCCCATCTTGCTGGTTTTGTGTCTGCTTATTCTGGGCTGCTATTTTACTTGTTTGCCTTGTCCTGGCAAAAACTCATAGGGCAATAAAAAAGGTAATTAATTAACCAGATCAGTTGTTTGATCCAGTGAACTTCACAGCCACACAAATGCTGGGCTGGTACAAAGGAATGGCAGGGGACAGAGCCTGGGCATAAAATCAAGACTTAACACCAGTTAAAAATTTTAATCAAACCACAGTCTAATCAAGAGAGCAGAAACCATCCCTTAACTCATGTTCAAGGCAAAGATAAAAATATATTTTAATTTTTGTTATATTTTTTGTTTGTTTCTCTTCAAAGGTCATAAAACTTAAAAGCTAAATTTCTCGGCTCATATGCCAAGGATAGAACAAACAAAAATACAGTAAATATGTGCATTCCTGTTTGTCATTATTTACATGACAAGTTCAGGACTTGCATGGAAAAATAAGGGTATTTAATAGTTCTGTGTACAAGTGCATATGTGTAGGTATATGTGTACACAAGTATTACCCTTAGAGAAAATAATTCACTTTTTAAATGTACTCAGGATTGTCAACTTATTGATATAGTGTCCTTGCTGATTTAAGGAATAATGTGTGGTTAATCTCAAACAAAATGAAGAGTAGAAAAAGCTTTGTACCTAAAAGAAAAATATCAATTTAATATGAAGTTATTGATAATACTTGATTTGTGACCTCCCTGAATTACAGAAATATTTTAGAATAGAAACAGATTAGGAATGTATTTTGTATGTGTGAGAGGGAAAATTTCATTTTTTAAATGGGAATTTAAACAACCTCATTAACTGAATCTAGGTAATTTGTCATGTTCTTTTTTGAACATGCTATAAAAATAAAAAAAAATATTTAAGAAGTTAAATAAAGGCTGAGGGCTAGCCTAAATGTGCCAATAGTAAGGGTGATGCCTTATATACATTTTTACCTATTTCAGATTATAATTGATGGAACACAGTTTCTATATTTGCATTGGACAAAATCCATCTTGATTCTCTTGCTGAAATTAATTAAGGTTTGCTAAGGCTACCGTGTTCTGGGAATATTTTCTGGCTAGCATTTCTGTGTAGTGTATTGGTATGAAATTGCAAAGACACAGAAAATGTTATAGAAATGACAGAACACATTGTTAAAATTGAAATGTTCTCCTGGACATTTCAATGATCTAGTGAGGAACATTAATCAACTCTAATAGTAGTAATAGTGAGTCTTCAAACAAAAAAGCACACTCTTACCCTTCTGCTGCAGACCTTCTTTTTGCAGGCATCTTGTGTAAGGCACGAAGATGTGCAAAATTAGGCTCAACATGTCAGAACTGTAGTTCTTCCTTTCAGCACAACAAGAAAATTAGACTGATCTCTCAGCATTTGATGTTGAAACAAGCTCCTCAGCACTATGCCTTTGGGTACATTTTCATCTTGCTGCAGTTCTACTGTACAGCAATGTCACCCTTTGAAAATTCATTTCTCAATATTACTTTGATTAGGCAGTAGAGGATACAATCTTTACTAGACACCTGACAGAAACTCATTGTGAAATATTCACATAAGCCCTTAGGACCCAACAGGCATATTTTACACATTTAATCAACTCCTTAATACATAAGTCACTTAGTGCAACAGTAACTTTTCAGTTGTGTCAATAACTACAATATGAACTCAACTCTATTTTAAGGCTTCTGCAACCTGACCTTGTAACATCTCATTTTAGCTTGAACCACCTTGTTGTGGCAATTTTCTTGTCTTATTTTCTTAATTTAACCTACTTATCTGCTTTTCTCAGGTGCTGTGTCATTCTTTACTCACGATCCCCCCCCAGTTACCCTCAGTAAGGAGGCAGAAAGGTTACAGTGGGGTCAGGGATTCCTTCTTCTGCCTGTCTTCTGCCTGTCTATTCTTCATACTGATGGAGCAATATGACCCTACCTTTTCAGTAATATACACTCATAGGCATTCACAAAAAAGTAGAGGAGAAAAAATACTTATCTTAAAAATAAAATCCACTATTCCTGTGTTGGAAGAACTTTTATGTGCATTTTTATGTATGGCAAAGCCTATGACAATGCATATTTCAGCATTTCTAAGCCTTAAAAGAAAAATTACAGCACATTGTTATTCTCAAAGTAACCTCTATAGCTCTTATGTTCCTAGTCTGGTCAATAATACACATTCTTTTTTATGTCCTCACAGAAATGAAAAAATAATTTGCAGGTAAGGAATTGGTACTATAAAATAAATAAAATCCAGACTGTAACCAGTAGAAGAAAGTTGAAAACAAATCACTGGTTTTTATGGCTAAAAAACCTCATTAAAATTATGGAAAAACACTGTCAATAAAAGCACTAATGATTATAAATATATAAAAAGAATGATTTACAGTTGCAGTAGGCTCAACTAAGTTCCGAATAGCCAAGTCACAGGAACAATTTTTCTGTTTCAGGTACTACTCCAATTGGAAAATACTGTATTCCCAGGCTTCATATTTATAAGATATAGGCCATTAATTTCAAAATAGATTAATCATGGAACATGGCTTGCCATCTGAGTCAGCTTGGTCTAGTCTGGGGCTACTGTTTCGTGGGCACCGAAATGAGCAGTAAGAGGAAAATCATCTTTAGAGCCGTGCAAACTCATAATGAAACTGCCATGAGGTTTGCGGCAGTTAACAAACTGAGCACAGAGTAGAATTACAGGTGCATATGGCATAAACCTTGCAAAAGTTGGAGGTTTTAAAGTTGATTCACATTTTGGAGATTCATTTGGGCTTGGAATTCAAGCCAAGCTATGAAAAGTGAAAATCCATGTGAACTAAACAGAAAATGGAATAGAACATGGTTACATGAGCCTTAAAAGAACTCAAATCTCCAGGCTTGGCACAGCTCCCACCTGCAGTTTTCAGAAGGGGAAGGAAATGTAATATGTTCAGTGATCAGCTTCCCGCTGAGGCAAGATTCACATCTCCTGCTGCTTTCGACAGGAGTAGAGTCCAGCAAAGCCCCTGTTCCAGGCATTGGTACAGTGATGTGTAAGATACATGGGAGGCGAATGAGCAATGCTAGTAGGTGACATCTATTTTGGAAACTCAGAATATCTACAGGGTCTTACCTCTGGTTGTGATAGAAGGAAAAGCAGCATGTCGTTCATCACAACTGAGTTTGCTTTCCAGCTTCTTCAGAGTTCAGCGGGGGAATGGTGGCCATTCATTGCCTGTAAGATCAGAGGCAAATAGCATGTCTCCATGCCACCAGCCCCCAAGCCACCCCACGTGGATTCACCCGTGCAGCTTGGAGGATCAGCGTGTCACCATGTCACTTACACAAGGGTGTCTCTGCTTCAAAATAAATGAGGAGATAGGCAGATATGAAAAATTCGGCAGCGATGCAGTACTGAGAGAGAAAAGCTTCATGTCTTTCTGTCATAGCGTACGCAAATTGGGTCTCGGGATGGTGCAAGTGAGGTTTTGGAATGAAGTAGAGTTAAAACTGTAAAAATTCACACTTTGCCAAGAAAAGCTGATGGAATTACTCCTAATCCAAGTATTTTTCCTTTGTATCAATGATTGTTTTCTAGTATTAATGCTAAATGTGATTTCATCTGCCCTTGTTCAGATGTAGTTACCTAGATATTTTGTTTGCGGAAAAATACCGCACAAAACTTTTAACCTCTAAAACTGATGGACACATTAATATCCATTACTGATCCAGAAGAATCTGTTTGATAGAGATAACCCACATGGTTTTCCTTTGTTGGCAAATCTGTACAGTTAATGGTAGCATTGCATACCTTCACTAAGTATCAATTCCTATTTATGCTCCTGTTACTGAAACTTGTTTTTGTAGTTACTTAGTTCCTATTTTTATGCAATTCATTTTTACCTCTGAAATTTCATCCTAGGCATAGCATCAAAGTAATCATGTTGTAATTCATTACATCAAAGTTAGAGAAAAGCAAATATTGCTGGGAAAAAATAGTCCCCAGTATTCTTTTAACTTTGAAAGCAAATTGGAGTCCTTACATCTACTGTGTGCAAATATGATTCTTTTTCTTCGATGCTTCTAAAAGGTTTCTTTTCTATTCTAGATAGCAATATAGTGTCCGTACAGGAAGCTGAATATGGATTTTACTGAAATCTCTTCTTCTTTTTCTTACCTCCTGGTCTTTCCACAGTTATTTTAATAATAGTTTTCAGTTTTCCATCAGGTGCATATTTGACTGAGTATTGGGGGTTTTCTTTGATAAAAAGTGTCAAGTGAAAAATCTTCAATAATTAAATTAAAGCACGTGATGGAATCCACTTAGCCTTTTCTCATCTCTGCTGAAAGTGATGCTGGGTCTCCCACTGAGATGTCCACAGGCAAGGTGGGGCACAAGTTTCGTGATGTCCTTTAAAAGCTATACTTTAGTCTTCAACACGCAAATATAACTACTGGACATAAAATGTGATTTATTAATGAAGTATAGTGTGTTTCTCCTCTTCACCTAAGAAGTTATATTTCTCTAGCAATAATTGCACATTGATTTAAAGATTGGAACACTAGGGATTTTATGCTGTTCATTATTAGTATTTAATGATGAAGAATTCTAGTTACAGACACCTTAATATACTTTACAAGTGGTGTTTGATTCAATATGGAAAACTTAATTGCTGGTCATCATCTAGCCTAGTGACGTCTGTGTCACCTTTGCTATCTGCAAAGTACAAGGAAATTAAATTCACCAGGACAGATTACCGTTTAGGGAGTTTGATAAGTTAGCCACTAGGAACAATTGAGAAAAAGTTAATTTTTGTGAAGAGCAAAAACTACACCTGCCAACAGTGCCCCTGTGTAAGGGACGTAATGGAGAAGAGTGTTTCCTCTTGGGAAAGCAGAGATGTCACTGTCCTGTTGTGTGACCAAAGAAGGGGCCTAAGAAAAAGCAGATTCTGGTCTCTGATGTATCAACATATTTTATGTACGGTGGAGCACCTTCAGGAGACAGTGTGAGTCACAACCCGTAATTCCCAGTGCACCAGGGAAGTATGAATAACATGATTTCAAATTTGATCAAAAAAAGGAGGAATTTCATTTTCTTGTAAGTAGATATTGGCCTTTTTCATTCAAACTTTGCAACTCCTGAAAGAAATACAAACCTTCAACTCAAGCTGCTCCATTTTTCCCAACTGAAGTTCATTCTTATTCATGTTGTTAGGTGCAAATGCATGCCTGCTGAAGGGATACTGTAGTTAACTGGACACACTCCTCCTTGTGGATTTTGCTGAGATTAGGTCTTCTTGTGCAAGACAACAAGCTGAAAAACAAATTCCCTGCTCTGCAACCCTACTGCAGTTAAGTTAGCAGATCAGCATCCAATACTGCAATTCTGCAGTCCATGTTAAGCCAAAAGGATTTGAAGTCATAAGAAATTTTACACAGGAAACTTAGACAAAAAAAAAGACATTAAGAAGATTCAGGGACTGCATGAGCTTTTTGCACAGGCACTGAGGACGTGGGATTAAGAGGTTATTGGGAATTGAAACTGATATAGGTAAATTTTTATAACCTAGTGTTAAAGTTTTTTGATAAGTCGATAGGGATAAATAATAGCATAGTTTAGTGCTATTGCTACTTTATTGAATGAAAAGAGTCAAACAACTTGGCTGTGGTTTTTACACTGTGGTTTTGTCTTGTGCAACTTTATTTGGAATTTCTTAACACAGACATTTTCAGCACAGTGGAGTCTCCTAGCTCATACTCAGCCATCAGAATCTAATGCATTAAGATGAATTTGTAAACAGAATTGTGCTCAGTTATCTATTACTGACAGGTAACTTCTCATTTGCCTTTTGTTACAACGTTTTGTGAATAGTTCTCTTTACATAGTTATAAGCGAAAGTTACTAAATCAATCTATATATTTTCAAATGTGTAGGCATTTTGTAAAGGATGTGAGAGTATTTTATCCACAGTAAATTCAAATATTTATTTATGCTTTATTTATTAAAGAAAAATGTTAAAATGTTTTTATTTTGGTGACTTCATTCTGTTTTCTAACACCTTCCATCTCTTCTTTAAGGACCTGAAATGAAAAAGTCACACCTACCTAGTGGCTACTTTGACTGTTTATTTTAGAGGAATTTCAGGAAAGGTGATATTATTTCTTAGTTTGTCATCCTAGGTTTCCTACAGAATACTGAGTAAGGGCTTATTTACAACATTAAAAGGAGATGCATTCTGAAATAGTAGCTTTGTAAAGTCTAGTTTCTATTCTTAATTGAAATGTTGTAGTTACTCATTCTGTATGCACTTTTTTTTCATGGGGAGCTATTTTTAAATAGACTATTTACATGAATAACATAATGGATTCTTAGCTAAATTGCACTACCATTTTATTGGTAATTTCTTAAGAACACAAAAGAACCATCGTATTGAATTAGATAGTTCAACAGTCTGGTTGGCTTACCATCATGTCTCTGACTGTGGCAATGACAAACATCATTTAAGGAGAGAACGTATGCTTGAGCAGTTTCTGTCATTTCCTCCCTTCATATCTCCCCCAGGTCTTCAGTTCCTGTAGGGATACTAGAGGGTACACCCCAGTCACCCTCTTTAGTATTGTCTATGGACCTATTATGCCTGAATTTGTCTAATTCTTTTTTGAACCTGTAGATCCTATATCTACTTCTAGAAGGCTCCAGAAGATCACTTCCCACTGTGCAAGCAAGTGCTTTCTTTTACATGTGTTAAGCTGATTTCCAGTGAATTTCAGTGGGTGCTCTTTATTTTCCGTAACGTAGATTTGATGAACAGTATTGTATTCATCTTGTCTGTGTTTATGTAAAGTTCAGTAATATCTCTCCTTGACCTCTTCCTCTCCAACTTGAAAAGCCCTAGGTTTTTATTCCCCTTTTCTGTGATATCTGCTTTGTCCCTTTAATCATTTGAACTGTTGTTCCATATATTTTCTTTAGCTTCACATCTTCTTGGTATGTGGAGACCAGAGCAACACATGATGTGCGATCACACCAGAGTTTCATATTACTTATGAAGTAATACTCTATGTCTTCTTCTCAATGCCTATCTTTTTATTGGCTTTTTTGGCTGCTACCGCATTTTAAGCCAGTGACTTCAGAGAACCAATAGAGACTCTCAGATTTCTTCTTGCAGTGGTAATGTTCACTTCCAAGTTCAGTATTGTGTAGCCATACTTCTCTTTTGTTTTGGTTTCATAGATGTAGTATCTTCTATTTATGTACATTGAGATTCATCTGTCACCCTTTGAAACACTCATTCAATTTTCTATGAGCTACTCATCATCAGCCGGGCATTTGATCAAGAGAGCTTACTAACTTCAAAATGAATCATTTCCCCATTCATACTTTCCTCCAAGTTGATGAGTAGAATTGACTCCAGCGATGATCCTTGGGGGATCCCACTGCCAACATTTCACCCTGAAAAGCCACTTCCTATTCTTTAATTAGACTTCTGTCTATACTGGGGCCTTTTCCCCACTCCCTGGCAAGAGCCTTTGATGTTGAACTTTATCATGTGCTTTCTGAAAATCCCAGTGTACTGTTTCCACTGTATTACTTTTATCTCTACACACACTGTCACCATTGAAGAACTTCATTGTGAGCCAGGACTGCCATTTACAGAAATCCTGTTGGCTCTTTCCCAACAGATTGTCTTTATCCAGGTATTTAGCAATCTTAATTATAGACTTAGTAGCTTACAAAGTGCTGAGGTAGACTGACCTGCCTGTAGCTCCCACAGTGCAACCTAGAGATGTTTTCTGTAGGTGGTGGTGGAGTGCTGATGGGAGTGCAGATCTGCAGTCCCTATATGCAGCTTCTTCACCTAGGCACAATTTCTAAAAACACTACTTCATAAAATCACATTACCACCAGAAAAAGCAAGCCATTATTAGATGCAGAAAGAACTCAAAAATTCTTTTGCTTCCATTTTTTAGAATCCTCAGACTATGTAAGAGGTCCCTAACTTTGTTTTCAGTCTATCCTCAGCACAGAGCTTGTAGAGTAAGTAAAGGCCAAAAGTGAATTTTACAACCTTACTATAAAAGTATGAAGAGAGGACTTGCTAATGGAAATGTATGATAGTCACTTAGCAGTAATGGCACTGTTGAGAAATAGAACATAACATCCAATTTATTTATATTTGATGAGTTCTGATAACCGTTGCTTACACACATGAACCATGTTGACCAGCATGATAACAGAATAATGCACTGATGTTGGCTGAGATGCTATATCAGCATAAAAAGCATGTAATCTCTTTGGACATATCAGCAAATAGGTGGCAATTCTTCCCATTACTGTCTGAAAAGCTGTCTTCTGTTGCATGGAACATAACTAATCACTTCATTTTCATGTTGCCTCCTAGGGACTTGAAGCTTAACACCTCATTTGGAAAAGTTGCTTGTCTGAAAGTGTCTGTTTGCTCATTAGCTGTTACTGATGCAAATTGGTAAAGATGTTGCCTTTGACATACAGTATTTTATGTGAAGACATGAAACAAGATAAATCATATTCTTCACCTCGGTGCTTGCAGTACCAGATTGGCTACTAACATACTTGGAATCACATTTCAGAAATCAGAGTACTAATAATTAGAATGTTAATAGGTCAATAAAATCAATTTTGTTTTGGTTTGTTTTAAATATGTGAAACAGATTTATGGAGATAAATGCCTTCTGTTATTCAGATTTCAAAGCTGAATGGCTCTATAGAATTACCAGGGCAAGGCAAAAATGTGCTAGTCCATTGTGCACTTAGGAGTCACTTGAAAGTTATAGAACCTGCGACTTTTATTTTTCACCTAGTAATAGAGAAAACTGTCTGATTTTGTGTGTTCTCTAAGCATACTGAAATGCAAAATGGGGGTTTGTAAATTCTATTTTGTGGTTTCATTTTCTATTGCAATGGACTAGAAAGAGGAACACATGATCTGTTACCTTGTCTGAGTGGAAGTGCTGATTAAATTCCTTCAATGGGAACAAAAACATTGATTTGGTCTTGCCTGTAGGTTTAGTCTCCAGAACAACAATTAACATGAGTTGCTACAACCGAGTTGCTTTATCACCCACATCAGAACATGGACTGTAGAAAAAAACACTTGAGCTACGCAGAGTAAGCAAACAATTTGGTTAGCTGTAGAATTATTGAAATAGCCAACAGCTAAAATGTGTGAAGCTGAGCTTGTGGTTTGTAGCTGTGTGTCCCTCATGTTGTGCTCACCAGCAGTCTTCAAACTCCAGCCCATATGAGAGGTTGAATACCTCAAGTCTTATACACCGTTGCAGTTAAGCTGAAGATTTTTTAGTTATGGGTAAAGGTCTGATTCATATTAGAGATCTGCAGAGTTTTAAAATTTAAAAAGTCAGTATTCCATACACAGATCTTGCACAACATAGAATTCATTCCAAGTGAAAATCTGCCTCAGTGTGGGAGGGACTGTAGAGGGTACAGGCTTTGCTTGTACTTAAAAGTGATGTTTTAAGAGATGACATAAGGAGCAATAGCTGTTAGTGGGGGGAAAAAAACTGGGCATGAGCTGGAGAGCAGATGAGATGGCAGTAAGAATGTGTTTGACAAAAAAAAAAAAAGGAGTTCAATACGTTAAAAAAAATGTGTATGTAATAATATATCTATATCTATAATATATTACGTGTCTGCGTAATCTCCAGCTGTATGCGTACACTGTAACCAATGTTCTTGGATCACTGAGGCCAAGCCATGAGACAGTTAATTGGATAATGAGCTGGGATAAGTGACTGTCCTTCGCAATAGTTCCACACAATATGTATGCTCTGTGCAAGTATGACTGAAGTAAATTGATTGTACAAAGCCCAAGTACTTCCAGTTACTTAAGATTTTAGCTCTTCTTCAATCTGTTCTAGTGTGTGTTTACACATATGGTCTACATATATATGCAAAGACAGAATCTTCTAGAAAATGAAAAGTTTCCTTGGGCCTCTACCTTCTCCTGGAAATTAAAATATACAATTAGAAATTCTTCTGCTTTTGAAAATACACTGATTGTCTATGCAGCTGACAGCAAAAATCCTTGTCTGCCAAGCTACTTTCCAGCTGTTAGACACCCAGCACGTACTGATGCATGAGACCATTCCTTCCCAGAAAGCAGGACTTTGTACTTTCCTTTGTTGAACTTCTTGAGTCTCCCATTCAGCACATTTCTCCAGCCTATGGAGGTCCCTCTAGATGGCAACACACCCATCTGGTGTACCAACCACTCCTCCTAGATTTGTGTCATCTGCCAGGTTGGTGAGTGTGCACTCTGTCCTGGTGTCTGAGCCATTAATGAGACATTAAACAGAGTTGGCCCCTCTATTGACCCCTGGGATCCACTACCAGTGACATTAAATGTAATGCAGACAGAATGGTATTTCTATAGCAAATAGGTTCCTGAGGTTTTATGTGCGTATTTCAAATTGAATAACTTGATAATCCCAATTCCAAAGTCACATTAACCTTATTGTGATCATCATGTTGAAGTCCAAGAAGATGCTGGTTTTCTATTATGCTTCATTCTTCCTTGGCGTCTGTTTTTAAAATATTTTGTTTCCATAAAGCCCAAATTTGTTATCTGTCTAGTAAATCTAGATTTGCAGAAAAATATGTCATCATGTATTTCTGAAGTGCTGTCTTTTCAGTGTTTTTAAAACTCATCAGATTCATTTCACTTAATTTTAGCCTCTTAAACCTAGGCACTAAGTTGAAGTTAGTGTTCTAGTCTTGTTCCCTGCTCAGTAGACACACACAAACACAAAAAGATAATTACATCTGGCTTAAACACTTTCTTAATAAATGACGGAATAATGGAAATCGTGATTTAGAGTTGCCTGTTTCCTCCCACAGATGATGGAAAGAGCTTAAGCAGCTACTTCAGAGTAGATGAGTAACTCTCAGATGGGTCACTTGGATTGTATCCCTTATGTTTGCTTTTTTTGGTTAGATATTTCTTAATATAAACACTTCAGAATAATATCCTTTTTATAGTGAAAAGTTATATTGATAAGAAAATATAAAGGGATATTAAAAAAAGTGTATGTGCAGATTTATGTTTAAAATACACCACGGAGTCACAACTATAACATCATATTTTACCACACTGCTGTAGTAATGAAAGACTTCTTTTACTGCACATATACAAAGATAACTTTCTGGATCTTCTTTCTGAATTTTTTCCACTCTAATAAAAGTCCATGACCTTTAAATTAATTCTATATTTTTAACAGGGCTTCAAGGCCTGATCCTTAAAGCTGCTTTACATGAATATGTTATACCTACATCAAATGGCTTCCAGGGACAAGATCTAAATGCCAATATCTAAATTTCCAGTTATTAAAAAGTTAGACATATTGTAGAAGAAGATGGAAACACCTTAGAGACCATACGAACTGCTGTTTCTGTGTAGTAGATTAAGTAAGTCATTAGCATGCAGTTTGTGTCCAGTACTATGGATATAGCTCATATTTAGCATATCACTTCAGCACTATATTGTAGGATATTGCCATCTTTTTCGTTCTTGCTGAAGAACATGTATTCCATTGTAATGTAGAATTCATATTAGCGCTGCTAGTAGTTTTTAAACTATTTCAATGAATACATCTTGTAATAACACTGTCATTTCTAGGAAGAGTTGCTGTTCTTATGGGAAAGGAGAAAAAAAAGTAAAACAACAACACACCAAACCACAAAGAAAGAATGTCTCTAGGCAGCAAAATGAGATTTGCCACTTGAAAAGCACATACTCTTCTCCTGGCAAATGAACTTTCTAATTGTCAGGCTGGCTTACAGGAATGCTAATTAGATTGATGTTGTAATCCCACTGATTTCCGTTGTAGACCTTCTAGAAGAAAAAAAAAAAAAAAAGTAGATTGTCTTTCAGTGTAACTGAAAGTTTTACTTCCAAGAGAAAGTTTGGGTTTGTTGTACTTTGCTTGGTTTTGGTTGGGTTTTTTTTCAAAGTAGCTTTTTGGAACAGGCAGATTTTGAGAAGAGGAAATCGTAAATACAAATGTCATGAGCCCCCTTCAAATAGGCAATAGTTGGTTAGCACTTAAAAAAAAGTGGTATCATCATCTGATTCCTGTAACTAATTAAGAGAATCAGGCAGAGCTTCAAAAGAGTCAGCTGCTCAGAATCTAGGTATTCCACCTCCTTATAAGTTTTAACAAAAGTTAAGGAAATCTGTGATATTTCCTGTCCAACTAGAACCTCTCAAATTTGCATTCCCAACTGACAGCATGACTGTGAGAGTGCATTTGTGGCTGTGAGTGTGCATTTGTGTCAGCAGGTCACTCCAGTTGAGAGGCAGAATATGATCTTTCCAAGTAGTGAACCCCATTCTGCAGCACTGGTATGAATATTCTTGAGCTTGTACTTTTTATTTTCTTTTTTATTATTATTTTTTTTTTACCCGGGAGTGCTGACAGCCTCTGGAAATTGAAATATTAATAGATTAATTTAGGGAGAAGAGAGGATACACTACAATACAATGCATTTGCCACATAGGTAAGGTTTTCATCTGCGTTACATGCGCCACAAACAAACAACTACATGTCACTGAAGACAGATGAATGTAAATATAAAAACCAGGAACTCTGAAAACAAGTTGTATCTGGCTATCCTGAAATCTGGCTGAAATTTCTCAGAACACTGTGTCTCATTAGTGTATTTCCTAACGTAGCTGGTAAGCTGCTGAGTTTTCTTGTATTCTTCCAAGAAGTATTTCAATACCAAAGGAGGGGAGAGGTACACGGATTGCACAGGGTTCATCTCTAGCAAATTAAAAAATATTCTTTTTAAATCCAGTGGTGCTACTAATTTCATTTTTACATGTCCAAGTTATGTTTAAATTGTTAATTGACTGTTCTGTCTGTCATTTACAACAAGCTAGAAGTAAAGGAGGTAATTAATAAATCTGGAACAGTACAAATCTCTACCCATAGCTGCCCAAGTCCAGATACACTAAAAGATCTTGTGACTGGTAAACAGAACTTGTAATTACAAATCTTTTCATGTCATTGCAACCTAAGATAATCATAGTAATCAATTGCTCCTATGCAGCAGTTATAGGCTGTGGTTTCTGTGTCAACCATTCCTTAAGCGTGGAAGCATGACTGCATTAGTTATTTTGTAGTGCAACTTGAAAGCTCCTATGGCTTTAACTTATATAATATGAATTTAGTTTAATTCTTGTGTGGAAGTTTTTTGGTGTTAGTCCATAATTTCTACATTATTCAGCTTAATTTTACTAGTGTTTAAGTGGCTATGAGGTATTTAAAACTGGTTAATGTTGCTACCCAAACATGATAGAAATGTTATTTTTCACAGTGTCACCTTGAAATTTAAAAATCATTTTTCACACAAAGATTAATACTATTATATTTGAGAACTCAGCAGAGGATTTTGAGAAACTAAACTCCTTACTGCAATATAATTTAATCTTAAAAAAAAAAAAAAATATTCATAATTGCTGCTTGAAAGCAAAATAAAAGTAGTGAGTGTCAGTGAAGTGTTTAATGCTTTAACTTGAATAATGGTATAGGGTATAGACTTAGAGGAAGCATTTTGTGTTTAATAGTTAGACAATGGTGCTTCTCCTTTCTGAAGTCACCATGGAGTTATAGTGGTTTTCTGCTCTGGCTGTAAATTCACCACGTGGTACATCATGATCGAGGTTCAGCTGATCATTCTTCTGAGTTCTAAACTGCCTCCTGGATTTTAGATTGTGCCTCCAGTTAGTCCAGTAATATATACAGTAAGGGCAGCTGTGCTCCTTTTACACTTTGTGCTATGCTGTGTGCTTGGTGTAAATTGTGATTATTTGGCATCCTCAAGTAGAAAAGAGAACAGGAGAGCACATAGATACACTAAAGGCTATTTTAAGAAAAAGACATTCTTGTCCATGTTCATAGAATCTGGACAAGAAATAAATGGAATAAGAACAATTCAAGTTGGATTTCAATCAAACACCAAATAGCATTGTTGAATGTTCACTCCTGGAGCTTTTCAAAAAATACATTCAGCAAATATTTGTCAGGAATGTTGTGGCTATGATGTAGCTGGCATGTCTTGGGACAGAGACTTTTCCAGATCATTTGAAGCTGTGGTTTTCTCTGATAGAGATCTTCAAAGAACAAGTCCTCATTCTAGAAGTCGTCTTCCCAGGCCATTTCCATTAAAAGCATTTTGAACGTCCCTAGATATGCTGTCAATAACGTTGATGTGATGCAGTTCAGCACAAAACATAGCAGCAAGAATCACTTGAGGGAAAAATACTAAAAAAAGTTATTTTTTCTGATTACAGCTTTGCAGATATGAGAGTTTACCTGTACCCTTGTTTTTTGAGCGTAAGAATAACCATGCCTGGTCCAATGATAATCAACACTGACTTAGACAGTGATCTGAAGTGAATCCTTAATGAATGAATATAAGAAAAGGGTTGAGCACTAAGCTATGGTTGTCTCATTGTATTTTCCCAGCTTCCAGCAGCCTTCAGTTTAGGGAGTTCCTAAATCAGAACATGTATTTTCCTTTAACTTTATTCCCGTTGGATAGGTCCCCTCTTAAACTGTGTTGCATGTTGCAGTTCCCCTGTGCTTTTTGTGGGGAATTCACAGTCCTATCCATTCTGCTCAAAGAACAGAATGAGGAAATCACCAAACGAGAACTAAGCAAATTAGTCCTGAATGACAACCCTCCATTTCAGACACAGCACTATATAAAAAAGACCTAATCTGCTTTCAGCATCTGAGCCTTTGCCTCCATATGTTCCTGTGCTATGCTGAATGTAGAAGTCTTTGCAGACTTGCTCAGTGTAGAAAATCCCTCTGGATGTCCATCAGAGGAATCTGAATCCCACCCCAGGGACTGCAAGGCCAGTGGGGAAACATGCTTATAGGCAGAGAGCTACAGTCTCCGTGTCAAGGAACAAGAAGAAACGGGAGGCTGAACCACAGATTGCATGCTGGGGAGCTTATTCTTGCATCAGCATTAATTACTGCAATACCAGAGGTCATCTGTAATCCCATTGAGGAATGGTGAACTTGTCAACTGGGGACTATTGTGTCACTGAAACCACGATAGAGTCCGCTGACACCTTTAGCAGGAAGGGAAGCTGAGTCTCCCAGTGACCTCTCTGCCAAAGCATTTTACATAATATTTGTAAAGAGAAGATTTTATCATTATCATGTCATGGCTGTGAAAAAACAAGGCCTACAGGAGCAACACTTCGTACATTGCATATGGATAGGCACTTCAGTAGCAGACTGCTAAATGATTGTCTGTATCAATTGATCTAGCTCCTATAAAAACAAATTTATTGTTAGCTGAAGAGACCTCTCCTTGTCAGAACAAGCTGGGCAGGGATGTGTGGATGGCAGGATGAACAAGAAGAAGAAATAGGAGGCTGAAGCCTAGATTGCATGTTGGAGGGCTTATGTATATATTAGCATTAATTATTGCAATATCAGAGGTCATCTGTAGTTCCATTGTCAGAGTTTGTGTTCAGCACAATTACCATGCTATGCTAAGTACAGCCACAGCAATCTCATTCCAGAAAATGAGGTGCTTGGAGAAAGACGGGATTGCAGATGTCTAAAGCAGATTTGTTTTCTGCACGCCTTCAATTTTGCATCTGTTTGTTTTGATGATGTTAGCTAGAGACAAACCAAGAGAGGAAATGAAAACTATATATTCATGCTGCAAATCAGGCGTGTTTCATCATCAATAACAAGAAATCTTTTTCTTCTATTTGCAGAGGCATAATCCTCACATTTTCAAGCAATTTTTAGAACATTTGGAGATTTTGCTTAATTTGTGGGCTAACATAAGTGTAGAAGTCTCAATTAGATACAGTCAAGTAGCATGTTTCCTCATTGCTTTCTGCTTATTATATCCTACTGTAGTAATTCCTTATCTTAAAATGGTTTGTCCTTCCCCTATTAGAGGAGGAATACGTGACTTATTTCCCTATTCTAATTAAATTGTGAGCAGTTATCCATGTAAGACACAGTAAGCTATATGCCGTCTTCTTCTCTTTCCTTGTGCACAGATATTTTTGTTCAGCTGGAGGGATTTATTGTTGTAAGAGACAAGGCTGAAAGGAAGTACTCATATTTTACCTAAGGAGATATATGATCTCCATACACTTTTCTACAAGTGAAATCTGGACTAATGATCATTTGCTTTGTGATGCAAAATGGTATATAACATTTCAGATCTAGTTAAGTTTGAGATTGTAAAAGAAGCCTTCGAGGCAGTTTTATAACCATGCCATCTTCACGCGAGTTGGGGGGGATTCTTAGGAGAACTGAAAACATGTAAATGAATTTTTTTACTTTTCCTGTGTTGTTGATTTTCCCCATCCTCCATTGGATCCATTCCCAGTCATGTAGCTTATTGGCACACCTTTGCCATCTGTCATCTTCGTGGACAATAGGGCATTGTGGGCATAGGTTTGTGTTTGATGAGAGCAAGATAAGCATCAATAGGATTTCATTTAGTGCATACCAATTGCC
Source organism: Nesoenas mayeri (assembly GCF_963082525.1). Classification (NCBI taxonomy): domain Eukaryota; kingdom Metazoa; phylum Chordata; class Aves; order Columbiformes; family Columbidae; genus Nesoenas; species Nesoenas mayeri. The sequence continues at coordinate 4,653,440 of NC_137542.1, forward strand.
ACTGTAGGATTAAAACCAGTATTGCTTGATTAAGTATTTTGCTATATAATGCCACTGTAATAACAGCTCCAGATGACAAAACCTTCCTTGTGAATCTGTATCATGAGCCTTTAAAGCAGCTTTTTAATTGCCCTTTTTTTGTTTGGTTGGTTTTTTTTTCACTTTCTTGCATCAAGCTGATTGCCATATCCCAGCATGTCAGCATTAACTAATACAAATGGTTTTCTGTTTAATGGCTGATGTTGACCAGACTGAATTGTACAGTCACTGTAGTGATATTATTACTCCCTTGGAGACTGCAGTTTACCAAAGTGACATGACTTTTGTCAAATGAACCGTGGACTTACTAGCAGCAGATGTATAACAACAAAATATAATACGTCTTTTACTTGTTCTGCAAAATATGTATTCCAGTTTTATTTAAAATACAGTCTCCAAAATCGACATTTGTTTATTTCCTTCATTGCTAGTAATCAATGACATATCACAGCCATTAAGCACTAAAGAAAAACAAACAAAAAAAAAGGTATCTTAATATCTTAACTTGATAGAAAGTATTTTTTGTGTCTCAAATTGAATATCTTGCACAGCTGCCAGTCTCTAACCAGCCCTTTACTGGGTATAAGATGTTTGGTGGAACCAGAGGCAGATCATTCAGCTGAGACTTTTCAAGAAAAGTAAATTTATTGGGATTTTAGAGAGTAATAGCCCCATTAGAACTTTTGTAAGGAGAACATATGACTCACAAGTCTATTGGGGTATTTGGAAGAAATTAATGAGCATATGGCTAAGGGAAGTCCATTTACTGAGCAGTATTTGACTATCCAGCAATGTGTTCAACTATCTCCTTTCAACAGATAAAAGTAAATGGAAAGGTTTTCTTGTAGAATGATGTCCAATTAGAAGTAAAGAACAAAAGAATGGGTAAATCTGCAGTTTTAAAAGTGGAAGGAGATTACTCAGAGAGTCCTAACAAATCTTCTACTGAAGTCCAGGCTGTTTGATAAATGAGAAAGAAAGCAAAATGTTCTGATAATTTAAGAAGTGTACCTGGCAATATTAAAATGGACTGAAGAGTGTAAAAAATATTCTGAAATGAAGTTTGACCTGGATATGCAACAGAAGGTTAAATACAATGCGGTCAAGTTCAAGGTAAGACTACTAAAAACAAAAAGCCCTCATGATGCACATGGAGTTATCTTAACTCTCAGCAAGAGAGCTGGGTGGGCTTCCTCAAGGCCCATCTGCCAGACTTGTGCTTAGGAAATTGCCCAGTTCATCAGAACTGCTATGGTCAGACCAAGATTGCATTGCAAATTCTGTCATGTGGACCTGCAAGCAGGTCTCAAGCAGGATTAAGCTTTAGCTTAATCCAAGCTTCCCACCTCATGAATGATGTCCTTCAGGGTGTTGAAAAAAGATCCTCTAAAGACAGATCTCAATGGTGTGTACAGATATGTTGTAAGGATAATATTGTTTAGAAATTATTAGCCAGTCTCATATTTGCTACGCATTTCACGTCATTATGCTTGAACTGAATACCAAATTAGAAACTATCCTTAATGTGGTAGTTTTAATTTTTAGGAGTGGTAAATTTTGTGTTTAAATCACATTGAAAAACTGACAAACATGGCAACCAAGACTGGAACTGCAATTAAAATAAGAAGCCTGTACAATGAAATACTTATTCCCAAAGGTAAAGATTTGCTTTGCATTTCAGGAATAATCCTCCTAAAGCTAAGGTAGATACGTCTGACCATATATGATCACAACTGACAGAGTTAAGTGCTGTACTTGGTAATTTAACTGCCTCCAATGCAGAAAAGAAAATTCACCTTCCTCCTGTAAGGAATTCACGCGTATTTCAAACACCATTTAATGTATCTCAAGCACCTTAAACAGAGGCTGATAAGCAAAAATAAAACGGACATCTACATCCCTTCCAAGTCTGCCAAAGCTGGGATATTTATAGGAGATCAAGGGTCATCAAATGCATGTTCTTCTTGTCTACTGAAGCCAAATACCATTATCTGAACCCCACTCAAAACTGGCCCTGACACATGGTGGAACCCTGACCTCATGCACACATTTTTCCCGTTAGGTCACTGAATAATGCTAGCAGGGCTGGCAGGTGTCCTTGTCCCTGTTCTCACCATGAAAGGAGTATGTATATACAGAATATAGCTGTATGTTCCATGTACATATTAAAACACCTGGCATGCCTCCACTCCTCCATTTCAGCTCCTCTTGGAAGCCTCTCTTCTGTTTTCTCACATCTTTATTTTTAAATACTTATCAATCTATACCAGCTGTTAAGAGCAGTTAATTTCATGATGAGCTCGAATCAGTTCTGTATGTACATGTGTGAGTTTGTGAGTTACACACACATACAGACAAACTCGTGTGCACTTTCTTGTCATGAAATATTTTAATAAGTACACATAAGAAACTTTCAAAAATATGCAGTTTTCTTAGTAAAGTAGAGTAGTATACCTCTGTCTTGCAAGCAGATATGGCAGTTTATACACTGACGGAATTTATGCTGATTAGATGAAAAGATTTCATAAACAGAGCTGAGATTTGAACAGATCTTTCGATCTGTAAGTAACACACGATAACACAATGAAAAATAACATTTTTCCAACATACGTGGGTTTTTTGAATACATTCTGTATTGTGCCTGCCTATGCTGTTGACGAATAATTTGTTTTCTCCTGGCACTACTACGCAGCTGACACAACAGGAAGGGAGATCCGTGTTTTGTTGTATTTTGTGCATCATGAAAAGAGTTATTGGTCAAGTGCTGAATGCTCTGCCTTTATTGCTGGGTGCTACATTACACAAAAAGTAGAACTTGGGCTTTAGATTCTAGCAGAGTTTCGTTGATAGTTAAAAATCTGGATGAAATCATCAGATGTTGCAAGTCAGTCAGTTTCAGTGGGGCCAGGATTTCATTTAGAATCATAGAAGCGTTTAAACGTATCCTTAAAGTAAACCACTTTTTACATTTAAGAAGTAACACACTTGAAATCCAGCTGTATGTGGGTTTTAGTTTGTTTTTCAGTGGACAAGCATGTGCTTGTCCATGGCCCTTGCTCCATAAACAACTTAAAACTGAAATTTTGTTTGTATTTGTCTCCGTTATCAGCGACACACAATACCCAGAGATTATATTGCAATGACTCCCAGCACTCTCTCTGCCTCATCTTCTGCTTAAAGAAGCAAATTGCACTGGTCACTTTTTATTTTCTGTGTCTTTAAGTTAATGAGGAATTAAATTATTGGTGACTTTGTGAGTGTGGTGTAAGGTTTTCATAGCAGTACCATTTCAGAGTTCATCCTCTAGTATTGCTTAAGGTGAAAGACTTCCAGGCATCTGAGGAAACATAAAGTGTAAATAAATGTCTGCTCTATTCTGTTGTGTTCAAAATTGCTGAATGGCAGTTGACCCGCAAAGCAGAAGATCTTTTTGGCAGCTGAGCAAGATCTGCTGCTACAGTATTTCCTGTATCAAAATTGAGCTGAGAAAAAAATATTTCAAAGGGATTGGGAGTATTCAGTAGTATTCAAAAGACTGCCAATCATTTACATATAATGAATTTTCAAGTTTTTCTCTGTTTGGATGGCTCATAATAATTTGATGCACTTGTTCCTGTGCCCAAATGGAGTAGCTTCAGAAAACAATGTATACAGAAATGTCTGGACTTTAAAAAAAGATTACATCTGCGAGTATTTCAGGTGGATAAATTGATGACGAATGTCACGCATGAAATTTTGAACATTTGAACATTACAGTTGAATATATACTGTGTGGTTTGCTTATTAGATGTAAAAGACCTTTAACTATTTTTAATGTAACTGAACAACATCATGTGTCTAGTTTCATGTTTCATAACTGCAATAACAATAGATAGTATATTGGCTAAATGTTTACCTCTATTGCAAGAGCAGCAATACGGGACCTTGCAGCAACTACAAAATTTCAAATCTGCATTTAGCAACTATTTCAATATTTGAATCTAAGGATTATTTTCTTTCATCATATCTGTAAAGACAAACTCACAACTCTTTAGATAATATGAAAAAAAAAAAAGAAAGCTTAAACTATTTCATTAATTTTGCAATGGGAATAGTTACTTACAAGCATCATTTTTGTACTTTTTATTATTTCTGAAAAAAAATGCTACTCAAGTGTTTTCAATCTCTTCTAATAACATATTTGACATGACACTTTGGATTTATTTGCACGCTATTCGCAATTACAGCAACTTAGGACTCAGAAGACTTGACGATTTCAGTTGCATTAATTTATTTTCTTGTTTCCATTTACAGGATGCTCTGGCCCACTAGGGATAGAAGGAGGAATTGTGTCAAACCAACAAATTACTGCGTCATCCACTCATCGAGCTCTTTTTGGACTCCAGAAATGGTATCCATACTATGCACGACTTAATAAGAAGGGTCTTGTGAATGCTTGGACTGCTGCAGAAAATGACAGATGGCCATGGATTCAGGTAACAGATGGAGCTGAGGAGGAAAAAAAGATCTCCTTGACTCAATTGCCAGAGTCGCTTAAGAAACTGATAAAGACAAGTGGTAAACTAACAGCTAGGTTCTTATTCACTGTCAGAAGTGCAGCCTAGACTAAAAGAGACTATTTAGTTGCAAAACAATAATCATCTCGACTTTCCAAATGCACAAATTTAAAAAAAAAAAAAAGAAAGAAAAAAAGAAAAAAGTATGCATATGTTCCATTGTGTCTCTAAACCATGGAAGCAAATTTGTAAAGACTCTCTTCAATGAAGCTGTTTTCCACATATGTTACGTTTGTTAATTAGGTTCTTAGTAGCATTTCACAGCAGTATCTCATGGTGGAGATACTTTGACACGTGGCCTTCCTTGGGCATCATTCTAGAGTGCTTTAATGTGATTTTGGCTGTACCAGAGCCTGCAGGAATAGTTTGTCCTCCCTGCTGAGCTGCCCTGGACATACAGGTTAAGCATTGTGTGCATACGTTGGAAATAACAAGAACTTTTTTAGTTAAAGTTGAAATAACTACTAGTTCAACCACATCTATGGGGCTGAAAATACACATTTATTTTTTCATTTCCACTCAAGGATGTTATTGCTAGAATGATTCAAATGGCAGTGCCTTCTTTTGTGGACTGGATTTCTTTGTACCGAGCAAATGACTTTGATAAAAGTAATGAAGCTGTAGCTCATTACATTTATGGTCTTTTCATGATATGTGAATTAGGCTAAGCTTTACCGTTTTCAGCAGTTAGTTAATAAAGGTGATGTTAGATATGTATGGGGCAACCTCTTGTACTGATCAGTGCAGTCAAAACATGAAGATAGTTCTTCCCTCCCAGTAAACCCACCACAGGAGCAGCAAAATATGGTACTTGAGCATCCTGTCTATTAGCGCTAAGTTGAACCATCTGTATGTCCCTGGGGTGTGTCAGACACACTCTTCTTGAAGTTACCTTCATGTACATGGCATAATTTGTGTTCCTATTCAAGTTTTTGTACTGACTATCATTTATGATTTTTCTGAGCAGTTGCCATATGTTTGGGGAAAAAGTGAGCAGGTTTACCTGTTCATTTTTCCTGTCTGGGAAGCAGGCACAAAACGCTGTTTGATGAAGCTTTCTGAAACTGGTGTGGTGAGAGTGCTGGGTTTTGTCAGTTCTGAAAAATGAAGCCAATGTTGCTGTTTGTTATTCACTGCAGAGTGAAAACACAATGGCCCTTCAATGCATCTTAAGTCAGTTTTATTCCATAAACAGCAGAGGGGTTAGGTAGTCTGTAAAATTTATACATTGAAGAAGAACTGGCAAGAATAATGCTAAGGGACTTGGACAGAATTATTTTCACAGGAGTAGAAAACTAATGTAACTTTAATGGATAAAGAAAAAGTCTGTGTTACAGTACTTTTTGGACTGCATTAGAGTGTGAGCTTTATTAAATGAGCTGGAGAAAAAAATGAAAACCATTTAGCACTGGCCCCCTAGATATGTCTTTACCAGGAGATGAACTGGATAAGGATGGATAATGGTCTGTTGCTTCCACATTTGTGCTTGTCAGAGCCACCACCTGCCATGGTGGCAGCTGTGCAGGTTTCTACCCAGACCAGAGGTAATTCTGCCTTAGATTTTGCTCCCAGAGAAGTCTTCCCTTTGCTCTTACCTGGAAGGAAGGTCAAACAGATAGAGGAAATGTGTCTACAAATCTCAGCCCAAGCTACCATATTTGAACAATTTTTCATTTTTGGAGTTAATGAACTAGGTAATGCAAATCCCATGCAGGTTATTCTGTAATTTTGACAGCCACAGTATGTAAGGACTTTTCTAGAAACTAATTAAGTTATATTATTAATGTGTACTAAACACCTAGCATTCCCTTCTTTTTCTTCTCATTTTTCTTTGAAAATAAATTTCGGTCTATAATTTTCACAAAACTTTCCAAGTATTCTATTTTTCTTTTTAGTTCAGACTAAAAATAAAAATACTCTGTAATTTAAAACCAGAAGTTTTAATCTTGAGATAACTTTTCTCCCCACCCCGCCTTTTCTGAAGACTTTTCTCCTTAGAACTCCTAGGAACAGAAAATCTAAATGTGTCGGGGAGATGATACTTTTGGAGAAAAATTGCTTTTTAGTCTTCTGCAGAAACTCTGATTTGATTTGGCAAGGATACAGACCTCCACAAACTCACACTTTATGCACTGCATAGCAGTTCTTTACATCAGTGCACTGCCTTGTTCTTCAAGCATGAAATGCGCTCTTGAGACAGACACTGCCTGACCCTTATATGGATGAACAGTTTCTATTGAGAGGAGAAGCAGAAATCCCTATCTTATTTTTGCACGGATCCTATAATGGCCGAGGAGATACTTTGTAAGCATTTGTGGAAGGTTACAAAAAGTCAGCCCACTCTGATTTGTGCCAAGTTTCTGTCTACCTTCTTTCTGGTCTTGTCAGAAAAATCCTCCCCATAACAATAGCCTGCTCTTAGTTGTTACTTCTGTTATCATATCACCAGCTTCTTCCCACATCCTAATTTGTGGGATCCGTATATGGGACATTTTCCATTCTGGTCTGAGTGACAAAGCAGCTGGTCCAGAAGATGGCTCCTGAAAAACACTGTGAATGTTTGGCAGAGATTAAGTGGAAAGTTACAAAGCCAGAAACACCATTTTTAGGAAATGTAAATTAACATTCTGCAAAGTGAACCTCAAGCAGTAGCCTGTTATCCTCTTATAGTTTCTAATGCTAGATAAATTCTGAAGGAAGCTGTGTATAATGAGCAAAATCCTCCAAAGTATAAGTACATACAGGCCTGTAGCTATTTTTTCTGCGTTCCATCATTATCAATTTTCTTTGTCATTTAATTTCTTTTTTTATATGCAGCTTGGCAAACGAAAGGTTTGAGTGCTTTGCTTATAACTCGCTTGTAATGAGTCTAGAGTTTTTTTGTCTAATCTTTCAGGTGTCTGACACATATGAACTAATTAGTATGCAATTTCGTTTTCCCGCATTCTCCCAATGAACTGAAAATTGAAATTGCCATTTTAAATTTACACTCTCAGCATGTAATTAGTAATGGCACTACAATGCTTGTAATTGGCTCGTGATTTAAAGGGTCAGTGACCATGTTTTTGAAGGCAAATTAAAGTCAGAGTAAGTCATATCTCCATTTTAAAGTTCTGTTGTCCTCTGTGTCTCCTTGTAGGTTGACTGTGATAAAATAGCACACGCTTACCACTTTATTAGTGACACTACCCTTTAATGTTTCCAAATGCAATGAGGAAAAAATCCCACATTTCTATTTTTCATTAATTGTTCATGAGATATAACCCAAATGGTCACTTTACCTGTTCTGGTAACCAGTCTTTAATGTCAAAACTCTTTTTATAAGAAAGCACTGATTTCTCTTTTCCTTTTTTTTTTTTTCTTTTCCCCTTTACATTCATGCCTGCAAAACAATCTGTGTCTTTTTATTCTTATTCCACTATCTCTCTTATTCCATCTCTGCTACTTTCTTGCACATATCTGTATTTTTATATTCATTACATTTTTCCTTAGAGCAGTATGAAGCACAATATAGATGGTCATGGCCAGGACAGTTGTTTCTATTCTCTCTCTAAAGTACGCAAAACCATAATTGCTGTTAATTGCTGTTAATCTCTAACAAAGGACTTTCTAAACGTTACTTCTCTCTAGTGATTTCTAACCCAGGAATCCATGCCTGTACCCTGACATTTCTTCTTCTCTCCCAGTTTCGCAACCCAAACCTAATTTTTCTTAACCCATTTTGCACCTGTTCATGGCTGTTTTCCCTTTCCTTCCATAAAATATTGTCTTTTTTTTTTATATCGCTACAGTTACTATTCCTGTAATACACAAAGACCTCAGCAGTGGTGAATATACCAAAAATACAGAAACTGGAATGACATAAAGAAAACTGTAAGATGAGATTTGGTATAATTAGCAGTGTAAGGACAAGTCTACAGTGCCAAAATCCTAAGTCATGCAATTAAAATATATAAGTAACTGGCAGAAAGATGTTCTCTCGGGGATGAGAGAGCAAGGTAGGTGACTATTGTCCCATGAGTTAATAATCCTTCTTCTTTAGGCTTTCAGAGTAGATATGGTCTTTCTGTTCTGCAAATAATGCAAGTCCTCAGTCCATAGATGAACCTTTCTAAAAGTTCATTTTCCCAGCAACAGTAGGACTTATACCACTTACATCAGGGAGCCTGGAATGGAGAAGGAGCTCACAGCTGAACTTCAGTGGCTCCTGTTGCTGCATCACAAGGCGGGCTGGGCTGGGACTCCTAAGAATATCAACCTTAGAAATATGTGACAGTCTTAGAACAATAAGAAGGTGAGTGAAGACATAGAAGAGGTATAGGGTAAAAGGTATTAGATTTAAGGCTAGACAGCAGTGAAGTCTGGTAGGAAGCATCAGGCAGCAAACATGGGTACAGTTGGCAAAGGTGATGTTTCATGTCAGAAACGGTCAAGGAAAGTTTTAGTTAAGGAAAGGATGGGCTAAATTTGATTTTCTTGTCCTGGCTGTAGCCAGTCAAAAAGGAAGGAGAAGAAAAGATCAGTGCCTGCTGGTTCCCATTCAGTTGTTGCTGTTGCACTGTGACTGAGATATCACATCTAAGAACAAGAGATTCCTTAATTTCTGCTCATCTCCTGATTGTGATAGTGAAGAGGATCCCTGTGAGGAATGTAACTGATGATGCAATAATATGAGTGGTGTACAAGGGACTACCAGCTCTTTTTAAAGTGCTCTATGGTCTTTTAGATATGGAATTTATGGGAGGCCAGTATTAAACCACAGCCACCAAGAGTAGAATTGGGCATACATTACATCTGAAGAATATGAACTAAATATCATACCACTGAGTGGAAACTGTGATTGAACAGCTGAACTGCTGCTGTAGACTGTTGTATATAAATGTAAGTTTTTAAAGAGGAAAAAAAAAAAAAAAGCTATTTTGTAAAAAGCTATTTTGTTATCCCTCATTAAAATATTAGGAACCATTCATACAGAGACGTCAGTATGGTTACCAATTGGCTGTTTAATAAAATATTCAAATATTTAATTTTATTATTGCAAAAAGGAGCAGGATTCATTTGCAAAACAGCTAGACTGCTCAGCTTGGTTTCAGAATCAAGAAAGGGGAAATAAAGTTGTTCAGGTTGAGTAGTTAGCTTTTTCCCCTAGTTTTTATTTCATACAATTTGTCCAAAACATTTCTTTGGATTTTTTTCCTCTTCAAATAATGCATCTTTTTGCATTAATTTTCATATTTTTATTCTTTTTTTTGGATCAATTTTTGAATGTCGAATGTCATTTCAAAATGGAAAATCTAGAATTCTTGTTTAGAATATATGAAAAGAGCATTCTGATTCTAACATTCTTCTAATTTCTTCTCTAAATGGCTTTTCTGATGCTATATGCCTAAGTACAGATGAAACTCCATATTTTGAGATACAACAGTTTGATTAAAAAGGTGCCCAACTCCTGATTGGTAGTTTGAATATATTAGCCTAAATTTTAGACTAAATCAAAATACATTTGGTTTGTTAACTTCTACCTTCTCAGTACATGTGTTTTAAATACTACTTTTTTTTTTTTATTTATTTTTTAGTAACTTTGTGCAGTTCTAAAAAAACCTCTTCATTATATTTCTTAAAATTACGAGCAAGTAGGCTTCCTTTAGAGATCTGTGAGGGAAAGTAATCTACCCTGGCAGATCCAGGGTAAATTTTTCCAAGGCCCCTGTGTATTATAATTTAAAATTTAAGGTCAACTAAGTTCACATAGAGCCACAAAATTGTAGTTCTTACAAAGCTGTTTCCCACGGCAGAAATCAGAGTGATGAATTAGGGACCAATACATTGGGCATCCTGTGCAATGCCTGGAAATGTCCAGTGCAGAGCCAGTGTGCTGCATGGCTGATCAGCACTTTCATCCAGAGAAAAAGGAGTACAATATGTATTGCCTTATGTATTGCCTATACACAGCATTCACTGAAAATATGTCTGAGGACTAAGTAGTGTATTGATGTGTTCTTGGGTATGATGTTTACATTAAGATAGTTTAAAATCAGTGAGGTAAGGCAAGAATTGTGCAGCACAACGACTAGGATACTTGTTTGAGAGAATCTAAATTCTAGTTTCTACTCCGGCAGACATGTTGGCTCTTTATTTAGCAATTACTGAGAATGCATTCTGGTTGCTTTTTCAATCTAAATATATTGGAATATTGTATCTGGTAGGTAGAACGTATGCTTTTATTTGTGAGTTAATTTGGTTTTTACAGAAGTGTCTCCCACACGACCTGTGGTTTCAATCCCACCTCTAGTTCTCAGCTTCACATTATGAGGCCTTGCAGTCCCTAATACTGGCCTAGTTAATTGTGTGTCTATAAATCTTACCAAGCTAACCATAACTATTCTGACACACAAAAAGTGTACTTTTAATAAAGACTTTCTAAGTTACATAATTCTTATCCCCAAGCAGGAATCAATAAAGTGTTGGAGTTTTTTTGTCCACGAAATACAAGGAAAAGAATTACTATCTTCCACATCAAGAACTTCCAAAGACCAAGTATGCACCAGGTGATAGCTATTTGCTAATAAAATGTTAAAACCCAAAATACACAGAGGTCTTGCAGAACATTCATTCAGACATCTGTTAGGAAGAGCTCTAAGCAAACTACCATCTGTCAAACCACTCATTTTGTCAAAGTTCATTTCCTCATTCATGAGTACTGTTGTATCAGCTTCCAAAAATACCTGTCATCATAGATTAAATATTTAATATTACTTAATATAGCACCCAGTTTAGTATAATGTGGCCAAGTGAACCTTAAAAAATACAATCTCAGAGTCATCATGTAAGGTGACTCAAACCATATAGGAAGACTTAATCTGCTGAATAAAATGCTGAAAAAAATATTAAAGTTTGGTGCTTTTTTTGTCAGTAATCCAAAATTTGACTTAAAGTCATGGGAGGATTTCCTTGGGGGTTATTGACAAGCGGTAGTAAGTACCTGAAAGCCCTTGTCAGGGAAAAACAGAAGCCAATAAAGAAAATACAGTTGAATTCTCTCAAAACTATCTCATGTAGGACCTTTGTACTGCAGGAATTATAAGACATCATCAACTGGTGAAAGTCTGCCCTAAGTTCTCTGGCTTCAGTAAACTCAATATCAATGTCTGCTGGCTAAGGATTTCCCTCAACAACTATACATTTAGTTTACAGGTATAAATATAATTTATGTACTCAAAACAGACAAGAAAATAGAACGACTGTGAGCCTATTTGTTAGTTTAATCAACCAGATACTCCCTTGTGTCCCATAACTTAGTTTCTATTTGATATCATCTTATATTTCCTAGTTTCATTCCTTGCAGACACAAACACCCACACACACATATATTCAAACAATTTTTGATTGAGGTTTCAGATACACAAAAGCAGTCGGTTCAGAGTTAGCATCCCCATGGCAACAGAAACTTGATGCTTTTATAAACACTATCTATAACATGCCTTGTCAGCCTGCTTGCCAGCTTTCCTTAATTACTCCGTGTAATATGGCTGAACGACTGAAGCAACAGTACTTTTAAATGCATTGTTTCATGCATCTGTAGCACCATCTATTTTGACTAAATTCTTTTTCACGTTTATCATCCTGATATTAAAAGTAATCAACCCAGCAAGTGGTGACACACTGAAATGAGCAAATGTGTGTCCATCTGGTTTCTTGGGCCAATAATATGTTGCATGTGGAGATGCCTCAGCACCTATGTGTTGGCTCACTGACCGTAATCGAGTGATAGGTGGGCATCACAGTCCTCCTTTGGGGAGGACAGCATCTAATTCTGTAAAATGATGTTGTGCTGATATGCAATAGTCAGGTTGTATTTTGTGTTGTAAACATGCACTTTCAAAACCAGCAAAGCAAATGTTCCTCACTTGTAGTTACTCTCCCGCAAGGCTTGACTTCTAGAAAAAAAAACTGTTTCAAGTTATTTCATTACAACTAAGGTTCAAGATATAAAGTTTAAGAAAAAGTAAAATTACATGCCAATATATTAAGATTTTTTTTTTCGTATGGTACAGAGGCATGCATATACACTTACCTCTGTGTTGATGGCCCCAGAGCACTATATGCTGAGTTCATATATGTATAGGTAGGTAACATAAACACAGAGCAATCTGCAGGGTAAAGATATAGGAAAAGCCTTGATACAGCTCTCATGTAAGAAAGCACGTATGCAGTCCCTGGCTGCACCTCTGTATTTCTCTGCAATTTTACAGCTAGTGAGGAAAAACTGCTCTTTTATACAGGCTGTTGGAAGTATGGGAGGTAAACAGCACCAAGATAGCACAGCAGAAAGCAAGAGCTACAGTAAATTCACACTCCTTGACCTCCTCTGGAAATGATGATGTGTGCATGTCATCTCAAAGACTTTTTAATTTCAGTGGAACGTCAATTCTGTGGACTGAAAAATAGAGTGTATTTTACTCTTGCACTCTTAAAACCTTCTTATTCCATGAGTGCTTAAGATAAAGAGACATAGTTCAAGTCTTGAGTCTTTCAATGAGACTTTTCAGATTTTGAGGGCTTTTTCTTTGTCTACTGCAAAACCAAGCAACTTTTAATATTTTTAATCTAATCTATTGCATGTCAGCTTTTGTAGAAGGAAAAAGTATTTTGAGTAAAAATGCAGAGATAGTTAAAATTATTGTTAAGTCTCACAGAAGTGTAACTTTTTTATGTTTATATATCAACTTTTTTGTCTATTGGTTAATTTCAAGAGACAATGAAAAATATATCGTGAGTGTATTTGTTGTGATTGAACCAAGATTTAGCCAATTTCTTAAGGTTCAGGCAGGATTAATCATTTGAGTCACCTTACCTTTTCATTTTCTGTAGTAGCATTTGTGGCTGAAAAAATCGTTTGAGTGGCAAAGTCTTTTTGTCAGTTACAAAGCCGTCTGTCCCCTGTGTGCTTACTAATCTTCTTTACTCCACTTGTGTCCATCTAAAACCTTGGCCTCTCTCCCTACACAACCAGTCTCATAGCAACCAATAGATTATTTTCAAATATGACAATATATGGGAGGGATTGCTTTCACATACTCATATTTTCCAATTTGTCTTTCTCCCACAAATGTTGTCATGAAGTGAACACAGTCTAACAGTTGCTGTAACTATCAGCAGCACTATCAGATCAGTCAGAAGTCCTAGTTACAGCTGGAATTTCAGCATGCTTTAGGTTCTCTATAATCTGACAACTAAAAAGATGCACTAACTAGGCAAGGCATTTGCAGGTACGTGGGAAGAGCAAAGGATGGTATAGTCAGCATGATAGGCAGCATAAAGCCACCTATGGCTGCCAGGCTCATTGAAATAGAAACTTTTAAGTAAGTATATGACGATTAAAATGATCTTTATCAAGGAAGAAAGGGGGTAAATATGTGTATTTTATAAACTGTGCTTCATTACTGATCTCCACATTATTATTGACTGAGGAAGGGCTGCTAAAGAGTGTTAGCATGAGAAGTGGCTGCTCGCAAGGAGTCTGCAAACACAGATCTTGTTCCTTGTGGACTCCTTGCAGAAAATCTAGACCTGGTTTGAGCTGTGGGATTAGCAGCATCTCCCAAGGCTGACATAGCCAAGATTACATAGGAAAGGAAATCTGCCCATCACACAGCCCATGACCATCCTGTCCTGTGGAATTACACTTTAGGTCAACTCTTGCCATTCCTTTGCAGTCATAATGAGTTTAATTTCTACAGACAAGCTGCATAAAAATTTAATGAACTATGGTTAAGAAGTGGCCCCTCCACAGGTTGTTTGTGCACCATTTGATAGCACGATTAATGCTTGCTGGTTTTATTCTGGTGGAAGAAATAAGTAGCTTTAGCTGTTGTTAAAATTGTGTTGTGTTAAAATAAGCTGGGCATGTGCAATGATCACAACACCGTAGTAGGGATATCACCGTGACAGGGAAGTCTAACCTCCCATATGTTTGAGTCTTTTCTTCAGCTTCCATCTTTCAATGGATGGGCTTAATTCCATGTTCAGCTTTAATATTCAAAGATAATGAAGATAATTCCTTCATCTGGGTAACAGACATCATTTTCTAGCACATTCCTTTATTGCTTAACATTTCTTGGTCTGAGAAGATACATAGGACCAAGACAAAGCTCACTGTAGTCAGAGTGGGAATTCATCCCAGTTGTCCTTGTTGTGTGTCAGGGCAGGTCTGGATAACTCTGGTTGTCAGAATTTTAACGAACAAAGTGCTTTCAAAACAAAAGGAAAAAACGAGATAGAAAATACCTTTGATATTTGCAATGGGCACAGTAAGAGTCTTTCCTGAATATGTTTTCATGGTGATTTTAGTATTCTGTTTTTTGAATTTACTTATTTTCTCTAAATAAAAGGGTTCTCATGTAGGATTAAAAGAAAAGTGCATGTTTGTTTCTGTGACCTGTCATATCTTCCAGCCTCTAGAAACTATTGGTCAAAGCTGTTTTACTAGGGGAAATAGATATAGGTATTTTCTCTGACATTTTAATTTACTCATTCTTTGACTGGTACTTTAAGAAGTGTTCTAGACATTTTGGGGAAGTTCTTTCTGGGAGGTATTAGCATGGCAAAACCAGGAAGAGTATTCACAAGTTCAAGGTATATATAGGAATTGATAGTAGCAGTGAACAACTTCAGTGGATTTTAGCTAACCTTATATTGCAAGTAGTTGATAGCCATTCAATCAATACTTTGTAAGTGGGATGAAATTTTACAGAGCTACAAACCTCTGAACAACATGAGACTGATTATGGGTCTCTTCTTGAGTTGGCAGTCTAAACTTGCCAATATTTTAATACTTCATATCATGCAGTTAGTGGCATTCGTAACAACTATGTTTGGGATCAAAGTAATGACTAAATAATAAGAAGAAACAGACCAAGCAAGTTTTTAGTCTGCCTAAACATGTAATCTAGCTGAGACATAAAGTGAATGTTCTCAACAAAAAACAAAGGAAGTGTTTTTGGTAATATTCATAATATGTGCTCCTCCATACTAGTATTACATGGGCCAAATGATCCCTGTATTTATGTTTTTCATACAAGCAGGGTTTAACTTATATTCTGATCTTTTAACAGAAAGTCAAATTAAATTATTGAGTCAATTCGTGTCCCTGATTCAGCATGTCTGACTTGAAGGATATCTATAGCCTAGCTGAAGATAGCAAAGGTGATGAGTTTCTTTCACATGGTTGGCTGGGGCTAAACTGTGAGTACAGGGAAGACACAAGATATGTTTGTTGTTACCATAAGATATGACAGATTGGAGAAGCACTCTGGAAACAAAAGTATTGGGAGGGGGAGTTTGCAGGGGATTTAGTAGCAAAGTTATGAAGAGGTTTTGCTGGATCTGCATCCATGCAAGTGAAACAAAAAGGGCCTGAGATTAGAAATAACAGAGTATTTAATTGGTTTGTCTCCAAGGTACAATCCCACAATCACGTTAGGAGTTATTTGTAAAGTGACCTGCAGCAAATGAACGTGTTAGTTCTTCTGGATTATCAGTTATAAGATAAAACATGTTGGCTTTCCTCCACATAATAAACCTCCTTCCAGAACAGCAGCAACAACTGGATTGCTCCTGTGGATAAATCACTGTTACCTAATCTGGATGCTGGTTAAAACACACATCACTGCTACTATGCTGACTGCATTAATGCCCTCGGCTAAATCTGGAGAAGCTCTGCTGACAGTGCTGATTAGGAGAGTAACAAAAAGCCACAGACAGGCAAGATACATGAGCACCTTATACCCAGGTGCCAGTGATGCTTTGCAATGGGGAAGATAATAGTAACTGACCTGTTCCAACCTTCCTGAACCTCATCACACACCGAGCCCTGCTCTGCAACCGCTTGCCCTTGATGTGACATGAGGGTGAAGCAGCAATGTTCGGACGTGTTCAGGGCCTCCAGTGCTGGAAGACAGAAAAGGAAGCCTGGGAGGGAAATTTCAGGCTCACTAAATTTCCCAGTGTTGAGGGAATCATGTCAGGTTCCTCCTCTCCTGAGATTGTTACAAACATTTCCATTGGCAAGCGTATCTATTTTTCATCAGAAAACGTTTCTGTGGGTGCTTTCTATCTAGCTTTATCAGAATTACGACTCAGAAAAAAAAAATACAAGAAAATTAGATTTCAATCCTTCAAAAACTGATGAAATCAGCAGGGAAGGGTTGCTGTAATAAATCTTTGAATGCCAGTATAACCTTGATCTCCTATTCAACCCTATTTTTATATGAACAATATAGAGCATTAGTAAAAATTCATATACTTAGCACTAGAAAAGGTGGAGAATTATTTATAGCCATGTTATTTTATTTCATAACTGAAACAAGTAAACACCATAGTTCTCCATAAACTGCATTTCTGTTTATGAATAAAGGCTCATGTAAAATTACATTTGCACTCTCAAAGACCGAACATTTTCTGAAGGCATTTCTGAAGGCATTTTCTGAGCATTTCCTGAGAATTTGCTTTTAAGGTATACTTCAGACAAACCAATTCTGTATGAAATGTTAGTGTTATTGCTAACACTGCAACAACAAATGAGGTGAATATGGTTACGTATTCTGGCCAGGAGCATCACATATGGTGTCTTCCTAAAGTCACTCCATCTTTTCATCCCTTTTTTTCCTCTCCTACATATAATACTGCAGACAAGACTGATGCAACTGATTTTTTAAGTTTGTGGGAGCTTTTTGTCAACTACATAGCTTGTGCACACTGGATATACTAATAGTTGATCACAAGTTGAATAGGAATATGAACTTCTTCCACTCATGCTATCCCTAATTTCTACTATTACATTGATCTATTATTACTATGACTTCTAATTTTTTTCCTCCAATTCTAAGGTTTGTTAAGCATGCCAAAAAGTTAGTTTTGGTCTTCATTTTGTGGAGTCCTTTGGACTGTTAATTGAATACCCTCCTGTTTTTATGGGAAACAAGCATCTAGAGGAACTCCTAAAATTACCTTGCTCGTATTGCCACTTTCTCTTGTGAAAATATTCATCGGTTTTATTTCTTTTCATATATGGATTTTTTTAGAGTTCCAGTAAAATCTTCGTTGGCTATGTCGTCATCAGTGTAGGCAGCTGAATGATTTAGCATCTTACAACAGATTTATGTGAGTCATTGCATTCAAAAACATTAGTACACCAGTGAAAACTGCTTAACAGGTAATTACTCACACAAAATCAGTGCTGAGAGCAGGAAACACGGCACGCTGGTTACTTTTTCCCCTCCTCTTGAAAGAGGCCATGACTCTATAGCCTGCTGTGATGATAAAAGTGATCTCATCACAGAATCAGGATCATTGTGGTAAGGAACAAGGTTAAAAGAAATTTCAAGGAGTGCTGGGAACTTTTTAAACTGGTAGAATCAATTTTATTCCCCAGCTCTTGAGCATACACTGTAGTCGAGGGAGTATGCCTCGAGTGATTTTGTTTTTACTTACTTTTGGCTATATGACATGGTATAGAAGGCACCAAGTAACTGGCAGTACATGAATTCATCCTTCGACAGCTTATACAGTACTGACTCTCAGTTATTTTATCTTGTGCCTGGACACTGTCTATTAACTTGACCTGGCTGCCATACCTGTCGTCTAGCTGAGCTTTTTGTAATATCAGCACGGTGAGTTTGCACCATCCACCATATGTGGTGCATCCACAATCTATTTCTTGTAGCATCAGGTTTAAATGAATTGATGTCGGACTACTGGCTTTCTCTTACATGCAGTTTTACCTGAGTGCTTCAGCATTCATCATCTATTTCAGCCCCAGAAAACTTCCTTATTGAAGCGCAAAACCTGTTTGAGGAAGATTCTATTGCCTGTAGGTGTTACATGGCACCTTACACAAGTTTTGTGAAATGCTTTGTGCCATGATGCCATGCAATGGGCATCTTGGGATCTGCCTGTGAACTTTGCAGCCAAATCCCTCATGTGTGTTCGGGGAATTAGGTCCTGTGGAAGTTGCTGGACCCAGAAGTCTTCTCAAAGCTATGGCTGAATGCAGCTCTATGGACAGGGTCTGTGTCAAGTCTGAACCTGCTGCTCTCAAAATAACCTTAAACTTAAGTAGGGCTGGTAGAACTGATCAGTTTTGTGAGGTTTTTTTCCTAGCTTTAAATAGTTTCCTCAAATTTCTATACAAGTATCTTCTTCTTACAAGGTCTTTACTGTGCATTAGTAATTAAATTACAGGGGTAAATCCCTCAGTATTCTGTTGGTCTTCTATCATCCTTGATTTTTTCCCATTAATCAAGGAAGTGGTAAGGGGTTCTTTATAACCAAATATGCTATTACCTTTTAAAAAAAGAAGTGTTAGATTCCTGTTCTTATCCTGGTGACTTTCACCTCTTTTTTATTGTTTTGTTTTAAAACACAGTCACCCATGTAATTAGCATATATAACATTCTGTCCTGGATCAGAATCCACAAAAGCTGTTTTTCTTCACAATTGCCACAGGAAAATACCTTTGAAGATGCTTTTAGTGCTGAAAGAGATAGTTCACATTTCACATTGGGAACTTTGCTTCCTACCGAAGTACATTAAGTAAGAAAGATGTTAGCACCTGCTTCATTATAGCCACTGCACAGTTGTAATATTTTGAGTTTTGCTAAGCTTTGACTTGAAAAAAAAATAAAATACGAAAGAGAACCCAGACAAGAAGGATGAATTAATTCCTGGTGTATCCATATGCATTGAAGGGAGCTACCACAGGCATGATGTTAGCGCCATGAGAATTTTGTGTGTAAGAAAGCTGCAGAGATTTGAAAGCTGTTTTTTTCCCTTTTATTGTGATTTTCCTGCAAACATTGACAGAATATGTAGACCTAATTGCAAAACACAGTATCTGGGTTTTTTTATTTCCTGTGTTATATCAAGCTCAATATTGCTTACAGCCAAAGCTCAGTTTGTGACTCAGAGTATGGATAGTGATCAAGAAAGCCTCTAAAAGAAAAAATTGTGTCTGTTAAAACAGAGAAGCAAATTAAATTGTATTGTTTATACATACAGATACCCAGATAAGGCTATAGTGCAGTCTGATGTATAGGAGAGTAAAGGCAGGCTTTTTACTTCCTGAAACTCATGGAAGACATGTTAACCACTATTGATAATAAATGAGTATTTAAAAAATTAATTATTTTTACTTCATTTTTATTATTTTCTGACCAAATCTTCCCTTCATTCACTAGGACTTTTTTGAAAGTTTTATTTTTCTACCACTGTGTTAAACTCTTTGGCAGATTAGTTTTGGGTGGATTTTTTGATGTTGTTTTGCTTCTCAAAGTGCAGTGGTTGATTTGTTGTGCATTAGAAATGGAGGCTGGAGCATGGAGAGAAGCCAGTGTGGGAGTGTAATATCCTGTGGTTAAAGCTATGGTTTCATTAGAAACTACTCTTTCTGAGTAAACAGGGGGAAAAAAAATACACACAAATTCTCATCCAAAAAAGCTGCCTTAGATTACTATCCAGAAAAAATAAAAACCACGAATGAAGCTGGAAGAATATTAGGTACATGCATAACTGGATCAAAGAAAATGCATTTTGTATTGGATTATATATTCCTTTTCCCAAGCAGTGAAACATGAAGATACTTGGAATATGTAAAAGACAAATAATCAATGATTGGTTTCTGTCTGACTGTGCTGATTTGTTTTTGGAGATGACTTTCACTTACTTAGTAACAACTTGGTAAATACAGGAAAAATAGTTTTGCATGTTTATTAATATTCTGACATTCCAGCGAAATCTCCATAAGAGACTTCCAGAAACTTTATGTTTGACTGGTCACTATTTTATGTTAACTACATTTTCAAAAGTAGTGAGTGGGCTGATAATAGTGTCTGGAGCTGCCCTCTAACCTGGAATGGAGCAAATGAAGGTTTATGAAGAATGTAAAAAGACTTGAATCTCTTCTATTTTTTACCTGTCTAAATTCCTGTTGTGAGGGTCCATTCTCCTCGTGGCAATTGTGAATTCTCCTGAGTTTTCCTGATATATGTGAGAAAGAGCCTGTAAAAAATCTGATATTTTATAGGCAACTTTCTCCTCTCTCAATGGGTCTAAACCTCTAAAAACCCTCTGTTATTCTAAAGGTGTGTGAGTGCCTCTTAATTACTTATACAGAGAACCACGGTAAAACTACACTGAAATTTATTTCACCTCAAGAAGAAAAATATCAGAAGCCCAACTATTTCAGATAAGTAGCAGAGAGATAGCTAGACGCCCTCAAAAGAACAGCAATAAAATTCCGTCCTCCTCCACTTTCCCATTGTGTACACAGTAGATATTGAAACACTGATCTTCATACATCCTTAGTAGAGGCTAGGTTATGTTACCGAGTGTGAGAAAATCTTGAGACCACACTGTAAAGAACAAAGATATTAAAGTATTTGGACAGCAGATATCTGATCTGTCTCTGACTCCCCATATTCCTCTACGGGGCTTCTATCCCAAACAGTAGGGAGTGCAGGTCCAATAACTGGGGAGCAGAGATAAGATTCATCTGGAGGAAGCAAGTGCTAATGTAGTTTAATGTATTATTGACATTGTCCTGGTTGTTTACTCTCTAGTATTCCCATTCATCTCCTTTTATCACACATCTGCCTATGCCTTCATGCAATTCCCATAGTATGACAGTTCTTTGTTAAGCTTCATTTGGTGCGAAAGTTACAGACTTCAGCTGCCTACCAGCAAGAGCGTGTGAGTGCAATTGTCACGGGTCGCTTCATGGTTTTTTCGTTGCAGGCACCAAGCTCACGATGCAAGCACAGTCCTATTTGAATATCACATTCTGAATTTTGTGAGAATGTAATTATTTTTCCCACATGATAGATGGATAAAGAAGGCAGAATTAAGGTTGACTGAATAGTGTTGAATTCTCCATACATCATTTGTACTTCAGGATGTACTTCAGGATTTGTACTGAGGATCACCTCAGACAAGTACACAGGGAATGTTCATGTCCATTGATAGACATACACATTTTGTTATTGACTGTTTTGGGATTAGCATTTCAACCATGAACTTCAGGTAGATGAATTTTCAGTGAAAATCAAACAAACATATATTTGTTTGCTTTACAGAACATCCATCTATTTTTACTTCCACAAATAAACCTAACCTGAAGTAACAGGTTCTTTGTATGGGATTACAAATTGACTTTTAATAGAACAGAAGATTCAGCCTTTGGTAAACTATCATACTGTTGCATTTCTGTTTTAAGAATAAAATATATAGCAGTAATCCTATATACCAGTAATATGCTATATCCCAGTAATATCCAATATATCAACGATATATGTGAATTTGTGTGTACACATACACATGAAGACATAAGTATAGCACAACCTTTTAGTACAAGTTTTTCATTTATTTGTGTGCATATGTGTATGAAATGAATCAAAGACAAAATGAATTAATGCAAGTGTAAGGACAGTAGTTTAAATGCTAAAGCTACATTATTTCCTTGTTGCCATTAAAAAAAAAAAGTAATCAGAGGAATCTGGAATCAGAATCGTGTCCTTCAGAAGGGTATCGGTAATATTGTACTGTTATTTCAGATAAACCTGCAGAAGAAGATGCGAGTCACTGGAGTTATAACTCAAGGTGCCAAGAGGATTGGAAGTCCGGAATATGTAAAATCTTACAAAGTTGCATACAGCAATGATGGGAAGTCATGGACAATGTACAAAGTCAAAGGCACAAATGAAGATGTGGTAAGATGAAGTTGTCTGTATATGAATACATCTTATGGTTTAGCTGCCTTGGTATGAGTTATCTGTAGATATGATGACGTATCTGTAGATATGTATAATTGCCTGACAGTATGATGCATGTTGCTTTGTCAAAATTTTTCTCAGAAAAAAACAAAACAAAACAACACAACAAACAAACAAACAAATACAAAACAAAACAGAAAAAAAACCCACATAAATTTGCACTTTCTGTCTGCTAAGAGTTTCTTATACTTTAATTGATGGTTGTATAAATACTCATTCCCAAGGCTAGAATAATCCTGTTTATTACACTCAACTGGTTTTCATTTTAATTAGTTTACCAGTAATTACTCATTACTCTGTTTTCAATTTAGTTTTATTACATTGGCAGATTAGTGTTAACCCTTAAAAGCATAAGACTCATTCATCAATGCTAATCTCTGTACTGCACAAACAGTATCATCCTGTGGGAAGCCTGTGTTTACAGTTTATACTTACCGCTTGTTTTTTACAGAGCTGTGCATACAAAGCAGCAAAAATCCCTTTACTCTGTAAGTTAAGATAGAACTAAGGCACTTTGCAGCATTAGACACAGTTTCTCTGTTTAGAAAATTAAAATACTGTGTGAAGAGGTATATAATGAGGGAAGAAAACAAAGTACAACCAGATCTTGCTAGAGTGAGGAGTGAACAGAAGAATGCTTATGGGTTTATTTCAGCTCCCCATGCGATCAATGGGAGGGTTGCAGTGCACTTCAGTGGGTGTTGGATCAGGTTCTTGAACTAGAGGGAAAAAAATAAATGTCAATCAGTATAAATAATTGCAGGCTAAATTGAATTGGGACTACATAATATACTAATTAGAAAAGAAGTCATAATTTATTTGAATTACTATATTCGGTTTCTAGGAGTCACAAGCTAGAAATCCTGATGCAGTGCAGGTGGAAAACATGTTGACACAAGTCAGTGGCAGTATGTTTTCCTTAAGAACTTGTATTTTGGGCACTAGCAATGGAAAAACAGCCTCTATTTGTGACAAGCTTGTAGACAAATGTGCAGGGATGGTCAGAAGAACAACGCAGATATTTTTGAGATAGGGGAATCAACTGAACCCCCAGTAATCCTCCTGACGTGTTTTTATGAGTGTGTCGTTTTATCACAGGTGTTTCGTGGAAACGTGGACAACAACACACCGTATGCTAACTCCTTCACCCCTCCCATTAAGTCTCAGTACATACGGCTGTATCCCCAGGTGTGCAGAAGACACTGCACGTTGAGAATGGAACTTCTTGGCTGTGAACTGTCAGGTGGGTTTTCTGCAGTCTCCACATCTCAGAAACCAGCCACCCAGCAGCACATTTTTGTGCTCAAGGTCTAAACCATAAGCATTTCATTCTTGGTGAAACGCAGTCAGCAGGGCTGAGTTTATCCAGACAGTTACTTATCTCTTTTAATGTGAATTATTAAAACAGCAACATGTACCTAAATAATGTGACAACAGCTGCTTGCAGTAAGGCAGCAGTAGTAGTAGGGAAATGTGCTAGCAACCTAATAACACATTGTAAATCTTTCTGTGCACATTGGCCTCCAATTACATGCAACCTAGAAAAGGTCATTTATAGCAGTTTTCCTAAGTACCAACAGGTTTCAGGACTTGGTATGTCACACATAAGCAGACCATGAAAGAGAGAGTTTCTAACTCAACAGTTGCATTCAGCACAGCCCAAACTAAGTCCAGAAAACAATTTCTGAGAGCTGAAGCTGTTTGTGCAGAGCTGTACAGCAGAGTCACAGCAGCAGCAGGTGTCAAGCTGACTTGGGTAATTCCTCCTGGCTGCTGGGTGGCCACATCAACGTGCTGTGTGACCTCCTCAGGGGATGAAGGTGCTTCAGCTGCCGTCGAGGGCCACTCAAAGTGCGACAGGATACATTTTGCCGGACTGCTTAAGTCAAGATTTCAGTTTAGATTTGTTCTGTGGATTTCTGGCAGAAGCAGGCATTGTGTCTCACAGCAAAAAGTAAATGAACAAGTGGAGCCAATATAAACCCTCTTAAGGTTTGTAGTAGCAGAAGTTATAGCTCGTAAATGTAAAGCCTGACCTCTAGCCACTCTCTGCAATAACCTCCTTCCCTTACAAATTCAGTAAAGCATGTAAATTTTCTATCTCTTTCAAGAGATCAAGCTTTTACCAGTGGGAATGCTCCACTGAATTCATTTAAAATGATTTTTATGTGGCTGCCTCCTTACTGTACAAACAACAGTCATCCAGTTCACGAATGATATATCAAAACAGCTGGAGTTAAATAATTCTTAGTTCTCTAGTGGCATCAAAACCAGATTCAGAAATGAAAAGTTAATGCATTAATCTCACTGTAGCCCTTTCCCAATACAGATAAGTTTGAGAGTAAATAGAAAATTCTGTCTAGCTGCTTTAGTCTATTTGATTTTTTTTTTATGTCTTCCATTTGTGGAACCACAATTTAGAGTAAGTCCTTGCCAGAATGGCCAGGAATTGTTTTGCTCAAAGAACTGTGAAAGCTAGTGGAGTGAATTCATTTCAGTGGTCTCCTCACAGTTTCAAGGTCATCATTCCTTAGAACTGCAGGCAGTCAAGGCTCAGAAAACAATTTCTTCTGAAAGAAGAGTATAATTATACATAACAACACACTAATTCACTCTAACTTCAGGTGGTCTGTGTTAAGCAGAAAAACACTTTAAGAGGTCTGACTTCTCTAACAAGTCCTGGTGGTAGAGAAGAGGGTCACTACTGAAGGGAGGGAGACTGTCTCATAGCACCAGATCGTCATGTAAACTAATTCTTTCTTAGAACAAACTTCGGCAAAATGTTAAATACAAGCTGCTCTAGACTCATAAATAGCTTTATGCACCAGGACCCATGATCAGATCTTATTTAAAACCATGATCAATGCTTGTGGAGTTGGCCATCAATAAATTAGGCATTATTTTTAATGGCCTTGTTTTCCTGCTTTACTTGTGTTTTGCACGTCTCTGTATTGTAAATTCCCTTCCTGTTACAGAGTACTGGTGTGGGAGGAGAAACAGATCACAGCTGCTGCTTATTAGAATGCCTTTATTCATTAAGCTGTTACAAACAGTAGCATCAAGCTGTTGTTTAAAAAAGCAGACTAACTGTCCACACAACACAGTCCGTTACTCATCCAATTCACTCACACACTCAAACATCTGCACGTATCAGGCTCTGCTCTTGCACGTGGTCTATGTCACACGTCGTTGATTCTTGTGTACGTTGGTGGCTGCGTACCAATTAGGCAAATTCTTGGTGTTCTGAGTTTATCAGGTCTTGCAGAAGGATGCCAGTCCCCAGAACTTAGCCTTTCTTTTGAGACTTTTATTTTCTTCTGGGCATGTAATATTCCTCTTTTTGGCATATTGTTCTCTGTAACTATTTCTTTATCCTAACAGTACCTATAGATATCATTCACACAAACTCACAGACAAGGGGACTTTGTAACATTTGCATTTAGTACTAGATTCCCCTCCTCTTGTTTGTCTTCAGCACTGTCTAATCTGGAAAGGAATCCTATGTTCATTAATAGGAAGAAAATTTTTTAAATCCCTTAATTTTCAGAAAAGAAAAATATCACAGTGTTAATCAAAACAAAATCACCTTTGTCCTCAAATAATTGACACACGTTGCTTTTACCAACACTGCATGAATCCTGGCCCAAGATAAGACTCATGTAGACCTTTGCATGCAGATCTGTTTGTGGTTTTGCCTCCATTCTATTGGATGTTTAACATTTTCTTTGCAGGTTTGTGCTTTCTTGAGAGAAGGGGTAGATGAGGGGCGTGGTACAGGATGCAGACTGAAGAGCAAAATGTTGTGCCCCCAGAAAAGTCAACAGAGAATAACCTTATTGTGGACTCTTTCAATTTTCAGATACTAATCCATACTCATCCTTATTATTTCACTGCTCCTGTTTCATCAAGCTAGATCAAATAAAAAGTAACTACAAACTTATACCTGGATAGGTTTAAACATACAGAGTTATCAGATAACGTTTATCACAGATGGTGATATCCAAAGCATCCCAAACATGTTGACCTAAGATGCTCTACTAAACATAGCCCTAAGAATGTCTACACCAGCCCTCACTGACTTTAAAAATGGGTAGGGAGTTTGAATCATTTCACAGGAACATTGCAAAACAAATTTTAAGAAAATACAGTGCAGTGAAGAGGGGATGCCCCAGGGAGCCATGAGCATTATTAAGAATATACTTCTGTGAGGGGTGACTGTCTACAGACACAAAGTTTTGTACTAGTTTGATGATTCTGGCCTTTGCGCTCATAGATCACCTATCAAAATAAACAGTCCTTATCTTCTGTCACTGAAGCAGGGTGCCACAGGAGCTGGGAAGAGACTGGGTCTGCTGTTGCTCCCTGTGACATGGCCCTGAGACATTGTTCTGCCACCCATGTGCCTCATGGTCATCGCTTCTGATTCTCATTGTTGTTCTCACTTTCTCCTGTTACCTTTAACAACTGCTTACCTCCTCTGGGGCAGCGGGGAAAGAAGGCAAGTGTAAAATCCCATTAATGCACGAATGCATGCACAAGCATGCCAGCAGACACATCTGTCGCTTCATAAATCAATAATAATACTCAGAAAAGACAGAACTATTTTTTGATGGATTGGGCCAGCACTGAAAAACAGTTTTGACAACCCATGTTTTTGTGTCAGGAACCTCCCTCAGACTCCTCAGATGAAACGTTGCTGCTGACAGCGCTTGTGATCCTGGAGTGATACTTCAGAATTGAATAATAAGCAAAGTCTTTCTCTAAAGCAACAAATGAGTCTCTTTCATTTGTGCTATCAATTGCTCCTTCCTACTCCTAGAAAAATTGGTTTGTTGTTGTGTTGAACTAGGTAGTTCATTCTACGGACAAGGCTGTGCAATTTCCATTTGTGTACTGAGAATCAGTTCTGAAAATCTGCATTCTTTACAAAGATTAACTCTGGGTTTGGTTTATTTTTCATTGGATATGAAATATGCCAGTATTTCAAATTTTAAATACAGTTGTTACTACACTAAAGGGCATATTATTATTGTCTGTCTCTGATAACGTGTATTTGCTCCTGCTGTTAGACCCCCCACAAAGGGCCTGGTCTCACCTTCCTGATTTGAATCCCTAATAATTTGACTTAATTCTGTGTGCTTAACCTACAGGAGAAAGAGAAAGTAGAATCTGACCGCAAGGGCTTTGCTAATAATAGCAGCAAAACTAAAAAAGAATCAGATCTTTAAATCTGGGTAAATATACCGTAGAGGAAAAGAGAACCAGCTTTGATATCTAGCTCAAATAAAGTGAAAAAGAGAATAAAAACTTAGGAAGTATTTTAAGTGGTCGCACAGAGTTCTGGCTCTATCAAGGGACGCCAGCTGAGCAGGGTCATGGTCCCAGCAGGAAAGCCTTCACAGCTTGTGTGTGTGCTTTGAAAAACACAGCTGGTGACGCAGCAGATGATTACCTGACAGGAACCAGCTCAGCGATGTGGGGTGTGAGTGTCGGGCGGAAAAACTGTGTCTTCCCTATGACACATAAAGTTAAGGTTTTGTGCATTCGCGGTGACAATGCATTCCCTGAAAAACCATGAGCGTTAGATCACACTCCTATGTTAAAATACTTTTTTACAATCTGACTCTCTCAAGTCAGCTACCGAACTAAGTGTGATCACCAGATTTGTGAAGCAAAAATTTGGGGACAACTGCATGTATGCAGGCTTTTGACAGTTTGGGCAGAGAAGAAATGAGAAAACTTCTCTTTTTATCTTCCCATCTCCATCTTTCACCTTTTCCTCAACCAACCATCATTACTCCATCCAGCCATATATCTACCTTTCCTAACCTCTTAGCTCTTTGCTTTTAGTCATTTTACTTGCCTCTCTTTTCCTTATTTTTAAAAAATCTTAAAACCAAGCAGCTCATCTACCTCCCCTGGCTTTCAGCACTGTTGTTACAGTGCTGTTATCAAAGGGTATCTCTTCTTTTTGTCAGCTTGCTACTTCCCTCTTCTCGGTCCAAAGTACCTCCTGTGTTCCCAGTGTAAAAGACCAAGGCAGAGAAACCTAGATTGACTTATGAATTTGGTTGGTTGGTTGATTTGGTTTGGTTTTTTTTCATGGACACCCAACAGAGAAAGGAGAATCCCAAGATCTAACTTTTGCTACACTTCAAACAACTCAGTGATATGGGACATTCACTTGGTTTAATCAAATAAGCCTTTAACACTTGATTTCTTCTAAGTGGTTATTTGCTACTATTCATCCTCCTTCACAATTGTTTTTCTGCAGACTTCCATCATCAGTGGGTGTTGGTGGGTGAATTACTTGGCTAGTGTCAAGTAATTCAAAAGGCTAGAAGACTCAGTGCTTGTTGACATTTTACTTCATTAGTGGCTTTAAGAAAAATTAATGTTTCCACAGTAGGCAAACATATGTTTGATGTGATATGTCATAAAAGCATGATAAAATCAAACTGAATAGGGAAAAAAATAGCAAGCTGCTGGACAGGGAAATAAAACTGAGATAAGAAGAGCCGAAAGTCATTTTTTCTGTTTGTTTGCCTTCATAAATTTATGCCAGGATAAAATACATTCTCTGCCTTTTTATTCTTCTGAGGTAGTGTTGAAATAAAGTGCCTTGAATTGGTTATTTTTCTTTTGTTTGTTTGCAAGTTCCTCCAACAATAGTCTTGATTAAAGCCTTTTCTTCATGAATTGCTAGTTTTCTTTTCTGTAACGGAAAGCTTAAACCACTTACAGAGATAAGCAGGTAGTGTCAGAGATCTTATTTTGCTGTTTCAGGTTGCTCTGAACCCCTGGGGATGAAATCAGGACATATACAGGACTACCAAATCACTGCCTCCAGTGTTTTCCGGACACTCAACATGGACATGTTCACTTGGGAGCCCAGGAAAGCCCGGCTGGACAAGCAAGGCAAAGTTAATGCCTGGACTTCAGGCCACAATGACCAGTCACAATGGCTGCAGGTAAAGTTTCACATACGTTTTCCCAAATGTTTGCCTTCTTTTTGTTTCAGGTATGGGGAAGGTTGATTGGTTGAGGATTATACTCATATTCCTCAGCTTCTGAGTGTAACCATCCTGAACCTGCCACATGTAGGTGACGAAGCTGTGAAACCCCACACAGATCTTCATGTCTTTGGGACCCAAGTTGCAGAAAACCCTGCTCAGGGAATCCTTCACCTCCACTAGCCAAACCTTACAAGGTGCCCAGCAGCCATGAATGTTATTTGTTAATGGACACAAGTAGTAGATGCAGATTTGTTTCACTGGCTTCTCCTCTCTTGTTGAGAGACATGATTTTTTTCCCCTTTTGTCCTTCCAGAGCTCCCTGGAAAAGCATATTTACTTCAGTCTTGTGCACGTTAACAAATCTGGCCTGCAGAAATTATCTTTGTCTAATTGAGACTGCTCAAAATTACCTTCTGACATCACTGTGGAGCTAACAAACAGATTCAGCGATTGAATTCATTATAAAGCTGTGCACAGGGGTTGTATTCAGCCTGGGAGTGATTTATACAAGTCAGTAGTATTCTGATGTGAAAGATTGCATTAAATTGACATTATGGAAGCCTATTTGTCCAGTTGGTGACACATTTACATTTTTTGAACTGTTGAAAATAGCAGTGTATTGAGCCGGCTGCCAGTTTACAGCGCAGTTCTCAGTGGGGAGCCTCAATAGCACTGGACGTGGCTACTAATCACCTGCAATCTTTTTACATATAAATTATGACATATTAGCTTTTTTACCTACAGTTGCTGAACAACTTAGCGACACAATTACTATCTTTTATCCAAGTTTACACGTGTAATGAAATGGAGCATTTGCCTTGTCTGTTTAATTTTTGAGTAACTGAAGATCCTACAATTTGCTGAAAGTTTTTTAGAGCAGCTTGTTGAAACAGCAGTTAGTAACTTCTGGAGAAGATGAAGTTTTTATTGCTGAGTTTTATGGTAGAGAAGCAAATAAAAATATTTCTGCACATAAAAGAGAGACAGATGTATCATATTTAGTCCCAGCAGTGATACCAAGAAACAAAGGGTGTGCAGAGAATTCACAGAAATATCTTGTGGTATTTTATTCTTCCTGTGGATGATAGTGGATTTATAATTAACTACTGATGGCAAGGGCCTGCAGAGTTAATTCTTAGATTCTAAAACATTCCATTCTGTTCTATGTCTTGCTATACTTCCATCAATCATAGGATACAAATTGAATCTGACCACTTGTGCAGTCTCTGCAAGTCCTTGAAGTATTGGACATACTTTATTTTTAATCTGGTCAAAAGAAAGTTGAGAAGAAATATTAGTCTTTTATTTCATTTGTCATATGGCTATGATATGAGTTCAGCAACTTGACAGGAATATGACCATTTTACCCTTTCCTGAAAGTCATTATACTTCTGATATTTTTCCAAGAGAGTATAACTTTTCTTGTTTGAAAAAATAGAAATAAAAAACAAAACCTAAACCAGAACAAAACAAAACAAACCAAAGCAAAGCAAACGAAACAAAACAAAGCAAAAAATAGGTGGAATCAAAATCACTGTTGTTTCAGTGCTTAAACTGGTCCTTAACTCCTGTTACAGGCTGATTATTTTGGATTGGTTCACAAGTAGAGATGGTGCCACATGCTTCAAGCCTAAGTAATGATTCTGTAAGAAAGACATGCCTGTCATTTAAATTCACCCATTCATTGTTGTTCTCTTTGCTGTTTTTAGTTTAAAATGCAGAGTATTGTATTGTAACCTTTTAACACACTGACTGCAATTTTATCGTCATGCTGTTTTCACAGAGTTTAGTCAAAACATATTTGTAAGAAGAAGTGTGTGAAAACCAAGTTATCTGTATGCCCATGTCCCTCAGCAATCACATATTACAGGGAAAGATCCCAACAGTAATTCCATGGTATCCTAAAACAGGCTTAAAGTAAGGCATACATTTCTGGATTTTGCTAAAGTAGCTGGCCTATCAGTGTGATATTTCACAGTGTTGACTTTCCATGCCTATTGAATTTTCTCCACATGCCTTATTTGGTTTATTTCTTACAATCTTCATCTAAGAAATCCTATAAAATTGGGTAAGTACCTACTGAATGCCTTTTAAAATTATTGTCATAGTAGATTATATGGATGACTTGAACAGATTTGTTCTGACTTACCGTTATTTTGGGGGATCCATGCCCCAATGCCATCGATATCAGCTGTTCCTCTGTTTAAAAGCTTGTGTGGTGACATACCTCAGAGCACCAGCTGTGATAATGGTTGCTCAGAGGTGGTGTTTCCATCATGTGCATAGATGTTACTTGTTACTAATGGGCAGCTCACAGCAGTTATGGATGAACCCTAGAGAGAATTCTTCTCTGTCATGAGCTGGGGTTGTTTTACTTGGTTTTATCTCAGAATTGAAAATGCTGAAACTTCTATGTATTTAACAATGCAGCTATGCATTTAACAAGTAATCTTTGTTTCAAAGTGTTCTGGATGGCAATATCCATAACTTAGCTCCAGCAGGCAGGAATATGAAGTATTATTTTGCCCAGCACACAGACTGTGCATTTTCAAGATAAAAAGAATACTCACCTTATTGGTACTGCCATTGTTGAAAATCTGTTGTGATCTAGACTTTAACCACTTACGAGCTCCAGGTTCCTCACACAACACTCCTTCGCACCAAACACCATTGTTAATAGTGGAAGAAACTATTTTTTGTGATGTGGGAGAAAAGCCAATGAGATTAAGTGACCCAAATCATACTTTTCCAGCTCAGTCATAATCTGGGTCCGAATCTCCCAACATGCTTGATCAAGGGCAGTCTTGCCACTCCTTCAAAGGTGATACTACAGAAGACACATAAGTTACCTGGCCTAATCCATAACACAGGAGTTTCCACTAACTCGGGTAACCTGCCGCTTTAGTGTCCAATACTCATCACAGCTGACATCTATGCAGTTTGGTGATACAGAACAATGTAGCTGTTCAGGTTTGGTACCAAATCTACAGCAAATAATCAGTTCCAGCAACTCTCTCTACTCCTGAATGCTTTCCTTTAGGGGTTCTCTTCCTTCTTGGAAGCAACCCTGTGAAATTATCTGAATAACAGTAAAATTAAAGACAGGCGGAAGGTGAGGAAGTGAAATTGGTTTGCTTCCCATAATTATGTATAAGCTTAGTATAAACTAAGCGAGGTAAATCATCTCAGGTTAATTACTGAGAAACGAAAGAAAAGCCTAAACTTCACTTTCCTTCAAGGCAATCACTTTCTCTCATTACTTTGATCTGCTTGTCAGCATCTTTTGCTCCCTTGAACCAGTTTGCAGGCTTTTCCCAGGATCCTTTTCTGAACTACTGAGACCAGGCTGCTCTGCCAGTTTGGGGAGTGCTTCTGTTCCTCCTGGACATAGTCCAGGACTGCCATTCCAGATGGTCACCCCACTTTCCATTTGTTCAGTTCTTTGACATTAAAGGAAGAGTTAAAGTACTTACTGCCTTATGTTCAGAATGGGCCACTGAGGCTATAAAGATCATTGAAAATTATTCCTACTGATCTTTCAGATGTTTTGGGACTGCTCTTGTAAACAGATTTTCACCATTCTGTGTCTCATTTTCCTAGCCAAGACTATAATTCAAAAGAATTAACATTTTCCTCAAAATCCATTCCCACTCTACTACTAATTTTCTGCACTTATAAATTATGAAATCAGGACAGCAGCTGTAAGTCCCTTTTCTCTGTTTGTGGTTAGTTAAGTTTTGGGTTTTTAAAATATTTCTCTTTTTTTTCTGCTAGATCGTCAGATGACATATCCATCATTGTATTGATTTCCCACTCTCGGTCACTGCCTAATGAGAGCAACACCTTGCACTTTAATGCCTTTGTCCATTTGTCCTTTGTCTGGTGCTTCAGCAAGTAATTTCTCTGATGCTCTTTCTCTGATCTACCATCCTCTTCAATATTCCTTGGAGCTGAGACATCTCATTTCATTTGGTGTCACCTAATAGCTGGAGCTTTCTTCTTCCCCCCAACCATCTCCTTTGCACAAATGGTTTTGTATGTTATCCTAGTTCTAACTTTCTTATTGTATATGGGTATTGGCAGTATTTTATCTTAAAACTGGTGATAATGCTGGGTTTTTGAAGGCCTTTATCTCTACAGAGCACAGGTGGATGAAAAGAATGCCCATCTTGGAAGCCTGCTGAGGTTCCTTTTATATTTCCATATTAACTTCAGGTCAGCAGCAGCGCTGCAATAGCTTTATATTTCTAGTTGTACTTGAAACTTTAAAAACTTCTTTTACTCACTGCAAAAATTACTTTCATCTGGTTGCTTAGCTTGTATGTTGCTGCAAAGCTGGTAAAAGGTTCTTCAGCTTGATGTGCATGAATGATAAACCTGATACAATTTATCCACAGTTCTTTATATAGTTACCATTGAGCTCATATGATTTGCAAAAATCATCTTTTTCCTAAGTAGTAATGACAAGTAATGTCTTACTCTAATGCCTCTCTTGTTGGTTGTATGTGATGGAGTCAGACAAGAACTATTAGGGAAAAAAAAGTTGCTGATAAAGACAGCGTATTGTTTGAAGACTGGCAAAGCATTTTTAAAATGTGATGATTGCCAGTAGCATAATATATTTGAGTTGGGTATTTTCCTGCTGTTCTCATCTCCAGTATTAGACAATATTACTGAGATTTTTCATCAACCCTTCTAGAAAATAATTGTCTCAGTGCTGCAATTGACTTATTATCTCAGTTCAATACAAGACTATCTTTTTTACATCACAAAGTCTCTTGTCTGAAAACAAAGACAAACCTGTATTCTGAAGAATTATCCACTTTTTGTTATTACATATATATATGCAGAGACATCTCTGTCTACAAAGCTTCATGCCATTGTAGAATCGACTTATATTCATTTTCTAGCATTTTTATGGTGTTTAAGCTTCTAAGTGATCAAATGAAAGCGTTGCTATTCAAAGGCTGAACCAGACACAGTTTATATTCAGTTTTTCTTCTAGACTTCTCTTATAGAAAGTAGAATTTGTGTTATTTTTCTCTAATATTTACACAAGTCATCTCAAATTGTCTAAATGGTAACAAAAGTCAGGATTAAGAGAAGACAGAGGGTAGCCATGCCTAGTGTTATTTCAGCTCTAGCAGCCTCATGCAAAGCACAGCTAATGTGAGCCTAGGGAGAAAGCGCAGACCTTGTTTTGCATTTCACCAAGCTATTGGCTATATGCAAAGGGACTAAACTACAAAAATTTTTAATTTTATGATTTCTATATATAAAATTTAAATATGCAATTTACAGATATTTTAAAATATCTGCTTCCAATTAGTTGCATAGACTACTTCTATAGTCAAGGGAAAGAAGACAACACTGTCATAATTCATTCTACCCTAAGTGTCTTAAGTTTCCCGTTATGAATCCCCCTGGAGATGTGTCTTTACTCTGTTAGCCACAGAGAGAGACAGGCAATTAGCTTAAACCAGAAGATGATTTTTTAAATGATGAAAGTTACGTGAAATGAATTCATCCTTTTTTTTAATATGGGAAGACAACATTATATTTCATCTCATACTGGTTACCTCAGCTTATTTTAACATTGGTGTTCATGTACTTGTTTATTTGTAATTAATTCAACAGAGGCTTACTAGATAGGAAATCACTATATTGTAGCATTTCCTAAATGCTGAAAACAACTCATAAGGAGAAAATTGTGTGGATTGTTCAGTTATCTTTTGAATTTAGTTGTTAACAAAGCAAGGATTAATACCAGTACAGGTTAAAGTAGCCAAATAAGCATTTTTTTTTCTGACCAACAGCTTCAATATTTTATTTTAACACACACATACACACACTCTGGAAAAAAAATAAAATGCTCAACAACAGCTTGATTAAATAAGTACTTGAAAGACTCAAAATTGGACTAGGATATAATGTCAGTTTAAAACCACTCTAGTAATTAACGTAATGAGGAAATTACATGACTTCTAGAGTCTTGGACTGCTAAGCTGTGTTATATGACTGGTCTTTGAAAGATACAGTATTCTATGGCAATTGTAAGCTTAATTATAGCACATTATCAACAAAGGGCACATATTTTTCTCTGCAACTTCAATAAAACCCAACCATCACCAACAGATCAGAAAAGGAATCAATGTCTTTTACATGTACAGCAACAAAGGCTCTCTCTCATTGTTCAGACACAAAACTGGTGCTGTTTTTTAATTATAATTTCTCACAAGCAGAAAAGGGAGTTCTCAGATCTCAGATGGCAAAAGGCAAGTTGTACAGAGATCAATAGTCACCCCAATAAAAAGCACATCATGCAGAAAGGAATATTGGGATACTGAAAGATATTTAGAGTCAATATTGGTCATTTTATCCTTTCAAATCAAAGCCATCTTTTTCTTTTCTTGTGGTTATTGGCAGGGCAGCTGTAATTTTCTGCTTGAAGGACTTGAACGCTCAGCTTTGGCATCTCCTTGGTCTTATGTGTACCTCAGAGGACGAGCTTCACAGAGCACAGCCCAATAGTTCACAGGATGCAGCAAATTAACAAGGAGTGTTGTGATTATATTATTAATATGGACCTTTACTTTCCCATACTTTGCCAGAAACTCACTACACGTAAATTTCCCTATAAAAAGCAGCCAGTAGTAGATTGCAGTAGTAATAGACAAGTAGTTTGGAGGGATCTAGTAAAACACAAAAGGAGGTAAATAGAGATACCCACTTCAAAACTGCACACTGTTGAATTTACGTATTTTTCACTGCCTAAGCTAGAATGCCAAACAGGTCACTTTATTGGCTTCTTCACTTGCCCATAAACCACACACTTAAGTTTGCAACTAGATGATCACTGTTTGCTTTAAGGACAGTGTGTAGCTCACTGTCTCTGCTTTAGGCTGGGCCAGGGCTAAAAGCAGATCACAGATGTTCTCTATTACTGGTTTCATCTTAGCCAAAACCAAGACATTTGCAGCAAGATTTTTTTCTTTGATTTTGTTTTTCAACTCTGATATCTCCGTATGTTGCCAATACTTTTTTAACACTACTAAGAAACACGCAGCTTAGACGAATGGTATTTAGAAGTATGCTTTGATTTCCTAGTTGCAGTTACCTGCCAGTGAATATTTGATAGCCATTCCAGAGGTCAGGCTCTAACCCAGCTTTTCCCCAAATCTTTTCAAGTTAAATGCATTATTCACATTAATAATGCTACTAAATTGTGCATTTCAGCATTGCCCTTCCTAAATTGCTTTTGACTTTGCAAAGCTTTCTTCTTCAATTCATTTTATGGAAATGTTTACAGTGGTAATTGAATTTAAGCTTTGAAATTAAATAAGGCAGCATGAAATCTTGGTTTATTTTGCCTTTTCAATGCTGTATTTAGGCTGCATTTTATCATTTAGGTAGCATTATCTAGAGCCTTGGTAGAATAATTGATTTTACTCTGGCCAAGTATAAGGAGATTGTTAGAAAGAGAGGCAGAATACAGAAGCAAGGTATCCAAGAAATAGGCAATAAATAGCTACAGCATGATTATTTCCTGGGATAAACTTTGTATGACAACATCTTCATTAAAAAGTACCAAGAATCCATCTGAAATGTAAATTAGTTATGGTTAAGATTTTATAGGACAAAAACATTTAATTGCACAAAATCCGTGAATTATGTTCCCTACTCTCTCTGTTAAGTCTTCAGTAAGAAAGGAGGGGTTAACTCGGTGTTCCAGATCTTATCTCTGAAACACAAAAAAATCATCACAACTAACAAAAATTGCTGGAGAAATTTCTGTAAACAGTTGAATCATGTCTGGCTCTAAAGCATTGCAAGAGGGTACTGTCAGTTCCTTTACTGCCTTGTAGTTTTTCTCTGTGTATAACTCCCCTGCAGATGAAAGTTAAATTGAATAATGACCCATTTCCTATTACAATAACAGTTTTTGATCTTGCTTCAAAGAATCTGGGAGTCTAAGCAAAAATTCTCTGGTTATTCTGAATTTTGACGTACATAGGATCTGAGTCTAAAGTACTTTTTATTACTGTATATTTACAGTGTAAATTTTGCCTTTACTTGATGCCAATAGCATCACCTTCTGAAAATGGCATGCATTAAATTTTAGTGGAAATATATTAGTTTTTCGTTGTTTTCAATTATTGATTGTTTTACCTAGCTATCCTTCCCACTTATTTGAAATAATGTTCTGTCTCTATTAGTGAAACAAAATTGTATTTTTCTTGCCCTTTCTTAAAATAGGCTACAAAATGGCTACAAAATTGGCTAGGTAAGAATATAGAACAAAAGGATGCAAATGTGTTTATTTACACGTTCTTCTTCCATGGCAGGGTTTCAAAATAGCATCCACTTTTTCATAATAAAACTGTGTGTTGTTTCTGTAGTTACATCTGAATTAGTCTTAGTCTCAAGCACAATTAGACACAGTTTTTGCCCCACAATACTTTCAGTCCTGACAAGACAAAACAGTGATAAAGAACATACAGATGAGGGAGAGATACGAAGTGACCTTGTAGGGTCAAGTATCTTTAAGCGGCAAAATAATACCTGATGTAAAAACAGATGAGGCAAAAGCCAGTGAAGGATGAAAGCGAAAGAATGGAGTGGAACTGAGTCTAATTCTATTTTCTGATAGCTCAGTGCATTATTAACTGACTGTGCTGTTTTATTAGCCCTGCACATTTGTTCCCAAGTGGTACTTCTTGACTAAGCAAGATACTTATATTTTCTTCATTTATCTGTCAAGATCTTATGAGTAAAATATACAAAGGTCTTGAAAACCTCCTCTTCACTCAATAGGTTTCTCAGTTTTCTTCCCTATCATTTTAGTCTTTACACCACTTTAAGAATGATGTGAAGCTGTATTACAAGACGCTAGTTGACTTCAGAACACATTTGTTCGAAATCTACTCTTCATTTTCTTATTCTGTTCCCTACATAAAATTGACAGAAACAGATCTGTTCCCAGCTTGTCAAACGGTGAACAGAAATTGTATCTTTTTTGTTAAGTAAATAATGAAATTGTGACACAAACACAAAGCAGTCGTGGCAAAGAAACCTCAAATTAATCTAAATTATACAGCAACAAACTGCCTTGCAGCTTTCTTCAGAGGAGGCAGCAACATGCTAAACCAGGCTGACATTTACCCAGCAGTAAGCAGAAAAAGGAAACAGTCCTATCTCAGCATGTTAAAGCATCACATAAAGTAGATATGCACATTTTTCTTGCTGTTCTGAATCTTAGGCTATTCGTTGGTTTCATCATGTGTTTTTTCCCAGTAACATCCCAATCATAGTTTAGTGTTTGTCTCAGCAGCATACTTAATATCTTGACTTTTTTTTGTTTTGTTTTTAGTTTCCATGTTAACTCAGGTGTGTCTATATAGCAATGTCTTGTGCAAGACCCTCTTTCCACTCAGCTTAATAACATTCATCCTGCTTGATCTTCAAGTAATGCAAGAGCAGTTTCCCTGCCAGAAAATATGACACAAGAGAAAAATCTTAGCAGAAAAGGTGAGAGAGAAGGAGAATATGAAAGAGAAATCACAGTAGGCAAAAAAATACTGCAATTTCTTCAATTATCTGGGTCTTGTTCAAGAGCACCTTGAGACTTGTAATATAGAGTGTCAGAGCAGGCTCTCATTGGAATTTTCTCACTGATTCTGGGCTGTATCTCTGTGTACATCTCCTCACAGGAGCTGAGACTTACTTGACAGGCATAAAGATAGAAATAGAGGCAAACTTTCTCAGAACATGGCCATATTTTATTCTATAATTCATGTTTGACACCAGGATTGAGCTGAGGTGATATCTGAGTTGACAGTGCTTGTGCTCACGTTTAATAGTTTTCTTTAAAATATGTCAGATAATAGATTATTTTAAAATAATTAATACTTTAGAAAAGTTAGTCCTTGGGATTACAAGAACTTCCTGCCTAATTATGTCCTGTACACAACCAAGTCTTAATTGCTTTTGTTGTTGGAATGATCTCCTTAGAATCTTCATGTTTAATTAACCACAAGATATATTAATCTTATTTCAACTCAGCCTTCCTTTGTTGTATAATTAAGCAGAAAAATACTTTTGCAATTAGAACTTAATTCTGTATAGAGATGGTAAAAAGAAAACACCTCTATTAAAAACCACATATCTGTTATTTCTAAGGCAAAAGTAAAAATGTTTGGACCTATTTTAATGGATCATCTCTTTTTGAGAGGTAATAAGAAATATAACAAGCTAAGAAAAGAAGAAGACTATCAGAATGTTTTTTAAAGGCCTTACTGCAGATGGTTAACAATCTCCTTTTGGCAACATCAGAAATACTACAAGGCCGTAACACTGTATTTATAAATATAGGAACAGAACCTCACTGTATATTTCTTCATCTGAATTTATTTTATTGGCTTCATTTCAGGATGTTCCTCGGTTTGTCTTATTAATACTTCAGTTACTCTTAACTCAAACACTGCCACTGTATAGCAGATATACAAATACTGTGGATTCAGTTTTGTGTTTTCCTACATAATGCTGAGCATCCTGAACTTTTAGAAACCTCAGTAGCACATTGGAGGAGTAGCTCAGGCTTGCTTCTTTGAATAAGTACCAGGCAGCTGATGTTGTTTCACAGAACCAAAGAACAAAAGTAGAAGATTTTTAGGAGGTGGTTTGTCGGCCCACTAGCTAACTTATATGGTGGTGTTAAGACTATAAAACTCAGTGACCAACTGAATTGGAAAAGCATGGATGCCTCCAAACTCAATAAGGGCCTCAGAGTGTAGCAGTCACATAGTTGAGAGTGGCACACAAACCCACCACAGAAGAAAACTGTATTGTTTTGAGCGTCTGTCATTGAGCCTGTGAAAGTTCTTCACCCACCTCAACATGATCTCTGGAAATACCACTCTTTTCTTCCCTATGTAAATATGTGTTGCATGCTAATACATGTACAGTGAATGGAGACACCCTGAACTAAAGCTTGTAGACATCACAACAATGGATCGCACATTAGGAGAAAGTGAGTGAAATCCGAGTGAGTGATAGCCTGATCATCAGTAGAGAGGTACCTAGTGACTAACAAATGAATAATACATTCATTTTGCTCCTTGATCTTGCCTGTGTCTTGTCCCTAGATCTATCTCCACTGGGAGGACTGATTTCCTCAAAATAAACCTCAGACCTGCTTTGAAACAGCTGCCGGTTTAGTTATCAGTGGCTGATCATTTTTCACAGCATCTGCCATCAAACCATTTATTCTTTTCACTCCCTCCAAGTACATATTGATATAAATTGCAAGACAACAGTAGGATTCACTTTGTGTTCCAAAAAACATCAGAGGGGTTGTTTTTATTTCAGAGAAGCTTAGAAGTCTTGTTTTCCAAGGTTCGCAGCAATAATTCATAGTCCTAGAAAATCTTTTGATATTAGAAATTAAATCTCTGTTTTATGAGAATTTCAGAGTTATTTGGGGTTATTATCAGAGACTTTTAACATGGTTCCCTTTATTTTCTTTATTCCGTGTCCAGCTGTACTTAACTTTGTGTTGATAAGACAGTCTGACTCTATCCATATGACCAAAATGGGTTTTGCTGTAATTCTAAGATAATTTTGCATTTAAAATACACATCATAAATAAAACACAAGAGGATGAATGAAAGGTCTTTTGGGAACTTTGCATGTCTGAGATACTTTACATCTCTTCATATGCATATGGGGAGGGTGCAATCTTTCTCCTTTTTTCACTATAAGTTTTAAAATTTACTGATTGCATTCCACTCTTACAATAAAATGTCATATAACGTTATCTGGTATCAGTTCTAATGGAGCAATAACAACACCCACTATCAGGGCAAGAGAGGATAGGTGGCAAAGGACCACAGTGTTGTAATTTTTGACACTCTGAAAAGTCAAACCTCAAAGGG
This sequence comes from Nesoenas mayeri, assembly GCF_963082525.1. Taxonomy (NCBI): domain Eukaryota; kingdom Metazoa; phylum Chordata; class Aves; order Columbiformes; family Columbidae; genus Nesoenas; species Nesoenas mayeri. Next base: position 4,694,809 of record NC_137542.1, read on the forward strand.
AATAATAGCATTCTGGAAAACAATTGAGAAATTGGAAAGAAATGTTGTCACGTTGAGTAACTTCTAAGTCTGTGATTTAAAATAGTCTGTTATCTATTATGGAAGCTAATTTGGAAGGTGGAAATTGTGGCTAATCAATATACATTGCAGTCTTCCCACATTGCATGAGCCTTTCCACTTTGTTTTGACTGAAACAAGAAATAAATACTGGGAATTAGATTTTATTTCTTACATTTAAAGATATAAGCAAGTTAAATTTTAATGCAGAAGAAAATAAATGAAAACATTAAAATTAATTATTGAAATTTAATCTGTTCCTCAGTTTTATAGATAACTCTAAATCTCATTTGAGCATTGCACTTCAGCTATTTAGGCGATGTAGTTAGTCTTTAAAACTAGAATAGAGACTTCGTATGGGGAGCTTTCCAGACATCATCTGTCACTTTGCATTGTATCACCCCATTATTTCACAGAATAAAAGGAAATGCATAAAAAGATACTCAATGCCATGATTCTAGAAAAAAGGCATTGTTTATAAAATTCAGATGTCTTCACTGAACTGCACTTGATTTTAATTGTCATGTAGCAGGGATAAAAGCAAAGGCAGACAGTTCTGTTATTTTGTTATACTAGTTAGTTTATCACACTGACTTTAGGACCGCATTGCTCACAGAAGACCGTAGGAGCTGTTTGGGAGGATTTTTACAGCTCAGGAACTACTCTTAATTAACCTATTGCAGTAAAGTAGTTTATTTTTTTTCCTTATATCTGATAAATCCTCCATGTGTGTGTCTTCATCTTTCAATTTTTATATATTTCATATCTGTGAATGCATTGTGCTGTATTTCACATTGTATTGCTGAAATACCTTCACCTTACAATGAATTACTTACATGAGCAATTAAGCAAGTAGCCAGAACAACACATCTTATGTTATTACTTAATTGTTTCATGAGCCATATTTCTAAACTCTTAAATTAGCATTATATGTCACAGTGCCAAGCAATCTTCACAATAGTGTTTAATTTATTAAGTAAAATTGCACAGAGAAATTTATACTTCATAAAGAACAGAAGAGCTATTGCATAAATGGACAAAAGGTGTTTTTCCACAGAAGAATTTTTTGGTGTTACTGGTGACCAATGGAATTTTAAAGACAGTAACAGTAACTATGATTTGTATGAAAGGCAATATTTTTCAGCCTGATTAAATAAATGACTGGAGGATAGTCAAGATGCTGACAGCAAGCTATATATAAAAAGCTTAATTTATTGCAACATACAAGCATGTTTCTGGAACATTGAAGAGTAAGTAGTCAAGGCATAGAATATGATTAGCTAAGCCCACCGTAAATGTTAGCATGGGAGGGCGGTGCGAAATATTTGAAATCTGATTACTCAAGTCTGCATGACTTTCTTAGTATCAAAACCACCATTATTAAATGCACCTGCTTTAATAGTATTTCTAAAATGTCATTGCCCGATCACACTATGCAAATAAGGATGACATGCAGAATTTAGTGTCGAATTACAAATATCCCAGGAAGCATAGCTGAGCGGATAGAGAAGTGTGATCTCTGTAACTTCATGCAACAAGAGCTTCAGGTATTTTTTTGTGAGAACTCATAAGAATCTCTTGCTCATACAGAAGCTGAAAGATTTTTCACTCTGCTGTGTTTCACTCTAGTTGAGGTGAAATCACTTTGTATTAGCTGAAGCTCACAGTAGCAAAAATGTGTGATTTAGGCCAAGATGTTATGAGGAAATACCGAATGCTTGACACTGTGTTGTAGCAATATAAGCTCCTATGGTATAATACTTATGGAGGAAGCTCGTGGGAAGGAGGAGAGGCAGTAGAAAATTGATGTGGAAATAAGAGCTTGTCCATCCAACAAAGAACAAGCAGGTGTTCATATATTTTCTGTTCTTGTCATCACTTGGAGGAGGAAATGCTGCCTACAAGATGTATTTTTTCTAGATGTTTGCGGCCTTTTTAGCTGGGATGAAAGGTTTGATTTGTACAGAGCATCAATGGATATTGCATGGATGCTGCAAATTAATGTTGAAGACCTGTTTAAATACCTTAATTTATAGTTTAATCTTTTCATCATATTTATTTTGTGTTATTTGCTGTACATGTTTCCAAATTAGCACATATTTGTGCAAATATGCAAACTTTCAACAAATATGAGCATATTTATAAATTATTTAACGCTTCATCATAGCATTATAAATACTTTTTTTTTTTTTTTTACCGAGTTTTATACACATTCAACAATTATTGTGCTGTCCATCCCACATACTGAGTAATCTTCAGCAGTGACTCATCTTCCTTTTGGTTTTGTGTGAGTATCGGTGCTCCCAAGTGTCACCGCAAACAAGCTCCAAGTGCTCTCCAGGTATTTTAGGCAACTCTGCCTTTCTGAGAGCACCAGAGTCTGAAGACACTGCTGGCTGGAATTTTGGATATCTGTGGAATGACCTGGTGAGTTGCTCAGAACCCTCAGCAGAAGCTGCACTACCTGCTTTTCACCAGCTTCACAGGCTGAAGTCTGTCCTCATTCTGCTTGCAACACCTCTGTAAGAAAGGTGTTTTCCCTGTTTCCCTGGCTGGAAAATTAAGTTTGCAGGGTCTGAATTTCCTTTCAGAAGCCACAAATGACCGTGGCTGTTGCTGGGTTCCTTTGAGGATGAAGAAGGTGTTGCAAGGTCTGACAAGCTGTTGTTGATTAGCTGCATCACAAGGGGTGAAGTGGTGACTGTTGTTTTTTTGCAGAAGGCATTAGAACACAAAGATGATGGTCAGATTCATTGATTTGATGCATCAAGTTAGATTGCATGATACATTGCAGTCACACGCTGGTCTCACTGCCAGTATAGAAATTAAATCAGAATTACCCTGCTGAGGTGGGGAAAAATGTTGTCACTAATGGCATCTGTACTTCTTTTCAAATTTGTGGAGAGATTTTGCTCAATAGCTGTAATCCACACCTTTGCACTCTGTCTACCATGCCAAGATTGTGGGATTTAGCAGGCAGATAAGGGTATCCTGAAGTGCATATTGATTTTATAATGTTTGTCACTTCCAAGACAAAAAAGGGCAGAATCTTTTAAACACTTTAACAAGGAAAAGTAACACAGGTGCCAGACTCGTGTTAAAAGTTAAGTCAGTCTTACTACAGAAAAATGCAATACAATCTACCTACCCTGAAAAATAATTCATAGTGAGGTAACCAGTTTGCCTTGAAACAACAGTAGCCTGAGTCATGTTGCAACGTCCTACTACAGTTTTCTTGTGGATGCTTCATCCCTTATAATAAGCAAAGATTTGCATTTTTATGCCTTTACCACTTGTCCTCTTGCCTCTTGTCCTTTCATCCATCTTGGTCAGGCCAATGTTTAGTTCAGGCTCCTCATCATTACATTTGTCAGCGCCAGCATGAGCAGCCGTGAGGTTGGTTATCTGCCTCCTCCTCTCCATATGCCTCTACATGTGGATTGTAACTCCATGCAGAGGCCACCACCTTGCTGCTGGACGTCTCTTTTCCAGACAGGTATCTGACATTTTTGTGGCACCGATGCTCTTCTACTGCAGTACTTCCCAAGTCCTCCACTCCTTCCATGATGATTCCTGAAGAGCATGGACACCTACTCACTGAAAGTAGGGGGAAGATACTTCATTTTAATAGCAAGAGTTGCTTCATTATATCGGGAAGATACAATAACTAGGGCATGTTAGTTTGGAAGGAGTACTCAAGGCATCCATGGCAGTGGAGTCCTCTATCGCTAATTCGTATTTATCACTGCAGCTAGCCAAACAACGTACAAGTTTTTGTCTCTTTTTGCATTTGCACAATCACAAAGCAGCCAAATGCCAAGAATTCAAATCAGCCATGCTGCATACACTGTGACTATTCTGCACTGATATGCATCCAATGCTCATATGTCAAAAGAGGAGCAAAATTACAAAACTAGAGAAGTCTGAGCATTCATTAGTCCCACACAGATAACTTCAGGAAAAAGACTTGATTTTATAATAATCAGTTTAGTATAAGGGAAACCAATTACAGCATGTTACATCATAACTCATTTCTATTTTACAGCAGATGAGTTTGTTACCTTAAAAATTAAATGCAGTTATATGTATCTAATATCTGGTTATGTTAACATATTTCTAATCTGTACTTAAATGCAAGTGGGTGCTGTAATAATCAGATCTCGGCAGGAGGGTTTATGGTGGCGAGCTTGTTACATGTAACACATGCTAACTGATAAGTCAAAAATAGTGAACAATTACTTTTTAAATACTTTACGGATACTGTTGCTTTTACTCCTTAGTGGGCAAAACCAGCACAGTTTAATTTTTAACATAATTAAACAGATTGCAATACACACAACGAGGAGTAGGCTTTTACATTGCTATATTTCATTGGTAAAACTGGTTTGGAAACAAATTACAACGCAAATAGACAGTCTAACGAGAACACTCCTAATTGAGCAGCTGTGGGAGCTAAACCTTTATTTTGTGCCTGTCATGGTGTTGTAGCTGCTACAACAACTCCCAGCTTTGTGTCAGACTGTAGCAGTGGAACAAGAGACACACAAGGCTAATCGGTGTGCTTTTGGGAACTGAGAGTAAGACATGACATATTCTCCTTTGGAGCCCAAGAATACTGCACTGATTTACCTGCAAAAGGCAGAAGAAGGTGCATGTCTCACTATTCCTTGCATGAGCTTACAGATGAGAGACAAACTTAAGCATAGTTGATATACATACAGTTTTGAACTGCTGCTTTTTTTATTTTGCTGTGGATAAAAGAATAGTTTCTTAGGATGTTCCAGCAACATATGTCAGGTAGGGCTGGACTGTCTGCTTAGCTATGAGTCTTGTCTGCATGTGTGCAGAAACACCCTTAGAACAATTGGTGTAGAACTTGGTGAAGATAAAATTATTAGTGCTTAGGGAGAGAAAAAGGTATGTTGTATCCTTTCTTATTGATTTGCTTTTCTGTTTAAAAAAAGACTTAGTACTTCCAGGAGTTTGTGCAGATAAAAATATATATTGCAGAGCTCTGCATTAAGTAGTACATAAACATACTGGTAAGTCCCATCCCATTTATTTTAGTTCAGCACTTTCTTCTCAAAAAGGTTAGTTCCGTATTTCTCCAGGATCATTACATTTCATCTGCTGTATAGAAATAAACCTAATTTATCTGATATGCAGCTTGAGAAACTATAGACACTATGAACAATTAAATGCAATCTGTATGGTACTCAGAACATTTCTTATTGTTGTAGTGGTAAATTTAAGATGCACATGATACAAGTTACGTGTAACAATGCACTTTTCAACAGATTGGATGCATTTTCAGTGCCTGGTAAAATTTTATGAAGCCTTTACTTTTTTGTCTGATTCTGGCCTAAATTTTTTTTGTTCATTTTCAGAGGAGTCACAGTGGATCAAGTAAGAGTAAGTGCATGTAAACTGGTGCAGAAAGCAATGATAAAAGAAGGATAATCCTACAATATTCCAAAAATATTTGAGGAAGCACCAAAGCGTATAATGAATAACATATCATTTGCATGCATCAGCAAGAATGTAGCTGAGGCAAGGTTTGCAGATGAAACAGATGTTCCTTATGTAGCCAACTGATATTTTAACTATCATTAACAGGAAAGTCATGTTCTTAATTTTGTCAGTAACCCCTACTTCGAAGGAATACCAAAGCATTTGTGGTTATATCTAATGGGCCAGCATAGGGCTAAGTGTATCCTGTTGCTCTTAGATTTACTCTGAAGGCCAAAAATGAAAATAGTGTAGAAAATGAGAAAATGGAGCTGCACTGACTAGTGATTCACTTCTAATGATATTGAACTGTAAACTTGTAGAATAGTTTGAACTTGTCTGGTAAGGTTTCAGCTGTCTGCTCGCTCCATGTGCTGTCACTATGGGTGCTCAGGGGTAGGTGCTGTTGTCACAAATGTTCTCCAGAAGATGCTTTCCATACTGAAGCTCTAAGAGTCAATTAATCATCCCAGTATTGACAAATACTGGAACGCAAAAAGGGCTTGTGCCTGTGCAAAGTATTTCATCCTATGTGATTCTGTGTTTTGTTCAGATCAAGCATCAGCAGCTACATTAAACCTTCTAAATGCAACTACATTGTTTTCTGATTATGTATGGCTATGGCATCAAAGGCCTGTGAAGGAAACATTAAATATAGACTAAAGAAAAATAATGTAAATATGTGGTTTTAAATTTTCAGATGGTTTCAGTTAAAAATATTAGGGAGTTAATATCATCCAGTATCCAATATCCAATATCCATCATCCAATATCCAATATCCACCTCATTGACATGATAAAGAAAATGAAACTTCCTCAAGCTATGCCTGTGAGATCTTAGGTACAATGGCCTCATTTAGAACATTCACACAATCCTGCAGGGTTTTATTGTGATTTTTTTAATTAGATCACCTACATTATATCTCTTGGTTTTTGATTTCCTGTGCTTCAAGAAATTAACTTTTTCTACTTGCTTTCAGCGTTGTTTTTCTGTTTTAAATTTGGTGCTTCTTCCATGTGTGCTTACAACTGATCACAGTCAAATTTATCATAGATAAACAAACAAATAAATGAATAGTCATATACCTTATGCAGGTACAAAAAATGTTGCAATAAGGATTAATCTCAGTGGACAAATAATTCAGAATTTTGGTGGAAAAATGAATTAAGAAGTATCTTTGAGAGTATGCTTGTGTAACCCAAATAGCAATTACACAGATCAGGAAATGTGAAAATTGTGAAGAAAAATGCAGTATATTTTGAATATACATATCTGAGTATGTAAGTATACATACATGTGTGTGTATATATATATATGTATATATATATATATGAGTTTTTCTATAACAGAAGAACGTTTTGGCTAAAAAGAGCTTTCAGCACACAAAAAGGAACTTGCCAAATGCATGCAAATGCACTGAAAGGATTTCCTTCTTAAAAAACTAGGTTGTGTGTCAAAAGCTGGTACAGAATTTCTTTTAGAGTTCTCAGCAGGCCTCCCATGATCCATTTGTGTAGCGTCACAAGTGAGTCACATTCCTTGCTACCACGTGCATCTGTGACGTTGTGCCATGCTCTGCTGAGCTTCAGCCAGCAAAACAGTCTCTACAGGCTGCTCCTCCCACCTGCTGTCCAGAGCTGGTGCCACCTTACAACATCTCAAATAAAAGCTCTTTCAACATCCTGCCACTGTAGAGACTCCAATTGGCTTCTGAGCAGCCAAAATGCAGCCAGACTTCTGCTTGCAGATACTTTAACTACCATCTTAGTCAATAAGGCTTTCATGAAGTATGTGAAGTCCCAAGAAAATGGAAGGCATTGTGTGGAGTTTCTTTGGTTGCTTTTTAAATGGCAGTTGTCCATTTCACATGTGCATTATTTGGACAAGTGCAATAAAACTGCTCTTCTTTAAGGTTTCTTTTCCAGTTGTATATGTAACCAAAAACAGAAGCAAAGAAATGCAGAGAAGATAACTTTAAAAGCCTCTGATCTTTATGCTCTTGTTCACCAGCATAATTAAAGACATGCTTACCAAGTGTCTCATTCAAACCAAAGTACAAAGTGTGCTATCAGCGTAGGAGCATCATCTCAACCTCAGAAACAAGTTACTGAATACAGCAAATAGTATCAAGGTTCATACAACTTGATTGCATTTGTAATTCTGGAAATACAGGGAATTAAGATATTGGCTCTTTTGTTGTTGTTAATTTAGGAATTACAGAGTGTTTTAAAAAGATTGACCCAATTGGAAATCACTATATGTCTGCAATTGGGTCCGTCTTTTTGAAACACCCTGTATTTGCTTCATCCACAATATTACAAGCAAAACCCCTGCTGTGAAAAGAAAAAAAGTGTCCACTCTATAGTTACTCTTGTTCAGGATAGAGTATGGACCCTTTACCATGGAGGGACACAAAATACTTTTAAATCAGAGTAACCCCCAAGTGTTTATGTGAATGCCCTTGCTTCCCGTTAGGCAAGGTCCTTCTAAAATTGGAAGTATGTATAGGAAGAGCTTCATCTGCCTCATGAATGCTTTTGCAATTTAAAATGACTGAATTATCTAACTTCAATAGTCTTGGGGGCTGATCTGTAGTTTTGAGGTGGGATCTGTGGTGTGTGATATTAAGAAGGTCAAATTCACTGAGCTAGTAATTTCTTGTGAACACAAGATCTTTAATGACTGCACCTGTGTGCAGTGCCTATAGCCAAGATTTTCATTGAATCTTAAGGAGATAAGAGCATTAGTACATGCAAAGGAGGTTAATTAGGCCCTTTTTTACGTGTTTTGGGGCTAACACAAGGTACTGTTTAATCCCAACTGAAATGCAGTGCAGTACTTGCTCCAAGCAGGATATTTTCACCCATTTCCTCGAAGCCTTTAAATCTGGTCAGTTTAACATGAAATTCTGGAAAAACATGGCAGTCATATACACGGTGGGTATAACCTTAGGAGTGTCTTTTTAACCTTACCTTGCCTGGACCTTTCTGTGAAGATGTGCTGGGAATCAGGCAGTGAGGAAAAATACTTCAGATGCTGTTGCTGCTCTAAAACAATATGTACTTTCTATTAGGGCCTGTGTTCTTTTGAAATACAGTTTGCTCTGAGAAAAATGAACGTTTTCACTATTGGATACCACAGCAACTTTGAAAATCATGTTCTGTTACTGAGTCATCTCCTATAAGCACAGTAAACTGTTGTAAGTCAGTACACAAATTAATGATGATTTGCATTATAGTAATAGAGGTATATTTTCTGCTGCCTGCAGAGCAGATAGTTAGGAAACAGTCCACTGCATGGAACCACCATGCACGAGTGAGAGACATCCACTTACAATCGGAGGAGAAAAATCTATAAACTGCACAAGGGTAATTTTTTACTTGAATTCTTGATAGAAAACTCTACTTAGCAGATAGCCCCCTGCCGTGATAAGCCGAAGATCTTTTATTTCTGTCTGTCAGCCAATGTAATGCTTTGCTTTCTAGTGGAAGCCAATGTATGGTATGTTTTTATCTTGAGTTTTTCCTAGTAGATGCAGTTGGTAGATGTTCAAGTTTACTTCTCTGATTCATATGTTTAAAATTATTTTTTAACCACCCAAGTATGAAAGTGGATGTGTCACAACATCTCCCACATGCTTGAAGTTGACTCAAAAATCCTGGTTTTGCCAAGCCTTCCTCAAATGTGCAGATTCCTTGACAGCGAACACTGAGCTTTAATAAATTAGGCTTATACACACCTGACAGAGCAAGGACTGCAGAAGCAATTTAAAAGATTAATCTTTGAGAAGATAGCATTGGGAACACAAGGGAAAAAACAAAAAAAGAAAGAAATATCTGATGGATGTACAAGGAAAACACATTGCCCGGAGCTGAAAGTATGTTCTCTTTTATTTAATGCTGTGATTTCACTGGCTTCTCTGTGTGTTGGTGCTCAAAACTTTTAAGTTAAGATGTTGACTTCATTAATAATTGATAATCTCCTATCTTTCTGCTGTTTTGTGGCAGACCAGACTTCATCCTCTGTGGTATGTGTGCAGCTTTTTGTTAGCTGTAACAGATGTCAGTAGGGGTATTCTGCTTCAGATATTACTTTCTTTGGGATCCAGCCTTGTTTATTATAGAAAATAGTTATGTTTTTTGAGAGGACTGTGTTTTCCAGTCATAGCTGTATATTTCTCTTCTACTCTCTTTGGTTCAAAAAATGGTTGTTTTCTTCCTTTTCAAAAACGTTGGTTGCAATTAGTTGTAGTCAAAGTACTCCCAGGGAATTTTGGCACTTAATTTCCCTTCGTATGTTGAAAAATTACTGAAATGTTTTTACTAACTTGCTCAGTGTGAACATGACATAACATTTCTTGTCTAAACCCTTAATATGTTAAGTATGGAAATGAATAAGCATATAAAAAAAGTGTGCATGTGATTTCTTTGTAGTTTTCTTCCATGGAAGTACTGTAGAGTGTACTGAAGAATCTGTTGGAGGTCGGTGAGTGAAAAAGACCAAGCAGGCTCAGAAAGTGTGTGCTTGCTCGCAAATGGTCTATTTCATCTAGTTTGACCCTTGAATGGTGAAGATTCTCATTACTGCCTGATCACTGATGGGATCTAGGGGTATCAAAAGAGGGGCTCGAGCTGCAGATCCATTTCTGTGAACCTGGAAGTGTTTTGTCCAGTGTCCTCTGTGGGAACCATCAGTTTTAAAATTGTTTCCAATCAGGTAAATCCTAATTTTTTTAACTTTAGAAAACTGTTTTTGGATCCTATTGTAGTGTTAGATGAGAGTCTGAGATGGATATATTTACACACCAACATTCTGCATGATAGGGTCAGGGTGAAAAAGTAAGAGCCTTTTCATTTTATAAATCTAAAGAGAAATAATTAAATAATTATATTATTTAGGGCTAAGTCGAGTTGTAGGGGCCAGTCACAGATAGTCATTCTCCTAAGGAATATGGTCTATTGAGACATAAGGAGAGATAGTCAATTACAAAACAGACATAACTTCAACTCCAAAGATCTATGTCCACAGACCTCCAGTCTTCTGTGTCATTTTCAAACTGAGAAGAGTACGGATAAGCTTAGAAAATAATTTGTCTGTATTGATTTATCTTCTTGTCAAATCGTCAATACCCCTTTGATTATTTATGTAGCTACACAAAGGATGGAATAGCTGTGAACTTTCTAAAAAATGCAAAATCTTTCAACAATTGAGATGCTCTTTCAATTTTTATGAAAAGATATTAAAAACATTCTAAGTGAGAAGGCAGTATTTTATTTTTTGTTATTAAATTGAATTTAAAATCTTTCAGCATTCATAGTTTTATACCTGTTCTTATGAAAATGAAACATCTTCATAGATAATTTTTAACTTCGCCAATAGAAATTTATACCACTATTAAAATGATCAAACCTTTAATCTTATAAAAACTACCATTCAGACTTCAGAGACAAATCAATTTTTGATTACTTCTAAATAGTAAAGCTCTGATTTCAGATCAGCTTTACTTAATATTGAATTTAATACGGTGCAGTTTAAACTAACTGCTACTGTACCTTGTGTGTTCCAGTTTAAAATCTGGATTTGATCAGTTTTCAAATCCATTTAATCCAAATTCCCTGTTGAAAATTCCTATGGCATTTCCCGGTCAACAAATTTTTGTGGAACTTCCATCACAAAAGCTCTATAATGGAATATATGGGGAAAATGTTAAAAGTTATTCAATTGTTACTCTTATCTGGAATCTGTGAGTCTCTTCTAATGACCCTTTATTTCCTTACCTGAGTCAGAAACCGAACCTGGGCCAGGCAAGCCTTACAGCCAGATACTGACCATCTATTTCAAAAGCATACTTTTCTGTCTTACATCTCTTAGGATGTTTTGTGTTTTTTTCCTGCTTTTCCATTTCTGACAGTGCAAAGTGATTTGGTTATTTTTGTAAAACTTTAGGGGAACAGGAAAATATTTTTCCCATATAACTCTAGGCTTGGTCAACAATTTTACTGAAGTATTAATCCCTTAAATCGGTCATGCCTTGTGCTTTCCGCACACTCCGCAGTAGGTGAAGAGCCGATAAGCGTTACAGGGTGTTTTGAAAGCCAAGAAAATATGTCTGTGTCAGATCAAAGGCAAAACTGAGTCCCAGGGTTGAATATGTTCTGCCAGTAGCCTAGTCTTATTTTGACCAGAGGTCTATTTACGAAGCTCTATAATAGGGGCTCCAGGGTGTCCTTTTGACTAGTAACGGATAATCTTTCTTATGTCCTGGAGAATGAAGATTAACAAACCTTTTAATTGTATCCAAGCCAGTACATTACAAGATTATTGCCTTAGAAATGCCAAGCCACTTAGTCTAAAAGGAAAGAGAAACTTAACTTCTTTTCTAAACCTGAAAAAAACCACTTCTCTAGCTAAAAAAGCCAAAGCCAACTCCTAGATTGTAATGTAACAATTTGATTTTATTTCTACTGGTCACTCATAGTGTATCACTGGTAACAAAAGCCTGTCCTAACATTTTGGGGGAAAAACACACACACACACAAAATCTTACTGTTGTTTTCAAAGTCTGGTAGCACAGTTTTGACATTTTAGTTTGCAGCATCGTATCCGTATGAAACAGGTTATGCATAATAATCCTGGATGACAGATGGGCAAAGTCTTCCTTAAAAAGAATGGCTGAATGATGCTGCATTGGCTGCATTTCCTATGAAAATAAAAGTCATGCACTTAGAGCTTTTAAATACAAGGAGGGACTTTCAGCTTAAACCCCACTTATCCACTTACCTTCTAAGCAGAATTAACTTTGCTTACAGGCAGGTTTTGGTTAGTATTTCAACAGTTCAGTAGTTATATTAATTATTAGTCACTTTGCAGTATTTTATGTGCAAACTTACTTCAGTTTACTTGTTGATCTATAGCCCACATACTCATATGTTATTGGGACATTTTTAGGTACTGCAGAAAATATTTGCAACATTATTAATTGCCTGAGAAAAACTGACCAGGTGAATAATGAACTTCCAAATTATCACCATTATTTTTCATTTTAAAAATAAAATTAGCTGTTCATGCGTAGGTGAGTTCATTTATGATTCCAACATTTTTACAAAAAATATTTATCGGTTCTCCAATAAAAGGAGCACCAGCATCTCCTTCCTATCATTTAGTATCTTATTTACTTTCCCTACGAAAACCAAGTTGCACTAATTCATTTGTGGGGAAGGATTTTGCTTTCCCATGAATTGCTTCACCAGCCTTTGATTTCAGTTTAAAACCCACAATGCACCAGAAACCTAAGACAAATGAAATCTGAGATACTTATATTTCTCCTGGTTGCAGTTCAAACAAAGCTGACGCTATTTCAAAGTACTGGTAGAAAATCTTAATTTCTTCACTCTTCACGTTTCTGGTTATCAAGTGTCAGTCTGAAGTTTATAGTTAAATAGAACACATTTTCCCTGCTTAAAATCTAAGTTTTCTTTTATGTGTGTTTGCTAGTATTTTGCTGCTGTTTTACCCACTTCTGCACCTGAAATTCCCTGCACTGGGACAGAGCCCACAGCACTGGCATGCAAATTACTGATAAATTTGTTCATCAATGTGTTGTATATTTTAGTAAAATGAGAAGAGATAATAGAATTAATTTCTTGCTGTTCTCACAAGCTAGAGAGAGTGGATCATGCTCATCTCACATTTCAGGATGATCTGTTCCTTATTCATAGATTAGAGGAAGGACAACCAGAAATTGATATTGTTGACATTGTTCATAACTTTTTTTTAATTCTTTTTTTGGTAAATGTTCTTTTCTGTGTTTTATTTTCACCTTTAGTCATAATCAAAAGCTTTTGATCAAAAGCTATCGGCATCGTTATTGTTAGTACAGCAATAACCATTTTAAATTATACTTTCCAGGAATTACACTCCTGAAAGCTACTTCTTATTATCATCCTGCTTCGTGCAATTTGTGCCTTTAAAGGCATGCATCATTACGTAAAGAACTGAATGCAAACGAATTTTTTTACCCATTTCCATATTGATTTCTAGCCATAACTAGGTGCTGGGATCAGCAAATTGCTTGCACTAATGTTCAGCTGAAGACCTTGACAGAATTGTCTAATAATACACTACCTGTGTGTTGTATCATGAACTACTCACAATCATATTATTGGGGTTTTTTTATCTTCTTTTTTTTTTTTTTTTTAATGGCAACCTATTGTTTTGTCCTTGGCTTTCCCACAAGAACTCCAGTTGATTGATCTAACACAGAATGGTATTACAGATTTTATCAGCTCTTCAAGCATACTAATGCAGCTCAAAAGCTGCTTCTAACTCCACCAGATGTCTAAGCCTTCTTAATCACTGGTAATTTAATGGACTATTTTTAAATATCGTCATCAAGGACTGATAAGCTTTGAATATTCTATAACATATAGAGAGACTATTGCTATTTTATTAGTGTTTTCTTGACTGTTGGTGACCAGTGCAATTAACTATATTGTCTCTACTAAAGTCCTTTAATCACATTTATGGTAAAAATACTCCCATACACATATGTGAAATATTCAGTGTTAGGAGAAAAGGTTACAGATTTAATCACCATTGATGTTATAATTTCAAAATACTAATTTTTTTATTTTTTTATTTTTTTTACTTCGAACTATGTTCAGACTGGACATACTGGGTACAGCCATTTCCCATGAGGACATGAATACTCCCTGATAAGTTATGGGAGTTACCAACACTCACAGAAGTCATTCCAGTTTGCAGAATCCGTATGAAAACAGTATTATCTTGTGTGTGCTGCAGGCAGGATTTACCAATGTGCTGATACTAGGACTGCAGAACATCAACTGCCTTGAGTTCCCATAGGAAATGAGTAACAACTCCCTTTGGCATTTTTGAAAATCCAAATCCTAAGGCTAAAATTTCCTGCCTTTTTTTTTTTTTTTTTTTTCCTATTTTACATTTTAGGTTTGAGATAGCAATAAAATGAGATTAGTCATGGTTTAGTAAAGTGTAGTTATAAAAAGTTTCTCCGTGAGAAATAGATGCTGCTTTTAAAATGGCTGTGCAGCTGATCAAATATATCTGAGTTATCTGAATTTTTACTAAAATGCTGAAAAAATCAATAGTAATTCAGGTGGATTTTTTTTTTCTTTTTTTTTCTTTTTTTTCCTATAATACCTAGATAACTATTACTAAGTACATAAATACATTAATGAAGGATTCAAACAGTTTGTACTATTTAAGAAGTAGCTGCTCCTTAAGAATTTCCCATGCAAGTGAAGTGACGTGTGAGCCTGTGTGTGTGATTCACTTTAAAAATTCCAGAATAATGGCCTGAGATCTATTTTGACAGTCCATGCAGATTTCACACCCCAGGTTCTTGAAATTGTATTGGGGACAGATGACAGTACGTGGTATTCTTTTTAACTTGTTATGTACAGTTGCTGCAGTCAAAAAGGGATTCAGAGGGAAACAAGTTAATAAGCCTAGAGGACTACAGACCCTACATGTATTGTGGCATGATGTTAAAATAATGTTAGAGGTCTAAGGTTAAACTGAAAAAGAAGCAAGAAAAACAAATGCCCCATTTTTAAAGAAGAAAAAAAATGGCACTCCAATCTTTATTTCATCTGAAAACAACCCATTTTAATTTTAAACATGTGCTAGCTAATACAGACTTAATTAATATAAATACATTTTATTTTATTTAAAAAGAATGAAAATCCTTTTTCATGGAACATTGAACAAAATGTTCTCGAATTCTTCTTCATATGAATTGTTGTGTCTTCTTCTAGAGCATTTCTTTTTGTCTGATGACTTATTTTCTTACTGTAATTTTTTTCAGGTTTTATTAATATTTACCCTAATAGTGTACATTTAAGTGACTATATTAAAAACACTATGCTACATATACTGCTGCAATACAAGTTAGATTTCTTTACCAAGAATGTATAGTTGCATGATTGTTTTTTTCCTTTGAAGATTTTAGATGCAACTAGGCCTGATGGATTATAGCTGCTTAATTTTTCTTTTTTTTTTTCATATAAGCCTTTGTAAAACGGCATGAAATGAGGAGCTTCATAGTTTATGAACAACAATTGTTACTGAAATGTTATTAGAAACATATAGATATCGCACATCTGTGGCAAATGTACTGTACCATCACCAGTTTTCCTATTATATCTAGTATTTGTGCATCGAGAATGTTAAGCACTTGCATCTGATGCAATAGGATAAGGACAGCTGCAGTTCTGCCTTTATGCTGTAGGCAGTGCAAGCCTGTCCCTCCTTTTCTTAGACTTGGGTGCAGTTAGCAAGTATCTGAGTGTGCCACTTTACCCAGCGAAAATCATGGGAGTCACAAGTTTTTAAACGAAGATTAAATAACCCTGAGTGCATTACACTGTCTTAGTGAGATTCAGGTGCCCAACCACGAGTCTCTATCACTACATTAAGCATCTCAAAATATCTGAGACCTCTTTACAAGAGCAGCAGATGTGATAGCAGATCTGCACCATGGTGTAATAGCAGCTGGAGACTATGCAGGCCTTCTTTTTTCTGCCCTTTGAGGGTAAGGATTGCTCCCATCTTGGCAGTGCTCCCCTCTTATTCTCACAGGTGTTGGATCTAGGTTTCTTTCTTTTTGATCCATGGTGCTTTTAGTCTGAGGGACTCCTTTATTTTCCAAATAGAGCAGGACTACCCAGAATTTAATCAGAATTATCTGGAAACAAGTGATTAAAAAAAAAAAATACAACACCAGAAAAATAAAAATATGTCAGAAAAAAATGAGATCTCTAAAATTGCAAAAAAAGCTGGGCATAGGATTAGCTATACTGGGAACAGAAATAAAGGGGACAAAAATGATCATTTTAAATAATTATTTAAAAACATTATTCAGCTAACCTGAACTCTCAGCACACCTTACACCTCAACTGTCTCCTTTGCGTCTTCGAATTGAAGCTGAGATTGTATGTCCTGAGAGGACGAGATCCACAGCTGAAAGTCAAGTGAGCCATCTCAACATTATCTTCATCATGAAGTAGGACCTGGTGCCCCCTGCATTCTGAGGGTTCTTTGTTCTCCTTTAACATTACAGAGTAGATAGGGAGTGTGTTATTTTTACAAACTGTCTTCACTTTTCATGCTTTGGTTCACATGATGGAGTATCCTCATGGGGCATGAAATGCAATCCTTGCAGATGAAATTAGGCCAAAAGACATGCTTCAAAAGTTGGCCAAGAGTAGCTGAAAGTAAAAACCCTGCAGCACACACTATGTAGACATCCTGTTCTCCACATCAGCTGTTTTGCCTCACAGGTCTGTGCTCATTGCACTGTGCTGCTTTTGAGTGTAAATGCAGTCTACCTGTGTTTATTGGGTTAGCTGTCTCCAATGCTTCCACACATGGATCTCATGAAACCTACCCCCATGAAGCAGGTTTCACAAGGCCAAGTGCTGGGTCCTGCACTTGGGTCACAACAACCCCAGGCAGCACTACAGGCTGCGGGGAGAGTGGCTGGAAAGCTGACAGACAGAGAGGGATCAGGGGGTGTTCATTGACAGCCTGAGCCAGCAGTGTGCCCAGGTGGCCAAAAAGGCCAACAGCATCCTGGCTTGTATCAGGAATAGTGTGGCCAGCAGGACTAGAGAAGTGATTGTGCCACTGTACTCGGCACTGGTGAGGCCCCACCTTGAATCCTGTGTTCAGTTTTGGGCCCCTCATCATAAGAAGGACATTGAAATTCTAGAGAGAGAGTGCAGAGAAGGTGATGAAGCTGGTGAGGGGTCTGGACCACAAGTGTGATGGGAGCAGCTGAGGGAGCTGGGGCTGTTCAGCCTGGAGAACAGGAGCTGAGGGGAGACCTTATCACTGTCTGCAACTGCCTGAAAGGAGGTTGTAGCATGGAGGGTGTTGGTCTCTTCTCCCAAGTAGCAAGTGATAGGACAAGAGGAAATGACCTGAAGTTGTGCCAGGGGAGGTTTAGACTGGATATTAGGAAAAGATTCTTCCCAGAAAGGGCTGTCAGGGATGGTAACAGGCTGTCCAGGGCAGTGGTGGAGTCACCATCCCTGGAGGTGTTTAAAAGGCATTTAGACAAGGTTTTCAGGGACATGGTTTAGTGCTAGAGTTGGTTAGGTTAGGTTAGGTTAGGTTAGGTTAGGTTAGGTTATGGTTGGCCTTGATGATCCTGAGGGTCTCTTCCAACCAAAATGATTCTATGATTCTTCTGCTGAGGCCTGTCCACGTATGGCTTATCATTCCTGTGTTGTCCTGCCTTTTTAATAGTCACAGCAAATGCCTAGAACTTAATTTGTTTCCGTCAAGAATGTGGAAGAAGGAAAAGACATGTTGGGAGTGAGGAGAGGGTGTTCAGAATGTTATGGTTGGTATTTCATGGTCCATCTACTCAAATTGTACTGAGCTTCCTGATATAACAGAGACCCAAGACAGTAGATTGTGGTAGGCAATGCATCACCATGATGAGTATTGAGTCCAGAAGCAGCATAGCTGTGCTCAGGCACACAAACACAGTTGTACTGCTTTCAGATCCCAACTTATGGGTAACTGTCCCAAATGTCTAGAAGTGTTCCATCCTTACATTCCTGCTCTTGGGAGAAGTGAGTGTTGCCAGTTAGATAGTGTCTGCATCTGTAAGTTGCAGTTCTCAAGGAGTTTGCCTGCAAAGGTGACTATAGGAAGAATGGGCACATCTACATAGTCAGATGCTGAGAGTTGAGGTTTATTGGCTTCAGACTACTCAGAGCAAGGAGAGACTATGCATGTGACTTTTCTCCTGATCAAGTAGACGTACTTACAGTACAAATACGAGTCGCTTCACATCTAACTGAACACTGACACACAGTCCATGCTGTGCACTTATGCCATAGTTCATTAAAAATGTTTCCTATTCAGGTGGATTTATCTTTGTGTTTTTCTTAAATTAATTCTCCTCCAAATCACACTGAATCGTCTTTAACATCTGAAGAAAGGTGGGAAATAGATATACACAAAGGGAGTAGATATAGCCCAAGAGAGTTCTTTCAGACACAAGATGTTAAACTGCTTTTTGATCAGCTGCTTGTAGAAATGTACATTAAACTGTAAACCATGGCTCTTCTTGTAACCAGCTAATGATCCTATCAGTTGCAGACTAATTGCCTCTACTTCGTTCTAAATTCTACTGCACTAAAAAAGCCAAAGTCACATTCTGATCCTGTTAATCACATTCCGCTTTGAAGAGTACGTGGTGGTTTTGTGTTAATTCAACTTCTCTCCCTGGTAATTTATTTGATTGCCTGTTAGTTGCAATCTGCACTAACTGAATAAATGTATTCTGCATCCTGATGGGAAGTTATGACTTGTGTTTAAGCTACTTTAATGCAGATGTTTTGCCTAGAGATTGGGGCAAATTATTTTCACCTTTCTGCTCTAAAGCACTTTCAATAGGAAGAATGAAAAGCAAGGCTGTTAACTCTTTGTAGAAGTTTATAAAGCAACAGATAAAAAGCAACATTTCTTTAATGCTAAGTTAATAGCAATCTTCATTGCCTGGAGGCTTCTCATCAGCTTGTGAATAAATATGTAAGTAAGATACTAAAGTATGAGAAGGAGATGCTGGTGCTATATCCTTTTATTCTTTTCCTCCATATCCAGCAATATGTATTGTCTGTATTGTCAAGACCAAAACCAGAGCCTATTCATTACTTCTCTTATGTTTATTATTTTAAATATAATACACACACACACAGACACACACACACACACACACACATTCTATCTCCATAGTGCTACGTAAGTCTTTCAGAGAAAGACTGAACATATGCCAAATTACCTTTCAGCTTCCCTCATCATTTTTGTGAGCAAGAGTACAAGGCCACTGGATATGTCTTATAAGCACAAAACAGTTGTTCCTAGGACATTTTTATTAACACTGGATCTGTGTGATAATAAAGATTTATCGTTATTTTACCTTTTAAATCCTCTGAATCTTAATGAGAATGTTTGCTCACTGTTCTGAATTTCAATGAGAAATACTCTGAGTGTCATGGCCATGTTAAATATTTGTGAAATCCTTTTAGATTACTTTCAACATTTTAAAAATAAACAAGTTTTTACGGAGCCATTTTTTTTTTCAAATTAACAGAAGATACTTTAACTTTTAGTATAAGAATCATTCTCTGCTAAAAAGAAGTTACACTTGGAAAATGCTAATGTTAAGACTATTTATCATCTAAAATTGACTCCAAAATGTTCAAATGTTCCCTGGAATTGTGGATCAATTAGTGATTCCTCAGCAGATCAGCCTTTTTGAAAAACAGACTATTCATTTAGGCTCCAAAATATTTGGAAGGAAGGTCTGGAGACATAGTGCTTATTAATTCAAGAAAGACTTGTACTAATTAGCAGTGTTCATTCCCAAGAGGTCCACTTAAGCTACGGAAGCAAATGCTCCTGCACACCTCACAGAGGAAAAGTCCCTCCAAGCAGTGCATGAGAACATCCAAAGTGGACTCCTCCTCTGAGTAATCATTGATTCAGTCTCTCCATTGGCCAAAGAGAAAACAGAAAGAAAGAGTTTTGCCTCCCAAAGATACTTCTCTCATATTCCAGGCTGCTTCTCTGAGCAACATTGCTGCTATCAGTCAGAAATAAATTAGTTCATTCTAGTAGAACCAAAACTCTTGAACCATCTGTGGAAAATGACATTTTTTACTTACTGTCATAGTGTCTCCATGTTGAACCTTTTAAGTTATTCCTTTTCTTAAAATAATTCATTACTCATTATTTGCTACTTGTCTTCAAATGTTCAGGCAGGGGTCTCCAGTCTTCCTTGTCTGATTGCTCTAAAGACTTATTTTTCCTATATAAATGTACTCTTATGCTTTCCTGTGTTTTCTTCTTTGTACAGTGCAAACTCTATTTTCTATCTTTCAAAGGCTTCAGCCTGGACTAGCTGACTTCTTAGGTTTGTTTATTTTAGCTTCTCTTCTCATGAGTGATTTCTTATGCTTGCATCACATCTGTTCTTCTGTCCTTCCCACATTCCAGTCAAAATCTAGTTTGCTCAGAGGGGCTCAGCTTCCCAAAATCACAAGACTGCATCTTCAGTATTTCATCAGCCAGAGATCCTTTATTTCTTCATCTTCTGTTTTTAAATTTTTGCTGTAAAAACATGTCACTCATCTTCTCATGGAGTTCAGCACTCCCCTCATTTTACTGTGATATTTTTTAGTATTAGTCTCTTGCCTGATTTAATGGAGATTATTAAAAATGCCAACTGCTTCACAGCCATTTATTGTTTGAAATAAATCTACCTTTTTTCTTTTCTTTACTGGCTCAGCACATTGCTGGATGACACAGAATGAAGCATCAATTTTACCTTCACATTTCAAGAAAATGTCAATTTTGATTGGGAATTCAGCTCCTACATTCTTCCTCTAAAAATACATTATTAGGTCAATTTGCTTCTGTTATTGTACTGTATTCCTTGATCATTTTATTCCAAGGCATCTGGCCCAAATCTGCTACATTCAGTGTTGGGTTCTGGTTCAAAAGAACTGATCACAGATGTGCTGACCTATGTTAAAGCCACTTGAAAGCTCAGATTTTATTACCCTTTAAGATTCTTAAGATTCTTTTTTAAAGTCTTATGCTAAGATTATAAAATGAAGAAATGAAAAAAAAAAAATATATCAAAGAACTAAGAAGTCAGAGCTTTAGGGGTAGAAGAAGAAATAAAGGCTTAAAGAGAGAAGAAAAGTTCAGCAAGAAAAGAAGTGTGATAGCAAATGTTTTAAAAGACTTAGTAAAGCACGAACTTCATCACCGTGAAGGAAATGGAAAGGCACTTGTAGAATCAGCCTTTGGCATATTGAATTATGATTGTTAGAAGCACATGGAAAGACTTTTTGGCTACAAATTATTTGCCGTGGAGACAGTGTATGGCACCTAGCACAACGGATATGTTTCAAGATTAGCCCTGTTGTGCCATTAGGTGGTATAAACAAGTAACAAAGAGACAACAAAAGTAAATTGATTTGGAGCTTGCGGAATGAAAAGTTACCATCAACGGTGTCAGCATGTGATGGTCATGGTTGCAACGCTGTGTAAAGCAACTTCCTGGGCTGGGTCATCTCTCACTGTGCTCTAAGGGTCTTCTTAACAACCCTGGGTTTTCCTGTACCCAAGAGCTGTCTGCAATGCGTGACACGCTGCACCACTTTGCTTTACTGTGGTGTAATTTATACCGCCAACCAAAACTGTTCTAATTACATCCTCCTGTGTTTTGTTTTATTTCCCTTTTGTTTAGGTTGATCTGCTTGTCCCTACAAAAATCACTGGCATAATCACCCAAGGAGCTAAAGATTTTGGTCACGTCCAGTTTGTGGGGTCCTACAAGCTTGCTTACAGCAATGACGGGGAGCACTGGATCATATATCAAGATGAAAAACAAAAGAAGGATAAGGTAAAGCAGAGGCAAAACTGGTATTTTGGTTGCATTTACAGAGGACTAGACCTGTAGTAGCTCCAATGCTGCAAGCCTGTAGATTATTGCATGCTGCTTGCTTTATAGGGTTCCATACACATAGGATCCCAAAGAAAAAAGTCAAGGTGAATAAAAAAGAGTCATATAACACAACGACACTCACAGTGCAGTAGTATCATACCTATCAGTGCAATGCACCTGATTTAATGCTGTTGAATATGGGACATAAAATTTTACAGTTCTCCATTTACTAGAATTATTTCTTCCTTTAGCTCTAGAGGAAAAGGTATATAAATAGTGGTTTATTTGTGTATTCAAAAACAGTATCTCCGTGCATATTTTGAAAAGTATGCACTATTTTCTGTAATTTTCTGTAAACCACATCTTTAGTGTACCTCATTACCTAGCCATTTTGGATTGATTTTTTTTTTTCTGGAAATTAATCACTACAGTTCCAAATACCCAATGGAAAGATTATTTCTTTTTATTACACTATTAAATGAATATAAAACATAAAAACTTTCACAACTTCCTTTGCAAGTGTTGAATGAAAGTCTTAGAGAAAGTGTAGGTTTGCTGATTGATCTACCTGGAAGCATTTAACTTTTCTCTTATTATTTAGGATGTTATTCATTATACCTTTTCTTTAAACTGTATAACACTTCCATACTGCAAATACCTGAATTAATAATATCATCTGTTAAGAAAGAGATTACAGCATATGCATTGCTTAAGGGAAACATTAAGCAAGCCAACAAAATGTGAATGATTTATTAAATATCTTAGTGGGATTATGTCTGATTGAAACAAAAGATACATTAATAAAAATACCAGATGGATGAAATGTCTGATAATGCATGTCTCAAGTTTTTAACATCTGTATTCAGGGTGGTAAATGCTCCCAGTTGTACTTATTTTTCTTACAGTAAACAAAAATTCTTCAGCAAAAAATTAATACCCTTCATATAGGTCTATTCAATTCATTTGTTTGAAGTAATGAGAAAGCTTTGGATGTGTATTGATTGACATGTGTTGTATGAGTAAAGATAGATCTATTGATGAGGGTTTAGACAACTGCATCTCTTAAGTTTCACTGATTTTAAATGATTGATCAAATGGACACCCATTTATGAAGAGGTGTCCTAAATTACTGGAGTAAATATGTACATAACTTTGTGTGTGCATGGAAATATAAGATTATTATCCAAAGACGACACTGTAAAGTCCCACTCTTAAAAGCCAAGTGGCAGTTCGCTGTGATTTTATCCTGATTATATCACTGATATATTTCCCCATCAAATTTAAAGGATTTTAGGAAAAACAAAATCAGTTGTTTTAGCCATCCAACTGAGAAGGTCCTGACACCAATGATTATGGATGTGTCTAGTATAATTGGTTGTCAGATAAAAATTGGAAACAAACCACTTACCTTTCATAGACATACCGTAAATGCATTCAATATAAATGACAGATAGTCACTTCAGTACTTTGTACACATCCCATTTTTAATCCTGGCATTTAAAAACAGAAGCAAAAGTTCTACTGTGAAAGAAATGTCTTATCCAAGCCAAACTTCTATTAGCGAACTGTTGCATTTGTTTTATTGAAAAAGGGAATGAGCATGTGTTCAAGCCTCTGGTGAGAGCCACAGTAATAGTTGCAAGCAAATCTAAAAGAAAATGCATTCTCACTTAACAGCATTGTTCCAATCCACACTTGTTTATACCCTTTGCCAAGGCAATTAAATTATTTTTGCTTTCATCATCAGCTGGATTGTTAGTTGTTGTATGCATAGCCAATTAGGAACAATGCAAAACTCTTAATCATTGTCTTATTAAAACATCTCACATCCCGTATTAATTAACATTTTCAAAAAAAAAAAAATAGATGCATCTTATGATTCTTTAACAAATCAAGAGCAATTAAAAGCAGAGTGAGATCTAATACACTTGGCTAGAAATTAGAAGTTATAATTTCTGAATTTAAATGTGTATGAAATAAACAAACAAGATCATTTGATGCAAGTCTAGACCTCAGTCTGTGATACACAAACATTAATCTAAAATATCTTTACTATTTTTAATATGACAGTAGTCTGGGAAAGTCAAAAGTCAGATGGCAGAGTGTGACATTCCAGAAATGCCAGGTGTCAATCAGTGAACTAGGCAAAACTTCATAGGAGGTAGAACTCAGTAGAAAATGGGATTCAACAACCCCCAGTTCCCTTCCTGCCACTGTAGTAGTAGGTGCAAACAGTTCCTTGCTAGAAGTAAGGCCTAATCCACCCACCTGTCCATTGCCTCATGCAATGCGCATAACCTGCGCCATTCTCCATCAGATTATTATTTAATATGTTGAAGAAACCGCCGGTTCTTAAAATTCTGGTATATAAGCAATCTGTTATAGTGTTTACAGTGACACAGGTTGCCTATCCCCCTCCCCGCAGTATATCCACTTTATTCTCAGAGGACCCAAATACCTGACTGTATCTTCCTCTTTTCAGACAGTTTGGTTTGATTAAAACATGTTAACTTATTTCTTCTCAATTTCTTTTTGGGGAGAAAAATAGTCTTCATTCTTTCAGACTTTCCTCAAAGGGTATGTTTTCTCAACATCAAATCATTGCGCTTGAACCAGCTCTTCCTGAATTGTGGTTTCCTAAGCTTGTTGCAGCATCATGATCTTTAGCACAGAACTTCTGCCTGCTCCATCATTTTCCATATTGTACCTGTGAACTTGGTTATATTCATTATTGAGAATACGTAAATTGCATTCAGCCAGTGGCATGGAGCGTCATCCAGTAAAACCTTCCAGTTTGACACCAAACCCTTCATCACCACTCCAACCGTGTCAACGAAGTGTGCCCTGATGACATTTGCCCTCTGCATGTGTACGGCACCAGAAATACTGGCCATATTCTGACCTGTGGCAGTGGAACAAAAATATAGATGAAAAACAAAACAAAACAAGACAAGACAAAACAAACAGAAAACCCACACAAAAACAAACAAACAACAACAAAAACAGCTAAATAAAAAACAATGCTGAACTTCATCCATGGGGAGCAGAAGAACAATGGTGTCATTGGTCCTGTCTGACAGTAACATCTTTGCACAGGATCTACAACAATTTCCTTTGTTTAAGTTAAGATAAAATATTTGGTCCAAAATGCAAGAATATTGTAGAAAAAAACTGTTTTCACAGAAAAGAGAAACTTTCATGAACTGTTTCTTCTGTCCCCTGGAGATACAGAAGTGAAATAATAAATAGATACTGGCAACTATTAAAAGCAGCAAGCATAAGTTATCCATAATTTACCCTGATTCTATTTATTAACTGAATATCTTGATACCTTCTATGAATGATACAAAATATAGATTTCTTATTACCTCTGCAGGTGATTTACTCATCTTTACTCATCCTGTGATCCTTGTACAACCATCCAATAATTTAGGAGAAAAATGGTTCCAAAAACTTTCAGGGAAAGAAAGACAGGATAAAAGAAAAATAACTACTGTCAAAGTCCTAACAAAATGCATCATTTTACATTCTGGAAAAGCAAAGATAAAAAGAACATCTCAGACATATAAAATATGGAGATATTGATAGGTTGATAATAATGATTTATGGATTAATGTTGTGGCTTTAAAACACCTTGAAGTAAGAGCTGAGAACTTAATCCTGCTTGGTGCTGGATATCTCACTGTTCAGCAGCCTACAG
Source organism: Nesoenas mayeri (assembly GCF_963082525.1). Taxonomy (NCBI): domain Eukaryota; kingdom Metazoa; phylum Chordata; class Aves; order Columbiformes; family Columbidae; genus Nesoenas; species Nesoenas mayeri. The sequence continues at coordinate 4,720,587 of NC_137542.1, forward strand.
GATGAGTTCTCGTGTATCAGTGGATCTCAGTGAATTTCTGAAGCTATTCACTTCTGCTTTGGTATTTGTGAAGTTATTTTTAAAAGAAAAAAAAATATTAGTATCTTGTATTCACAAGTGCACTATAGTGCACAAGTGCACTATACTATGCCTGTATCTTTGACCAATCTGCAGCAAATCAGTTGTTTCAAACAGAAGGAAATATGGTGTCCAGTTTTCTTTGCAACATTTCTAATAAAAAAGCTGTTCCAAGAACAGTGGATCCTGCAGCTCCTGTTTGTTTTAATAACCAGTCATTTGACTTCACATCTTTGATGAACTTCTATAAATGCAGACAAAAAGGTACTGGGGGGAAAAAAAAAAATAAACAAAACAGCATCTCTTCAAAACATGAAGCTTTTCTCATTCATTTAAAATAGTTTGAATTAGTTCACTGGAAAATACTAAAGCTTTTCCTGTTGTCCTCAAGAAACAAAATAACTTACTTTGCAGGCTGGCAAACAGGAAAAAAGTACATGTTAGTAAAAAGACCAGAGCTAATAGCTATCTTGTTTTTCTCAACTAGAGGTCAGTAGCTCACTATGCCTCCAAAGCTAAGAACCTCCAAACCAAATTTGACCTTATTTTTTTTTAAATTACATTCCACACGTGATTTATAAATTGCACAGCCTGTGTTAGATAACTCAAGGCCAGCTGCAATATCAAATGACATTTTAGAGGCTGGTTTTTTTTTTTTTTAATAAGATGAGAACATTTGAAAGTATTCTAAAGTAATCTAACAATCTGCAGCACTGTCAGTCATTATAAGCCATCAGCGGTGCAATTAATTGCAAGTAGACAATGTCCAGTATGCAAATGTCCACCAGATTTGTGCACAAAATTGTGAACTAGTTATAAGTTATGTGATTTGCATATCTCGTTAATTGCCATAGCAATGGAAGACAGGAACCTACTTATAAATGAAAAGTTAGATCATGTCAGATTAAAAATCTTTCTACTAGATTTGCTAACAATTTTTCTGTATGGTGTAACACCTGGTTTACACTGATAAATTAAATTCCTACATGTAATATACATACTTGGCACAGTTAAAGAACATTCTTAGTAGCATTATATTAATTATTATTATTTAAAATTATGATTTAAAATCATATTTGACAGTGATTTTTTTTTTCATGCACTGATTTAAATTATGGGTGACTTCTACTTTCAGCTAAGTTAATATTATTTGTATCAGAGTAAGATCTAGCTATACGCATTCTAGGTTGTGTCTCCAGCACACATATCACTCTCCCTCATACTACAATAAGAGCTGAAGGAAGACAATGTGCTCATTTTAACAGTCTCTACCCTGAATTTCTGTAAGCATTTCTGGAGGGAGGTTGGTCTTCAAAATATTTCTCTCTTGCTTGGTTTTGAACCTTCTATCATAAAGCACTTATAAACTATGCATAGTGCAGTAATTCCCACTTTAGTAGCATCAGTAGATAGATCACCCCAGATACCCAGATACAACATCTACCTGATGTTGTTCACTTCACCATGAACAAAAAAAACTTCAAGTAAATGGTCTATTCAAATCTGCAAATTCCCTCTCTTGCTTAAGCAAGTCTTCTTCAGTGAATATTAAGAAAGAAAAGAAATGTTTCCAAAATTAAAGAATATGGCTGAAAAAAATTACTTTTCATGCAGTTTTTGTATGAACAATGCCCCCTTTTTTTTTTGCCCAAACACTGAGATGTCCTGCAGTGAAGCGAACTCCAAAAAGAAGCTAGGTCTGGCTCTGCTTTTAAAATAATCTGCCTGTAATATGAGCAGGATTAACTGCTCCATTAAATAACGTCTTTAAAATATTCTGCTCAGAATAAAATATATGGTCAAGATATAGCACCCAACATAGTGACTTTACCATCTAAGGCTTGAATATTGAAGTCTCAGCTCTCAGCCATTATCATAAATAGCAGAAGCCAATACAGACTTTTCATGCAATTTTTTTTGCAAGACATGAGATCCAGAAAGATTCTCTGTGGACAGAATTTTTATCCTCCTCGCACTTCCACTGACTCAGTACCACAAACAATCTTTCCCACTGCAGCCACGTGTTAATGAATGTGCTCTAAAACCTGGTTTCCACCTCTACATTTGGAACAAAGCAAACATTCCTCGTAATAAATTCCACTTTTCCCAAGCTATTCTTCTTGAGATATTTCTTATAAATTATTCTAACATAAAGCAAACAATAGTTTTATTTTTAAAATATGAAGTAATTTTAATTGTCATTATATGGGATTTGCTGCTCATGCCATAAAACACTCGGTTCTATTGAAAACTCTTAGTGAATGTTTGAAGGCAAGACATCCAAATTGCTTGTTGGACACAATTATAAACAAGACTTGTTTATATTTCAGAAATATTTTTTGCAGAGAATATCAGTACATATTTTTGAGGTTTTCTTTCCCTTTTGCATTAACTGATCACAAAACGAAGTATCATACCTAAAAGTATAACAACATGCATTTTCTACTTTTTATTTTAATAGCAGCTGTAAGAGAGTAAGTTGCAGAGGAGCTACACATATGTGTGTGGGGTGTGTATGTGTAAACTTGCTGAAGCTGCTGAGCAAATGTTTTAGCAAATTACACCTTTTAAGCACGCAGAGTGACATAATTAGATATATGCACTGTAAATTCTCTAACGTTTTATGACAAGATTGTCAAAACGCAGGAGTTTTGTGCCACTTTTGCCAACACAGGCACCTTGCAACGTGGGAGCCACTGGGCTGGGTGAGGATGAAGCTCTGTCCAAGGGAGGGAGCATCCTGCAGCAGATGACTAGAGAAACAGAAAACATAGGGCTGTTATTCTTCCCCAGTACACCATCCCGGCCTCTGGCTTTCTTCAATCCGTATTTTTAATAGCCCCTGCTGATTTTGCCCCAACAGTCTACCTGATTTTAACAGTATTTAAAGGCTGTGGAAAATGTGCCACAGTTTAATTCTGTGTTGTATGGGGAACTGTGACCTTTAAGGTGGCTTAGGACATTCCTTGTCCCCTCATGGCTCTGATAAGGGGACAGCATAATATTGCTTGTTATTGATTTTTTCCATGCCACTTATAATTTTATAGACATCTGTCATATCTTGTTTCAAGCTGAATAGACTTAGTCCATTCAATAATTTTCGAAAGGACGTTCTTCTGTGCTTGTGGCCATCTTGCCACTTCACTCTGTGTATTTGCTGTTTGAGATAAGGCAGGACCAGATCTGCACCCACCCAGAACTCAAACTGAAATGTGCACTGGCTTTATGCACTGACATGTTAATAACACACTCTGTTCTTTATTCCTTGACCACTAATCAGTTTGAGTTTTATTGTCACTGGGCATTTTTTTTTCATCTGAAAAATGACAAATGACCTATGTATTATAACTCTAACATGAGCTTTTTGAATGCTAGTAAGTGATTACAGTCTTCAGAGGTGTTGTATACTGAAACAAACTTCTCAGAAAAAAAAAAATGTGAGGAATGAATATTTATGGTATGAGGCTACCAGCTCTTAAAGAGCTTTTAATTATGTAGGTGGTTCATTTAGTATTGACTGGTTGGGCATAAAGCAACAGGTAATTAAAGAAAAATTACATATGGTTACAGAAATGGCTTTCTTCTACTGATGAGTCAGAAGTACAGTTTTTGTCCTTTGTCCTACCTTCTGTTTCCAAGTTTCTTCACTCCATTAGTGAACTTAGGCTGAAGTAAAATGAACAGTGATAAAGAATGTATCTTTCCCCTAAGAAATTTACCATGGATCCATGGCAAAGGCATCCATAAATTTTGTTCTTAGAATACTATATTTCATGCAAGTCACATCTGTGGATGCTGACGAAGCTTACCTCACTTTCTGATAAATTTATTTCCCTAAAATACTTTCTCTGATATAGCACATTTAGTTAATTTCTTGAAATTGGATCTTGAATTTTGAGGGAAGGTGGATTTCAGATTTGTATCAATTGACCTCTGAAACAGATGCATTTGACTTCAAATGCTAATGAAATCATATACAAGTTAGAAATAAAATTTAATTATTGTTTTCCTACCTTATTCAGCTGTATTTGTTGCTTGGTTTGCATCACATGCTTTCATTTATTTTGCATAGTCATATGTGGATACAAATACTGAGTCTGTAGATGGGTTCTTCTGGCAAAAAACGTTTCTTGTTCTAAACTGTCATCTAAATGTTATCTCTGAAATACATCTTCTGCAGGGAAAATAAAATAGAGAGTAAGAGAATTTTCCAGTAGTTCTGCAGCAAGAATTGTCTACAGTTCTGCATTGTTTATCATCTGGCTTGGTAAAAAATATCAACAGGTATATTGCATGCATACATACAGAAGAAATAAAAGGAAAAAAAATTACTTTTCAGCTTTCCTCGCTGCATATTGTGCATTGGGGAGCACCACTTTGTAACTTTAATAATAAGCTTACTACCTTTTATTGTATGCTGTATTGCCACAAATGAAACTCAAATTCAGAAACAATCTTATTATCCCAAGCTCCAGCTGATTTTATGTAATAAACATTGCATTTGGGTTGCAATATTTCCTGTGGTAAGTATATATATTTTTTTTTCCCTTAGACTCACAGCACTGTTGTTTCTGTGCCCAGTATGTCTGCGATTTTATCCATCTGCCTAAACTCCTGGGTGCTTTAATGCTCCCATCTCTGTGTTAGTGAGATGCCAGATGAGAAGGGAAATTTATCACTTGTGAAGGAGCATTACTTTTGGAAGATACACATTTTGTTCGAGATATGAAATTGATAGCAATTGAGAGAAGCTTTTGAAATTCAAAGAAAAGGTACAGCATAGAGACCAAAAAGTGGAAGTTTTCCTATAGTGCTTTGTAAATATGTCACGAAAGAACCAGCTTGAGAGCTAAAATAGTGGATCAGTCTCTTCTGAATTCAACCTCTGACATTTTTCCTAAGAACTTCAGGAAACTTGTCATTTTGCACTGATTCAGTCATGTAAGCACTTCTTCGGGAGGTCCATATTCCTTATCTGCATGTTTCAAGTGAAACTCATTCATTTCAAGTCGAAAAGCCATCACACACAGTTTTTACAAATGAAGAGTGAATTGGCTGACATTTTAAGAGAATGAACATTTCCCATAAAAAAACTGAAAATATCCGAAGAGAATAATCTGATCATTTTGCCAAAAAGTGGTGCTGTGGCCTTTGAATTTAAATAGCAGCTGCCAGGGGAAAAATCCAATGTTGTTTTAATACAGACAGAATTTTGGGAGCTCACTTCTGTATTGGTTAACTCATACTAGTGGAAATATAATAACATCATAGCATGCACTGTACCATGCAAGGATTTTTAAATTTGATCACAAACTGATGCCCTTAATTCAAATGCTGACTTTTGTTTGACAGAAGAAGATAGTATCCTTGATAGTCACTGACTTTACAAGGGGTTATATAGTTGCATCCAAGCTGAATTCATATGTGATAAAATGAAATCTCTTCTTAACTCTAATTATTGATGTTATTTTGTTGGAAACAATAACAGGATCTTGTGGGATTAATTTGACATGATACAAATGCCAAGTAAAAAGACATTTAATTTTTTTAAATGTTAATGGTTTCTATCTAAATTTTAGAGCAGGGGCCTGTGTGTTGGCAGAACAGCAGATTAAACTTTGAATCAAAACCTAAATGTGTACTGGGGCTGAGCGTGCCACATTCACACCCATCTTCAAGGTCCCTCGCATGCAATGAAACCCCCAGGTCTTAGCAAAGGCAGGTGCTGCTTTCAGCATCAGTTGGATGCCCACATGATCAAAATTCAGCCTGGGCATCAGGAAAGTGCCCTGGGACATCAGGGGTGTACCACAGCTCTTCCTTCAGCCACATAGGCTTAAATCTTCTCGTTACTTGCCTTTCAGGTGTTCCAGGGAAATTTCGACAACGACACGCACCGTAAGAACGTCATCGACCCTCCGATCTACGCCCGGCACGTCCGCATCCTCCCATGGTCGTGGTACGGCAGGATCACCCTGCGGTCAGAGCTGCTGGGCTGCACGGCGGAGGACTGAGGAGGAGGATCCCTGTTAAGCTTCGCAGCTCTTGGTGTAGCTAAAAGTCCTTCCGTAGAAGAAACTTTGCAAAGTCTGTAGGATGCTGACTGGGTTTTTCATGACCAAATGCTCATTATATGGTAGGCCGCTAATTGTCTTTCGCAAGGAGGTCTAAGCCTGCCCTTTAAATGATCCAATCCAATTTTGTCCTTGAAATCTGTTAGTGTTGTCCCTTCTGCTGTGGAATTATCTTTCTAGTTCTCCTTTGAGTTGTTCACACTAGTTGAAATGTGTTAGGGAAAGACAGCAGCATCCTTTTTACAAGGAAAGAGAAATAGCATGACAAAGCTAATTTGTAGCTTTAGAAATATTGGGCCGACGAGTTCTCCATAAATCATACTGTCATCTTACTTGCAAAAAGTGATACTGCAGCTTTTAGCAATAAGTTTACTTGGGGATGACTGCATTATAGTAATTGTGCCTATCAAACTCTGTCAGTATTTATGACATATTTTGGAAGATACTCTGTGGTACTGTAAAATGCAGTACCTGTGTCATTATGAGCTACCTTTCATCACTTTCATCTGAACAGCAGAGTCCATGCACCTAAAGGATTTTCCTAACTAACCCCATTTTCCTTGTCTATTTTGCATGCTATAGACATGACATCCACCTTTTCTGTTTAGTATCACTACTAATGTTATTTTCCTTAAAAGAGGTGACCTGTTTGCGTAGGGAACAAAATCTGCTATCAGTGTATTATGAAGTTAGTGAATTTGCCAAAGTTTGTTAATTCTGCTTGAGATGTGCTTTTTCAAGGAGGCTGAGATGAAATTCCAGGGCACTTGTGACACCTCATCTTAAGTACCCAGATAGGTAAAGGCATAAAGCACATCAGAAATCATCAGCCCATTTTGTGACTTGCCCAGGGGTGAGCACAAACCCTAGATGGAGCTGCCTGCCCAGTTACTTCTTTCAGAAACCTTTTTAATTTCTGTGAAGGGGTAAATGGGGGGTGGGAGAAGCAGGTGCTAAAATATACACAGGAGGGATGACTCCCTTACTGCCAGGAAATCCTCTCAATAGGTTTTTTCTTGTGTTGGTGGTCACAATCTTTCTCCCAGGTATGAAGGCAAGAGGTGTCATAGGAACTGACCAGAGCTTGTCCCTTGGCACCTTTCACTTCCAACTATGTCTTTTCATAAATATGCCAGTGAGCCTTGAGTAGGTGATTTTTGTCATGCCTCATCTACAGAAATGCTTCATACATGCTATGTTGTTGGGTTTTTTTTAACGGCATGGTAGCCAGAGACGACCTCAGTTTAAAAAGTAGGTTTGGGGAGGAAAATGGAGCAGTGGGAGGGACATTCTCCCTTGTGCCTCAGTTTCCTCTGATGATGGAGATAATGGTACCAACCTTTGTAGAGCACTCCAAGTTTCCTTGGAGTAAAGTGCTCTATTAATATTAGAGTAGCACCTAAGTCTAAAAAAATCCCAGGACAAAGGAGCGAGGAGATGTTTTATCTGTTACCTAAAATAACAGCATGTGGGATTACTGCCACTCTTTTAATTTCATAACATGCTGATGTGGAGAAAGATAGATAGTTAGATAGATAGTTATACAGCTGCATGTTCTAGCAAATGCCACTGAACTTATTTTTTTGTCACTGTTACATTCTCACTAAAACTCTGAAGTATGAACCTGAGTGCTGCTTCCCAGGCAAACAGCTATTTGGCCCACAGTCTGCAAAGGGCAAGGTTTACTTTGGAAACAAAATGGTTTGGATTTAAAAAACCTGCATTTACTCACACATTCTCCACCACAGACAAAATATATTATCCATTGAACTGTGAAAGACTCTAGAATAGCAGCCAGGCATTTTACATACAAGAATTGGGGATATATTGGTGGCGGTTTTCTGATAGTGTCACTTAAACTGTCACATTTTAACAAACAGAACACCCTGCCTCTATAAAATGACTTAATCCTTAAACTGTATTTATACAAGTATTTATTTTATAAGGCTTAGACATTTAAAGACTTCTAAAAAAAAGAGTCTTGTAAAGGTAAAAGTATGTGTAAGAAATGTTGAGGTCCTGTGCAACACTGCTAAGTTTGTTCTTTATTTTTTACTTTGTGCTGCATAACAAAAGCCACTAGACTGTTACTGTCTTGTCTGTAACTGTGTTAACAGCATTCCTTAACGATGTATATATGGAGGGGTCTTCAAGCATAGTGAGCGATTTTAAAGAGAAAGTCAACCATGATGGTACTTCTAAAAATGCTGAATAATGGAGGACAAGCGTATTCCTAAATTACCTACTGCCCATGTTTTGCACTTTAGGCTCTACAAAATAAACAACCAAAAAATAGTAATATTTCTATCTTTAAGGCACACACAATATTTAAAGAGGTCCAAAAAATATTTTCTTGTTGTGGGAGAGCAATTGACTCTGAAATGAATTACAAATATGAAGAATAGCATGTAGTTATTTCACTAGTCAACTGTACCTAAAAAACAGAAGGTCAATTCAGAAAATTAGGTTCCGTAGTTTACCAACTTGTTTTAATGTTATTTTGAGATATTGTTCTGTGTTCTTGAGTGATTTTTTTTCATGTTATTCATCTTTTGCAACTAATCTTTTTTGGCTTACTAATTTAATTGTTATCCATTTCTCTTCATATAAAGATAGCATTGCCATGATACCTAACACAGTAATTTCACTTAGTATTAATTTAGTGTTGAGTATTTTCATCCTTATGTCCTTTACCAGCTCTCATCTGCCAGCAGTCTTCACAACCTGCAAAGAAAGCTCCATACGTTGCAATAACACTCTGTGATATTGTATAAAAAAATCATATATGTGATGCCCTTACAATTTCAACCAACATATTGGGGCTTTTTCTAATTAAATTATTCCTTAGCTACCAAGAAGCTTTCTTTAAATGGCACTGTGCAGCCATAGTACCAAATTCCGCTCCCAGTGTCAGCAGTATAAGTCTGAAATAACTCTTGATTTCTGCAGAATACTTCAGATTTAACAAAACAGATGAGAATCAGATTGTGGTCTAGAATTAAACTTGTTCCCTTCAAATTTGTTTTCTTGTCTTAGTGAACACCATTGTCATGGGACTTAACACGAAGGTACTCTCCCAGTGTAAGCAACTGACACCCCCAAACCAGAATAAGAAAGTGCAGGACAGAATATGTCCCTTTAGGAAGGGATGGAGAAACACTCTGAAATGATCCTTGACTTCTGTATTAATTGTAATAATGGTATTGAACAAGTCTGTAAATGTTCTCCTAATTAAATTTCACCCTGAACCAGTTAAGTATTTGTAGGCAGACTTCACCTTTCTGTAGCTCTGTAATGATGTGCTACCTTTATAGCCTAGGAAATAAAGCACCGGCGCGAGGCTCTGTTTTATCTGTGTTCTGCTAAGGGCTTATCACATTAACTGGCTCTGGGTTTGAGGTTGACTTTCTCTTTTGGGATGGCTGCATACAAATTAGTGTCAGTTTTGAAGACTAAGGATACTAAATGAGTGTATCTTTGCTATACAACAAATATGAACTATAATATTCAGTGCTGGCTTCTGGTGTGTCAGTAAGTACAGAATTATCTCGGACACAATGACCTTTGCAACCTTTCAAGCTGTGTAATATTCAAATGGTTTTGTATATACTTAAATCATGTAGAATGATGTAAAACCAGTATGACCTTGTCTAGTCTTCAAACTTAACAATAAAACTTTTGAAAAATGAGGTCATTTTTGAAGCACTTATATTGCAATACCTTGAAGGAGATACAACTTATCTCAGCCTCACTGGCAGCAAATGTGGAGCAGAGATATGATGTGGCATTTTCCTGGATTTATTCACCAGGTCTTTGTGGTAGGTAAGTTTGTCTCTGGCAAAATCAACTGTGGTGCTGCACTCTCTTCAGCGTGTTCCCTTTGTTCTTTCAGATAAAAAAGCAAAGGTTTGAACGAGTCTAAAAATATTTTTTTCTATCTTACTGCACTCTGAATGAGCACCAGAAACGTAAACTGACAACTTCATTTCCTTTAAGTCAAATTTCTTGGGATGTTTATCAGTCCTTATCCTCTCTTCTCCACTCCTGCACAGGCAAATTAATTTTCAAAAAGATAAACAGTGGCCGCAGTGCAAACCTTCTATGAGGCTTCCAACGGAGATGCTGATGCTTGCCCAGGCCCTCACCTCTCCTGATACGATTTGCTGTGCAGCCTGTTCCCCAAAATTCCTTGGTTTAATTAACTGTATCATTTCATTTTCTGAAGAAGCCTAGAGGTTCAAGTAGTGCATGGAAAAGCCATTCGCTCCTGATTTTAAACAAAGAGACTTTAAAACAATTTTAAAGTTTTGGGAATTTACAAGAGATGGAGTTTCAGTGGTTTACTACATATTGATCCAGAATAAGCCCACAGATAGATATGCTCTTTTTATATATCCATTTCAGCTCATGTCTTTTCACCAAAAATTGCCTTTTAGAGCTAAAGACCATCCACGAGTATACAGTGAGGACAGGTACCTTGTCTGAACAACATGTCATCTCTTTCAAAATAAAAGTCACAAATATGTTGCATTTTTTCTGATTGTATATCACTATCAGTCATAAAAGTGAGAATATAATGGTGTACACAAAAAGAGAATTAGTTTTAGTGAATGATGGCTCAATATTAGCACTTCAGTCGTAAATTTCTGAAAACATACATCTTGAATCTTTCTGACTTTTAATTATGAATTGCAACTCTCTGATGAAACACAATGTCTGTTCCTGAAGAAATGAAAAGTGATTTTCTTCTCTCGTTCTTCATAATGTAGATCCCCAGGAACTCTAATGAAGACAATGAGAGAAAATAATGAGTAATTCTCTTCAGAAGAGCAACTGTTTATCGATGTCCATCCTTTCATACCTGTTACTAATGAGCTCAAGGGATTAACATGCATATCAACACTCTACATCATTATGAAATATGTAGTCTGTGATACTTCTGTGGCAAATACAAAGGCATTTACTTGGTATCTCAGATTCAAATAACAGGAGGGTAATCTGTTCACTTAGTGATCACTAAGTGACCTGTGATCACATAGCTGCATAAAATAAAATAGGAAAACAGAAGATAATTTTACAGCACAAACACTTTCTTTTCTTATTTTTAAATTTTAATAATATTCTTAATAGAGAAATACACGTTAGGATGCAAAAGAGTGCTTTAGACTAAGAATAAAAAATATAAAAGGCTTTGTTGCTTAGCTTTATAACTGCATTTACAGCAAATTACCTTTCAGTAATACATACCAGTATCAGCGTTTGAGGAGTAGTAAATACATATATTTAAATGTCTCTGAACATAGGCACATGGAAACATGCCTTGTTAAGAGTGCAGAAAAATATATTTTACCAGTATATGTTAGTAACAATACCAGTTATGTTTTGATATAGTATATATCAATTTAGAAGTAGGCTCCACAGGTGTGAGAATGTGTGGGAAGCACAAATAGCCTGGTAAACACAGGCAGGGCACAAAAAATTGAGACAATGGTTGGAGCACAGCCTGTTCATCATGATAATGTTTCTCATGCTGCTTGCTCACTGGTTTACAAGCTGATTCATTGTGGTTTTCTGAGGTTGCACATCAGATGATAGGTCAGCAGGCATATTTCTGACGGCCACACGACTAGGTGAAGGATATCAGCCCTCAAAATATGGAAGGAAAGGTCACTAAATATTTGCATCAGACTGGAAAATCAAAAGCAGACTAAATGAACATCTTGAAATACATAGGTTTTCTGGGATGCTGCAAGAGGTCAGTAGGAGCTGTTGAGAAATGTATAGTATTGCCTTGACCACAATAAATAAAATTAAGTACATAGGCTGTGGGGCATAAAATATATATGTGATGTATTGAAGCAGGATCAAAGGCCCACTAAAAATGACCCAGCATGTTCTTGTGGAAGTCTTAGACAACATCTTGTAGAAGGTATGGACTGATTCACTACAGACTTTTGTACTGGGTCTGGCTGAATTGGATTTACCATTCTTCAGTGCCGGGAAGAGTCTTTAGGGGGACTGGCTGGGCACTGGTCTGCTTGTGGGAAGTGGCAATTGATTACCTCTGCATCACTTAGTGGCTTTGCATGGGAGGGGGTTCCCCCTCTTTCCTTCACCCGTTAAACTTTATATCTCAACCCATGAGCTTTCTCACTTTCGGTGTTCCTATTCTCTACCCTGTACCACTGATGAAAGAAGGTGATCCAGCAGCTGTGTGGGCCTTATCTGATGTTTGGAGTTGGCCCACCACAACTTTAAATGCAAAATATTAATCATATCTGGAAATATGCACACTGAATTGTATAGAAAAATATTTTGTCTGAATCTTCTTTCCTCACATTTTATATCTGTCCTATTTTTCTCTTGAATGGTGTTGCCTTCACTATTTTTGACTTGGAGAAGTTCCTATATTACATGTGACTCATGTTACTATAGCAGGTTCACAGCTTCTTTAGAAGAGGCACTTATGGAGAATTTTTGGCAAAGCAATTAAAGCATGCATTGCTTACGTGAATATCTTGTGTACACTTTTTTTAATACAGACATATATATGTGTGTTTTCACAGAATGACATAATGGCTGGGGTTGGAAGGGACCTCTGGAGATCATCTAGTCCAACCTACCTGTTAAAGTAGGTTCACCTGGAGTAGATTGCTCAGGAATTTGTCCAGGTGGGTTTGAATGTCTCCAGAGAAGGAGACTCCACAAGCTCTCTGGGCAGCATGTTCCAGGGCTCTGGCACCCTCAAAGTAAAGAAGTTTCTCCTCATATTCAGAAGGAACCTACTGTGCTTCAGTCTGTGCCCATTGCCCCTCATCCTGTCTTTTGTCACCACAGGCCACCATCATATATATCATATGGGAACAGAGAGAGCAAAGAGGAAGCAGAAGGGTGATATGCTTTCCATGTCATTGCAATACCTGTCACTCTGTAATATTTACAGAAGTGCCCAGATAAATCCAGTGAGCATTAGGAGACTCATTAGTAAGCCTAAGAGTTGATTTCACTTCTAGTGACCATTGGATATGAGTGAGACCAGTGATGGTTTGAGTATATTGCCCCTTCACTCGCTACTTTCTTCCATTTCTCACAGAACAGTCTGGAGAAATTAGGATTTGTTATATGAAAGCCAGATCTGTTAGAGGTCCTGTTTCTGTTTCCAGGATTTGTGAGTCTTTTATAATTTGGGGAGTAATTTCCTGTTATGCACACACAGCATCATAGAATTACAGAACGGTTTGAGTTGGAAGGGATCTTCAAAGATCATCTAGCCCAACCTCACTGCCATGAGCAGGGACATCTTGCACTAGATCAGGTTGCTCAGAGCCCCATCAAGCCTGGCCCTGAACACTTCACACAGTATCACAGTATGTTTGGGATTGGAAGGGACCTCAAAAGATCATCTAGTCCAATCGCCCCGTTGGAGCAGGAACACCTAGGTGAGGTCGCACAGGAACAGGGATGGTAATCCACAGCTTCTCTGGGCAGCCTGTTCCAGTGTCTTACAATGCTGTTCCTTATTTCCAATCACCTAAATCTGCCCTTTTTCGGTTTAAAACCATTGCCCCTTGTCCTATCACTATAGGACCTGGTAAAATGTCTCTCTCCATCTTTCTACTCAGCCTTTCTCGAGAGGAGAGGGGCTCCAGCCCTCTGATCATTCTCGTAGCCCTTCTTTGGAGAAGGATCCATTCAAACAGGTCCGTGTCTTTCTTAAAGTGGGGACTCCATAGCTGGACACAGCACTGCAGGTGGGGTCTCCCAAGAGCTGTGTAGGGGGCAGAATCACCTCCCTTGACTTGTTGGCCATGGTCCTTTTGATGCAGCCCAGTTTGCTTTCTGGGCTGCAAGCACACACTGCTGGCTCAAATGCAGTTTTCCATCTGCCAGTATCCCCAAATCCTTCTCTGCAGGACTGCTGTCAATCTATGCTTTTCCCAGTCTGTACTAATATTGGAGATCGCCCCAACTTAAGTGCAGGATCTTCCACTTGGTCTTGTTGATCTTAATGTGATTCACATGGGCCTACTCCATCAGCCTGTCAAGGTTTCTGTGGATGGTATCTTGTCCCCCAAGTACATTGTTTGCGTCAAACAGCTTGTTGCCATCTGAAAATTTGCCGAGGGTGCACTCAATCCCACTGTCTATGTCATCAATGAACGTATTAAATTGGTCCCAGTACAGACTCTTGATGGACACCACTGGTTACTGGTTTCCATTAGGACACTGAACCATTGACTGCAACTCTTTGGACGTGGCCATCTGGCCAATTCCTTATCCATCTAACAGTCCATCCATCAAACCTATTTCTTCTTTAGTTGTAAGAATGTTGTGGGGAATTGTATCTAAGACCTTACAGAAGTCCAAGTAGAAGATAACTGTAGCTCTTCCTTTGTTCACTGAAGCAGTCACTCCATTGTAGAAAGCCACTAGTCAGGCACTATTTGCTTTGAGTGAAGCCATGTTGGCTGTCCCTCATCACCTCCCTGGCTTCCATAAGTTTTGACATATCTTCCAGAAGTGTCTTTCCTATGATATTACTGGGCACAGAGGTGAGACTGACTGGTCACTAAACACGGTCAGTCCAAAATTTTCTATCTAAATGGCAGGGAAAAGGAGGACTAGTGGCATTGTCTATAATAAGCTGTCTACATCCAGGTCTGTATAATTTTTCCTGAACTTCAAAAATCCCAAAACTGAAATATGCAGTGCTACTCTCTACTTTAGGCTCAATTTGGCATCGAGTAGCCTTCATCACGGGGATGTGCCCCATGAAAATTATGCTGTTTTTTTTTTTCCCAAGCATACACAGAGATTGGATACATATATAAGTTCACAGTACCTTTTTCTCTTATTGAATTTCAAGATGACTGTTCTTGCACTCATATTGCAACCATATTTATACCCTCAAGGCTGAAAAATGCACTTTTCTATGAACTGAAGGTGAGATTTGTTTCACAAATACTGTCATTGAGACCCAGCCTATGTGAGAGACAAAGTCTTCTGCTCTGAGTATAGAGAGAATAAAAATGATCAAAGAGAAATGTAAACTGCAGACTGATGAGGTTAGACTAGAATGAAGAAATAATTTGGGAAAGGATAAAGAGGAGGACAGGGTTTTTGGATTAAGAGAGTTGCTTAGGACCAGATGAACAACATTAATTAGAAAGGTAGTTAGTGTATATGAACCACCTTCAATTTGCAGGACACTGTCTTTAATATTTCTCCAAAAGTAATCTTTTCAGGAAACTAAACAACCCCCATTTCAACCAATACAGTGCGAAATTTTGCAGAAGTCACATAGGAAACTCCCATGTCAAGAGGATGAAAGGTCTTCTGCCGCACTGTTGAAGAGTCATAATTTCTTCTAGCATAGCATCCAAGCCTAAAACCTTGTCACAACCCGTCCCTGAAGCTGCTCCATGCTTCCCAAGGCAGCCACTTGTGGTGGTGTAAGGCACCCAAGCACATTGGTCTGGGTCTGTGGATGATATGATGCAAGTCAAAGCAAAGCCTTAAGTCAAGGCAGAGGGAGTATCTTTGTCTCCTTGGCAAGATGAAGCTGAGCACACATATCACTGAAATTGCATGTTTTTCCTCATGGTAAAAGCCCTGGTAAGATCTCACGGACAGACACCAGCAAAACAAGACAAGTACTTGATTTGTAGTTGTTGATTTATACCAGCTGTGGCTCCAGACGTGTGTATTCATCAGTGTGATTAGTCTTCTCTTCTAATTTTGTTACTCTTTAACATTATAGAACTAGTGTTTCAAGGATGCTAATTAAGTTCATCAACCTAATCTAGCTGTTCATCTTATGTGTGCTGATATAATTTTCTTCCATTTAAGAAAAATAAGTGGGGATGGGAGGACAGTGCTTGTTTGTGGATATTTTATTTATGTTCCTGGTTTGTTTAATTATCTTGGCTTAAAGGCTTACACAGAAATTGAATTTCCTACACATGGGAGGAGGCAGCATTACTTGAAAGTCGGAAGCATTTCTTTGTTTTAAAGCCTTTTTTCCCTTTACTGAGTGATTTGCAGGTATTTTATTTAAAAAGTAATCACTGACCAGTCACCAGAATATGTAAGAAGGTTTTGTTGTTCAGAAAGAAATTAAATTACCAGATAGGAGTCAAAGCGGCTTCCAGAATAATTTGTTCCAATATTTATATAATATACATATATAGCACATGTCACTCACCACTTGCATTGGCTGCTCCACCTTTCCATTTCTTTCCAATTTCTGAGCTGTAATAGAAAGAGTTGTTTAGCTGTGGGAATGAGACCATCTATTCACAAATGCCTTTTCACTAAGAACACTTTTTAACTGTAACGGTCACATTCTCCAAATATTTCTGGGAGCATAAAGCCAGACTTCCAAACCGGAGCAGCCCAGGATCTAGGTGTGATGTGGTGAAGGAAAATTTGCCCAGTGTTGGTGCGACTGCTGCACTGACTGAATGGCATGCACAGTTTACATGTGTAAACACAAAGTGGGTAACAGGAAACCTCAGTAAACATGTCCCAGTTAATCCCTTCGTGGTATAAAAGACTGCACTTCAACAAAAACAGTACGGATATTTTTAAACATTTAGAAACTTTTCCCTAGCCTCTACCACATGCATTCCTACGGCTTGTGAAAAAATGCATTTGTGGTTAATTTCTTCTCCAATGCATTACATTCTATTGAGATTAATGTCTGAAATGCATCTAAGCTGCCTGAATGTTCCCGAAGTCGGATAATGGACTGCTAGAAGTTGACAATGAGTGTTATGGTACTAGTCTATCATCCTCATCATACCAAATGGAAGGGCTGCTTGAGACATCCTTGATGCCAACAGCCCAGTAAATAGCCACATGAGTCAACACTTGGATTTCAAGCAATCTCATCACAGACGTAAGGACTTAAGTTGAAGGAGAGTGAAAAGTGCCAATTGTGTTCCAGTACAATTGGTGATGTGCGTTCTGATGAGTGCCATGCTTCTTTCAGGCACTCAGGCAACAGCTCAATATTACCCGGGCTCAAACAAACACTGCTTAGTTCTTACCTAATACTTCTCATGAGTGTCTATGAAATCAACTTGCACTGTCTTCTGAAAAATCTCCATTGGTACAGTTTGTTGTTAAATTACTGAGGACTCTGTCATAGCTGTCTTTTTTCCTTATTTTGAGCCCTGTATATAGACTGATGATCCTTTTGGTTGTATTCTGATGTTAAAGTGAATCAGCTGAATGTACTGACACTTCTGAAGCCCAAATCATCTCCTGAAATGCAGCAAAGCACTGTTTTGATTGAAGAACAGACAAAGGCTCATTAGCATTCATTTACTGTCTCAAGAGAGCCTGGATGAGAGAGCCTGGCTGTCCTGAAGAGAAGCACTTTGATGAACATCCCTTTTTTTTCACTCATTCTCCCCCCAAATAAGAGGTGACTCCTTTTGCACTACAGTAAAATCATTGGTGAGACCAGTCCCAAATCCCAGTGGTTCATACACAGACCCTTGCCCTTCCACTTCAGCACTGGAAAATGGTAATGATGATAGCCCTCATCATTAAGATTCCTGGCACAGCTTTTAGCTGCTAAAGTCCTATTGAAGGACTTGCGGAGGGTTAGGATGGCTCTTGTAGACCTTCTCCACTCTATACAATTTGACTACAAGCCAAGCATTTCATTTCTTCGAGATGGCAACCTGGATGAGCCTACTCTGACCTCTCTCTGCTATGCAAGCTCAGCTGTATGGTATTGCTCTTTTATTAATGACAGATCACTGGATGAGCCCAGTTGAAGGTTTATATTAATCATTTAGCTTAAGTAAGTACGTTTGGAATAGAATCAATCACTTCGAATTACAAGGTTGTGGGATTTTTAATACACTGTATGTTTCACATTACTTAGTAAGCGAAATGTGTTGACATCTCAAACCACATCTTCAAAATTCTGCTTCTACTTATTGAACTTGTATCTGCTTCATGAACACAATGCAGCTACAAACCATCAGCAACTGCGAGATAAGGCCTGTGTCCCTGACACCCTTGGGCTGGCTGTGGAAGGGACTGGCCAGCAGGTATTGGCAGAGTTGAGTGCTGCTGGCTGTGCTCACAGTGTCTTCCTGCCGTGGGAAGCATAAGGAAACTTTTTAAACTGGCCTGTGCCAGCCCAGGAGAGAGGCCAGGATGCAAAGCCTAGAATTACAGAACTAATCCTTTATTCACACACACGAGGTATTTCATTCAAACTGGAGCATCCCAAACGTGGCTTCACATGAGCCCTCAGGTGCAACATGATTTGTGCAATCTCTGCTTAACACAGACATACTACTAAGTTGCAAAGCAGCTAGAATTCTGTGCCAGCACCATCCACCTGCCTCATTCTTGATATAAACACCCCTGGAGCTGCTATTCCTACAGGTACTTATCTATGATGTCAGATACTGGGGGGTTTCACAGAGGTGAAAGAGGCTCCAGGATGCAGATGCGATTGTCCTGGAATAGAGAACTGAGAGCACTGCGTAACAGGCAGGATCCAGGAGAAGGCGGGCAAGCAAAGCTGAGCCGCCCACTGCCCGCACTAGAAGCAAGGCCACCAGGAAAGGGGCACAGCTGGGGCAGACTAGCATCCAGGCAGATCACTTAGGCTGTTGCATGCCACTAGCATCATGCTTCCTATTTAAGGAGAATCGGGATCTTTCGGCTAGTGTCAGAGCTTGGACGGAGACCTGTTTGGAGGAGTTCTGGTTGGGAGGTTCTTTATTTCAGTCTTTCACCATTCTGCTGTTTTGCAGAGGCCTCTGGGCCTTTCTGCCTCTTTCTCTCTTCTCTCTCTGGGATGGCTTGTTCTGGACGAGGGTGCTGCTTCCTTGGACGGGCTGCTTGGTGCAGACAGAGTTCAAGAGCAATTGCACTGGTTGCTTTTTATGTTTTATTTGCATTTTATATACATTCTTTTTACTAGCGGTGTATTAGTGATCATTTGCTATTTTATTAAACTGTGTTTGTTTCATTCCACGAGTTCCTCCCTTCCCTTTCATGTCTCTCCCCTACTTGGGGATGGGAGGAGCAGGGGAGTCAACAAGTGGCTATCGTGGCTCTATTGCTAGCTGGCCCCGTTCCTACCTGCCCCCAGCTCCTGGCGGCCCCCGGCCCCTCTCCCCCTTCACCTGCCCCCTCCCTCCCGCCCAGCCCCACTCAGCCCCTTCTCTCCCTTCTCCTGCAGGACATGGCTCTCTTGGACCTTTTCGTCGGGCTTTTTCAAATTCTTACCCTCAACGTGCAGTTGGTGGGCTATGAGCTGGATGAGGAGACGCACGAGCGCATGGAGCAGCGTGCGCAGATGATGAAACAGGAGATGACTCGGCTGTGGCAGGAGATAGAGGAGAGGAGCCGGGAGCAGAGCAGCCAGGAGCAGAGCGGCTTTGCCTGGCCATCCCTGCTCCTCTCTGCCTTGCAACACTGGCTGTGCTGGGCCGTTGCTGCAGTCCTGGTCCTGCTCCTTGTGCTCTGCTGCTGTCTCAGGAAATGGAGCCGTCAGCTCAACAATGATGCAAACGAAGCTCAAGAAGAGCGGGATGATGCAAATGAACCTGGAGAAGAAAATGACGATGCAAATGAAGACGAAGAAGAGAACAATGATGAAAATGAAGATGAAGAAGAGAATGATGAGGAAGAGGAAGACGAAGATGGAGATGAAGAAGAAAATGATGAGGAAGATGAAGCCGAAGAAGCGAATGATAATGTAAATGACCCGGGAATGTTTTTTGGCGAAAACATGCAGCGGCCAGTTCGGGACCTGGAGAGAGATTGCAAGTTTGTGACAAGCTTTGTGGAAATCTTCATCCATGTCTACCAGTGTATCTTCTCCAATACCTCTTTCCCAGTGCTGGAAAAAGCCATCGAGGTGGGCAGTGCCTTTGAAGGTTGGAGTCCCCGTGAGGAAGACGTCACCTACCGCCTGATTTTGCCCCTGAAGCCTCCCCGTGGACACATCTTCCACCTGGAGCCGGGCCCCGTGTGGCCAATGAGGAACTTTCGCATCCGGGTGGAGTTGGTGTGTACCTGTGAGATGGAGCAGCCGGCAGGAGAGACACGTTGCTTCCTCCACGACCCCGAGCAAGAGCACGGGAGGAATGCAGCCTTCAGCATCCTCGACGACCTCTGCACTGCCTCCTACCTAGATGCGCAGAAAACTGCGCGCTATTTCCAGATGTTCCTGAGACGTTCCTGGAGTGCTATGCATCTTTCAGCCATACGCCGCCTAACAGTGCTGCCCTCCGACCGCTCCTGCAAATTCTGTGTGACAAATCGCCGGGGGAAAAGGATTTTCATTGAGTTGATGTTTGGGGTGCAAGAAGGCGACTCGGACATCTTTGTGAGCAGCCAGTATACAGAGGCTGCCTACACTCCAAACACCATGTGGCCAGAGACCTATGCTGTGGCAGAGATGAAGTTCTTCAGGTATATTGCCAGAAAGGCACATCCTGACACCTCCTACCTCAGATGCCTGCAGCTCTGTGTCCGCTGCCTGCTGGGCAGAGACTTTTCCACCTATACGCTGAAGACAGTTATGATGCACATGCTGGCCGCCCTGCCGCGGTCAACCTGGCACAGGAGGTATTTCTGGCAATGGCTGAACACCGTCCTGCACTACCTGCAGAGATGTCTGCGCGAGAAACGCCTGAACCACTTCTTCATTGGCAATGAGAACGTGCCTGAGGAGATCATCGTGCCTCAGGAATTGCGCACGGCTGAACCCTTCAACCTCTTCCAGCACCTGACGCAGAATCCTTACGCCTCTGCGCACGCAAAGCTTGAGTTTGAGGAGCTGTGAAAACGGGTTCATAGGATGCTTATCGACGGACGCTGAAAGAGGTCATCCTGCTCAGAGCTGTGTCTGCGCAGGTCACAGCTGCTGGCAGACGACCGTGTCTTCCGGGAAGAAGAAAGACAGGAGAATGCAGGGCATGGGAAGGGAAGGAAAGAGTGCTGCACCTTTCCTGCCCAGCAAAAGCGCATCCTGGGGAGTGGGACACCATGCAGCTGAAGAGGCCATCACGAGGAGTCTTGTGACAGGGACTCCACTACCACCCGCACAGCAACTGCGCTCTCTCTCTCTTCAACGGCATCCATTCCATTCCTTCTGGGAGCTTTACCACGTGCAAAGCTGCCCATAAGCGTTGTGTTTGAATAAAGCTTGTGTTGTGAGTTCTTGCGTCGCTTTTGTGGGGATCGTGGGCATAAGGTGCTGACTGCTCAGCTGCCACAGAGCCAGGGAGCGTTGTGCAGAAGAGCTGATGGGATGGGCTGTGGTCTCTCTGCTTCTGTAAATCAGGCTCCTCCTTGCGTCCATGCTTCCTCATCGGGGCAATGAGAACAACTCATCAGCCTCCGGAAGGTGGTCCATCCAGTGCAGCAGAGGGAGCAGAGGACGCAGGAGCAGAGTGCCGTGGCCTTGGGAGCACTGTGCTTTTCTGCCTTGCAGCAGTGGCAGCTCTAGTCTTTGTCCTGCTCTTTGGGCTCTGCTGGCGGCTAGAGAAAAGGAGCTGTGCCTGTGTCGCTATGAATGAGGAGGAGAGATCCAGCAGCAACACAGCGCAGGAGAAGGAAGAGGAGACAGGGCTGAGCAACACGACGAAGAGGAAAGTGAAGAAGATCCCTGTGATGATAGTCATTTGAGCACGGTTTCTGAAAAGCACATTCAGTATCCAGTAACCTCTTCCAGCACCTGGCGCAGAATCCTTACGCCTCTGAGCATGCAAAGCTTGACTTTGAGGAGCTGCCAAGTCGGGTTCATAGGATGCTTCTCGACAGACGCTGAAAGAGGTCATCCTGTGTTAAGGAGTGTCTTAAAGATAAAGGACATGAATTCATGGAGCAGTTGCATGACCAGAGTTTGTTCTAAGAAGTGTTTTGTCCTAATGTTTGTTCTAATAAGAGTTCTGTTCTGATAAGTTAGCGGTTTGTCATGGTTTCGGAGTTTGGCATAACTAGGCCTCGATGCCTCAGGAGGCCTCGGTGGAAGCTGCTGATCGTGAGGGAGCGGCAAGGACACTGTGACCGTGATGGGTCTTGTAAACAACTTCAGGGAGGTGGGAGTTGAGAAGGCGCGAAACTCGCGCGGCTACCTAGCCGCTGGTAGGAGGGTTAAGGCAAATGTAACCTTTGGATCTAAGCCAATCAGCAGGTGACAAGTATGCATAATTATCGTAATCTGTATAAATAGGTGTCATTAACGGCAATAAACTTGAGCAATGCGTTATCACTTCCACTGAGTCGGCCTAGCTTGTTCCTCTACCGCTCACGACTGGCGCCCACACAGGGACCCTCGACAAAAAAGGGACTATTATGGGAGCGGCGGACGCAGAGTAGCACCGGTATCGCAGCAACCGGGGGGTCAAGAGCGACCGAACGCTGGTCACGCGGCGTGTCGTTCCGAAGGCTGAGCCATCCGAAAGGGGTTCGCCGTCCGCAGGGGCTACCAGAAAGGGCTGCAACTGGTGCCAGAATCAGGGAGGCATCAGCGATAATTATAGGGTAAGAGTATATTTCGTATATATAGATATGGATCTCGAGGTAGCCCTAGATTTATTACAGCACTTCTTAGAAAAGCGGGGAGTAGGCTGTACCAAGCATTTAGCGGGATTAGTAACGTTAGGTAAAGTTAAGGGTTGTTTTCAGAATCCGGATTCTCTTTTTGATGTTAGTGAATGGCGAAAACTAGGGGATGTGTTATGGGATATGGTTATAGATGAGGATAAATCAGCAAAGAAACTAATGAAACCATGGCGGGAAGTTGTAAACAATATTAAGCGTTATCAGTTAGAAAATAATTTAGCGGCGGTTGCGACAGAACGATTCGGGGGGGAAGGGAGTGTATCGACAGGAGCACTGCCAGCTAACGACCTGTTGTTTGGGAACAATCGTGTTCCAGTCCCCCCTAGGGGTATGCCCATTACAGTAACTAAGAAAGTAAAAGCTGAAGGTACTGATTCTGTAAGCCCCCCTCCAATCCCCCCGCGACCCTGCACCCCCACAGCTCCTCCGCCGCCTGAGGGGGAGGAGGAAGATGAAACTGTGGGTCCGGTAGCTAAGCTGCCGGGGTCGCAAAGGTGAGCCAGAGTAAATCAGATTAATTGGAGAGAGATAATGAAACAAGCAGCCGAAAATAAACAGTGTGATATCATTGGGGACCTCACTAGCGCCCAAGCTTTTCCTGTTCAGTTTGGAACAGTTGATGATGACACGCTTCAGGGTTTTTATAGCCCGTTGAACTGGAAGTTGTTGTCTCAACTGCGTAGCACAGTGAATGAGTCTGGGTTGCACGGGGAACCCACAAAACAATTACTAAACTGTATCTGGGGGGGAACCCTCCTATGTCAGGAAGATATTAAGGTCATCATGAGGATGATCATGACCCAGTCTCAATTACTGCTCTGGCAAGCGCATTGGCAGCGCTATTGTGAAATATCAGCGCACCACCCTAGAAATCCAAATGATCCCCTTTATGGAGTAACTGTTGAACAATTAACTGGGACGAGGTGGGGGGTTTGTTACTATTGACGCCCAACCTCAGTTAGGGCCGGACGTTTGTCTTGAAGCCATGCGAACGCCTCGATTAGCAATAGGTGCGGTAAAGACCTCCCCCACCCCGCCGTCATACATGGCTATAAAGCAGGGTAGAGAGGAGCCATTTGCGCAATTTATTGACCACGTAACTGCAGCGATAGAACAGACAAACGTACAGAGGTGGATGAAACCAGCACTGCTGAGGCAGTGTGTCCTAGAGAACACTAATCAACCTACAAAGGCCATAATATTAACATTGCCAGGAGATGCAACTATAGAGCAGATGTAAGATCGCATGAGTAGGGTGCCAGTGGGGCCGCAGGCGATGCTAGTGGAGGCAGTGAGGGAGCTAGGGAAAGATCTGATACAGGCCCAGCAGCAAGCCTTTGCAGCCCCAGCCCCCTTGCGCCAAGCTGAGAGGCAACCTTCGACCCTACAACAGCACCAAGTGCCCGTTCCCAGCTCCAACCCGTTCCTGCCAGCTCCTTGCGCCCAGCCACAAGAGGGAGTCTCGGCCTGGACCTGGCAACAGCAGCATGAACTATCTTTGTATATTCGGGGACTCTGAGGTAGTGCCTGCGAAGCCTCATGCCGGGGTCCCTGACACCAGTAAACCACAAGGCCCGCAATGGATCCCAGCTAGATGGACTAAAGCAGTTCTGGACAGCCGACCACCGAGAACATCTGAGGGCGAAGAATCTGCATAAGTGTAATCATCTGAGACTGATATCGGAATTTTCTTAAAATGTGGCAACTTCTGATCATAATGTTAAACGTTTACACAGTTGCAGGGTTTGTAAGTAAGTCTTTGTTCGACCCTCAGGAAAATGTCTGGCTAACCCTTGGGAGAGCTGCCAACACATTACCTTTTGTGCTAGTTTGTCCACCCCAAGTGCACCCTTCGTTACATGTCTCATTGGGGTACCATTGAATAACAGTTCCTATGGCCTCTTTAACCGATCGCTCTCTGAGCAGCAGCGGGAACATTCACGTCCCACTCTGGGACGGAGTGGGCTCAAGGATTTTCTTATTCAGCCTCCATACTGGCAGAAGCCTCCTGATGGGCCCGAGCCACAAGAAACTGAATTAGTAGACTCCTTAAACGCTTCCTATTGTATATTCCTCAACAGCTCGAAGACCCGCTGTGCAGTAGCCGGAAGCTGGCACTGCAACCTTACCGTGACTCCAGTCTCCCCAGTAGGTAATGAGACACAATGGGAGAACCGGTGGTGTCAAAAGGTCCTGCATAATAAGAGTCACCCAGTTGGTGTCTCCCATTTCCCTAAACGTCTGCCTGTGGGGTGGTTTCTTATCTGTGGCAACCGTGCCTGGAATGGTATACCAGCCCGAACGATGGGAGGTCCATGCACGATTGGTCAATTTAGACTAGCTTTGCCACATCATCACCCAAATAGATCTAATCCTGTAAGGTGGAAAAGGGACATTACAGAAACCCTTGATAACACCTGTGATGACAACATACGGCTCTGGAATAAATGGGAAATAATATTTGCGTCATTTTTTACCCCAGGTGTTGCTGCCGCCCAAGCACATAGAAATTTAGAGAGGTTATCTTGTTGGGTAGTAAAACAAGCCAACCTTATGAGTAGAGTGCTTCCAGATTTAGCAGAGAGCATCAGTAGTGTGCAACATGCCGTGTTACAGAATCGGATGGCCATTGATTTTTTGCTCCTAGCCCATGGCCATGGATGTGAGGACTTTGATGGTATGTGCTGTATGGATCTAGAAGATAAGTCACGATCAATTCACAAAGAAATTAAGCAGTTAATAGATCGCTCGCAGCAAATCAAAGAAGACGTAGGGCTGTTTGGCCTGGAAGGCCTCACGAAGTGGCTGGGACTGGGAGGATGGATCAAAGGCCTCTTGCAAGGTTTGTTAGATATTCTGAATATTGCAGTTATTGGACTTTTGTGTCTAAGATGTGTCTTATGTTGCATTAAAAGAATGTTAGAGCGCGCATTGGGACAAATTCTGCTCGTGCAAAAAGAAAGAGGGGGAATTGTTAGGGAGTGGCTTAAAGATAAAGGACATGAATTCATGGAGCAGTTGCACGACCAGAGTTTGTTCTAAGAAGTGTTTTGTCCTAATGTTTGTTCTAATAAGAGTTCTGTTCTGATAAGTTAGCGGTTTGTCATGGTTTCGGAGTTGGGCATAACTAGGCCTCGATGCCTCAGGAGGCCTCGGTGGAGGCTGCTGATCGTGAGGGAGCGGCAAGGACACTGTGACCGTGATGGGTCTTGTAAACAACTTCAGGGAGGTGGGAGTTGAGAAGGCGCGAAACTCGCGCGGCTAGCTAGCCGCTGGTAGGAGGGTCAAGGTCTCTCTCTCTTCAACGGCGTCCATTCCATTCCTTCTGGGAGCTTTATCACGTGCAAAGCTGCCCAGAAGCGTTGTGTTTGAATAAAGCTTGTGTTGTGAGTGCTTGCGTCGCTTTTGTGGGGATCGTGGGCATAAGGTGCTGACTGCTCAGCTGCCACAGAGCCAGGGAGCGTTGTGCAGAAGAGCTGATGGGATGGGCTGTGCTTTTCTGCCTTGCAGCAGTGGCAGCTCTAGTCTTTGTCCTGCTCTTTGGGCTCTGCTGGCGGCTCGAGAAAAGGAGCTGTGCCTGTGTCGCTATGAATGAGGAGGAGAGATCCAGCAGCAACACAGCGCAGGAGAAGGAAGAGGAGACAGGGCTGAGCAACACGAGGAAGAGGAAAGTGAAGAAAATCCCTGTGATGATAGTCATTTGAGCAGGGTTTCTGATAAGCACATTCAGTATCCAGTGCCGAACATGGCCAGCAAGTGCCAGGTGGCAGAGGAAGTAGAGGTGACTTCCTCCACGTTTTCAGATTGCTCTTCTTCAATAGTTTCTTCCACACACTGCAGCCAGTCATTGGAGCGGGCAGCACTTGCGAAGGCTGGAATCCTCATGGGAACCATGTTGTCTACCCCCTGCTTGTGCCCCTGCATCCTGCCCTTGGCCGTTCCTTCCACCTCGACCTGAGCATCGTGGAGCAGGTGCTGGCAAGAGACCCCTGCAACCATGTGGAGCTGCAGCATGCCTGGATGAGGAAACATCTGGTGGAGAATGTGCTGAGCATGTGCATATCCCTGAGGACACACTGAGTAAATATCGCCCTGCGTCACCCCTCTTCCACGTTATGGTGCTGCCCTTCTCCCGCTAATGCAATCTTCAGCTAGATGACTGCTTCAACAGGACTGTTTGCGTTTTGTGGACGATCGGCGGGGAGGAAGGCAAGTCGGACATCCTCCTGAGCATTTGGTAGGCCGAGGCGGCTTTACTGGTGTTGCTTTCTCTCTGATAGGACTGTGCTTTTTCAAGTAGCATTTGGTCATCTCATGATGTCATACTCATCCTTCATGGGTCCTTAGGATTTTTCATCTCTACGTTTTGGTTTCGCTTGTCTTTAGCAGGAATTGTATACTCCTTTACAGCAGCTAGAACAAACACATGAAAGTTGCCTGCCTCTTTCTGTCTAGATATTTATCACACACAATTTGGCAATATTCAGGTCATTGTATTTATAGTGTTCCTTTTATCCCCTCTTTCCGGCAGCGGACAGTAAACACCCCCAACTGTGGCACGCCTCCTGCCCAAGGCACATGTCAAGGCATCTTTTATACTCCCTCTCTTCTAACTCTGAAATTAATCTCTGTCCCAAAACGGAATACTATGCTGGGTAGGACTCCTTTTTTGAACATGAGGATTTTAAAGATACACATGTCCTGGTTTTGTTAAAAACAAGACCCATTCTCTTCTAGTGATTTTTCTTTCAGCTAAGTTCTTCTAGGCAGCTGTACTTTTCTGAGTTTTAGCCTGCGTATTTTTCCTCGGATGCTGTACTGGGTGCTGATAAGAAGACCAAGGGAATGCTGAAGAAGCTCGTGTTTAGATTTATTATCATGGTAGCCAAGAAAGACTGATAAGTTTTCCCACGTTCCGTCGTGAGAGGGGCGTGTTTGAGGAGGGGTGCATGGAACAGGTGACTTAAATTGACCAATTAAGTATTCCATCCCATAACCGTCATACCCCGTTATATAAGAGGGTGATCACGAGGGTCACTCTCTCTTCAACCAAGGCCGGCATCTAGAGAGGACCCTGTCTGTCTGCCTGGGATGTACAGGCCTCAGGCCCTGCATCCCTGCAACCGGTTTCCAGTTTGCTTTGCAGTCCCACCCGTGACTTCCAGGGGTCTGAGCTGCAGCTGCTGGAGCCGCCAGCTCCGCACACCCAGCTCCACAGCTGCTGGAGTGACGCCAGCTCCACATCGAGCATTCGAGGTTGGTTTTGTATATATTGTATCTATATTCTCTTTCTATTAGTAGCATTAGTAAAAGCCTTTAAAACCTTTCAACTTGAAATCTAAGCCTCTCTTCCTTCCTCCCTATATTTCCTATCATCTCACTGATGTACAGGAAGTGGGTGGTGGGAGGTGAGGGGGTAACAGGGAGCGTCCCCCACAGCTTTTTGCCGCCTTGCCTTAAAGCGTGACACACTCCAGATGGGTTCACGTGTAGGAGGTAGGAACCACTCTGCTGCCAGGCGGTTGTACATATTACAGATGGAAGACCTAACTACTCTCAGCGGCCGTTCCCACCAATTTTGCTGCAACCCCTGTTCGTGATCCTGTTGCAAGAGTGTGGCAGAATGCAAACCCCCCTCTCTCCCCCTTCCTCCTTCTACTGTATGACCAGTACATGCTCATATGTTCCATGTTACGTTGCTTATTTACGTCAAAAAGCACTATTTTGAGATTCCCTATAAATACTTAAAAGCCAGACACTAAATAAAAGGTGAGAACAAAAGACACATAGAAAAACATCAGATTTGTGTGCAAACCAAAGAGGATGTGCCACAAGCTGTGCTCAGAGAAAGCAGTAACTGAGTAGAAACATCATAGGTTTGCTTTCGTACCTTTGATGGTGCTTATCTATGTACTTATGATGGTACTTATCTATGATGTCAGATACTGGGGGGTTTCACAGAGGTGAAAGAGGCTCCAGGATGCAGATGCGATTGTCCTGGAATAGAGAACTGAGAGCACTGCGTAACAGGCAGGATCCAGGAGAAGGCGGGCAAGCAAAGCTGAGCCGCCCACTGCCCGCACTAGAAGCAAGGCCACCAGGAAAGGGGCACAGCTGGGGCAGACTAGCATCCAGGCAGATCACTTAGGCTATTGCATGCCATTAGCATCATGCTTCCTATTTAAGGAGAATCGGGATCTTCCGGCTAGTGTCAGAGCTGGCATGGAGACCTGTTTGGAGGAGTTCTGGTTGGGAGGTTCTTTATTTCAGTCTTTTACCATTCTGCCGGTTTGCAGAGGCCTTTCTGCCTCTTTCTCTCTTCTCTCTCTGGGATGGCTTGTTCTGGACGAGGGTGCTGCTTCCTTGGACGGGCTGCTCGGTGCAGACAGAGTTCAAGAGGAATTGCACTGGTTGCCTTTTATGTTTTATTTGCATTTTATATACATTCTTTTTACTAGCGGTGTATTAGTGATCATTTGCTATTTTATTAAACTGTGTTTGTTTCATTCCACGAGTTCCTCCCTTCCCTTTCATGTCTCTCCCCTACTTGGGGATGGGAGGAGCAGGGGAGTCAACAAGTGGCTATCGTGGCTCTATTGCTAGCTGGAGTTTCACCATGTCCTGGAGCTGCGAGGTCGCTCACGAGACTGCTCATCATGTTTGCGAGGCTCACAGCTGACTGCAGGTGACAACTTCATACCATAGGGACATGGTGTGGAGACTCTCACAACTGTGGCGGTGATTTCACATGGGAAAAAAAACTCCTTGGCAGCTCCACCTGCAGCAGGACCAAGAGAGAGGCACCGCTGATGTGTCTCCGCGTGTTCACTGGGGTCCAGGAGGAGAATCTGCTGATCCCAGACACACTCCGGGGAGCTGGTACCACAGAGCTGAACATGCCGGACGTGGAGAAACCAGTGCTCTATCGGCAGTGGGAGCTGCCCACTAGAAAAACTGCACCTGGAGACCCTCATCACCCGCAGGAATTGTCTCTTTGGAAGCAACGTCCTCTCTCAGTGGCACAGCAGGAAGAGAGATCCTGCCACAGAGAGGCCCCATCTCCCAGTCACAATTTCCACCATCACCCATCCCGGGGTGTCGTGAAGGCAACAAGGGCCCATCCATGACCACCAGAGCAGCGGCCAGCAGCAAGGGAGCTGATCCCATCTCATGGGATAGGATGTCAGGGAGCAAAGCATCCATGGGTCACATCACCCAGTTTTATACTTGGCAAGGGTCTGGGGGGCTTCCGTCTGCTTGGTAAACAGAACCCTGGCAGTGCTGTCCGGCTCGGGGGCTCTGTACATTGTCAGCGTTGGCTTTGGCTGCCAGGGGCAGCTGCGAGTGGCTGGGCCAGGGTGGTCCGGACGGGCAGGGCCGGCGGGCGTGCCTGTGACGCGCTCTGGCGCCTGTGACATCACAAGGGACCAGTCCCCACGGGGCGATTATCAGGGGCGCCAGCAGCAGCGCTGCCTCAGTCCGGCCTGGGCCAGCGGTGAGTGCGCAGGCGGGGGAGGCCGGGCTGGACGGGGCCGGGGCAGAAACGCGGCCCCCGGGGCTGGGCTCTCACCCTGCATGGAGGGCCCGGCCGCTCGCGGGAGCACCTTGGCCAGGGCACGGAGCGGCCGCCACCGGGGCCGGGGCAGCCCTTGCTGCCTCCCAGCTGCCTCGGCCCCGTTCCTACCTGCCCCCAGCTCCTGGCGGCCCCCGGCCCCTCTCCCCCTTCACCTGCCCCCTCCCTCCCGCCCAGCCCCACTCAGCCCCTTCTCTCCCTTCTCCTGCAGGACATGGCTCTCTTGGACCTTTTCGTCGGGCTTTTTCAAATTCTTACCCTCAACGTGCAGTTGGTGGGCTATGAGCTGGATGAGGAGACGCACGAGCGCATGGAGCAGCGTGCGCAGATGATGAAACAGGAGATGACTCGGCTGTGGCAGGAGATAGAGGAGAGGAGCCGGGAGCAGAGCAGCCAGGAGCAGAGCGGCTTTGCCTGGCCATCCCTGCTCCTCTCTGCCTTGCAACACTGGCTGTGCTGGGCCGTTGCTGCAGTCCTGGTCCTGCTCCTTGTGCTCTGCTGCTGTCTCAGGAAATGGAGCCGTGAGCCAGAGAGAGAAGAGGAGAGCTCTGCTGAAGAGGTAGGGGAGGAGAAACAGGAAGGAGAGAATGAGGATGCAAATGAAGCCGTAGAAGCAAGTGATCATGCAAATGAAGCTGAAGAGAATGATAATGCAAATGAAGACGATGAAGGCAACGATGATGCAAACGAAGCTCAGGAAGAGCATGATGATGCAAATGAACCTGGAGAAGAAAATGACGATGCAAATGAAGACGAAGAAGAGAACAATGATGAGAATGAAGATGAAGATGAGAATGATGATGAAAATGAAGATGAGGAAGAGAATGATGAGGAAGAGGAAGACGAAGAAGGAGATGATAATGCAAATGACCCGGGAATGTTTTTTGACGAAGACATGCAGTGGCTAGTTCGGGGCCTGGAGAGAGATTACAAGTCTGTGAGGAGCTTTATGGAAATCTTCATCCATGTCTACCAGTATATCTTCTCCAACACCTCTTTCCCAGTGCTGGAAAAAGCCATCGAGGTGGGCAGTGCCTTTGAAGGTTGGAGTCCCCGTGAGGAAGACGTCACCTACCGCCTGATTTTGCCCCTGAAGCCTCCCCGTGGACACATCTTCCACCTGGAGCCAGGCCCCGTGTGGCCAATGAGGAACTTTCGCATCCGGGTGGAGTTGGTGTGTACCTGTGAGATGGAGCAGCCGGCAGGAGAGACACGTTGCTTCCTCCACGACCCCGAGCAAGAGCACGGGAGGAATGCAGCCTTCAGCATCCTCGACGACCTCTGCACTGCCTCCTACCTAGATGCGCAGAAAACTGCGCGCTATTTCCAGATGTTCCTGAGACGTTCCTGGAGGGCAATGCATCTCTCAGCCATACGCCGCCTAACAGTGCTGCCCTCCGACCGCTCCTGCAAATTCTGTGTGACAAATCGCCGGGGGAAAAGGATTTTCATTGAGTTGATGTTTGGGGTGCAAGAAGGCGACTCGGACATCTTTGTGAGCAGCCAGTATACAGAGGCTGCCTACACTCCAAACACCATGTGGCCAGAGACCTATGCTGTGGCAGAGATGAAGTTCTTCAGGTATATTGCCAGAAAGGCACATCCTGACACCTCCTACCTCAGATGCCTGCAGCTCTGTGTCCGCTGCCTGCTGGGCAGAGACTTTTCCACCTATACGCTGAAGACAGTTATGATGCACGTGCTGACCGCCCTGCCGCTGTCAACCTGGCACAGGAGGTATTTCTGGGAATGGCTGAGCACCATCCTGCACTACCTGCAAAGATGTCTGCACGAGAAACGCCTGAACCACTTCTTCATTGGCAATGAGAATGTGCCTGAGGAGATCATCTTGCCTCAGGAATTGCGCACGGCTGAACCCTTCAACCTCTTCCAGCACCTGACGCAGAATCCTTACGCCTCTGCGCACGCAAAGCTTGAGTTTGAGGAGCTGCGAAAACGGGTTCATAGGATGCTTCTCGACGGACACTGAAAGAGGTCATCCTGCTCAGAGCTGTGTCTGCGCAGGTCACAGCTGCTGGCAGACGACCGTGTCTTCCGGGAAGAAGAAAGACAGGAGAATGCAGGGCACGGGAAAGGAAGGAAAGAGTGCTGCACCTTTCCTGCCCAGCAAAAGCGCATCCTGGGGAGTGGGACACCATGCAGCTGAAGAGGCCATCACGAGGAGTCTTGTGACAGGGACTCCACTACCACCCGCACAGCAACTGCCCTCTCTCTTTCTTCAACGACATCCATTCCATTCCTTCTGGGAGCTTTACCACGTGCAAAGCTGCCCAGAAGCGTTGTGTTTGAATAAAGCTTGTGTTGTGAGTTCTTGCGTCGCTTTTGTGGGGATCGTGGGCATAAGGTGCTGACTGCTCAGCTGCCGCAGAGCCAGGGAGCGTTGTGCAGAAGAGCTGATGGGATGGGCTGTGGTTTCTCTGATTCTGTAAATCAGGCTCCTCCTTGCGTCCATGCTTCCTCATCGGGGCAATGAGAACAACTCATCAGCCTCCGGAAGGTGGTCCATCCAGTGCAGCAGAGGGAGCAGAGGACGCAGGAGCAGAGTGCCGTGGCCTTGGGAGCACTGTGCTTTTCTGCCTTGCAGCAGTGGCAGCTCTAGTCTTTGTCCTGCTCTTTGGGCTCTGCTGGCGGCTAGAGAAAAGGAGCTGTGCCTGTGTCGCTATGAATGAGGAGGAGAGATCCAGCAGCAACACAGCGCAGGAGAAGGAAGAGGAGACAGGGCTGAGCAACACGAGGAAGAGGAAAGTGAAGAAGATCCCTTTGATGATAGTCATTTGAGCAGGGTTTCTGAAAAGCACATTCAGTATCCAGTGCCGAACATGGCCAGCAAGTGCCAGGTGGCAGAGGAAGTAGAGGTGACTTCCTCCACGTTTTCAGATTGCTCTTCTTCAATAGTTTCTTCCTCACACTGCAGCCAATCATTGAGGCGGGCAGCACTTGCGAAGGCTGGAATCCTCATGGGAACCATGTTGTCTACCCCCTGCTTGTGCCCCTGCATCCTGCCCTTGGCCGTTCCTTCCACCTCGACCTGAGCATCGTGGAGCAGGTGCTGGCAAGAGACCCCTGCAACCATGTGGAGCTGCAGCATGCCTGGATGAGGAAACATCTGGTGGAGAATGTGCTGAGCATGTGCATATCCCTGAGGACACACTGAGTAAATATCGCCCTGCGTCACCCCTCTTCCACGTTATGGTGCTGCCCTTCTCCCGCTAATGCAATCTTCAGCTAGATGACTGCTTCAACAGGACTGTTTGCGTTTTGTGGACGATCGGCGGGGAGGAAGGCAAGTCGGACATCCTCCTGAGCATTTGGTAGGCCGAGGCGGCTTTACTGGTGTTGCTTTCTCTCTGATAGGACTGTGCTTTTTCAAGTAGCATTTGGTCATCTCATGATGTCATACTCATCCTTCATGGGTCCTTAGGACTTTTCATCTCTACGTTTTGGTTTCGCTTGTCTTTAGCAGGAATTGTATACTCCTTTACAGCAGCTAGAACAAACACATGAAAGTTGCCTGCCTCTTTCTGTCTAGATATTTATCACACACAGTTTGGCAATATTCAAGTCATTGTATTTATAGTGTTCCTTTTATCCCCTCTTTCCGGCAGCGGACAGTAAACACCCCCAACTGTGGCACGCCTCCTGCCCAAGGCACATGTCAAGGCATCTTTTATACTCCCTCTCTTCTAACTCTGAAATTAGTTTCTGTCCCAAAAAAGGAATACTATGCTGGGTAGGACTCCTTTTTTGAACATGAGGATTTTAAAGATACACATGTCCTGGTTTTGTTAAAAACAAGACCCATTCTCTTCTAGTGATTTTTCTTTCAGCTAAGTTCTTCTAGGCAGCTGTACTTTTCTGAGTTTTAGCCTGCGTATTTTTCCTCGGATGCTGTACTGGGTGCTGATAAGAAGACCAAGGGAATGCTGAAGAAGCTCGTGTTTAGATTTATTATCATGGTAGCCAAGAAAGACTGATAAGTTTTCCCACATTCCGTCGTGAGAGGGGCGTGTTTGAGGAGGGGTGCATGGAACAGGTGACTTAAATTGACCAATTAAGTATTCCATCCCATAACTGTCATATCCCCTTAAATAAGAGGGTGATCACGAGGGTCACTCTCTCTTCAACCAAGGCCGGCATCTAGAGAGGACCCTGTCTGTCTGCCTTGGATGTACAGGCCTCAGGCCCTGCATCCCTGCAACCGGTTTCCAGTTTGCTTTGCAGTCCCACCCGTGACTTCCAGGGGTCTGAGCTGCAGCTGCTGGAGCCGCCAGCTCCGCACACCCAGCTCCATCGCTGCTGGAGTGACGCCAGCTCCACATCGAGCATTCGAGATTGGTTTTGTATATATTGTACCTATATTCTCTTTCTATTAGTAGCATTAGTAAAAGCCTTTAAAACCTTTCAACTTGAAGTCTAAGTCTCTCTTCCTTCCTCCTTATCTTTCCTATCATCTCACTGTTGTACAGGAAGTGGGTGGCGGGAGGTGAAGGCGGTAACACAGTCCAGATGGGTTCACGTGTAGGAGGTAGGAACCACTCTGCTGCCAGGCGGTTGTACATATTACAGATGGAAGACCTAACTACTCTCAGTGGCCGTTCCCACCAACTTTGCTGCAAACCCTGCTCGTAATCCTGTTGCAAGAGTGTGGCAGAATGCAAACCCCCCTCTCTCCCCCTCTCAGCCCTCTCTCTCCCTCCCTCCTTCAGTAAGGAGGAGTGGGCACATCTCCCTCTCTCCCGGATACTAGAGGCTAATATCTTCTTTTGTTTGGCCCCAGAGCACCCTGGCCAGGGCCATTAGAAGGGAGTGCCGAAGCTGCAGTGAGCCGCTGGGCGCCCACACCCAGGGTGGGGGATGTTTTTGGGAGGCTTCTGGGGCACCCACAGCCAGTGTGGGGGTGCAGAGAAGCTTCTAGAATGCCTACAGTCAGATCTGATCAGCCAATGAAAACGAGATTCTCATCGAGACTCCGCCCATTGTTGCGGGTCTCTTGGAGCACGAGCAAGTTGCTGCCGCCAAGAGCCTGCCCCCCAACCCCGAGACTGAGACTCTGCTTGCCTTGCCGCCACGTGTGTAAGTACGTGTATCTCTTTAAAATAAGCCTGCACCCTGTTCAGGCAAGTGTGTATTCGTCTCGGAATCAGGGCTGGCTCCGGCACTGTTTTGAGTGAAGCCACGTGCATGCACTCTGTGGACCGACTGTTGTAGTAGTTGCTGCCCCTTAATAATTTTCCTCAACTGATACCCAAACCTTTATTTAAGTCACTTTGGAGTACTAAAACTCTGTTTCTCACTGGTTTAATAAAAGTGGTTTTGGACCCTGTTGTCCCTTAAACTAACCTCGGGTTACCTCCGTGACAATTTTGGCGCAGCTAGCAGGCTATCAGATACGGAGGAATTATTCAGAGGCTTGAGTAATATCTCTGCAGTACCCTGGGGTCCTGCCGTTATATGGATTGTGGTGTGTTTCAGTTTGGGTGTTTGCTTAAAGGTAGCACAGGATCTGTGTAAACTTAAGCACCGAATGGAGGAAAACCTTTCACGGGAAAGTTAACAATTTGACTCTCTAATACAGGACTTTTCGCGGCAAAGCACACAATCGGATTATTTAGAACAGAGATTTGTCTTGTTAGAACAGAAACTTGTTTTTTTGGAACAAAAACTTGAGGTTTTGTTAATTAATATAAGAGCTTCCTCTAGTGATTCCCCAGCTCAGGCGTGCCCCTCCGCCCTCCCGCCTCTCGATAAAGATCCTGATTCTGAAAACAGTGTTGATGAAGGGAGGGTAGAAACAAAGGACGTGTGTCATCTTATTAGAACTGAGACACATACGGATGGACGAGGCAGAAATCCACGCACGGCTACCCATAGCACGCCATATTCAGGATTGGAGCTAGGAGATTTACAAACTAGATTCTCACGCAAGCCAGGCGAGACAGAGACTGAATATCTTTGGCACGTTTCACTTACCAGGGGTGATAGGATATTACTGAGTAAGGACGGGGCCACAGGCTTCTGGGGCCCAGGGGTATTTTTAAGTGATGGTCTGGATGGTAATCAGTCCATCACATCTTGTGTAGCTTACTGGGCTGGTGGTATAGATCCCAAGGAACGTGGGGAGCCAGTTGCAATTGTTATAAAGGGTTTATCAGATCTTGCCGAGGGAGTTCAAAAGGCAGCTTGTATACAAGCAACGTATGAAAGAGGCCGGGAGTCCCCCCGCTATAGCGGCGACAGTGGATCCGGTCCACCTTCAGCTGCTTATTAAAGGATTACCGGCTGCCTTAAAAATATATGTCCAGTCCCTTAAGGAAAAAATTCAGGGGGCTATTGATCGTAATAAGCAAAATCCCCGAAGTCCTCCGCAACATGTATTAACCTGGGTGGAAATTTTACACAATGTGGTTACACATGGGCGCGAGATGGGGTGGGTAGACCCGAGCGGCAGATGTATCATGACACAACTGGGACAAGCGATTAGCACAAGCTGTCTTCCTTGTCAATAACCACTGGGGAAGCTATGGAAGCCCCAAAATCAAGGCGTTCTGTCCTGCAAAGCCATTGACAGTCAGCAACTTGACAACCAACACAGAGGAAGAACAGCCCCCAAAAACACAAGTGGGCCAGCCTGTCATGGTGAAATTACCCTCTATTGGTATTGTGCCCATGACTCTAGCAAAACCCAGAGGGTTATATGCCTGGGAAGCCCTTGATGAGAATGGGAAAACCCACCGTATTAGTGCTCGGTGGATAGTTCCAGATTACTAACCGTGAAAGCCCCCCGGGACCGAGGTCTGTTCTTGTGTTTTCTTGCAGGGCGAAGGAAGATGACAGCGTGGAAGAGGATCCAGATGCCTACAGGGCCTTGGTGAGGTGCCTGAGCAGGGACAGGCTGAGGAACTGTCAGCTGGCTCTGGGAATCCGTCACGCTGGCTCTGGGCATGTTGTCTGGAGGCTTTGTGCACAGGAGCCGACCCAGGGGAGTGCAAGAGCTCCTGCAGATATCTTGTACAGACCCTGTTCTGGCAGCTTCAAACGGAGCCTTTTCTCCAGGGGAGCTGGATCCCTTCTGAGTCCAAAGCGCAGGAAATGTGTGGAAACGGTCACCCTGGTGTAGCTGCTCCGTCACTGTGCTCTGCTGAGCAACTTCAAACAAAGGCCAAGTATATCAAAGGAGGAGAGAAGAGACTTCCCTGATGAGGTTTAGATGACTGACCCATGTCAGTGGGCTCATGCCAAGTGGCCTTAGATGGCCGGGGGACCCTTGGGTGCTGTGACAGGTGTCGCTCTGCCCTTGAACAGTTCCTCTCATGGAGGAAGGGCAAAGCCCCAGCACCTCTTCCTTGGGTGACCCACATTTCAGCAAGGCCTCCGGTGGCATTTAACAAGCTGTGGTTATGATTCGGCTGCGCTGGGAATGGGTAGCGATGTGGTTGGTTATTTCAAATGCAAACGTGAGCCTTCCCTCTGCCTTTCTTGTTTACTTCTTTAGCCAGGCAGAGGCGCAGTGGTTGGTTTAGAAAGGTGGACAAGTGTCCCTTGGTTGTTGCTGTAGTAATCCCCTTATTTTCAGTTCCCTTGCTCACGACACTCGAGAACTTGCTCTTTGAGTTTTGCTTTTCTTGACATTTCTGGATTTGACTGGTCAGCTGTCGATGGTACGCACCAAGCAGTAACAGTGTAGAAACATTCAGGGCTCTAGCACTGGGTACTTTTTCTGCCTCTATGCTGGAGTTAAGGAAGGGCACAGGAATGGGCACATGAAGGAACTGTGACTGATGTTTGGACTCAATAATTACCTCGGGCAATTGTTGATTGTTGTAATTATGTCAATTCTATTTTTGATTGTTGTAATTACTTCAATTCTATTGTTCATTGTTATTAATAGCTGTTTTGCAGGGGTAAGTCAACACATGAGATGTGGTGATCCACAGTGGACATTAAGGCTCACCGGCAGAAGTGTCCCCTTTTTACTTTGGAGTCAAGAGGTGGCTGCTACAGTAATCCAGAGTTATAGCAGATCATGACTGTAGTCACAGGGTGCCACACAAGAGTGTGGCAGAATGCAAACCCCCCCCTGCTCCCCCTTCCTCCTTCAGTAGGCGCCAGTGAGCCGCTGGGCGCCTGCGGCCAGTGTGGGGGATGTTTGGAGGCTTCAGGGGCACCCACAGACAGTGTGCGGATGCAGAGAAGCTTCTAGAATGCCTACAGTCAGATCTGATCAGCCAATGAAAACAGGACTCTCGTCGAGACTCCGCCCATTGTCGCGGGTCTCTTGGAGCACGAGCAAGTTGCTGCCGCCGAGAGCCCCCCCGTCCCCCGAGACTGAGACTCCGCTTGCCGTGCTGCCACGTGTGTAAGTACGTGTATCTCTTTAAAATAATCCCGCACCCTGTTCAGGCAAGTGTGTATTCGTCTCGGACTCAGGGCTGGCTCCGGCATTGTTTTGAGTGAAGCCACGTGCACGCACTCTGTGGACTGCATGTTGTAATAGTTGCTGCCCCTTAATAATTTTCCTCAACTGATACCCGAACCTTTATTTAAGTCACTTTGGAGTGCTAAAACCCTGTTTCTCACCGGTTTAATAAAAGTTGTTTTGGACCCTGCTGTCCCTTAAACTAACCTCGGGGTGCCTCCGTGACAAAGAGGGACAAGCTCAGACAGGCAGCAGAGCTCCTGTGGGCTTTCTGGGTTGGTGTAGCTTTTTCTTAGCACTTGAGTAGACTCAAAGGAACTGCTGTGTTTTGGGAGGGGGTTAGTGGTGAATATAGAGGAAAACAATACATGGAACTGAAAGGGAGAAATAAACTTAACAGCTGAGTCAATTATACTGTTAAGTAGGGATCTTTTCTTGTATCAGGACTGGGGAACACTGGGGATCATCCTCCATAAGTGCTCCAAAGACTGGGCACTCTTGCGTTGCTTGTATTCCTATAATTATTACGTATGCATTCCAATTTTTGGAAATTTTGACACAGTCCCTAAGTGCCATGTCTACACATCTTTTGGCTACCTCCAGCCACTGTGCCTCCAGCACTTCTCTGGGTATCTTCTCTGAATGCTCATTAACCCTTTGAATGTAGAACTTTTTCCTGAGAGCCCAGCCAAACTTCCTCTGGAGAAACTTGAGCCCATTTCCTCTCTTCCTATCACTTGATACCTGGCAAAAGAGACCAACCCCCACCTCGCCACAACCTCCTTTCAGGCAGCTGCACACAGTGATAAGGTCTCCCCTCAGCCTCCTTTTCTCCAGGCTGAACTCCCCCAGGTCCCTCAGCTGCTCCCATCACACTTGTGCTCCAGACCCTTCGCCAGCCTCATTGCCCTTCTCTGAATGCATTCTAGCACCTCAAGGTCTTTCCTGTAGTGAGGGGCCCAAAACTGGCCCCTGGGTTTTAGGTGCGACTTCAGCAGGGCCGAGTACAGGAGGATGATTACTTCCCTCATCCTGCTGGATGCTATATTGCTGATACAAGCCAGGATGCTGTTGGCCTTCTTGGCCATCTGGGCACGCTCCCAGCCCACGTTCAGCTAGCTGTCAATGTCTTTTTCTGCTGGGCAGCTTTCCAGCCACTCTTTCCTGAGCCTGTCGTGTTGTATGAGGTGGTTATGACTCAAGTCCAGGACCCAGAACTCAGCCTTGTTGAACCTCCTACAGCTGGCCTCGGCCCATAGATCCAGCCAGTCTAGATGTCTCTCTAGAGCCTTTCTACCCTCATGCACACCAACAATCCCACCCAACGTGGTGTCACCTGCAAACATACTGACCATGCACTGGGCTGCAGCTCCCACTTTGCCCTTCTCCAGTTTGGAGCACCCAGGAATTGAAATAAAGGTGGAGGAAGAGGAGGAGCAGGATTTGAGTGTGCCCCATGCAGGCTGCTAGTCAGACCATGAGGCTCTATGAACTACAAGCATCACTGCCATAAACAGGACGGACAGTCAGCACCTGTCATTAAAAAAATTGTGCTTCAAGCCTGTGCAGCCTAGAATTATCTATTGTCCCCTCCAAGTTTATTGGGACTGAATATTCACTACAGAGAGACTGGAGGGGAAAAGGGTAGATATTGATCTGAACATACCTCCCCAGCACATCTGTGACTCTTCAGGTCTTCTAGTCTCTAAGATATAGAATCATAGAATAGTTGGGCTTTGAAGGGAGCTTCAAAGGTCATCTAATTCAATGCCTACCCTGAGCAGGGACATCTTCACCCAGATCAGGTTGCTCAGAGTCCCATCCAGCCTGGCCTGGGATGTCTTCAGGGATGAGGTATCTACCACCCCTATCAGCAATCTCTGACAGAATTTTTCCACTCTCATTGTAAAAGGTTTCTTCCTCATGTCTTCAAAGTGTAGTCTGGCTCTGAGCAGTTGTGTTACCCTGAAGATTAATTTTATGAGCAACCTGGTTGAAAGACTAATTCATATGACACAATTACAGCTAAAATAAGTTCAAATGCCAAAGTTGTCTTAATACACATCTTAACTATTGCACAGAGGCTGCTTCTTCATCTGTTTTCATCTTGAGACAATCTAATTGCATGCAATGGAATTAGTTACTTTGAGAATGGGAAAGATCATACTCATGAATACCAATCCGCAGCCCTTATTATACTGAATACCATAACCTTTTTCTATTCCTATTGCATTAAAGTATCTTTAACTGGTTATGCAGGATCTCAGCCTGCTATGTGATCCTGTTACCTTCAGGCATAATTGCAAATGAGACAAGAAATCTCAGCTGCACTGCCCCTCATAATGATATTCATTCTTTTTCCAATGTTAATTATTCCTTGCAGTTGACAATGAAGCACAAAGACCTAAGAGTTGATTTTCAGTGTAATGAAAAACCAGTACATGCTCATATGTTCCATGTTACGTTGCTTATTTACGTCGAAAATCACTATTTTGAGATTCTCTATAAATACTTAAAAGCCAGACACTAAATAAAAGGTGAGAACAAAAGACACATAGAAAAACATCAGATTTGTGTGCAAACCAAAGAGGATGTGCCACAAGCTGTGCTCAGAGAAAGCAGTAACTGAGTAGAAACATCATAGGTTTGCTTTCGTACCTTTGATGGTGCTTATCTATGTACTTATGAGGGTACTTATCTATGATGTCAGATACTGGGGGGTTTCCCAGAGGTGAAAGAGGCTCCAGGATGCAGATGCGATTGTCCTGGAATAGAGAACTGAGAGCACTGCGTAACAGGCAGGATCCAGGAGAAGGCGGGCAAGCAAAGCTGAGCCGCCCACTGCCCGCACTAGAAGCAAGGCCACCAGGAAAGGGGCACAGCTGGGGCAGACTAGCATCCAGGCAGATCACTTAGGCTATTGCATGCCATTAGCATCATGCTTCCTATTTAAGGAGAATCGGGATCTTCCGGCTAGTGTCAGAGCTGGCATGGAGACCTGTTTGGAGGAGTTCTGGTTGGGAGGTTCTTTATTTCAGTCTTTTACCATTCTGCCGGTTTGCAGAGGCCTTTCTGCCTCTTTCTCTCTTCTCTCTCTGGGATGGCTTGTTCTGGACGAGGGTGCTGCTTCCTTGGACGGGCTGCTCGGTGCAGGCAGAGTTCAAGAGGAATTGCACTGGTTGCCTTTTATGTTTTATTTGCATTTTATATACATTCTTTTTACTAGCGGTGTATTAGTGATCATTTGCTATTTTATTAAACTGTGTTTGTTTCATTCCACGAGTTCCTCCCTTCCCTTTCATGTCTCTCCCCTACTTGGGGATGGGAGGAGCAGGGGAGTCAACAAGTGGCTATCGTGGCTCTATTGCTAGCTGGAGTTTCACCATGACCTGGAGCTGCGAGATCGCTCACGAGACTGCTCATCACGTTTGCGAGGCTCACAGCTGACTGCAGGCGACAACTTCATACCATAGGGACATGGTGTGGAGACTCTCACAACTGTGGCGGTGATTTCACATGGGAAAAGAAACTCCTTGGCAGCTCCACCTGCAGCAGGACCAAGAGAGAGGCACCGCTGATGTGTCTCCGCGTGTTCACTGGGGTCCAGGAGGAGAATCTGCTGATCCCAGACACACTCCGGGG
Organism: Nesoenas mayeri; assembly: GCF_963082525.1. Classification (NCBI taxonomy): domain Eukaryota; kingdom Metazoa; phylum Chordata; class Aves; order Columbiformes; family Columbidae; genus Nesoenas; species Nesoenas mayeri. The sequence continues at coordinate 4,763,002 of NC_137542.1, forward strand.
AGCTGGTACCACAGAGCTGAACATGCCGGACGTGGAGAAACCAGTGCTCTATCGGCAGTGGGAGCTGCCCACTAGAAAAACTGCACCTGGAGACCCTCATCACCCGCAGGAATTGTCTCTTTGGAAGCAACGTCCTCTCTCAGTGGCACAGCAGGAAGAGAGATCCTGCCACAGAGAGGCCCCATCTCCCAGTCACAATTTCCACCATCACCCATCCCGGGGTGTCGTGAAGGCAACAAGGGCCCATCCATGACCACCAGAGCAGCGGCCAGCAGCAAGGGAGCTGATCCCATCTCATGGGATAGGATGTCAAGGAGCAAAGCATCCATGGGTCACATCATCCAGTTTTATACTTGGCAAGGGTCTGGGGGCTTCCGTCTGCTTGGTAAACAGAACCCTGGCAGTGCTGTCCGGCTCGGGGGCTCTGTACATTGTCAGCGTTGGCTTTGGCTGCCAGGGGCAGCTGCGAGTGGCTGGGCCAGGGTGGTCCGGACGGGCAGGCCGGCGGGCGTGCCTGTGACGCGCTCTGGCGCCTGTGACATCACAAGGGACCAGTCCCCACGGGGCGGTTATCAGGGGCGCCAGCAGCAGCGCTGCCTCAGTCCGGCCTGGGCCAGCGGTGAGTGCGCAGGCGGGGGAGGCCGGGCTGGACGGGGCCGGGGCAGAAACGCGGCCCCCGGGGCTGGGCTCTCACCCTGCATGGAGGGCCCGGCCGCTCGCGGGAGCACCTTGGCCAGGGCACGGAGCGGCCGCCACCGGGGCCGGGGCAGCCCTTGCTGCCTCCCAGCTGCCTCGGCCCCGTTCCTACCTGCCCCCAGCTCCTGGCGGCCCCCGGCCCCTCTCCCCCTTCACCTGCCCCCTCCCTCCCGCCCAGCCCCACTCAGCCCCTTCTCTCCCTTCTCCTGCAGGACATGGCTCTCTTGGACCTTTTCGTCGGGCTTTTTCAAATTCTTACCCTCAACGTGCAGTTGGTGGGCTATGAGCTGGATGAGGAGACGCACGAGCGCATGGAGCAGCGTGCGCAGATGATGAAACAGGAGATGACTCGGCTGTGGCAGGAGATAGAGGAGAGGAGCCGGGAGCAGAGCAGCCAGGAGCAGAGCGGCTTTGCCTGGCCATCCCTGCTCCTCTCTGCCTTGCAACACTGGCTGTGCTGGGCCGTTGCTGCAGTCCTGGTCCTGCTCCTTGTGCTCTGCTGCTGTCTCAGGAAATGGAGCCGTCAGCTCAACAATGATGCAAACGAAGCTCAAGAAGAGCGGGATGATGCAAATGAACCTGGAGAAGAAAATGACGATGCAAATGAAGACGAAGAAGAGAACAATGATGAGAATGAAGATGAAGATGAGAATGATGATGAAAATGAAGATGAAGAAGAGAATGATGAGGAAGAGGAAGACGAAGAAGGAGATGATAATGCAAATGACCCGGGAATGTTTTTTGACGAAAACATGCAGCGGCCAGTTCGGGACCTGGAGAGAGATTGCAAGTTTGTGACGAGCTTTGTGGAAATCTTCATCCATGTCTACCAGTGTATCTTCTCCAATACCTCTTTCCCAGTGCTGGAAAAAGCCATCGAGGTGGGCAGTGCCTTTGAAGGTTGGAGTCCCCGTAAGGAAGACGTCACCTACCGCCTGATTTTGCCTCTGAAGCCTCCCCGTGGATACATCTTCCACCTGGAGCCGGGCCCCATGTGGCCAATGAGGAACTTTCGCATCCGGGTGGAGTTGGTGTGTACCTGTGAGATGGAGCAGCCGGCAGGAGAGACACGTTGCTTCCTCCACGACCCCGAGCAAGAGCACGGGAGGAATGCAGCCTTCAGCATCCTCGACGACCTCTGCACTGCCTCCTACCTAGATGCGCAGAAAACTGCGCGCTATTTCCAGATGTTCCTGAGACGTTCCTGGAGGGCTATGCATCTTTCAGCCATACGCCGCCTAACAGTGCTGCCCTCCGACCGCTCCTGCAAATTCTGTGTGACAAATCGCCGGGGGAAAAGGATTTTCATTGAGTTGATGTTTGGGGTGCAAGAAGGCGACTCGGACATCTTTGTGAGCAGCCAGTATACAGAGGCTGCCTACACTCCAAACACCATGTGGCCAGAGACCTATGCTGTGGCAGAGATGAAGTTCTTCAGGTATATTGCCAGAAAGGCACATCCTGACACCTCCTACCTCAGATGCCTGCAGCTCTGTGTCCGCTGCCTGCTGGGCAGAGACTTTTCCACCTATACGCTGAAGACAGTTATGATGCACATGCTGGCCGCCCTGCCGCGGTCAACCTGGCACAGGAGGTATTTCTGGCAATGGCTGAACACCGTCCTGCACTACCTGCAGAGATGTCTGCGCGAGAAACGCCTGAACCACTTCTTCATTGGCAATGAGAACGTGCCTGAGGAGATCATCTTGCCCCAGGAATTGCGCACGGCTGAACCCTTCAACCTCTTCCAGCACCTGACGCAGAATCCTTACGCCTCTGCGCACGCAAAGCTTGAGTTTGAGGAGCTGCGAAAACGGGTTCATAGGATGCTTATTGACGGACGCTGAAAGAGGTCATCCTGCTCAGAGCTGTGTCTGCGCAGGTCACAGCTGCTGGCAGACGACCGTGTCTTCCGGGAAGAAGAAAGACGGGAGAATGCAGGGCACGGGAAGGGAAGGAAAGAATGCCGCACCTTTCCTGCCCAGCAAAAGCGCATCCTGGGGAGTGGGACACCATGCAGCTGAAGAGGCCATCACGAGGAGTCTTGTGACAGGGACTCCACTACCACCCGCACAGCAACTGCGCTCTCTCTCTCTTCAACGGCATCCATTCCATTCCTTCTGGGAGCTTTACCACGTGCAAAGCTGCCCATAAGCGTTGTGTTTGAATAAAGCTTGTGTTGTGAGTTCTTGCGTCGCTTTTGTGGGGATCGTGGGCATAAGGTGCTGACTGCTCAGCTGCCACAGAGCCAGGGAGCGTTGTGCAGAAGAGCTGATGGGATGGGCTGTGGTCTCTCTGCTTCTGTAAATCAGGCTCCTCCTTGCGTCCATGCTTCCTCATCGGGGCAATGAGAACAACTCATCAGCCTCCGGAAGGTGGTCCATCCAGTGCAGCAGAGGGAGCAGAGGACGCAGGAGCAGAGTGCCGTGGCCTTGGGAGCACTGTGCTTTTCTGCCTTGCAGCAGTGGCAGCTCTAGTCTTTGTCCTGCTCTTTGGGCTCTGCTGGCGGCTCGAGAAAAGGAGCTGTGCCTGTGTCGCTATGAATGAGGAGGAGAGATCCAGCAGCAACACAGCGCAGGAGAAGGAAGAGGAGACAGGGCTGAGCAACACGACGAAGAGGAAAGTGAAGAAGATCCCTGTGATGATAGTCATTTGAGCACGGTTTCTGAAAAGCACATTCAGTATCCAGTAACCTCTTCCAGCACCTGGCGCAGAATCCTTACGCCTCTGAGCACGCAAAGCTTGACTTTGAGGAGCTGCCAAGTCGGGTTCATAGGATGCTTCTCGACAGACGCTGAAAGAGGTCATCCTGTGTTAAGGAGTGTCTTAAAGATAAAGGACATGAATTCATGGAGCAGTTGCATGACCAGAGTTTGTTCTAAGAAGTGTTTTGTCCTAATGTTTGTTCTAATAAGAGTTCTGTTCTGATAAGTTAGCGGTTTGTCATGGTTTCGGAGTTTGGCATAACTAGGCCTCGATGCCTCAGGAGGCCTCGGTGGAAGCTGCTGATCGTGAGGGAGCGGCAAGGACACTGTGACCGTGATGGGTCTTGTAAACAACTTCAGGGAGGTGGGAGTTGAGAAGGCGCGAAACTCGCGCGGCTACCTAGCCGCTGGTAGGAGGGTTAAGGCAAATGTAACCTTTGGATCTAAGCCAATCAGCAGGTGACAAGTATGCATAATTATCGTAATCTGTATAAATAGGTGTCATTAACGGCAATAAACTTGAGCAATGCGTTATCACTTCCACTGAGTCGGCCTAGCTTGTTCCTCTACCGCTCACGACTGGCGCCCACACAGGGACCCTCGACAAAAAAGGGACTATTATGGGAGCGGCGGACGCAGAGTAGCACCGGTATCGCAGCAACCGGGGGGTCAAGAGCGACCGAACGCTGGTCACGCGGCGTGTCGTTCCGAAGGCTGAGCCATCCGAAAGGGGTTCGCCGTCCGCAGGGGCTACCAGAAAGGGCTGCAACTGGTGCCAGAATCAGGGAGGCATCAGCGATAATTATAGGGTAAGAGTATATTTCGTATATATAGATATGGATCTCGAGGTAGCCCTAGATTTATTACAGCACTTCTTAGAAAAGCGGGGAGTAGGCTGTACCAAGCATTTAGCGGGATTAGTAACGTTAGGTAAAGTTAAGGGTTGTTTTCAGAATCCGGATTCTCTTTTTGATGTTAGTGAATGGCGAAAACTAGGGGATGTGTTATGGGATATGGTTATAGATGAGGATAAATCAGCAAAGAAACTAATGAAACCATGGCGGGAAGTTGTAAACAATATTAAGCGTTATCAGTTAGAAAATAATTTAGCGGCGGTTGCGACAGAACGATTCGGGGGGGAAGGGAGTGTATCGACAGGAGCACTGCCAGCTAACGACCTGTTGTTTGGGAACAATCGTGTTCCAGTCCCCCCTAGGGGTATGCCCATTACAGTAACTAAGAAAGTAAAAGCTGAAGGTACTGATTCTGTAAGCCCCCCTCCAATCCCCCCGCGACCCTGCACCCCCACAGCTCCTCCGCCGCCTGAGGGGGAGGAGGAAGATGAAACTGTGGGTCCGGTAGCTAAGCTGCCGGGGTCGCAAAGGTGAGCCAGAGTAAATCAGATTAATTGGAGAGAGATAATGAAACAAGCAGCCGAAAATAAACAGTGTGATATCATTGGGGACCTCACTAGCGCCCAAGCTTTTCCTGTTCAGTTTGGAACAGTTGATGATGACACGCTTCAGGGTTTTTATAGCCCGTTGAACTGGAAGTTGTTGTCTCAACTGCGTAGCACAGTGAATGAGTCTGGGTTGCACGGGGAACCCACAAAACAATTACTAAACTGTATCTGGGGGGGAACCCTCCTATGTCAGGAAGATATTAAGGTCATCATGAGGATGATCATGACCCAGTCTCAATTACTGCTCTGGCAAGCGCATTGGCAGCGCTATTGTGAAATATCAGCGCACCACCCTAGAAATCCAAATGATCCCCTTTATGGAGTAACTGTTGAACAATTAACTGGGACGAGGTGGGGGGTTTGTTACTATTGACGCCCAACCTCAGTTAGGGCCGGACGTTTGTCTTGAAGCCATGCGAACGCCTCGATTAGCAATAGGTGCGGTAAAGACCTCCCCCACCCCGCCGTCATACATGGCTATAAAGCAGGGTAGAGAGGAGCCATTTGCGCAATTTATTGACCACGTAACTGCAGCGATAGAACAGACAAACGTACAGAGGTGGATGAAACCAGCACTGCTGAGGCAGTGTGTCCTAGAGAACACTAATCAACCTACAAAGGCCATAATATTAACATTGCCAGGAGATGCAACTATAGAGCAGATGTAAGATCGCATGAGTAGGGTGCCAGTGGGGCCGCAGGCGATGCTAGTGGAGGCAGTGAGGGAGCTAGGGAAAGATCTGATACAGGCCCAGCAGCAAGCCTTTGCAGCCCCAGCCCCCTTGCGCCAAGCTGAGAGGCAACCTTCGACCCTACAACAGCACCAAGTGCCCGTTCCCAGCTCCAACCCGTTCCTGCCAGCTCCTTGCGCCCAGCCACAAGAGGGAGTCTCGGCCTGGACCTGGCAACAGCAGCATGAACTATCTTTGTATATTCGGGGACTCTGAGGTAGTGCCTGCGAAGCCTCATGCCGGGGTCCCTGACACCAGTAAACCACAAGGCCCGCAATGGATCCCAGCTAGATGGACTAAAGCAGTTCTGGACAGCCGACCACCGAGAACATCTGAGGGCGAAGAATCTGCATAAGTGTAATCATCTGAGACTGATATCGGAATTTTCTTAAAATGTGGCAACTTCTGATCATAATGTTAAACGTTTACACAGTTGCAGGGTTTGTAAGTAAGTCTTTGTTCGACCCTCAGGAAAATGTCTGGCTAACCCTTGGGAGAGCTGCCAACACATTACCTTTTGTGCTAGTTTGTCCACCCCAAGTGCACCCTTCGTTACATGTCTCATTGGGGTACCATTGAATAACAGTTCCTATGGCCTCTTTAACCGATCGCTCTCTGAGCAGCAGCGGGAACATTCACGTCCCACTCTGGGACGGAGTGGGCTCAAGGATTTTCTTATTCAGCCTCCATACTGGCAGAAGCCTCCTGATGGGCCCGAGCCACAAGAAACTGAATTAGTAGACTCCTTAAACGCTTCCTATTGTATATTCCTCAACAGCTCGAAGACCCGCTGTGCAGTAGCCGGAAGCTGGCACTGCAACCTTACCGTGACTCCAGTCTCCCCAGTAGGTAATGAGACACAATGGGAGAACCGGTGGTGTCAAAAGGTCCTGCATAATAAGAGTCACCCAGTTGGTGTCTCCCATTTCCCTAAACGTCTGCCTGTGGGGTGGTTTCTTATCTGTGGCAACCGTGCCTGGAATGGTATACCAGCCCGAACGATGGGAGGTCCATGCACGATTGGTCAATTTAGACTAGCTTTGCCACATCATCACCCAAATAGATCTAATCCTGTAAGGTGGAAAAGGGACATTACAGAAACCCTTGATAACACCTGTGATGACAACATACGGCTCTGGAATAAATGGGAAATAATATTTGCGTCATTTTTTACCCCAGGTGTTGCTGCCGCCCAAGCACATAGAAATTTAGAGAGGTTATCTTGTTGGGTAGTAAAACAAGCCAACCTTATGAGTAGAGTGCTTCCAGATTTAGCAGAGAGCATCAGTAGTGTGCAACATGCCGTGTTACAGAATCGGATGGCCATTGATTTTTTGCTCCTAGCCCATGGCCATGGATGTGAGGACTTTGATGGTATGTGCTGTATGGATCTAGAAGATAAGTCACGATCAATTCACAAAGAAATTAAGCAGTTAATAGATCGCTCGCAGCAAATCAAAGAAGACGTAGGGCTGTTTGGCCTGGAAGGCCTCACGAAGTGGCTGGGACTGGGAGGATGGATCAAAGGCCTCTTGCAAGGTTTGTTAGATATTCTGAATATTGCAGTTATTGGACTTTTGTGTCTAAGATGTGTCTTATGTTGCATTAAAAGAATGTTAGAGCGCGCATTGGGACAAATTCTGCTCGTGCAAAAAGAAAGAGGGGGAATTGTTAGGGAGTGGCTTAAAGATAAAGGACATGAATTCATGGAGCAGTTGCACGACCAGAGTTTGTTCTAAGAAGTGTTTTGTCCTAATGTTTGTTCTAATAAGAGTTCTGTTCTGATAAGTTAGCGGTTTGTCATGGTTTCGGAGTTGGGCATAACTAGGCCTCGATGCCTCAGGAGGCCTCGGTGGAGGCTGCTGATCGTGAGGGAGCGGCAAGGACACTGTGACCGTGATGGGTCTTGTAAACAACTTCAGGGAGGTGGGAGTTGAGAAGGCGCGAAACTCGCGCGGCTAGCTAGCCGCTGGTAGGAGGGTCAAGGTCTCTCTCTCTTCAACGGCGTCCATTCCATTCCTTCTGGGAGCTTTACCACGTGCAAAGCTGCCCAGAAGCGTTGTGTTTGAATAAAGCTTGTGTTGTGAGTGCTTGCGTCGCTTTTGTGGGGATCGTGGGCATAAGGTGCTGACTGCTCAGCTGCCACAGAGCCAGGGAGCGTTGTGCAGAAGAGCTGATGGGATGGGCTGTGCTTTTCTGCCTTGCAGCAGTGGCAGCTCTAGTCTTTGTCCTGCTCTTTGGGCTCTGCTGGCGGCTCGAGAAAAGGAGCTGTGCCTGTGTCGCTATGAATGAGGAGGAGAGATCCAGCAGCAACACAGCGCAGGAGAAGGAAGAGGAGACAGGGCTGAGCAACACGAGGAAGAGGAAAGTGAAGAAAATCCCTGTGATGATAGTCATTTGAGCAGGGTTTCTGATAAGCACATTCAGTATCCAGTGCCGAACATGGCCAGCAAGTGCCAGGTGGCAGAGGAAGTAGAGGTGACTTCCTCCACGTTTTCAGATTGCTCTTCTTCAATAGTTTCTTCCACACACTGCAGCCAGTCATTGGAGCGGGCAGCACTTGCGAAGGCTGGAATCCTCATGGGAACCATGTTGTCTACCCCCTGCTTGTGCCCCTGCATCCTGCCCTTGGCCGTTCCTTCCACCTCGACCTGAGCATCGTGGAGCAGGTGCTGGCAAGAGACCCCTGCAACCATGTGGAGCTGCAGCATGCCTGGATGAGGAAACATCTGGTGGAGAATGTGCTGAGCATGTGCATATCCCTGAGGACACACTGAGTAAATATCGCCCTGCGTCACCCCTCTTCCACGTTATGGTGCTGCCCTTCTCCCGCTAATGCAATCTTCAGCTAGATGACTGCTTCAACAGGACTGTTTGCGTTTTGTGGACGATCGGCGGGGAGGAAGGCAAGTCGGACATCCTCCTGAGCATTTGGTAGGCCGAGGCGGCTTTACTGGTGTTGCTTTCTCTCTGATAGGACTGTGCTTTTTCAAGTAGCATTTGGTCATCTCATGATGTCATACTCATCCTTCATGGGTCCTTAGGATTTTTCATCTCTACGTTTTGGTTTCGCTTGTCTTTAGCAGGAATTGTATACTCCTTTACAGCAGCTAGAACAAACACATGAAAGTTGCCTGCCTCTTTCTGTCTAGATATTTATCACACACAATTTGGCAATATTCAGGTCATTGTATTTATAGTGTTCCTTTTATCCCCTCTTTCCGGCAGCGGACAGTAAACACCCCCAACTGTGGCACGCCTCCTGCCCAAGGCACATGTCAAGGCATCTTTTATACTCCCTCTCTTCTAACTCTGAAATTAATCTCTGTCCCAAAACGGAATACTATGCTGGGTAGGACTCCTTTTTTGAACATGAGGATTTTAAAGATACACATGTCCTGGTTTTGTTAAAAACAAGACCCATTCTCTTCTAGTGATTTTTCTTTCAGCTAAGTTCTTCTAGGCAGCTGTACTTTTCTGAGTTTTAGCCTGCGTATTTTTCCTCGGATGCTGTACTGGGTGCTGATAAGAAGACCAAGGGAATGCTGAAGAAGCTCGTGTTTAGATTTATTATCATGGTAGCCAAGAAAGACTGATAAGTTTTCCCACGTTCCGTCGTGAGAGGGGCGTGTTTGAGGAGGGGTGCATGGAACAGGTGACTTAAATTGACCAATTAAGTATTCCATCCCATAACCGTCATACCCCGTTATATAAGAGGGTGATCACGAGGGTCACTCTCTCTTCAACCAAGGCCGGCATCTAGAGAGGACCCTGTCTGTCTGCCTGGGATGTACAGGCCTCAGGCCCTGCATCCCTGCAACCGGTTTCCAGTTTGCTTTGCAGTCCCACCCGTGACTTCCAGGGGTCTGAGCTGCAGCTGCTGGAGCCGCCAGCTCCGCACACCCAGCTCCACAGCTGCTGGAGTGACGCCAGCTCCACATCGAGCATTCGAGGTTGGTTTTGTATATATTGTATCTATATTCTCTTTCTATTAGTAGCATTAGTAAAAGCCTTTAAAACCTTTCAACTTGAAATCTAAGCCTCTCTTCCTTCCTCCCTATATTTCCTATCATCTCACTGATGTACAGGAAGTGGGTGGTGGGAGGTGAGGGGGTAACAGGGAGCGTCCCCCACAGCTTTTTGCCGCCTTGCCTTAAAGCGTGACACACTCCAGATGGGTTCACGTGTAGGAGGTAGGAACCACTCTGCTGCCAGGCGGTTGTACATATTACAGATGGAAGACCTAACTACTCTCAGCGGCCGTTCCCACCAATTTTGCTGCAACCCCTGTTCGTGATCCTGTTGCAAGAGTGTGGCAGAATGCAAACCCCCCTCTCTCCCCCTTCCTCCTTCTACTGTATGACCAGTACATGCTCATATGTTCCATGTTACGTTGCTTATTTACGTCAAAAAGCACTATTTTGAGATTCCCTATAAATACTTAAAAGCCAGACACTAAATAAAAGGTGAGAACAAAAGACACATAGAAAAACATCAGATTTGTGTGCAAACCAAAGAGGATGTGCCACAAGCTGTGCTCAGAGAAAGCAGTAACTGAGTAGAAACATCATAGGTTTGCTTTCGTACCTTTGATGGTGCTTATCTATGTACTTATGATGGTACTTATCTATGATGTCAGATACTGGGGGGTTTCACAGAGGTGAAAGAGGCTCCAGGATGCAGATGCGATTGTCCTGGAATAGAGAACTGAGAGCACTGCGTAACAGGCAGGATCCAGGAGAAGGCGGGCAAGCAAAGCTGAGCCGCCCACTGCCCGCACTAGAAGCAAGGCCACCAGGAAAGGGGCACAGCTGGGGCAGACTAGCATCCAGGCAGATCACTTAGGCTATTGCATGCCATTAGCATCATGCTTCCTATTTAAGGAGAATCGGGATCTTCCGGCTAGTGTCAGAGCTGGCATGGAGACCTGTTTGGAGGAGTTCTGGTTGGGAGGTTCTTTATTTCAGTCTTTTACCATTCTGCCGGTTTGCAGAGGCCTTTCTGCCTCTTTCTCTCTTCTCTCTCTGGGATGGCTTGTTCTGGACGAGGGTGCTGCTTCCTTGGACGGGCTGCTCGGTGCAGACAGAGTTCAAGAGGAATTGCACTGGTTGCCTTTTATGTTTTATTTGCATTTTATATACATTCTTTTTACTAGCGGTGTATTAGTGATCATTTGCTATTTTATTAAACTGTGTTTGTTTCATTCCACGAGTTCCTCCCTTCCCTTTCATGTCTCTCCCCTACTTGGGGATGGGAGGAGCAGGGGAGTCAACAAGTGGCTATCGTGGCTCTATTGCTAGCTGGAGTTTCACCATGTCCTGGAGCTGCGAGGTCGCTCACGAGACTGCTCATCATGTTTGCGAGGCTCACAGCTGACTGCAGGTGACAACTTCATACCATAGGGACATGGTGTGGAGACTCTCACAACTGTGGCGGTGATTTCACATGGGAAAAAAAACTCCTTGGCAGCTCCACCTGCAGCAGGACCAAGAGAGAGGCACCGCTGATGTGTCTCCGCGTGTTCACTGGGGTCCAGGAGGAGAATCTGCTGATCCCAGACACACTCCGGGGAGCTGGTACCACAGAGCTGAACATGCCGGACGTGGAGAAACCAGTGCTCTATCGGCAGTGGGAGCTGCCCACTAGAAAAACTGCACCTGGAGACCCTCATCACCCGCAGGAATTGTCTCTTTGGAAGCAACGTCCTCTCTCAGTGGCACAGCAGGAAGAGAGATCCTGCCACAGAGAGGCCCCATCTCCCAGTCACAATTTCCACCATCACCCATCCCGGGGTGTCGTGAAGGCAACAAGGGCCCATCCATGACCACCAGAGCAGCGGCCAGCAGCAAGGGAGCTGATCCCATCTCATGGGATAGGATGTCAGGGAGCAAAGCATCCATGGGTCACATCACCCAGTTTTATACTTGGCAAGGGTCTGGGGGGCTTCCGTCTGCTTGGTAAACAGAACCCTGGCAGTGCTGTCCGGCTCGGGGGCTCTGTACATTGTCAGCGTTGGCTTTGGCTGCCAGGGGCAGCTGCGAGTGGCTGGGCCAGGGTGGTCCGGACGGGCAGGGCCGGCGGGCGTGCCTGTGACGCGCTCTGGCGCCTGTGACATCACAAGGGACCAGTCCCCACGGGGCGATTATCAGGGGCGCCAGCAGCAGCGCTGCCTCAGTCCGGCCTGGGCCAGCGGTGAGTGCGCAGGCGGGGGAGGCCGGGCTGGACGGGGCCGGGGCAGAAACGCGGCCCCCGGGGCTGGGCTCTCACCCTGCATGGAGGGCCCGGCCGCTCGCGGGAGCACCTTGGCCAGGGCACGGAGCGGCCGCCACCGGGGCCGGGGCAGCCCTTGCTGCCTCCCAGCTGCCTCGGCCCCGTTCCTACCTGCCCCCAGCTCCTGGCGGCCCCCGGCCCCTCTCCCCCTTCACCTGCCCCCTCCCTCCCGCCCAGCCCCACTCAGCCCCTTCTCTCCCTTCTCCTGCAGGACATGGCTCTCTTGGACCTTTTCGTCGGGCTTTTTCAAATTCTTACCCTCAACGTGCAGTTGGTGGGCTATGAGCTGGATGAGGAGACGCACGAGCGCATGGAGCAGCGTGCGCAGATGATGAAACAGGAGATGACTCGGCTGTGGCAGGAGATAGAGGAGAGGAGCCGGGAGCAGAGCAGCCAGGAGCAGAGCGGCTTTGCCTGGCCATCCCTGCTCCTCTCTGCCTTGCAACACTGGCTGTGCTGGGCCGTTGCTGCAGTCCTGGTCCTGCTCCTTGTGCTCTGCTGCTGTCTCAGGAAATGGAGCCGTGAGCCAGAGAGAGAAGAGGAGAGCTCTGCTGAAGAGGTAGGGGAGGAGAAACAGGAAGGAGAGAATGAGGATGCAAATGAAGCCGTAGAAGCAAGTGATCATGCAAATGAAGCTGAAGAGAATGATAATGCAAATGAAGACGATGAAGGCAACGATGATGCAAACGAAGCTCAGGAAGAGCATGATGATGCAAATGAACCTGGAGAAGAAAATGACGATGCAAATGAAGACGAAGAAGAGAACAATGATGAGAATGAAGATGAAGATGAGAATGATGATGAAAATGAAGATGAGGAAGAGAATGATGAGGAAGAGGAAGACGAAGAAGGAGATGATAATGCAAATGACCCGGGAATGTTTTTTGACGAAGACATGCAGTGGCTAGTTCGGGGCCTGGAGAGAGATTACAAGTCTGTGAGGAGCTTTATGGAAATCTTCATCCATGTCTACCAGTATATCTTCTCCAACACCTCTTTCCCAGTGCTGGAAAAAGCCATCGAGGTGGGCAGTGCCTTTGAAGGTTGGAGTCCCCGTGAGGAAGACGTCACCTACCGCCTGATTTTGCCCCTGAAGCCTCCCCGTGGACACATCTTCCACCTGGAGCCAGGCCCCGTGTGGCCAATGAGGAACTTTCGCATCCGGGTGGAGTTGGTGTGTACCTGTGAGATGGAGCAGCCGGCAGGAGAGACACGTTGCTTCCTCCACGACCCCGAGCAAGAGCACGGGAGGAATGCAGCCTTCAGCATCCTCGACGACCTCTGCACTGCCTCCTACCTAGATGCGCAGAAAACTGCGCGCTATTTCCAGATGTTCCTGAGACGTTCCTGGAGGGCAATGCATCTCTCAGCCATACGCCGCCTAACAGTGCTGCCCTCCGACCGCTCCTGCAAATTCTGTGTGACAAATCGCCGGGGGAAAAGGATTTTCATTGAGTTGATGTTTGGGGTGCAAGAAGGCGACTCGGACATCTTTGTGAGCAGCCAGTATACAGAGGCTGCCTACACTCCAAACACCATGTGGCCAGAGACCTATGCTGTGGCAGAGATGAAGTTCTTCAGGTATATTGCCAGAAAGGCACATCCTGACACCTCCTACCTCAGATGCCTGCAGCTCTGTGTCCGCTGCCTGCTGGGCAGAGACTTTTCCACCTATACGCTGAAGACAGTTATGATGCACGTGCTGACCGCCCTGCCGCTGTCAACCTGGCACAGGAGGTATTTCTGGGAATGGCTGAGCACCATCCTGCACTACCTGCAAAGATGTCTGCACGAGAAACGCCTGAACCACTTCTTCATTGGCAATGAGAATGTGCCTGAGGAGATCATCTTGCCTCAGGAATTGCGCACGGCTGAACCCTTCAACCTCTTCCAGCACCTGACGCAGAATCCTTACGCCTCTGCGCACGCAAAGCTTGAGTTTGAGGAGCTGCGAAAACGGGTTCATAGGATGCTTCTCGACGGACACTGAAAGAGGTCATCCTGCTCAGAGCTGTGTCTGCGCAGGTCACAGCTGCTGGCAGACGACCGTGTCTTCCGGGAAGAAGAAAGACAGGAGAATGCAGGGCACGGGAAAGGAAGGAAAGAGTGCTGCACCTTTCCTGCCCAGCAAAAGCGCATCCTGGGGAGTGGGACACCATGCAGCTGAAGAGGCCATCACGAGGAGTCTTGTGACAGGGACTCCACTACCACCCGCACAGCAACTGCCCTCTCTCTTTCTTCAACGACATCCATTCCATTCCTTCTGGGAGCTTTACCACGTGCAAAGCTGCCCAGAAGCGTTGTGTTTGAATAAAGCTTGTGTTGTGAGTTCTTGCGTCGCTTTTGTGGGGATCGTGGGCATAAGGTGCTGACTGCTCAGCTGCCGCAGAGCCAGGGAGCGTTGTGCAGAAGAGCTGATGGGATGGGCTGTGGTTTCTCTGATTCTGTAAATCAGGCTCCTCCTTGCGTCCATGCTTCCTCATCGGGGCAATGAGAACAACTCATCAGCCTCCGGAAGGTGGTCCATCCAGTGCAGCAGAGGGAGCAGAGGACGCAGGAGCAGAGTGCCGTGGCCTTGGGAGCACTGTGCTTTTCTGCCTTGCAGCAGTGGCAGCTCTAGTCTTTGTCCTGCTCTTTGGGCTCTGCTGGCGGCTAGAGAAAAGGAGCTGTGCCTGTGTCGCTATGAATGAGGAGGAGAGATCCAGCAGCAACACAGCGCAGGAGAAGGAAGAGGAGACAGGGCTGAGCAACACGAGGAAGAGGAAAGTGAAGAAGATCCCTTTGATGATAGTCATTTGAGCAGGGTTTCTGAAAAGCACATTCAGTATCCAGTGCCGAACATGGCCAGCAAGTGCCAGGTGGCAGAGGAAGTAGAGGTGACTTCCTCCACGTTTTCAGATTGCTCTTCTTCAATAGTTTCTTCCTCACACTGCAGCCAATCATTGAGGCGGGCAGCACTTGCGAAGGCTGGAATCCTCATGGGAACCATGTTGTCTACCCCCTGCTTGTGCCCCTGCATCCTGCCCTTGGCCGTTCCTTCCACCTCGACCTGAGCATCGTGGAGCAGGTGCTGGCAAGAGACCCCTGCAACCATGTGGAGCTGCAGCATGCCTGGATGAGGAAACATCTGGTGGAGAATGTGCTGAGCATGTGCATATCCCTGAGGACACACTGAGTAAATATCGCCCTGCGTCACCCCTCTTCCACGTTATGGTGCTGCCCTTCTCCCGCTAATGCAATCTTCAGCTAGATGACTGCTTCAACAGGACTGTTTGCGTTTTGTGGACGATCGGCGGGGAGGAAGGCAAGTCGGACATCCTCCTGAGCATTTGGTAGGCCGAGGCGGCTTTACTGGTGTTGCTTTCTCTCTGATAGGACTGTGCTTTTTCAAGTAGCATTTGGTCATCTCATGATGTCATACTCATCCTTCATGGGTCCTTAGGACTTTTCATCTCTACGTTTTGGTTTCGCTTGTCTTTAGCAGGAATTGTATACTCCTTTACAGCAGCTAGAACAAACACATGAAAGTTGCCTGCCTCTTTCTGTCTAGATATTTATCACACACAGTTTGGCAATATTCAAGTCATTGTATTTATAGTGTTCCTTTTATCCCCTCTTTCCGGCAGCGGACAGTAAACACCCCCAACTGTGGCACGCCTCCTGCCCAAGGCACATGTCAAGGCATCTTTTATACTCCCTCTCTTCTAACTCTGAAATTAGTTTCTGTCCCAAAAAAGGAATACTATGCTGGGTAGGACTCCTTTTTTGAACATGAGGATTTTAAAGATACACATGTCCTGGTTTTGTTAAAAACAAGACCCATTCTCTTCTAGTGATTTTTCTTTCAGCTAAGTTCTTCTAGGCAGCTGTACTTTTCTGAGTTTTAGCCTGCGTATTTTTCCTCGGATGCTGTACTGGGTGCTGATAAGAAGACCAAGGGAATGCTGAAGAAGCTCGTGTTTAGATTTATTATCATGGTAGCCAAGAAAGACTGATAAGTTTTCCCACATTCCGTCGTGAGAGGGGCGTGTTTGAGGAGGGGTGCATGGAACAGGTGACTTAAATTGACCAATTAAGTATTCCATCCCATAACTGTCATATCCCCTTAAATAAGAGGGTGATCACGAGGGTCACTCTCTCTTCAACCAAGGCCGGCATCTAGAGAGGACCCTGTCTGTCTGCCTTGGATGTACAGGCCTCAGGCCCTGCATCCCTGCAACCGGTTTCCAGTTTGCTTTGCAGTCCCACCCGTGACTTCCAGGGGTCTGAGCTGCAGCTGCTGGAGCCGCCAGCTCCGCACACCCAGCTCCATCGCTGCTGGAGTGACGCCAGCTCCACATCGAGCATTCGAGATTGGTTTTGTATATATTGTACCTATATTCTCTTTCTATTAGTAGCATTAGTAAAAGCCTTTAAAACCTTTCAACTTGAAGTCTAAGTCTCTCTTCCTTCCTCCTTATCTTTCCTATCATCTCACTGTTGTACAGGAAGTGGGTGGCGGGAGGTGAAGGCGGTAACACAGTCCAGATGGGTTCACGTGTAGGAGGTAGGAACCACTCTGCTGCCAGGCGGTTGTACATATTACAGATGGAAGACCTAACTACTCTCAGTGGCCGTTCCCACCAACTTTGCTGCAAACCCTGCTCGTAATCCTGTTGCAAGAGTGTGGCAGAATGCAAACCCCCCTCTCTCCCCCTCTCAGCCCTCTCTCTCCCTCCCTCCTTCAGTAAGGAGGAGTGGGCACATCTCCCTCTCTCCCGGATACTAGAGGCTAATATCTTCTTTTGTTTGGCCCCAGAGCACCCTGGCCAGGGCCATTAGAAGGGAGTGCCGAAGCTGCAGTGAGCCGCTGGGCGCCCACACCCAGGGTGGGGGATGTTTTTGGGAGGCTTCTGGGGCACCCACAGCCAGTGTGGGGGTGCAGAGAAGCTTCTAGAATGCCTACAGTCAGATCTGATCAGCCAATGAAAACGAGATTCTCATCGAGACTCCGCCCATTGTTGCGGGTCTCTTGGAGCACGAGCAAGTTGCTGCCGCCAAGAGCCTGCCCCCCAACCCCGAGACTGAGACTCTGCTTGCCTTGCCGCCACGTGTGTAAGTACGTGTATCTCTTTAAAATAAGCCTGCACCCTGTTCAGGCAAGTGTGTATTCGTCTCGGAATCAGGGCTGGCTCCGGCACTGTTTTGAGTGAAGCCACGTGCATGCACTCTGTGGACCGACTGTTGTAGTAGTTGCTGCCCCTTAATAATTTTCCTCAACTGATACCCAAACCTTTATTTAAGTCACTTTGGAGTACTAAAACTCTGTTTCTCACTGGTTTAATAAAAGTGGTTTTGGACCCTGTTGTCCCTTAAACTAACCTCGGGTTACCTCCGTGACAATTTTGGCGCAGCTAGCAGGCTATCAGATACGGAGGAATTATTCAGAGGCTTGAGTAATATCTCTGCAGTACCCTGGGGTCCTGCCGTTATATGGATTGTGGTGTGTTTCAGTTTGGGTGTTTGCTTAAAGGTAGCACAGGATCTGTGTAAACTTAAGCACCGAATGGAGGAAAACCTTTCACGGGAAAGTTAACAATTTGACTCTCTAATACAGGACTTTTCGCGGCAAAGCACACAATCGGATTATTTAGAACAGAGATTTGTCTTGTTAGAACAGAAACTTGTTTTTTTGGAACAAAAACTTGAGGTTTTGTTAATTAATATAAGAGCTTCCTCTAGTGATTCCCCAGCTCAGGCGTGCCCCTCCGCCCTCCCGCCTCTCGATAAAGATCCTGATTCTGAAAACAGTGTTGATGAAGGGAGGGTAGAAACAAAGGACGTGTGTCATCTTATTAGAACTGAGACACATACGGATGGACGAGGCAGAAATCCACGCACGGCTACCCATAGCACGCCATATTCAGGATTGGAGCTAGGAGATTTACAAACTAGATTCTCACGCAAGCCAGGCGAGACAGAGACTGAATATCTTTGGCACGTTTCACTTACCAGGGGTGATAGGATATTACTGAGTAAGGACGGGGCCACAGGCTTCTGGGGCCCAGGGGTATTTTTAAGTGATGGTCTGGATGGTAATCAGTCCATCACATCTTGTGTAGCTTACTGGGCTGGTGGTATAGATCCCAAGGAACGTGGGGAGCCAGTTGCAATTGTTATAAAGGGTTTATCAGATCTTGCCGAGGGAGTTCAAAAGGCAGCTTGTATACAAGCAACGTATGAAAGAGGCCGGGAGTCCCCCCGCTATAGCGGCGACAGTGGATCCGGTCCACCTTCAGCTGCTTATTAAAGGATTACCGGCTGCCTTAAAAATATATGTCCAGTCCCTTAAGGAAAAAATTCAGGGGGCTATTGATCGTAATAAGCAAAATCCCCGAAGTCCTCCGCAACATGTATTAACCTGGGTGGAAATTTTACACAATGTGGTTACACATGGGCGCGAGATGGGGTGGGTAGACCCGAGCGGCAGATGTATCATGACACAACTGGGACAAGCGATTAGCACAAGCTGTCTTCCTTGTCAATAACCACTGGGGAAGCTATGGAAGCCCCAAAATCAAGGCGTTCTGTCCTGCAAAGCCATTGACAGTCAGCAACTTGACAACCAACACAGAGGAAGAACAGCCCCCAAAAACACAAGTGGGCCAGCCTGTCATGGTGAAATTACCCTCTATTGGTATTGTGCCCATGACTCTAGCAAAACCCAGAGGGTTATATGCCTGGGAAGCCCTTGATGAGAATGGGAAAACCCACCGTATTAGTGCTCGGTGGATAGTTCCAGATTACTAACCGTGAAAGCCCCCCGGGACCGAGGTCTGTTCTTGTGTTTTCTTGCAGGGCGAAGGAAGATGACAGCGTGGAAGAGGATCCAGATGCCTACAGGGCCTTGGTGAGGTGCCTGAGCAGGGACAGGCTGAGGAACTGTCAGCTGGCTCTGGGAATCCGTCACGCTGGCTCTGGGCATGTTGTCTGGAGGCTTTGTGCACAGGAGCCGACCCAGGGGAGTGCAAGAGCTCCTGCAGATATCTTGTACAGACCCTGTTCTGGCAGCTTCAAACGGAGCCTTTTCTCCAGGGGAGCTGGATCCCTTCTGAGTCCAAAGCGCAGGAAATGTGTGGAAACGGTCACCCTGGTGTAGCTGCTCCGTCACTGTGCTCTGCTGAGCAACTTCAAACAAAGGCCAAGTATATCAAAGGAGGAGAGAAGAGACTTCCCTGATGAGGTTTAGATGACTGACCCATGTCAGTGGGCTCATGCCAAGTGGCCTTAGATGGCCGGGGGACCCTTGGGTGCTGTGACAGGTGTCGCTCTGCCCTTGAACAGTTCCTCTCATGGAGGAAGGGCAAAGCCCCAGCACCTCTTCCTTGGGTGACCCACATTTCAGCAAGGCCTCCGGTGGCATTTAACAAGCTGTGGTTATGATTCGGCTGCGCTGGGAATGGGTAGCGATGTGGTTGGTTATTTCAAATGCAAACGTGAGCCTTCCCTCTGCCTTTCTTGTTTACTTCTTTAGCCAGGCAGAGGCGCAGTGGTTGGTTTAGAAAGGTGGACAAGTGTCCCTTGGTTGTTGCTGTAGTAATCCCCTTATTTTCAGTTCCCTTGCTCACGACACTCGAGAACTTGCTCTTTGAGTTTTGCTTTTCTTGACATTTCTGGATTTGACTGGTCAGCTGTCGATGGTACGCACCAAGCAGTAACAGTGTAGAAACATTCAGGGCTCTAGCACTGGGTACTTTTTCTGCCTCTATGCTGGAGTTAAGGAAGGGCACAGGAATGGGCACATGAAGGAACTGTGACTGATGTTTGGACTCAATAATTACCTCGGGCAATTGTTGATTGTTGTAATTATGTCAATTCTATTTTTGATTGTTGTAATTACTTCAATTCTATTGTTCATTGTTATTAATAGCTGTTTTGCAGGGGTAAGTCAACACATGAGATGTGGTGATCCACAGTGGACATTAAGGCTCACCGGCAGAAGTGTCCCCTTTTTACTTTGGAGTCAAGAGGTGGCTGCTACAGTAATCCAGAGTTATAGCAGATCATGACTGTAGTCACAGGGTGCCACACAAGAGTGTGGCAGAATGCAAACCCCCCCCTGCTCCCCCTTCCTCCTTCAGTAGGCGCCAGTGAGCCGCTGGGCGCCTGCGGCCAGTGTGGGGGATGTTTGGAGGCTTCAGGGGCACCCACAGACAGTGTGCGGATGCAGAGAAGCTTCTAGAATGCCTACAGTCAGATCTGATCAGCCAATGAAAACAGGACTCTCGTCGAGACTCCGCCCATTGTCGCGGGTCTCTTGGAGCACGAGCAAGTTGCTGCCGCCGAGAGCCCCCCCGTCCCCCGAGACTGAGACTCCGCTTGCCGTGCTGCCACGTGTGTAAGTACGTGTATCTCTTTAAAATAATCCCGCACCCTGTTCAGGCAAGTGTGTATTCGTCTCGGACTCAGGGCTGGCTCCGGCATTGTTTTGAGTGAAGCCACGTGCACGCACTCTGTGGACTGCATGTTGTAATAGTTGCTGCCCCTTAATAATTTTCCTCAACTGATACCCGAACCTTTATTTAAGTCACTTTGGAGTGCTAAAACCCTGTTTCTCACCGGTTTAATAAAAGTTGTTTTGGACCCTGCTGTCCCTTAAACTAACCTCGGGGTGCCTCCGTGACAAAGAGGGACAAGCTCAGACAGGCAGCAGAGCTCCTGTGGGCTTTCTGGGTTGGTGTAGCTTTTTCTTAGCACTTGAGTAGACTCAAAGGAACTGCTGTGTTTTGGGAGGGGGTTAGTGGTGAATATAGAGGAAAACAATACATGGAACTGAAAGGGAGAAATAAACTTAACAGCTGAGTCAATTATACTGTTAAGTAGGGATCTTTTCTTGTATCAGGACTGGGGAACACTGGGGATCATCCTCCATAAGTGCTCCAAAGACTGGGCACTCTTGCGTTGCTTGTATTCCTATAATTATTACGTATGCATTCCAATTTTTGGAAATTTTGACACAGTCCCTAAGTGCCATGTCTACACATCTTTTGGCTACCTCCAGCCACTGTGCCTCCAGCACTTCTCTGGGTATCTTCTCTGAATGCTCATTAACCCTTTGAATGTAGAACTTTTTCCTGAGAGCCCAGCCAAACTTCCTCTGGAGAAACTTGAGCCCATTTCCTCTCTTCCTATCACTTGATACCTGGCAAAAGAGACCAACCCCCACCTCGCCACAACCTCCTTTCAGGCAGCTGCACACAGTGATAAGGTCTCCCCTCAGCCTCCTTTTCTCCAGGCTGAACTCCCCCAGGTCCCTCAGCTGCTCCCATCACACTTGTGCTCCAGACCCTTCGCCAGCCTCATTGCCCTTCTCTGAATGCATTCTAGCACCTCAAGGTCTTTCCTGTAGTGAGGGGCCCAAAACTGGCCCCTGGGTTTTAGGTGCGACTTCAGCAGGGCCGAGTACAGGAGGATGATTACTTCCCTCATCCTGCTGGATGCTATATTGCTGATACAAGCCAGGATGCTGTTGGCCTTCTTGGCCATCTGGGCACGCTCCCAGCCCACGTTCAGCTAGCTGTCAATGTCTTTTTCTGCTGGGCAGCTTTCCAGCCACTCTTTCCTGAGCCTGTCGTGTTGTATGAGGTGGTTATGACTCAAGTCCAGGACCCAGAACTCAGCCTTGTTGAACCTCCTACAGCTGGCCTCGGCCCATAGATCCAGCCAGTCTAGATGTCTCTCTAGAGCCTTTCTACCCTCATGCACACCAACAATCCCACCCAACGTGGTGTCACCTGCAAACATACTGACCATGCACTGGGCTGCAGCTCCCACTTTGCCCTTCTCCAGTTTGGAGCACCCAGGAATTGAAATAAAGGTGGAGGAAGAGGAGGAGCAGGATTTGAGTGTGCCCCATGCAGGCTGCTAGTCAGACCATGAGGCTCTATGAACTACAAGCATCACTGCCATAAACAGGACGGACAGTCAGCACCTGTCATTAAAAAAATTGTGCTTCAAGCCTGTGCAGCCTAGAATTATCTATTGTCCCCTCCAAGTTTATTGGGACTGAATATTCACTACAGAGAGACTGGAGGGGAAAAGGGTAGATATTGATCTGAACATACCTCCCCAGCACATCTGTGACTCTTCAGGTCTTCTAGTCTCTAAGATATAGAATCATAGAATAGTTGGGCTTTGAAGGGAGCTTCAAAGGTCATCTAATTCAATGCCTACCCTGAGCAGGGACATCTTCACCCAGATCAGGTTGCTCAGAGTCCCATCCAGCCTGGCCTGGGATGTCTTCAGGGATGAGGTATCTACCACCCCTATCAGCAATCTCTGACAGAATTTTTCCACTCTCATTGTAAAAGGTTTCTTCCTCATGTCTTCAAAGTGTAGTCTGGCTCTGAGCAGTTGTGTTACCCTGAAGATTAATTTTATGAGCAACCTGGTTGAAAGACTAATTCATATGACACAATTACAGCTAAAATAAGTTCAAATGCCAAAGTTGTCTTAATACACATCTTAACTATTGCACAGAGGCTGCTTCTTCATCTGTTTTCATCTTGAGACAATCTAATTGCATGCAATGGAATTAGTTACTTTGAGAATGGGAAAGATCATACTCATGAATACCAATCCGCAGCCCTTATTATACTGAATACCATAACCTTTTTCTATTCCTATTGCATTAAAGTATCTTTAACTGGTTATGCAGGATCTCAGCCTGCTATGTGATCCTGTTACCTTCAGGCATAATTGCAAATGAGACAAGAAATCTCAGCTGCACTGCCCCTCATAATGATATTCATTCTTTTTCCAATGTTAATTATTCCTTGCAGTTGACAATGAAGCACAAAGACCTAAGAGTTGATTTTCAGTGTAATGAAAAACCAGTACATGCTCATATGTTCCATGTTACGTTGCTTATTTACGTCGAAAATCACTATTTTGAGATTCTCTATAAATACTTAAAAGCCAGACACTAAATAAAAGGTGAGAACAAAAGACACATAGAAAAACATCAGATTTGTGTGCAAACCAAAGAGGATGTGCCACAAGCTGTGCTCAGAGAAAGCAGTAACTGAGTAGAAACATCATAGGTTTGCTTTCGTACCTTTGATGGTGCTTATCTATGTACTTATGAGGGTACTTATCTATGATGTCAGATACTGGGGGGTTTCCCAGAGGTGAAAGAGGCTCCAGGATGCAGATGCGATTGTCCTGGAATAGAGAACTGAGAGCACTGCGTAACAGGCAGGATCCAGGAGAAGGCGGGCAAGCAAAGCTGAGCCGCCCACTGCCCGCACTAGAAGCAAGGCCACCAGGAAAGGGGCACAGCTGGGGCAGACTAGCATCCAGGCAGATCACTTAGGCTATTGCATGCCATTAGCATCATGCTTCCTATTTAAGGAGAATCGGGATCTTCCGGCTAGTGTCAGAGCTGGCATGGAGACCTGTTTGGAGGAGTTCTGGTTGGGAGGTTCTTTATTTCAGTCTTTTACCATTCTGCCGGTTTGCAGAGGCCTTTCTGCCTCTTTCTCTCTTCTCTCTCTGGGATGGCTTGTTCTGGACGAGGGTGCTGCTTCCTTGGACGGGCTGCTCGGTGCAGACAGAGTTCAAGAGGAATTGCACTGGTTGCCTTTTATGTTTTATTTGCATTTTATATACATTCTTTTTACTAGCGGTGTATTAGTGATCATTTGCTATTTTATTAAACTGTGTTTGTTTCATTCCACGAGTTCCTCCCTTCCCTTTCATGTCTCTCCCCTACTTGGGGATGGGAGGAGCAGGGGAGTCAACAAGTGGCTATCGTGGCTCTATTGCTAGCTGGAGTTTCACCATGACCTGGAGCTGCGAGATCGCTCACGAGACTGCTCATCACGTTTGCGAGGCTCACAGCTGACTGCAGGCGACAACTTCATACCATAGGGACATGGTGTGGAGACTCTCACAACTGTGGCGGTGATTTCACATGGGAAAAGAAACTCCTTGGCAGCTCCACCTGCAGCAGGACCAAGAGAGAGGCACCGCTGATGTGTCTCCGCGTGTTCACTGGGGTCCAGGAGGAGAATCTGCTGATCCCAGACACACTCCGGGGAGCTGGTACCACAGAGCTGAACATGCCGGACGTGGAGAAACCAGTGCTCTATCGGCAGTGGGAGCTGCCCACTAGAAAAACTGCACCTGGAGACCCTCATCACCCGCAGGAATTGTCTCTTTGGAAGCAACGTCCTCTCTCAGTGGCACAGCAGGAAGAGAGATCCTGCCACAGAGAGGCCCCATCTCCCAGTCACAATTTCCACCATCACCCATCCCGGGGTGTCGTGAAGGCAACAAGGGCCCATCCATGACCACCAGAGCAGCGGCCAGCAGCAAGGGAGCTGATCCCATCTCATGGGATAGGATGTCAAGGAGCAAAGCATCCATGGGTCACATCATCCAGTTTTATACTTGGCAAGGGTCTGGGGGCTTCCGTCTGCTTGGTAAACAGAACCCTGGCAGTGCTGTCCGGCTCGGGGGCTCTGTACATTGTCAGCGTTGGCTTTGGCTGCCAGGGGCAGCTGCGAGTGGCTGGGCCAGGGTGGTCCGGACGGGCAGGCCGGCGGGCGTGCCTGTGACGCGCTCTGGCGCCTGTGACATCACAAGGGACCAGTCCCCACGGGGCGGTTATCAGGGGCGCCAGCAGCAGCGCTGCCTCAGTCCGGCCTGGGCCAGCGGTGAGTGCGCAGGCGGGGGAGGCCGGGCTGGACGGGGCCGGGGCAGAAACGCGGCCCCCGGGGCTGGGCTCTCACCCTGCATGGAGGGCCCGGCCGCTCGCGGGAGCACCTTGGCCAGGGCACGGAGCGGCCGCCACCGGGGCCGGGGCAGCCCTTGCTGCCTCCCAGCTGCCTCGGCCCCGTTCCTACCTGCCCCCAGCTCCTGGCGGCCCCCGGCCCCTCTCCCCCTTCACCTGCCCCCTCCCTCCCGCCCAGCCCCACTCAGCCCCTTCTCTCCCTTCTCCTGCAGGACATGGCTCTCTTGGACCTTTTCGTCGGGCTTTTTCAAATTCTTACCCTCAACGTGCAGTTGGTGGGCTATGAGCTGGATGAGGAGACGCACGAGCGCATGGAGCAGCGTGCGCAGATGATGAAACAGGAGATGACTCGGCTGTGGCAGGAGATAGAGGAGAGGAGCCGGGAGCAGAGCAGCCAGGAGCAGAGCGGCTTTGCCTGGCCATCCCTGCTCCTCTCTGCCTTGCAACACTGGCTGTGCTGGGCCGTTGCTGCAGTCCTGGTCCTGCTCCTTGTGCTCTGCTGCTGTCTCAGGAAATGGAGCCGTCAGCTCAACAATGATGCAAACGAAGCTCAAGAAGAGCGGGATGATGCAAATGAACCTGGAGAAGAAAATGACGATGCAAATGAAGACGAAGAAGAGAACAATGATGAGAATGAAGATGAAGATGAGAATGATGATGAAAATGAAGATGAAGAAGAGAATGATGAGGAAGAGGAAGACGAAGAAGGAGATGATAATGCAAATGACCCGGGAATGTTTTTTGACGAAAACATGCAGCGGCCAGTTCGGGACCTGGAGAGAGATTGCAAGTTTGTGACGAGCTTTGTGGAAATCTTCATCCATGTCTACCAGTGTATCTTCTCCAATACCTCTTTCCCAGTGCTGGAAAAAGCCATCGAGGTGGGCAGTGCCTTTGAAGGTTGGAGTCCCCGTAAGGAAGACGTCACCTACCGCCTGATTTTGCCTCTGAAGCCTCCCCGTGGATACATCTTCCACCTGGAGCCGGGCCCCATGTGGCCAATGAGGAACTTTCGCATCCGGGTGGAGTTGGTGTGTACCTGTGAGATGGAGCAGCCGGCAGGAGAGACACGTTGCTTCCTCCACGACCCCGAGCAAGAGCACGGGAGGAATGCAGCCTTCAGCATCCTCGACGACCTCTGCACTGCCTCCTACCTAGATGCGCAGAAAACTGCGCGCTATTTCCAGATGTTCCTGAGACGTTCCTGGAGGGCTATGCATCTTTCAGCCATACGCCGCCTAACAGTGCTGCCCTCCGACCGCTCCTGCAAATTCTGTGTGACAAATCGCCGGGGGAAAAGGATTTTCATTGAGTTGATGTTTGGGGTGCAAGAAGGCGACTCGGACATCTTTGTGAGCAGCCAGTATACAGAGGCTGCCTACACTCCAAACACCATGTGGCCAGAGACCTATGCTGTGGCAGAGATGAAGTTCTTCAGGTATATTGCCAGAAAGGCACATCCTGACACCTCCTACCTCAGATGCCTGCAGCTCTGTGTCCGCTGCCTGCTGGGCAGAGACTTTTCCACCTATACGCTGAAGACAGTTATGATGCACATGCTGGCCGCCCTGCCGCGGTCAACCTGGCACAGGAGGTATTTCTGGCAATGGCTGAACACCGTCCTGCACTACCTGCAGAGATGTCTGCGCGAGAAACGCCTGAACCACTTCTTCATTGGCAATGAGAACGTGCCTGAGGAGATCATCTTGCCCCAGGAATTGCGCACGGCTGAACCCTTCAACCTCTTCCAGCACCTGACGCAGAATCCTTACGCCTCTGCGCACGCAAAGCTTGAGTTTGAGGAGCTGCGAAAACGGGTTCATAGGATGCTTATTGACGGACGCTGAAAGAGGTCATCCTGCTCAGAGCTGTGTCTGCGCAGGTCACAGCTGCTGGCAGACGACCGTGTCTTCCGGGAAGAAGAAAGACGGGAGAATGCAGGGCACGGGAAGGGAAGGAAAGAATGCCGCACCTTTCCTGCCCAGCAAAAGCGCATCCTGGGGAGTGGGACACCATGCAGCTGAAGAGGCCATCACGAGGAGTCTTGTGACAGGGACTCCACTACCACCCGCACAGCAACTGCGCTCTCTCTCTCTTCAACGGCATCCATTCCATTCCTTCTGGGAGCTTTACCACGTGCAAAGCTGCCCATAAGCGTTGTGTTTGAATAAAGCTTGTGTTGTGAGTTCTTGCGTCGCTTTTGTGGGGATCGTGGGCATAAGGTGCTGACTGCTCAGCTGCCACAGAGCCAGGGAGCGTTGTGCAGAAGAGCTGATGGGATGGGCTGTGGTCTCTCTGCTTCTGTAAATCAGGCTCCTCCTTGCGTCCATGCTTCCTCATCGGGGCAATGAGAACAACTCATCAGCCTCCGGAAGGTGGTCCATCCAGTGCAGCAGAGGGAGCAGAGGACGCAGGAGCAGAGTGCCGTGGCCTTGGGAGCACTGTGCTTTTCTGCCTTGCAGCAGTGGCAGCTCTAGTCTTTGTCCTGCTCTTTGGGCTCTGCTGGCGGCTCGAGAAAAGGAGCTGTGCCTGTGTCGCTATGAATGAGGAGGAGAGATCCAGCAGCAACACAGCGCAGGAGAAGGAAGAGGAGACAGGGCTGAGCAACACGACGAAGAGGAAAGTGAAGAAGATCCCTGTGATGATAGTCATTTGAGCACGGTTTCTGAAAAGCACATTCAGTATCCAGTAACCTCTTCCAGCACCTGGCGCAGAATCCTTACGCCTCTGAGCACGCAAAGCTTGACTTTGAGGAGCTGCCAAGTCGGGTTCATAGGATGCTTCTCGACAGACGCTGAAAGAGGTCATCCTGTGTTAAGGAGTGTCTTAAAGATAAAGGACATGAATTCATGGAGCAGTTGCATGACCAGAGTTTGTTCTAAGAAGTGTTTTGTCCTAATGTTTGTTCTAATAAGAGTTCTGTTCTGATAAGTTAGCGGTTTGTCATGGTTTCGGAGTTTGGCATAACTAGGCCTCGATGCCTCAGGAGGCCTCGGTGGAAGCTGCTGATCGTGAGGGAGCGGCAAGGACACTGTGACCGTGATGGGTCTTGTAAACAACTTCAGGGAGGTGGGAGTTGAGAAGGCGCGAAACTCGCGCGGCTACCTAGCCGCTGGTAGGAGGGTTAAGGCAAATGTAACCTTTGGATCTAAGCCAATCAGCAGGTGACAAGTATGCATAATTATCGTAATCTGTATAAATAGGTGTCATTAACGGCAATAAACTTGAGCAATGCGTTATCACTTCCACTGAGTCGGCCTAGCTTGTTCCTCTACCGCTCACGACTGGCGCCCACACAGGGACCCTCGACAAAAAAGGGACTATTATGGGAGCGGCGGACGCAGAGTAGCACCGGTATCGCAGCAACCGGGGGGTCAAGAGCGACCGAACGCTGGTCACGCGGCGTGTCGTTCCGAAGGCTGAGCCATCCGAAAGGGGTTCGCCGTCCGCAGGGGCTACCAGAAAGGGCTGCAACTGGTGCCAGAATCAGGGAGGCATCAGCGATAATTATAGGGTAAGAGTATATTTCGTATATATAGATATGGATCTCGAGGTAGCCCTAGATTTATTACAGCACTTCTTAGAAAAGCGGGGAGTAGGCTGTACCAAGCATTTAGCGGGATTAGTAACGTTAGGTAAAGTTAAGGGTTGTTTTCAGAATCCGGATTCTCTTTTTGATGTTAGTGAATGGCGAAAACTAGGGGATGTGTTATGGGATATGGTTATAGATGAGGATAAATCAGCAAAGAAACTAATGAAACCATGGCGGGAAGTTGTAAACAATATTAAGCGTTATCAGTTAGAAAATAATTTAGCGGCGGTTGCGACAGAACGATTCGGGGGGGAAGGGAGTGTATCGACAGGAGCACTGCCAGCTAACGACCTGTTGTTTGGGAACAATCGTGTTCCAGTCCCCCCTAGGGGTATGCCCATTACAGTAACTAAGAAAGTAAAAGCTGAAGGTACTGATTCTGTAAGCCCCCCTCCAATCCCCCCGCGACCCTGCACCCCCACAGCTCCTCCGCCGCCTGAGGGGGAGGAGGAAGATGAAACTGTGGGTCCGGTAGCTAAGCTGCCGGGGTCGCAAAGGTGAGCCAGAGTAAATCAGATTAATTGGAGAGAGATAATGAAACAAGCAGCCGAAAATAAACAGTGTGATATCATTGGGGACCTCACTAGCGCCCAAGCTTTTCCTGTTCAGTTTGGAACAGTTGATAATGACACGCTTCAGGGTTTTTATAGCCCGTTGAACTGGAAGTTGTTGTCTCAACTGCGTAGCACAGTGAATGAGTCTGGGTTGCACGGGGAACCCACAAAACAATTACTAAACTGTATCTGGGGGGGAACCCTCCTATGTCAGGAAGATATTAAGGTCATCATGAGGATGATCATGACCCAGTCTCAATTACTGCTCTGGCAAGCGCATTGGCAGCGCTATTGTGAAATATCAGCGCACCACCCTAGAAATCCAAATGATCCCCTTTATGGAGTAACTGTTGAACAATTAACTGGGACGAGGTGGGGGGTTTGTTACTATTGACGCCCAACCTCAGTTAGGGCCGGACGTTTGTCTTGAAGCCATGCGAACGCCTCGATTAGCAATAGGTGCGGTAAAGACCTCCCCCACCCCGCCGTCATACATGGCTATAAAGCAGGGTAGAGAGGAGCCATTTGCGCAATTTATTGACCACGTAACTGCAGCGATAGAACAGACAAACGTACAGAGGTGGATGAAACCAGCACTGCTGAGGCAGTGTGTCCTAGAGAACACTAATCAACCTACAAAGGCCATAATATTAACATTGCCAGGAGATGCAACTATAGAGCAGATGTAAGATCGCATGAGTAGGGTGCCAGTGGGGCCGCAGGCGATGCTAGTGGAGGCAGTGAGGGAGCTAGGGAAAGATCTGATACAGGCCCAGCAGCAAGCCTTTGCAGCCCCAGCCCCCTTGCGCCAAGCTGAGAGGCAACCTTCGACCCTACAACAGCACCAAGTGCCCGTTCCCAGCTCCAACCCGTTCCTGCCAGCTCCTTGCGCCCAGCCACAAGAGGGAGTCTCGGCCTGGACCTGGCAACAGCAGCATGAACTATCTTTGTATATTCGGGGACTCTGAGGTAGTGCCTGCGAAGCCTCATGCCGGGGTCCCTGACACCAGTAAACCACAAGGCCCGCAATGGATCCCAGCTAGATGGACTAAAGCAGTTCTGGACAGCCGACCACCGAGAACATCTGAGGGCGAAGAATCTGCATAAGTGTAATCATCTGAGACTGATATCGGAATTTTCTTAAAATGTGGCAACTTCTGATCATAATGTTAAACGTTTACACAGTTGCAGGGTTTGTAAGTAAGTCTTTGTTCGACCCTCAGGAAAATGTCTGGCTAACCCTTGGGAGAGCTGCCAACACATTACCTTTTGTGCTAGTTTGTCCACCCCAAGTGCACCCTTCGTTACATGTCTCATTGGGGTACCATTGAATAACAGTTCCTATGGCCTCTTTAACCGATCGCTCTCTGAGCAGCAGCGGGAACATTCACGTCCCACTCTGGGACGGAGTGGGCTCAAGGATTTTCTTATTCAGCCTCCATACTGGCAGAAGCCTCCTGATGGGCCCGAGCCACAAGAAACTGAATTAGTAGACTCCTTAAACGCTTCCTATTGTATATTCCTCAACAGCTCGAAGACCCGCTGTGCAGTAGCCGGAAGCTGGCACTGCAACCTTACCGTGACTCCAGTCTCCCCAGTAGGTAATGAGACACAATGGGAGAACCGGTGGTGTCAAAAGGTCCTGCATAATAAGAGTCACCCAGTTGGTGTCTCCCATTTCCCTAAACGTCTGCCTGTGGGGTGGTTTCTTATCTGTGGCAACCGTGCCTGGAATGGTATACCAGCCCGAACGATGGGAGGTCCATGCACGATTGGTCAATTTAGACTAGCTTTGCCACATCATCACCCAAATAGATCTAATCCTGTAAGGTGGAAAAGGGACATTACAGAAACCCTTGATAACACCTGTGATGACAACATACGGCTCTGGAATAAATGGGAAATAATATTTGCGTCATTTTTTACCCCAGGTGTTGCTGCCGCCCAAGCACATAGAAATTTAGAGAGGTTATCTTGTTGGGTAGTAAAACAAGCCAACCTTATGAGTAGAGTGCTTCCAGATTTAGCAGAGAGCATCAGTAGTGTGCAACATGCCGTGTTACAGAATCGGATGGCCATTGATTTTTTGCTCCTAGCCCATGGCCATGGATGTGAGGACTTTGATGGTATGTGCTGTATGGATCTAGAAGATAAGTCACGATCAATTCACAAAGAAATTAAGCAGTTAATAGATCGCTCGCAGCAAATCAAAGAAGACGTAGGGCTGTTTGGCCTGGAAGGCCTCACGAAGTGGCTGGGACTGGGAGGATGGATCAAAGGCCTCTTGCAAGGTTTGTTAGATATTCTGAATATTGCAGTTATTGGACTTTTGTGTCTAAGATGTGTCTTATGTTGCATTAAAAGAATGTTAGAGCGCGCATTGGGACAAATTCTGCTCGTGCAAAAAGAAAGAGGGGGAATTGTTAGGGAGTGGCTTAAAGATAAAGGACATGAATTCATGGAGCAGTTGCACGACCAGAGTTTGTTCTAAGAAGTGTTTTGTCCTAATGTTTGTTCTAATAAGAGTTCTGTTCTGATAAGTTAGCGGTTTGTCATGGTTTCGGAGTTGGGCATAACTAGGCCTCGATGCCTCAGGAGGCCTCGGTGGAGGCTGCTGATCGTGAGGGAGCGGCAAGGACACTGTGACCGTGATGGGTCTTGTAAACAACTTCAGGGAGGTGGGAGTTGAGAAGGCGCGAAACTCGCGCGGCTAGCTAGCCGCTGGTAGGAGGGTCAAGGTCTCTCTCTCTTCAACGGCGTCCATTCCATTCCTTCTGGGAGCTTTACCACGTGCAAAGCTGCCCAGAAGCGTTGTGTTTGAATAAAGCTTGTGTTGTGAGTGCTTGCGTCGCTTTTGTGGGGATCGTGGGCATAAGGTGCTGACTGCTCAGCTGCCACAGAGCCAGGGAGCGTTGTGCAGAAGAGCTGATGGGATGGGCTGTGCTTTTCTGCCTTGCAGCAGTGGCAGCTCTAGTCTTTGTCCTGCTCTTTGGGCTCTGCTGGCGGCTCGAGAAAAGGAGCTGTGCCTGTGTCGCTATGAATGAGGAGGAGAGATCCAGCAGCAACACAGCGCAGGAGAAGGAAGAGGAGACAGGGCTGAGCAACACGAGGAAGAGGAAAGTGAAGAAAATCCCTGTGATGATAGTCATTTGAGCAGGGTTTCTGATAAGCACATTCAGTATCCAGTGCCGAACATGGCCAGCAAGTGCCAGGTGGCAGAGGAAGTAGAGGTGACTTCCTCCACGTTTTCAGATTGCTCTTCTTCAATAGTTTCTTCCTCACACTGCAGCCAGTCATTGGAGCGGGCAGCACTTGCGAAGGCTGGAATCCTCATGGGAACCATGTTGTCTACCCCCTGCTTGTGCCCCTGCATCCTGCCCTTGGCCGTTCCTTCCACCTCGACCTGAGCATCGTGGAGCAGGTGCTGGCAAGAGACCCCTGCAACCATGTGGAGCTGCAGCATGCCTGGATGAGGAAACATCTGGTGGAGAATGTGCTGAGCATGTGCATATCCCTGAGGACACACTGAGTAAATATCGCCCTGCGTCACACCTCGTCCACGTTATGGTGCTGCCCTTCTCCCGCTAACGCAATCTTCAGCTAGATGACTGCTTCAACAGGACTGTTTGCGTTTTGTGGACGATCGGCGGGGAGGAAGGCAAGTCGGACATCCTCCTGAGCATTTGGTAGGCCGAGGCGGCTTTACTGGTGTTGCTTTCTCTCTGATAGGACTGTGCTTTTTCAAGTAGCATTTGGTCATCTCATGATGTCATACTCATCCTTCATGGGTCCTTAGGATTTTTCATCTCTACGTTTTGGTTTCGCTTGTCTTTAGCAGGAATTGTATACTCCTTTACAGCAGCTAGAACAAACACATGAAAGTTGCCTGCCTCTTTCTGTCTAGATATTTATCACACACAATTTGGCAATATTCAGGTCATTGTATTTATAGTGTTCCTTTTATCCCCTCTTTCCGGCAGCGGACAGTAAACACCCCCAACTGTGGCACGCCTCCTGCCCAAGGCACATGTCAAGGCATCTTTTATACTCCCTCTCTTCTAACTCTGAAATTAATCTCTGTCCCAAAACGGAATACTATGCTGGGTAGGACTCCTTTTTTGAACATGAGGATTTTAAAGATACACATGTCCTGGTTTTGTTAAAAACAAGACCCATTCTCTTCTAGTGATTTTTCTTTCAGCTAAGTTCTTCTAGGCAGCTGTACTTTTCTGAGTTTTAGCCTGCGTATTTTTCCTCGGATGCTGTACTGGGTGCTGATAAGAAGACCAAGGGAATGCTGAAGAAGCTCGTGTTTAGATTTATTATCATGGTAGCCAAGAAAGACTGATAAGTTTTCCCACGTTCCGTCGTGAGAGGGGCGTGTTTGAGGAGGGGTGCATGGAACAGGTGACTTAAATTGACCAATTAAGTATTCCATCCCATAACCGTCATACCCCGTTATATAAGAGGGTGATCACGAGGGTCACTCTCTCTTCAACCAAGGCCGGCATCTAGAGAGGACCCTGTCTGTCTGCCTGGGATGTACAGGCCTCAGGCCCTGCATCCCTGCAACCGGTTTCCAGTTTGCTTTGCAGTCCCACCCGTGACTTCCAGGGGTCTGAGCTGCAGCTGCTGGAGCCGCCAGCTCCGCACACCCAGCTCCATAGCTGCTGGAGTGACGCCAGCTCCACATCGAGCATTCGAGATTGGTTTTGTATATATTGTATCTATATTCTCTTTCTATTAGTAGCATTAGTAAAAGCCTTTAAAACCTTTCAACTTGAAATCTAAGCCTCTCTTCCTTCCTCCCTATATTTCCTATCATCTCACTGATGTACAGGAAGTGGGTGGTGGGAGGTGAGGGGGTAACAGGGAGCGTCCCCCACAGCTTTTTGCCGCCTTGCCTTAAAGCGTGACACACTCCAGATGGGTTCACGTGTAGGAGGTAGGAACCACTCTGCTGCCAGGCGGTTGTACATATTACAGATGGAAGACCTAACTACTCTCAGCGGCCGTTCCCACCAATTTTGCTGCAACCCCTGTTCGTGATCCTGTTGCAAGAGTGTGGCAGAATGCAAACCCCCCTCTCTCCCCCTTCCTCCTTCTACTGTATGACCAGTACATGCTCATATGTTCCATGTTACGTTGCTTATTTACGTCGAAAATCACTATTTTGAGATTCCCTATAAATACTTAAAAGCCAGACACTAAATAAAAGGTGAGAACAAAAGACACATAGAAAAACATCAGATTTGTGTGCAAACCAAAGAGGATGTGCCACAAGCTGTGCTCAGAGAAAGCAGTAACTGAGTAGAAACATCATAGGTTTGCTTTCGTACCTTTGATGGTGCTTATCTATGTACTTATGAGGGTACTTATCTATGATGTCAGATACTGGGGGGTTTCACAGAGGTGAAAGAGGCTCCAGGATGCAGATGCGATTGTCCTGGAATAGAGAACTGAGAGCACTGCGTAACAGGCAGGATCCAGGAGAAGGCGGGCAAGCAAAGCTGAGCCGCCCACTGCCCGCACTAGAAGCAAGGCCACCAGGAAAGGGGCACAGCTGGGGCAGACTAGCATCCAGGCAGATCACTTAGGCTATTGCATGCCATTAGCATCATGCTTCCTATTTAAGGAGAATCGGGATCTTCCGGCTAGTGTCAGAGCTGGCATGGAGACCTGTTTGGAGGAGTTCTGGTTGGGAGGTTCTTTATTTCAGTCTTTTACCATTCTGCCGGTTTGCAGAGGCCTTTCTGCCTCTTTCTCTCTTCTCTCTCTGGGATGGCTTGTTCTGGACGAGGGTGCTGCTTCCTTGGACGGGCTGCTCGGTGCAGGCAGAGTTCAAGAGGAATTGCACTGGTTGCCTTTTATGTTTTATTTGCATTTTATATACATTCTTTTTACTAGCGGTGTATTAGTGATCATTTGCTATTTTATTAAACTGTGTTTGTTTCATTCCACGAGTTCCTCCCTTCCCTTTCATGTCTCTCCCCTACTTGGGGATGGGAGGAGCAGGGGAGTCAACAAGTGGCTATCGTGGCTCTATTGCTAGCTGGAGTTTCACCATGACCTGGAGCTGCGAGGTCGCTCACGAGACTGCTCATCATGTTTGCGAGGCTCACAGCTGACTGCAGGTGACAACTTCATACCATAGGGACATGGTGTGGAGACTCTCACAACTGTGGTGGTGATTTCACATGGGAAAAAAAACTCCTTGGCAGCTCCACCTGCAGCAGGACCAAGAGAGAGGCACCGCTGATGTGTCTCCGCGTGTTCACTGGGGTCCAGGAGGAGAATCTGCTGATCCCAGACACACTCCGGGGAGCTGGTACCACAGAGCTGAACATGCCGGACGTGGAGAAACCAGTGCTCTATCGGCAGTGGGAGCTGCCCACTAGAAAAACTGCACCTGGAGACCCTCATCACCCGCAGGAATTGTCTCTTTGGAAGCAACGTCCTCTCTCAGTGGCACAGCAGGAAGAGAGATCCTGCCACAGAGAGGCCCCATCTCCCAGTCACAATTTCCACCATCACCCATCCCGGGGTGTCGTGAAGGCAACAAGGGCCCATCCATGACCACCAGAGCAGCGGCCAGCAGCAAGGGAGCTGATCCCATCTCATGGGATAGGATGTCAGGGAGCAAAGCATCCATGGGTCACATCACCCAGTTTTATACTTGGCAAGGGTCTGGGGGGCTTCCGTCTGCTTGGTAAACAGAACCCTGGCAGTGCTGTCCGGCTCGGGGGCTCTGTACATTGTCAGCGTTGGCTTTGGCTGCCAGGGGCAGCTGCGAGTGGCTGGGCCAGGGTGGTCCGGACGGGCAGGCCGGCGGGCGTGCCTGTGACGCGCTCTGGCGCCTGTGACATCACAAGGGACCAGTCCCCACGGGGCGGTTATCAGGGGCGCCAGCAGCAGCGCTGCCTCAGTCCGGCCTGGGCCAGCGGTGAGTGCGCAGGCGGGG
Organism: Nesoenas mayeri; assembly: GCF_963082525.1. NCBI lineage: Eukaryota > Metazoa > Chordata > Aves > Columbiformes > Columbidae > Nesoenas > Nesoenas mayeri. Next base: position 4,798,748 of record NC_137542.1, read on the forward strand.
GAGGCCGGGCTGGACGGGGCCGGGGCAGAAACGCGGCCCCCGGGGCTGGGCTCTCACCCTGCATGGAGGGCCCGGCCGCTCGCGGGAGCACCTTGGCCAGGGCACGGAGCGGCCGCCACCGGGGCCGGGGCAGCCCTTGCTGCCTCCCAGCTGCCTCGGCCCCGTTCCTACCTGCCCCCAGCTCCTGGCGGCCCCCGGCCCCTCTCCCCCTTCACCTGCCCCCTCCCTCCCGCCCAGCCCCACTCAGCCCCTTCTCTCCCTTCTCCTGCAGGACATGGCTCTCTTGGACCTTTTCGTCGGGCTTTTTCAAATTCTTACCCTCAACGTGCAGGTGGTGGGCTATGAGCTGGATGAGGAGACGCACGAGCGCATGGAGCAGCGTGCGCAGATGATGAAACAGGAGATGACTCGGCTGTGGCAGGAGATAGAGGAGAGGAGCCGGGAGCAGAGCAGCCAGGAGCAGAGCGGCTTTGCCTGGCCATCCCTGCTCCTCTCTGCCTTGCAACACTGGCTGTGCTGGGCCGTTGCTGCAGTCCTGGTCCTGCTCCTTGTGCTCTGCTGCTGTCTCAGGAAATGGAGCCGTGAGCCAGAGAGAGAAGAGGAGAGCTCTGCTGAAGAGGTAGGGGAGGAGAAACAGGAAGGAGAGAATGAGGATGCAAATGAAGCCGAAGAAGCAAGTGATCATGCAAATGAAGCTGAAGAGAATGATAATGCAAATGAAGACGATGAAGGCAACGATGATGCAAACGAAGCTCAGGAAGAGCATGATGATGCAAATGAACCTGGAGAAGAAAATGACGATGCAAATGAAGACGAAGAAGAGAACAATGATGAGAATGAAGATGAAGATGAGAATGATGATGAAAATGAAGATGAGGAAGAGAATGATGAGGAAGAGGAAGACGAAGAAGGAGATGATAATGCAAATGACCCGGGAATGTTTTTTGACGAAGACATGCAGTGGCTAGTTCGGGGCCTGGAGAGAGATTACAAGTCTGTGAGGAGCTTTATGGAAATCTTCATCCATGTCTACCAGTATATCTTCTCCAACACCTCTTTCCCAGTGCTGGAAAAAGCCATCGAGGTGGGCAGTGCCTTTGAAGGTTGGAGTCCCCGTGAGGAAGACGTCACCTACCGCCTGATTTTGCCCCTGAAGCCTCCCCGTGGACACATCTTCCACCTGGAGCCAGGCCCCGTGTGGCCAATGAGGAACTTTCGCATCCGGGTGGAGTTGGTGTGTACCTGTGAGATGGAGCAGCCGGCAGGAGAGACACGTTGCTTCCTCCACGACCCCGAGCAAGAGCACGGGAGGAATGCAGCCTTCAGCATCCTCGACGACCTCTGCACTGCCTCCTACCTAGATGCGCAGAAAACTGCGCGCTATTTCCAGATGTTCCTGAGACGTTCCTGGAGGGCAATGCATCTCTCAGCCATACGCCGCCTAACAGTGCTGCCCTCCGACCGCTCCTGCAAATTCTGTGTGACAAATCGCCGGGGGAAAAGGATTTTCATTGAGTTGATGTTTGGGGTGCAAGAAGGCGACTCGGACATCTTTGTGAGCAGCCAGTATACAGAGGCTGCCTACACTCCAAACACCATGTGGCCAGAGACCTATGCTGTGGCAGAGATGAAGTTCTTCAGGTATATTGCCAGAAAGGCACATCCTGACACCTCCTACCTCAGATGCCTGCAGCTCTGTGTCCGCTGCCTGCTGGGCAGAGACTTTTCCACCTATACGCTGAAGACAGTTATGATGCACGTGCTGACCGCCCTGCCGCTGTCAACCTGGCACAGGAGGTATTTCTGGGAATGGCTGAGCACCATCCTGCACTACCTGCAAAGATGTCTGCACGAGAAACGCCTGAACCACTTCTTCATTGGCAATGAGAATGTGCCTGAGGAGATCATCTTGCCCCAGGAATTGCGCACGGCTGAACCCTTCAACCTCTTCCAGCACCTGACGCAGAATCCTTACGCCTCTGCGCACGCAAAGCTTGAGTTTGAGGAGCTGCGAAAACGGGTTCATAGGATGCTTCTCGACGGACACTGAAAGAGGTCATCCTGCTCAGAGCTGTGTCTGCGCAGGTCACAGCTGCTGGCAGACGACCGTGTCTTCCGGGAAGAAGAAAGACAGGAGAATGCAGGGCACGGGAAAGGAAGGAAAGAGTGCTGCACCTTTCCTGCCCAGCAAAAGCGCATCCTGGGGAGTGGGACACCATGCAGCTGAAGAGGCCATCACGAGGAGTCTTGTGACAGGGACTCCACTACCACCCGCACAGCAACTGCCCTCTCTCTTTCTTCAACGACATCCATTCCATTCCTTCTGGGAGCTTTACCACGTGCAAAGCTGCCCAGAAGCGTTGTGTTTGAATAAAGCTTGTGTTGTGAGTTCTTGCGTCGCTTTTGTGGGGATCGTGGGCATAAGGTGCTGACTGCTCAGCTGCCGCAGAGCCAGGGAGCGTTGTGCAGAAGAGCTGATGGGATGGGCTGTGGTTTCTCTGATTCTGTAAATCAGGCTCCTCCTTGCGTCCATGCTTCCTCATCGGGGCAATGAGAACAACTCATCAGCCTCCGGAAGGTGGTCCATCCAGTGCAGCAGAGGGAGCAGAGGACGCAGGAGCAGAGTGCCGTGGCCTTGGGAGCACTGTGCTTTTCTGCCTTGCAGCAGTGGCAGCTCTAGTCTTTGTCCTGCTCTTTGGGCTCTGCTGGCGGCTAGAGAAAAGGAGCTGTGCCTGTGTCGCTATGAATGAGGAGGAGAGATCCAGCAGCAACACAGCGCAGGAGAAGGAAGAGGAGACAGGGCTGAGCAACACGAGGAAGAGGAAAGTGAAGAAGATCCCTTTGATGATAGTCATTTGAGCAGGGTTTCTGATAAGCACATTCAGTATCCAGTGCCGAACATGGCCAGCAAGTGCCAGGTGGCAGAGGAAGTAGAGGTGACTTCCTCCACGTTTTCAGATTGCTCTTCTTCAATAGTTTCTTCCTCACACTGCAGCCAGTCATTGAGGCGGGCAGCACTTGCGAAGGCTGGAATCCTCATGGGAACCATGTTGTCTACCCCCTGCTTGTGCCCCTGCATCCTGCCCTTGGCCACGCCTTCCACCTCGACCTGAGCATCGTGGAGCAGGTGCTGGCAAGAGACCCCTGCAACCATGTGGAGCTGCAGCATGCCTGGATGAGGAAACATCTGGTGGAGAATGTGCTGAGCATGTGCATATCCCTGAGGACACACTGAGTAAATATCGCCCTGCGTCACCCCTCTTCCACGTTATGGTGCTGCCCTTCTCCGGCTAACACAATCTTCAGCTAGATGACTGCTTCAACAGGACTGTTTGCGTTGTGTGGACGATCGGCGGGGAGAAAGGCAAGTCGGACATCCTCCTGAGCATTTGGTAGGCCGAGGCGGCTTTACTGGTGTTGCTTTCTCTCTGATAGGACTGTGCTTTTTCAAGTAGCATTTGGTCATCTCATGATGTCATACTCATCCTTCATGGGTCCTTAGGACTTTTCATCTCTACGTTTTGGTTTCGCTTGTCTTTAGCAGGAATTGTATACTCCTTTACAGCAGCTAGAACAAACACATGAAAGTTGCCTGCCTCTTTCTGTCTAGATATTTATCACACACAGTTTGGCAATATTCAAGTCATTGTATTTATAGTGTTCCTTTTATCCCCTCTTTCCGGCAGCGGACAGTAAACACCCCCAACTGTGGCACGCCTCCTGCCCAAGGCACATGTCAAGGCATCTTTTATACTCCCTCTCTTCTAACTCTGAAATTAGTTTCTGTCCCGAAAAAGGAATACTATGCTGGGTAGGACTCCTTTTTTGAACATGAGGATTTTAAAGATACACATGTCCTGGTTTTGTTAAAAACAAGACCCATTCTCTTCTAGTGATTTTTCTTTCAGCTAAGTTCTTCTAGGCAGCTGTACTTTTCTGAGTTTTAGCCTGCGTATTTTTCCTCGGATGCTGTACTGGGTGCTGATAAGAAGACCAAGGGAACGCTGAAGAAGCTCGTGTTTAGATTTATTATCATGGTAGCCAAGAAAGACTGATAAGTTTTCCCACATTCCGTCGTGAGAGGGGCGTGTTTGAGGAGGGGTGCATGGAACAGGTGACTTAAATTGACCAATTAAGTATTCCATCCCATAACTGTCATATCCCCTTAAATAAGAGGGTGATCACGAGGATCAGTCTCTCTTCAACCAAGGCCGGCATCTAGAGAGGACCCTGTCTGTCTGCCTTGGATGTACAGGCCTCAGGCCCTGCATCCCTGCAACCGGTTTCCAGTTTGCTTTGCAGTCCAGCCCGTGACTTCCAGGGGTCTGAGCTGCAGCTGCTGGAGCCGCCAGCTCCGCACACCCAGCTCCATCGCTGCTGGAGTGACGCCAGCTCCACATCGAGCATTCGAGATTGGTTTTGTATATATTGTACCTATATTCTCTTTCTATTAGTAGCATTAGTAAAAGCCTTTAAAACCTTTCAACTTGAAGTCTAAGTCTCTCTTCCTTCCTCCTTATCTTTCCTATCATCTCACTGTTGTACAGGAAGTGGGTGGCGGGAGGTGAAGGCGGTAACACAGTCCAGATGGGTTCACGTGTAGGAGGTAGGAACCACTCTGCTGCCAGGCGGTTGTACATATTACAGATGGAAGACCTAACTACTCTCAGTGGCCGTTCCCACCAACTTTGCTGCAAACCCTGCTCGTAATCCTGTTGCAAGAGTGTGGCAGAATGCAAACCCCCCTCTCTCCCCCTCTCAGCCCTCTCTCTCCCTCCCTCCTTCAGTAAGGAGGAGTGGGCACATCTCCCTCTCTCCCGGATACTAGAGGCTAATATCTTCTTTTGTTTGGCCCCAGAGCACCCTGGCCAGGGCCATTAGAAGGGAGTGCCGAAGCTGCAGTGAGCCGCTGGGCGCCCACACCCAGGGTGGGGGATGTTTTTGGGAGGCTTCTGGGGCACCCACAGCCAGTGTGGGGGTGCAGAGAAGCTTCTAGAATGCCTACAGTCAGATCTGATCAGCCAATGAAAACGAGATTCTCATCGAGACTCCGCCCATTGTTGCGGGTCTCTTGGAGCACGAGCAAGTTGCTGCCGCCAAGAGCCTGCCCCCCAACCCCGAGACTGAGACTCTGCTTGCCTTGCCGCCACGTGTGTAAGTACGTGTATCTCTTTAAAATAAGCCTGCACCCTGTTCAGGCAAGTGTGTATTCGTCTCGGAATCAGGGCTGGCTCCGGCACTGTTTTGAGTGAAGCCACGTGCATGCACTCTGTGGACCGACTGTTGTAGTAGTTGCTGCCCCTTAATAATTTTCCTCAACTGATACCCAAACCTTTATTTAAGTCACTTTGGAGTACTAAAACTCTGTTTCTCACTGGTTTAATAAAAGTGGTTTTGGACCCTGTTGTCCCTTAAACTAACCTCGGGTTACCTCCGTGACAATTTTGGCGCAGCTAGCAGGCTATCAGATACGGAGGAATTATTCAGAGGCTTGAGTAATATCTCTGCAGTACCCTGGGGTCCTGCCGTTATATGGATTGTGGTGTGTTTCAGTTTGGGTGTTTGCTTAAAGGTAGCACAGGATCTGTGTAAACTTAAGCACCGAATGGAGGAAAACCTTTCACGGGAAAGTTAACAATTTGACTCTCTAATACAGGACTTTTCGCGGCAAAGCACACAATCGGATTATTTAGAACAGAGATTTGTCTTGTTAGAACAGAAACTTGTTTTTTTGGAACAAAAACTTGAGGTTTTGTTAATTAATATAAGAGCTTCCTCTAGTGATTCCCCAGCTCAGGCGTGCCCCTCCGCCCTCCCGCCTCTCGATAAAGATCCTGATTCTGAAAACAGTGTTGATGAAGGGAGGGTAGAAACAAAGGACGTGTGTCATCTTATTAGAACTGAGACACATACGGATGGACGAGGCAGAAATCCACGCACGGCTACCCATAGCACGCCATATTCAGGATTGGAGCTAGGAGATTTACAAACTAGATTCTCACGCAAGCCAGGCGAGACAGAGACTGAATATCTTTGGCACGTTTCACTTACCAGGGGTGATAGGATATTACTGAGTAAGGACGGGGCCACAGGCTTCTGGGGCCCAGGGGTATTTTTAAGTGATGGTCTGGATGGTAATCAGTCCATCACATCTTGTGTAGCTTACTGGGCTGGTGGTATAGATCCCAAGGAACGTGGGGAGCCAGTTGCAATTGTTATAAAGGGTTTATCAGATCTTGCCGAGGGAGTTCAAAAGGCAGCTTGTATACGAGCAACGTATGAAAGAGGCCGGGAGTCCCCCCGCTATAGCGGCGACAGTGGATCCGGTCCACCTTCAGCTGCTTATTAAAGGATTACCGGCTGCCTTAAAAATATATGTCCAGTCCCTTAAGGAAAAAATTCAGGGGGCTATTGATCGTAATAAGCAAAATCCCCGAAGTCCTCCGCAACATGTATTAACCTGGGTGGAAATTTTACACAATGTGGTTACACATGGGCGCGAGATGGGGTGGGTAGACCCGAGCGGCAGATGTATCATGACACAACTGGGACAAGCGATTAGCACAAGCTGTCTTCCTTGTCAATAACCACTGGGGAAGCTATGGAAGCCCCAAAATCAAGGCGTTCTGTCCTGCAAAGCCATTGACAGTCAGCAACTTGACAACCAACACAGAGGAAGAACAGCCCCCAAAAACACAAGTGGGCCAGCCTGTCATGGTGAAATTACCCTCTATTGGTATTGTGCCCATGACTCTAGCAAAACCCAGAGGGTTATATGCCTGGGAAGCCCTTGATGAGAATGGGAAAACCCACCGTATTAGTGCTCGGTGGATAGTTCCAGATTACTAACCGTGAAAGCCCCCCGGGACCGAGGTCTGTTCTTGTGTTTTCTTGCAGGGCGAAGGAAGATGACAGCGTGGAAGAGGATCCAGATGCCTACAGGGCCTTGGTGAGGTGCCTGAGCAGGGACAGGCTGAGGAACTGTCAGCTGGCTCTGGGAATCCGTCACGCTGGCTCTGGGCATGTTCTCTGGAGGCTTTGTGCACAGGAGCCGACCCAGGGGAGTGCAAGAGCTCCTGCAGATATCTTGTACAGACCCTGTTCTGGCAGCTTCAAATGGAGCCTTTTCTCCAGGGGAGCTGGATCCCTTCTGAGTCCAAAGCGCAGGAAATGTGTGGAAACGGTCACCCTGGTGTAGCTGCTCCGTCACTGTGCTCTGCTGAGCAACTTCAAACAAAGGCCAAGTATATCAAAGGAGGAGAGAAGAGACTTCCCTGATGAGGTTTAGATGACTGACCCATGTCAGTGGGCTCATGCCAAGTGGCCTTAGATGGCCGGGGGACCCTTGGGTGCTGTGACAGGTGTCGCTCTGCCCTTGAACAGTTCCTCTCATGGAGGAAGGGCAAAGCCCCAGCACCTCTTCCTTGGGTGACCCACATTTCAGCAAGGCCTCCGGTGGCATTTAACAAGCTGTGGTTATGATTCGGCTGCGCTGGGAATGGGTAGCGATGTGGTTGGTTATTTCAAATGCAAACGTGAGCCTTCCCTCTGCCTTTCTTGTTTACTTCTTTAGCCAGGCAGAGGCGCAGTGGTTGGTTTAGAAAGGTGGACAAGTGTCCCTTGGTTGTTGCTGTAGTAATCCCCTTATTTTCAGTTCCCTTGCTCACGACACTCGAGAACTTGCTCTTTGAGTTTTGCTTTTCTTGACATTTCTGGATTTGACTGGTCAGCTGTCGATGGTACGCACCAAGCAGTAACAGTGTAGAAACATTCAGGGCTCTAGCACTGGGTACTTTTTCTGCCTCTATGCTGGAGTTAAGGAAGGGCACAGGAATGGGCACATGAAGGAACTGTGACTGATGTTTGGACTCAATAATTACCTCGGGCAATTGTTGATTGTTGTAATTATGTCAATTCTATTTTTGATTGTTGTAATTACTTCAATTCTATTGTTCATTGTTATTAATAGCTGTTTTGCAGGGGTAAGTCAACACATGAGATATGGTGATCCACAGTGGACATTAAGGCTCACCGGCAGAAGTGTCCCCTTTTTACTTTGGAGTCAAGAGGTGGCTGCTACAGTAATCCAGAGTTATAGCAGATCATGACTGTAGTCACAGGGTGCCACACAAGAGTGTGGCAGAATGCAAACCCCCCCCTGCTCCCCCTTCCTCCTTCAGTAGGCGCCAGTGAGCCGCTGGGCGCCTGCGGCCAGTGTGGGGGATGTTTGGAGGCTTCAGGGGCACCCACAGACAGTGTGCGGATGCAGAGAAGCTTCTAGAATGCCTACAGTCAGATCTGATCAGCCAATGAAAACAGGACTCTCGTCGAGACTCCGCCCATTGTCGCGGGTCTCTTGGAGCACGAGCAAGTTGCTGCCGCCGAGAGCCCCCCCGTCCCCCGAGACTGAGACTCCGCTTGCCGTGCTGCCACGTGTGTAAGTACGTGTATCTCTTTAAAATAATCCCGCACCCTGTTCAGGCAAGTGTGTATTCGTCTCGGACTCAGGGCTGGCTCCGGCATTGTTTTGAGTGAAGCCACGTGCACGCACTCTGTGGACTGCATGTTGTAATAGTTGCTGCCCCTTAATAATTTTCCTCAACTGATACCCGAACCTTTATTTAAGTCACTTTGGAGTGCTAAAACCCTGTTTCTCACCGGTTTAATAAAAGTTGTTTTGGACCCTGCTGTCCCTTAAACTAACCTCGGGGTGCCTCCGTGACAAAGAGGGACAAGCTCAGACAGGCAGCAGAGCTCCTGTGGGCTTTCTGGGTTGGTGTAGCTTTTTCTTAGCACTTGAGTAGACTCAAAGGAACTGCTGTGTTTTGGGAGGGGGTTAGTGGTGAATATAGAGGAAAACAATACATGGAACTGAAAGGGAGAAATAAACTTAACAGCTGAGTCAATTATACTGTTAAGTAGGGATCTTTTCTTGTATCAGGACTGGGGAACACTGGGGATCATCCTCCATAAGTGCTCCAAAGACTGGGCACTCTTGCGTTGCTTGTATTCCTATAATTATTACGTATGCATTCCAATTTTTGGAAATTTTGACACAGTCCCTAAGTGCCATGTCTACACATCTTTTGGCTACCTCCAGCCACTGTGCCTCCAGCACTTCTCTGGGTATCTTCTCTGAATGCTCATTAACCCTTTGAATGTAGAACTTTTTCCTGAGAGCCCAGCCAAACTTCCTCTGGAGAAACTTGAGCCCATTTCCTCTCTTCCTATCACTTGATACCTGGCAAAAGAGACCAACCCCCACCTCGCCACAACCTCCTTTCAGGCAGCTGCACACAGTGATAAGGTCTCCCCTCAGCCTCCTTTTCTCCAGGCTGAACTCCCCCAGGTCCCTCAGCTGCTCCCATCACACTTGTGCTCCAGACCCTTCGCCAGCCTCATTGCCCTTCTCTGAATGCATTCTAGCACCTCAAGGTCTTTCCTGTAGTGAGGGGCCCAAAACTGGCCCCTGGGTTTTAGGTGCGACTTCAGCAGGGCCGAGTACAGGAGGATGATTACTTCCCTCATCCTGCTGGATGCTATATTGCTGATACAAGCCAGGATGCTGTTGGCCTTCTTGGCCATCTGGGCACGCTCCCAGCCCACGTTCAGCTAGCTGTCAATGTCTTTTTCTGCTGGGCAGCTTTCCAGCCACTCTTTCCTGAGCCTGTCGTGTTGTATGAGGTGGTTATGACTCAAGTCCAGGACCCAGAACTCAGCCTTGTTGAACCTCCTACAGCTGGCCTCGGCCCATAGATCCAGCCAGTCTAGATGTCTCTCTAGAGCCTTTCTACCCTCATGCACACCAACAATCCCACCCAACGTGGTGTCACCTGCAAACATACTGACCATGCACTGGGCTGCAGCTCCCACTTTGCCCTTCTCCAGTTTGGAGCACCCAGGAATTGAAATAAAGGTGGAGGAAGAGGAGGAGCAGGATTTGAGTGTGCCCCATGCAGGCTGCTAGTCAGACCATGAGGCTCTATGAACTACAAGCATCACTGCCATAAACAGGACGGACAGTCAGCACCTGTCATTAAAAAAATTGTGCTTCAAGCCTGTGCAGCCTAGAATTATCTATTGTCCCCTCCAAGTTTATTGGGACTGAATATTCACTACAGAGAGACTGGAGGGGAAAAGGGTAGATATTGATCTGAACATACCTCCCCAGCACATCTGTGACTCTTCAGGTCTTCTAGTCTCTAAGATATAGAATCATAGAATAGTTGGGCTTTGAAGGGAGCTTCAAAGGTCATCTAATTCAATGCCTACCCTGAGCAGGGACATCTTCACCCAGATCAGGTTGCTCAGAGTCCCATCCAGCCTGGCCTGGGATGTCTTCAGGGATGAGGTATCTACCACCCCTATCAGCAATCTCTGACAGAATTTTTCCACTCTCATTGTAAAAGGTTTCTTCCTCATGTCTTCAAAGTGTAGTCTGGCTCTGAGCAGTTGTGTTACCCTGAAGATTAATTTTATGAGCAACCTGGTTGAAAGACTAATTCATATGACACAATTACAGCTAAAATAAGTTCAAATGCCAAAGTTGTCTTAATACACATCTTAACTATTGCACAGAGGCTGCTTCTTCATCTGTTTTCATCTTGAGACAATCTAATTGCATGCAATGGAAGTAGTTACTTTGAGAATGGGAAAGATCATACTCATGAATACCAATCCGCAGCCCTTATTATACTGAATACCATAACCTTTTTCTATTCCTATTGCATTAAAGTATCTTTAACTGGTTATGCAGGATCTCAGCCTGCTATGTGATCCTGTTACCTTCAGGCATAATTGCAAATGAGACAAGAAATCTCAGCTGCACTGCCCCTCATAATGATATTCACTCTTTTTCCAATGTTAATTATTCCTTGCAGTTGACAATGAAGCACAAAGACCAAAGAGTTGATTTTCAGTGTAATGAAAAACCAGTACATGCTCATATGTTCCATGTTACGTTGCTTATTTACGTCGAAAATCACTATTTTGAGATTCTCTATAAATACTTAAAAGCCAGACACTAAATAAAAGGTGAGAACAAAAGACACATAGAAAAACATCAGATTTGTGTGCAAACCAAAGAGGATGTGCCACAAGCTGTGCTCAGAGAAAGCAGTAACTGAGTAGAAACATCATAGGTTTGCTTTCGTACCTTTGATGGTGCTTATCTATGTACTTATGAGGGTACTTATCTATGATGTCAGATACTGGGGGGTTTCCCAGAGGTGAAAGAGGCTCCAGGATGCAGATGCGATTGTCCTGGAATAGAGAACTGAGAGCACTGCGTAACAGGCAGGATCCAGGAGAAGGCGGGCAAGCAAAGCTGAGCCGCCCACTGCCCGCACTAGAAGCAAGGCCACCAGGAAAGGGGCACAGCTGGGGCAGACTAGCATCCAGGCAGATCACTTAGGCTATTGCATGCCATTAGCATCATGCTTCCTATTTAAGGAGAATCGGGATCTTCCGGCTAGTGTCAGAGCTGGCATGGAGACCTGTTTGGAGGAGTTCTGGTTGGGAGGTTCTTTATTTCAGTCTTTTACCATTCTGCCGGTTTGCAGAGGCCTTTCTGCCTCTTTCTCTCTTCTCTCTCTGGGATGGCTTGTTCTGGACGAGGGTGCTGCTTCCTTGGACGGGCTGCTCGGTGCAGGCAGAGTTCAAGAGGAATTGCACTGGTTGCCTTTTATGTTTTATTTGCATTTTATATACATTCTTTTTACTAGCGGTGTATTAGTGATCATTTGCTATTTTATTAAACTGTGTTTGTTTCATTCCACGAGTTCCTCCCTTCCCTTTCATGTCTCTCCCCTACTTGGGGATGGGAGGAGCAGGGGAGTCAACAAGTGGCTATCGTGGCTCTATTGCTAGCTGGAGTTTCACCATGACCTGGAGCTGCGAGATCGCTCACGAGACTGCTCATCACGTTTGCGAGGCTCACAGCTGACTGCAGGCGACAACTTCATACCATAGGGACATGTTGTGGAGACTCTCACAACTGTGGCGGTGATTTCACATGGGAAAAAAAACTCCTTGGCAGCTCCACCTGCAGCAGGACCAAGAGAGAGGCACCGCTGATGTGTCTCCGCGTGTTCACTGGGGTCCAGGAGGAGAATCTGCTGATCCCAGACACACTCCGGGGAGCTGGTACCACAGAGCTGAACATGCCGGACGTGGAGAAACCAGTGCTCTATCGGCAGTGGGAGCTGCCCACTAGAAAAACTGCACCTGGAGACCCTCATCACCCGCAGGAATTGTCTCTTTGGAAGCAACGTCCTCTCTCAGTGGCACAGCAGGAAGAGAGATCCTGCCACAGAGAGGCCCCATCTCCCAGTCACAATTTCCACCATCACCCATCCCGGGGTGTCGTGAAGGCAACAAGGGCCCATCCATGACCACCAGAGCAGCGGCCAGCAGCAAGGGAGCTGATCCCATCTCATGGGATAGGATGTCAAGGAGCAAAGCATCCATGGGTCACATCACCCAGTTTTATACTTGGCAAGGGTCTGGGGGCATCCGTCTGCTTGGTAAACAGAACCCTGGCAGTGCTGTCCGGCTCGGGGGCTCTGTACATTGTCAGCGTTGGCTTTGGCTGCCAGGGGCAGCTGCGAGTGGCTGGGCCAGGGTGGTCCGGACGGGCAGGGCCGGCGGGCGTGCCTGTGACGCGCTCTGGCGCCTGTGACATCACAAGGGACCAGTCCCCACGGGGCGGTTATCAGGGGCGCCAGCAGCAGCGCTGCCTCAGTCCGGCCTGGGCCAGCGGTGAGTGCGCAGGCGGGGGAGGCCGGGCTGGACGGGGCCGGGGCAGAAACGCGGCCCCCGGGGCTGGGCTCTCACCCTGCATGGAGGGCCCGGCCGCTCGCGGGAGCACCTTGGCCAGGGCACGGAGCGGCCGCCACCGGGGCCGGGGCAGCCCTTGCTGCCTCCCAGCTGCCTCGGCCCCGTTCCTACCTGCCCCCAGCTCCTGGCGGCCCCCGGCCCCTCTCCCCCTTCACCTGCCCCCTCCCTCCCGCCCAGCCCCACTCAGCCCCTTCTCTCCCTTCTCCTGCAGGACATGGCTCTCTTGGACCTTTTCGTCGGGCTTTTTCAAATTCTTACCCTCAACGTGCAGTTGGTGGGCTATGAGCTGGATGAGGAGACGCACGAGCGCATGGAGCAGCGTGCGCAGATGATGAAACAGGAGATGACTCGGCTGTGGCAGGAGATAGAGGAGAGGAGCCGGGAGCAGAGCAGCCAGGAGCAGAGCGGCTTTGCCTGGCCATCCCTGCTCCTCTCTGCCTTGCAACACTGGCTGTGCTGGGCCGTTGCTGCAGTCCTGGTCCTGCTCCTTGTGCTCTGCTGCTGTCTCAGGAAATGGAGCCGTCAGCTCAACAATGATGCAAACGAAGCTCAAGAAGAGCGGGATGATGCAAATGAACCTGGAGAAGAAAATGACGATGCAAATGAAGACGAAGAAGAGAACAATGATGAGAATGAAGATGAAGATGAGAATGATGATGAAAATGAAGATGAAGAAGAGAATGATGAGGAAGAGGAAGACGAAGAAGGAGATGATAATGCAAATGACCCGGGAATGTTTTTTGACGAAAACATGCAGCGGCCAGTTCGGGACCTGGAGAGAGATTGCAAGTTTGTGACGAGCTTTGTGGAAATCTTCATCCATGTCTACCAGTGTATCTTCTCCAATACCTCTTTCCCAGTGCTGGAAAAAGCCATCGAGGTGGGCAGTGCCTTTGAAGGTTGGAGTCCCCGTAAGGAAGACGTCACCTACCGCCTGATTTTGCCTCTGAAGCCTCCCCGTGGATACATCTTCCACCTGGAGCCGGGCCCCGTGTGGCCAATGAGGAACTTTCGCATCCGGGTGGAGTTGGTGTGTACCTGTGAGATGGAGCAGCCGGCAGGAGAGACACGTTGCTTCCTCCACGACCCCGAGCAAGAGCACGGGAGGAATGCAGCCTTCAGCATCCTCGACGACCTCTGCACTGCCTCCTACCTAGATGCGCAGAAAACTGCGCGCTATTTCCAGATGTTCCTGAGACGTTCCTGGAGGGCTATGCATCTTTCAGCCATACGCCGCCTAACAGTGCTGCCCTCCGACCGCTCCTGCAAATTCTGTGTGACAAATCGCCGGGGGAAAAGGATTTTCATTGAGTTGATGTTTGGGGTGCAAGAAGGCGACTCGGACATCTTTGTGAGCAGCCAGTATACAGAGGCTGCCTACACTCCAAACACCATGTGGCCAGAGACCTATGCTGTGGCAGAGATGAAGTTCTTCAGGTATATTGCCAGAAAGGCACATCCTGACACCTCCTACCTCAGATGCCTGCAGCTCTGTGTCCGCTGCCTGCTGGGCAGAGACTTTTCCACCTATACGCTGAAGACAGTTATGATGCACATGCTGGCCGCCCTGCCGCGGTCAACCTGGCACAGGAGGTATTTCTGGCAATGGCTGAACACCGTCCTGCACTACCTGCAGAGATGTCTGCGCGAGAAACGCCTGAACCACTTCTTCATTGGCAATGAGAACGTGCCTGAGGAGATCATCTTGCCCCAGGAATTGCGCACGGCTGAACCCTTCAACCTCTTCCAGCACCTGACGCAGAATCCTTACGCCTCTGCGCACGCAAAGCTTGAGTTTGAGGAGCTGCGAAAACGGGTTCATAGGATGCTTATTGACGGACGCTGAAAGAGGTCATCCTGCTCAGAGCTGTGTCTGCGCAGGTCACAGCTGCTGGCAGACGACCGTGTCTTCCGGGAAGAAGAAAGACGGGAGAATGCAGGGCACGGGAAGGGAAGGAAAGAATGCCGCACCTTTCCTGCCCAGCAAAAGCGCATCCTGGGGAGTGGGACACCATGCAGCTGAAGAGGCCATCACGAGGAGTCTTGTGACAGGGACTCCACTACCACCCGCACAGCAACTGCGCTCTCTCTCTCTTCAACGGCATCCATTCCATTCCTTCTGGGAGCTTTACCACGTGCAAAGCTGCCCATAAGCGTTGTGTTTGAATAAAGCTTGTGTTGTGAGTTCTTGCGTCGCTTTTGTGGGGATCGTGGGCATAAGGTGCTGACTGCTCAGCTGCCACAGAGCCAGGGAGCGTTGTGCAGAAGAGCTGATGGGATGGGCTGTGGTCTCTCTGCTTCTGTAAATCAGGCTCCTCCTTGCGTCCATGCTTCCTCATCGGGGCAATGAGAACAACTCATCAGCCTCCGGAAGGTGGTCCATCCAGTGCAGCAGAGGGAGCAGAGGACGCAGGAGCAGAGTGCCGTGGCCTTGGGAGCACTGTGCTTTTCTGCCTTGCAGCAGTGGCAGCTCTAGTCTTTGTCCTGCTCTTTGGGCTCTGCTGGCGGCTAGAGAAAAGGAGCTGTGCCTGTGTCGCTATGAATGAGGAGGAGAGATCCAGCAGCAACACAGCGCAGGAGAAGGAAGAGGAGACAGGGCTGAGCAACACGAGGAAGAGGAAAGTGAAGAAGATCCCTGTGATGATAGTCATTTGAGCAGGGTTTCTGATAAGCACATTCAGTATCCAGTAACCTCTTCCAGCACCTGGCGCAGAATCCTTACGCCTCTGAGCACGCAAAGCTTGACTTTGAGGAGCTGCCAAGTCGGGTTCATAGGATGCTTCTCGACAGACGCTGAAAGAGGTCATCCTGTGTTAAGGAGTGTCTTAAAGATAAAGGACATGAATTCATGGAGCAGTTGCATGACCAGAGTTTGTTCTAAGAAGTGTTTTGTCCTAATGTTTGTTCTAATAAGAGTTCTGTTCTGATAAGTTAGCGGTTTGTCATGGTTTCGGAGTTTGGCATAACTAGGCCTCGATGCCTCAGGAGGCCTCGGTGGAAGCTGCTGATCGTGAGGGAGCGGCAAGGACACTGTGACCGTGATGGGTCTTGTAAACAACTTCAGGGAGGTGGGAGTTGAGAAGGCGCGAAACTCGCGCGGCTACCTAGCCGCTGGTAGGAGGGTTAAGGCAAATGTAACCTTTGGATCTAAGCCAATCAGCAGGTGACAAGTATGCATAATTATCGTAATCTGTATAAATAGGTGTCATTAACGGCAATAAACTTGAGCAATGCGTTATCACTTCCACTGAGTCGGCCTAGCTTGTTCCTCTACCGCTCACGACTGGCGCCCACACAGGGACCCTCGACAAAAAAGGGACTATTATGGGAGCGGCGGACGCAGAGTAGCACCGGTATCGCAGCAACCGGGGGGTCAAGAGCGACCGAACGCTGGTCACGCGGCGTGTCGTTCCGAAGGCTGAGCCATCCGAAAGGGGTTCGCCGTCCGCAGGGGCTACCAGAAAGGGCTGCAACTGGTGCCAGAATCAGGGAGGCATCAGCGATAATTATAGGGTAAGAGTATATTTCGTATATATAGATATGGATCTCGAGGTAGCCCTAGATTTATTACAGCACTTCTTAGAAAAGCGGGGAGTAGGCTGTACCAAGCATTTAGCGGGATTAGTAACGTTAGGTAAAGTTAAGGGTTGTTTTCAGAATCCGGATTCTCTTTTTGATGTTAGTGAATGGCGAAAACTAGGGGATGTGTTATGGGATATGGTTATAGATGAGGATAAATCAGCAAAGAAACTAATGAAACCATGGCGGGAAGTTGTAAACAATATTAAGCGTTATCAGTTAGAAAATAATTTAGCGGCGGTTGCGACAGAACGATTCGGGGGGGAAGGGAGTGTATCGACAGGAGCACTGCCAGCTAACGACCTGTTGTTTGGGAACAATCGTGTTCCAGTCCCCCCTAGGGGTATGCCCATTACAGTAACTAAGAAAGTAAAAGCTGAAGGTACTGATTCTGTAAGCCCCCCTCCAATCCCCCCGCGACCCTGCACCCCCACAGCTCCTCCGCCGCCTGAGGGGGAGGAGGAAGATGAAACTGTGGGTCCGGTAGCTAAGCTGCCGGGGTCGCAAAGGTGAACCAGAGTAAATCAGATTAATTGGAGAGAGATAATGAAACAAGCAGCCGAAAATAAACAGTGTGATATCATTGGGGACCTCACTAGCGCCCAAGCTTTTCCTGTTCAGTTTGGAACAGTTGATGATGACACGCTTCAGGGTTTTTATAGCCCGTTGAACTGGAAGTTGTTGTCTCAACTGCGTAGCACAGTGAATGAGTCTGGGTTGCACGGGGAACCCACAAAACAATTACTAAACTGTATCTGGGGGGGAACCCTCCTATGTCAGGAAGATATTAAGGTCATCATGAGGATGATCATGACCCAGTCTCAATTACTGCTCTGGCAAGCGCATTGGCAGCGCTATTGTGAAATATCAGCGCACCACCCTAGAAATCCAAATGATCCCCTTTATGGAGTAACTGTTGAACAATTAACTGGGACGAGGTGGGGGGTTTGTTACTATTGACGCCCAACCTCAGTTAGGGCCGGACGTTTGTCTTGAAGCCATGCGAACGCCTCGATTAGCAATAGGTGCGGTAAAGACCTCCCCCACCCCGCCGTCATACATGGCTATAAAGCAGGGTAGAGAGGAGCCATTTGCGCAATTTATTGACCACGTAACTGCAGCGATAGAACAGACAAACGTACAGAGGTGGATGAAACCAGCACTGCTGAGGCAGTGTGTCCTAGAGAACACTAATCAACCTACAAAGGCCATAATATTAACATTGCCAGGAGATGCAACTATAGAGCAGATGTAAGATCGCATGAGTAGGGTGCCAGTGGGGCCGCAGGCGATGCTAGTGGAGGCAGTGAGGGAGCTAGGGAAAGATCTGATACAGGCCCAGCAGCAAGCCTTTGCAGCCCCAGCCCCCTTGCGCCAAGCTGAGAGGCAACCTTCGACCCTACAACAGCACCAAGTGCCCGTTCCCAGCTCCAACCCGTTCCCGCCAGCTCCTTGCGCCCAGCCACAAGAGGGAGTCTCGGCCTGGACCTGGCAACAGCAGCATGAACTATCTTTGTATATTCGGGGACTCTGAGGTAGTGCCTGCGAAGCCTCATGCCGGGGTCCCTGACACCAGTAAACCACAAGGCCCGCAATGGATCCCAGCTAGATGGACTAAAGCAGTTCTGGACAGCCGACCACCGAGAACATCTGAGGGCGAAGAATCTGCATAAGTGTAATCATCTGAGACTGATATCGGAATTTTCTTAAAATGTGGCAACTTCTGATCATAATGTTAAACGTTTACACAGTTGCAGGGTTTGTAAGTAAGTCTTTGTTCGACCCTCAGGAAAATGTCTGGCTAACCCTTGGGAGAGCTGCCAACACATTACCTTTTGTGCTAGTTTGTCCACCCCAAGTGCACCCTTCGTTACATGTCTCATTGGGGTACCATTGAATAACAGTTCCTATGGCCTCTTTAACCGATCGCTCTCTGAGCAGCAGCGGGAACATTCACGTCCCACTCTGGGACGGAGTGGGCTCAAGGATTTTCTTATTCAGCCTCCATACTGGCAGAAGCCTCCTGATGGGCCCGAGCCACAAGAAACTGAATTAGTAGACTCCTTAAACGCTTCCTATTGTATATTCCTCAACAGCTCGAAGACCCGCTGTGCAGTAGCCGGAAGCTGGCACTGCAACCTTACCGTGACTCCAGTCTCCCCAGTAGGTAATGAGACACAATGGGAGAACCGGTGGTGTCAAAAGGTCCTGCATAATAAGAGTCACCCAGTTGGTGTCTCCCATTTCCCTAAACGTCTGCCTGTGGGGTGGTTTCTTATCTGTGGCAACCGTGCCTGGAATGGTATACCAGCCCGAACGATGGGAGGTCCATGCACGATTGGTCAATTTAGACTAGCTTTGCCACATCATCACCCAAATAGATCTAATCCTGTAAGGTGGAAAAGGGACATTACAGAAACCCTTGATAACACCTGTGATGACAACATACGGCTCTGGAATAAATGGGAAATAATATTTGCGTCATTTTTTACCCCAGGTGTTGCTGCCGCCCAAGCACATAGAAATTTAGAGAGGTTATCTTGTTGGGTAGTAAAACAAGCCAACCTTATGAGTAGAGTGCTTCCAGATTTAGCAGAGAGCATCAGTAGTGTGCAACATGCCGTGTTACAGAATCGGATGGCCATTGATTTTTTGCTCCTAGCCCATGGCCATGGATGTGAGGACTTTGATGGTATGTGCTGTATGGATCTAGAAGATAAGTCACGATCAATTCACAAAGAAATTAAGCAGTTAATAGATCGCTCGCAGCAAATCAAAGAAGACGTAGGGCTGTTTGGCCTGGAAGGCCTCACGAAGTGGCTGGGACTGGGAGGATGGATCAAAGGCCTCTTGCAAGGTTTGTTAGATATTCTGAATATTGCAGTTATTGGACTTTTGTGTCTAAGATGTGTCTTACGTTGCATTAAAAGAATGTTAGAGCGCGCATTGGGACAAATTCTGCTCGTGCAAAAAGAAAGAGGGGGAATTGTTAGGGAGTGGCTTAAAGATAAAGGACATGAATTCATGGAGCAGTTGCACGACCAGAGTTTGTTCTAAGAAGTGTTTTGTCCTAATGTTTGTTCTAATAAGAGTTCTGTTCTGATAAGTTAGCGGTTTGTCATGGTTTCGGAGTTGGGCATAACTAGGACTCGATGCCTCAGGAGGCCTCGGTGGAAGCTGCTGATCGTGAGGGAGCGGCAAGGACACTGTGACCGTGATGGGTCTTGTAAACAACTTCAGGGAGGTGGGAGTTGAGAAGGCGCGAAACTCGCGCGGCTAGCTAGCCGCTGGTAGGAGGGTCAAGGTCTCTCTCTCTTCAACGGCGTCCATTCCATTCCTTCTGGGAGCTTTATCACGTGCAAAGCTGCCCAGAAGCGTTGTGTTTGAATAAAGCTTGTGTTGTGAGTG
Source organism: Nesoenas mayeri (assembly GCF_963082525.1). NCBI lineage: Eukaryota > Metazoa > Chordata > Aves > Columbiformes > Columbidae > Nesoenas > Nesoenas mayeri. The sequence goes on from NC_137542.1 coordinate 4,818,572, forward strand.
CTTGCGTCGCTTTTGTGGGGATCGTGGGCATAAGGTGCTGACTGCTCAGCTGCCACAGAGCCAGGGAGCGTTGTGCAGAAGAGCTGATGGGATGGGCTGTGCTTTTCTGCCTTGCAGCAGTGGCAGCTCTAGTCTTTGTCCTGCTCTTTGGGCTCTGCTGGCGGCTCGAGAAAAGGAGCTGTGCCTGTGTCGCTATGAATGAGGAGGAGAGATCCAGCAGCAACACAGCGCAGGAGAAGGAAGAGGAGACAGGGCTGAGCAACACGAGGAAGAGGAAAGTGAAGAAAATCCCTGTGATGATAGTCATTTGAGCAGGGTTTCTGATAAGCACATTCAGTATCCAGTGCCGAACATGGCCAGCAAGTGCCAGGTGGCAGAGGAAGTAGAGGTGACTTCCTCCACGTTTTCAGATTGCTCTTCTTCAATAGTTTCTTCCTCACACTGCAGCCAGTCATTGGAGCGGGCAGCACTTGCGAAGGCTGGAATCCTCATGGGAACCATGTTGTCTACCCCCTGCTTGTGCCCCTGCATCCTGCCCTTGGCCGTTCCTTCCACCTCGACCTGAGCATCGTGGAGCAGGTGCTGGCAAGAGACCCCTGCAACCATGTGGAGCTGCAGCATGCCTGGATGAGGAAACATCTGGTGGAGAATGTGCTGAGCATGTGCATATCCCTGAGGACACACTGAGTAAATATCGCCCTGCGTCACACCTCGTCCACGTTATGGTGCTGCCCTTCTCCCGCTAACGCAATCTTCAGCTAGATGACTGCTTCAACAGGACTGTTTGCGTTGTGTGGACGATCGGCGGGGAGGAAGGCAAGTCGGACATCCTCCTGAGCATTTGGTAGGCCGAGGCGGCTTTACTGGTGTTGCTTTCTCTCTGATAGGACTGTGCTTTTTCAAGTAGCATTTGGTCATCTCATGATGTCATACTCATCCTTCATGGGTCCTTAGGATTTTTCATCTCTACGTTTTGGTTTCGCTTGTCTTTAGCAGGAATTGTATACTCCTTTACAGCAGCTAGAACAAACACATGAAAGTTGCCTGCCTCTTTCTGTCTAGATATTTATCACACACAGTTTGGCAATATTCAGGTCATTGTATTTATACAGTGTTCCTTTTATCCCCTCTTTCCGGCAGCGGACAGTAAACACCCCCAACTGTGGCACGCCTCCTGCCCAAGGCACATGTCAAGGCATCTTTTATACTCCCTCTCTTCTAACTCTGAAATTAATCTCTGTCCCAAAACGGAATACTATGCTGGGTAGGACTCCTTTTTTGAACATGAGGATTTTAAAGATACACATGTCCTGGTTTTGTTAAAAACAAGACCCATTCTCTTCTAGTGATTTTTCTTTCAGCTAAGTTCTTCTAGGCAGCTGTACTTTTCTGAGTTTTAGCCTGCGTATTTTTCCTCGGATGCTGTACTGGGTGCTGATAAGAAGACCAAGGGAATGCTGAAGAAGCTCGTGTTTAGATTTATTATCATGGTAGCCAAGAAAGACTGATAAGTTTTCCCACGTTCCGTCGTGAGAGGGGCGTGTTTGAGGAGGGGTGCATGGAACAGGTGACTTAAATTGACCAATTAAGTATTCCATCCCATACCCGTCATACCCCTTTATATAAGAGGGTGATCACGAGGGTCACTCTCTCTTCAACCAAGGCCGGCATCTAGAGAGGACCCTGTCTGTCTGCCTTGGATCTACAGGCCTCAGGCCCTGCATCCCTGCAACCGGTTTCCAGTTTGCTTTGCAGTCCCACCCGTGACTTCCAGGGGTCTGAGCTGCAGCTGCTGGAGCCGCCAGCTCCGCACACCCAGCTCCACAGCTGCTGGAGTGACGCCAGCTCCACATCGAGCATTCGAGGTTGGTTTTGTATATATTGTATCTATATTCTCTTTCTATTAGTAGCATTAGTAAAAGCCTTTAAATCCTTTCAACTTGAAATCTAAGCCTCTCTTCCTTCCTCCTTATATTTCCTATCATCTCACTGATGTACAGGAAGTGGGTGGTGGGAGGTGAGGGGGTAACAGGGAGCGTCCCCCACAGCTTTTTGCCGCCTTGCCTTAAAGCGTGACACAGTCCAGATGGGTTCACGTGTAGGAGGTAGGAACCACTCTGCTGCCAGGCGGTTGTACATATTACAGATGGAAGACCTAACTACTCTCAGCGGCCGTTCCCACCAACTTTGCTGCAACCCCTGTTCGTGATCCTGTTGCAAGAGTGTGGCAGAATGCAAACCCCCCTCTCTCCCCCTTCCTCCTTCAATAGGCGCCAGTGAGCCGCTGGACACCTGCGGCCAGTGTAGGGGATGTTTGCAGGCTTCAGGGGCACCCACAGACAGTGTGCGGATGCAGAGAAGCTTCTAGAATGCCTACAGCCAGATCTGATGAGCCAATGAAAATGAGATTCTCGTCGAGACTCCGCCCATTGTCGCGGGTCTCTTGGAGAACGAGCAAGATACTGCTGCCAAGAGCTCCCCAGCCCCACCCCGAGACTGAGACTCCGCTTGCCGTGCCGCCACGTGTGTAAGTACGTGTATCTCTTTAAAATAAGCCCGCACCCTGTTCAGGCAAGTGTGTATTCGTCTCGGACTCAGGGCTGGCTCCGGCACTGTTTTGAGTGAAGCGACGTGCATGCACTCTGTGGATTGCTTGTTGTAGTAGTTGCTGCCCCTTAATAATTTTCCTCAACTGATACCCGAACCTTTATTTAAGTCACGTTGGAGTGCTAAAACCCTGTTTCTCACCAGCTTAAGAAAAGTTGTTTTGGACCCTACTGTCCCTTAAACTAACCTCGGGGTGCCTCCGTGACAAAGAGGGACAAGCTCAGACAGGCGGCAGAGCTCCTGTGGGCTTTCTGGGTTGGTGTAGCTTTTTCTTAGCACTTGAGTAGACTCAAAGGAACTGCTGTGTTTTGGCAGGGGGTTAGTGGTGCATATAGAGGAAAACAATACATGGAATTGAAAGGGAGAAATAAACTTAACAGCTGAGTCAATTATACTGTTAAGTAGGGATCTTTTCTTGTATCAGCGCTGGGGAACACTGGGGATCACCCTCCATAAGTGCTCTAAAGACTGGGCGCTCTTGCGTTGCTTGTATTCCTATAATTATTACGTATGCATTCCAATTTTTGGAAATTTTGACACAGTCCCTAAGTGCCATGTCTACACATCTTTTGGCTACCTCCAGCCACTGTGCCTCCAGCACTTCCCTGGGTATCTTCTCTGAATGCTCATTAACCCTTTCAATGTAGAACTTTTTCCTGAGAGCCCAGCCAAACTTCCTCTGGAGAAACTTGAGCCCATTTCCTCTCTTCCTATCACTTGTTACCTGGCAAAAGAGACCAACCCCCACCTCGCCACAACCTCCTTTCAGGCAGCTGCACACAGTGATAAGGTCTCCCCTCAGCCTCCTTTTCTCCAGGCTGAACTCCCCCAGGTCCCTCAGCTGCTCCCATCACACTTGTGCTCTAGACCCTTCGCCAGCCTCATTGCCCTTCTCTGAATGCATTCTAGCACCTCAAGGTCTTTCCTGTAGTGAGGGGCCCAAAACTGGCCCCTGGGTTTTAGGTGCGACATCAGCAGGGCCGAGTACAGGAGGATGATTACTTCCCTCATCCTGCTGGACGCTGTATTGCTGATACAAGCCAGGATGCTGTTGGCCTTCTTGGCCATCTGGGCATGCTCCCGGCCCACGTTCAGCTAGCTGTCAATGTCTTTTTCTGCTGGGCAGCTTTCCAGCCACTCTTTCCTGAGCCTGTCGTGTTGTATGAGGTGGTTATGACTCAAGTCCAGGACCCAGAACTCAGCCTTGTTGAACCTCCTACAGCTGGCCTCGGCCCATAGATCCAGCCAGTCCAGATGTCTCTCTAGAGCCTTTCTACCCTCATGCACACCAACAATCCCACCCAACGTGGTGTCACCTGCAAACATACTGACCATGCACTGGGCTGCAGCTCCCACTTTGCCCTTCTCCAGTCTGGAGCACACACGAATTGGAATAAAGGTGGAGGAAGAGGAGGAGCAGGATTTGAGTGTGCCCCATGCAGGCTGCTAGTCAGACCATGAGGCTCTATGAACTACAAGCATCACTGCCATAAACACGACGGACAGTCAGCACCTTTCATTAAAAAAATTGTGCTTCAAGCCTGTGCAGCCTAAAATTATCTATTGTCCCCTCCAAGTTTATTGGGACTGAATATTCACTACAGAGAGACTGGAGGGGAAAAGGGTAGATATTGATCTGAACATACCTCCCCAGCACATCTGTGACTCTTCAGGTCTTCTAGTCTCTAATATATCGAATCATAGAACAGTTGGGGTTTGAAGGGAGCTTCAAAGGTCATCTAGTTCAATGCCTACCCTGAGTAGGGACTTCTTCACCCAGATCAGGTTGCTCAGAGTCCCATCCAGCCTGGCCTGGGATGTCTTCAGGGATGAGGTATCTACCACCCCTATCAGCAATCTCTGACAGAATTTTTCCACCCTCATTGTAAATATTTCTTCCTCGTGCCTTCAAAGTCTAGTCTGGCTCTGAGCAGTTGCGTTATCCTTAAAATTAATTTTATGAGCAACCTGGTTGAAAGACTAATTCATATGACACAATTACAGCTAAAATAAGTTCAAATGCCAAAGTTGTCTTAATACACATCTTAACTATTGCACAGGGGCTTCTTCTTCATCTGTTTTCATCTTGAGACAATCTAATTGCATGCAGTGGAGTTAGTTACTTTGAGAATGGGAAAGATCATACTCATGAATACCAATCCACAGCCTTTATTATACTGAAGTGAAAGGATGGGGCTGGAGTGAGGAGGAAGAGAAAGCGGTGCTTGAAATGCAAGCCAGAACAAACCTGCAAGAGGAACCTTTTCTCTGTGCACTCCTCAGGTCCTAAAAGAACAGTAGAGCACCACACGTGAGTGTGTGTATGTGTGTGTAATTGACCTGAATTGTGGCTAGATGCACAGACTGAAATGGGAGCGCTACACTGACTGTAATATGCAAAAGCAGAAGTAGCTTCATGACTGGCATCTTTGCCTAAGTCTTTACCATAACCTTTTTCTATTCCTATTGCATTAAAGTGTCTTTAACTGGTTATGCAGGATCTCAGCCTGCTATGTGATCCTGTTACCTTCAGGCATAACTGCAAATGAGACAAGAAATCTCAGCTGCACTGCTCCTCATAATGATATTCACTCTTTTTCCAATGTTAATTATTCCTTGCAGTTGACAATGAAGCACAAAGACCAAAGAGTTGATTTTCAGTGTAATGAAAAACCAGTACATGCTCATATGTTCCATGTTACGTTGCTTATTTACGTCAAAAAGCACTATTTTGAGATTCTCTATAAATACTTAAAAGCCAGACACTAAATAAAAGGTGAGAACAAAAGACACATAGAAAAACATCAGATTTGTGTGCAAACCAAAGAGGATGTGCCACAAGCTGTGCTCAGAGAAAGCAGTAACTGAGTAGAAACATCATAGGTTTTCTTTCGTACCTTTGATGGTGCTTATCTATGTACTTATGATGGTACTTATCTATGATGTCAGATACTGGGGAGTTTCACAGAGGTGAAAGAGGCTCCAGGATGCAGATGCGATTGTCCTGGAACAGAGAACTGAGAGCACTGCGTAACAGGCAGGATCCAGGAGAAGGCGGGCAAGCAAAGCTGAGCCGCCCACTGCCCGCACTAGAAGCAAGGCCACCAGGAAAGGGGCACAGCTGGGGCAGACTAGCATCCAGGCAGATCACTTAGGCTATTGCATGCCATTAGCATCATGCTTCCTATTTAAGGAGAATCGGGATCTTCCGGCTAGTGTCAGAGCTGGCATGGAGACCTGTTTGGAGGAGTTCTGGTTGGGAGGTTCTTTATTTCAGTCTTTTACCATTCTGCCGGTTTGCAGAGGCCTTTCTGCCTCTTTCTCTCTTCTCTCTCTGGGATGGCTTGTTCTGGACGAGGGTGCTGCTTCCTTGGACGGGCTGCTCGGTGCAGGCAGAGTTCAAGAGGAATTGCACTGGTTGCCTTTTATGTTTTATTTGCATTTTATATACATTCTTTTTACTAGCGGTGTATTAGTGATCATTTGCTATTTTATTAAACTGTGTTTGTTTCATTCCACGAGTTCCTCCCTTCCCTTTCATGTCTCTCCCCTACTTGGGGATGGGAGGAGCAGGGGAGTCAACAAGTGGCTATCGTGGCTCTATTGCTAGCTGGAGTTTCACCATGACCTGGAGCTGCGAGGTCGCTCACGAGACTGCTCATCATGTTTGCGAGGCTCACAGCTGACTGCAGGTGACAACTTCATACCATAGGGACATGGTGTGGAGACTCTCACAACTGTGGTGGTGATTTCACATGGGAAAAGAAACTCCTTGGCAGCTCCACCTGCAGCAGGACCAAGAGAGAGGCACCGCTGATGTGTCTCCGCGTGTTCACTGGGATCCAGGAGGAGAATCTGCTGATCCCAGACACACTCCGGGGAGCTGGTACCACAGAGCTGAACATGCCGGACATGGAGAAACCAGTGCTCTATCGGCAGTGGGAGCTGCCCACTAGAAAAACTGCACCTGACGACCCTCATCACCCGCAGGAATTGTCTCTTTGGAAGCAACGTCCTCTCTCAGTGGCACAGCAGGAAGAGAGATCCTGCCACAGAGAGGCCCCATCTCCCAGTCACAATTTCCACCATCACCCATCCCGGGGTGTCGTGAAGGCAACAAGGGCCCATCCATGACCACCAGAACAGCGGCCAGCAGCAAGGGAGCTGATCCCATCTCATGGGATAGGATGTCAGGGAGCAAAGCATCCATGGGTCACATCACCCAGTTTTATACTTGGCAAGGGTCTGGGGGGCTTCCGTCTGCTTGGTAAACAGAACCCTGGCAGTGCTGTCCGGCTCGGGGGCTCTGTACATTGTCAGCGTTGGCTTTGGCTGCCAGGGGCAGCTGCGAGTGGCTGGGCCAGGGTGGTCCGGACGGGCAGGCCGGCGGGCGTGCCTGTGACGCGCTCTGGCGCCTGTGACATCACAAGGGACCAGTCCCCACGGGGCGGTTATCAGGGGCGCCAGCAGCAGCGCTGCCTCAGTCCGGCCTGGGCCAGCGGTGAGTGCGCAGGCGGGGGAGGCCGGGCTGGACGGGGCCGGGGCAGAAACGCGGCCCCCGGGGCTGGGCTCTCACCCTGCATGGAGGGCCCGGCCGCTCGCGGGAGCACCTTGGCCAGGGCACGGAGCGGCCGCCACCGGGGCCGGGGCAGCCCTTGCTGCCTCCCAGCTGCCTCGGCCCCGTTCCTACCTGCCCCCAGCTCCTGGCGGCCCCCGGCCCCTCTCCCCCTTCACCTGCCCCCTCCCTCCCGCCCAGCCCCACTCAGCCCCTTCTCTCCCTTCTCCTGCAGGACATGGCTCTCTTGGACCTTTTCGTCGGGCTTTTTCAAATTCTTACCCTCAACGTGCAGTTGGTGGGCTATGAGCTGGATGAGGAGACGCACGAGCGCATGGAGCAGCGTGCGCAGATGATGAAACAGGAGATGACTCGGCTGTGGCAGGAGATAGAGGAGAGGAGCCAGGAGCAGAGCAGCCAGGAGCAGAGCGGCTTTGCCTGGCCATCCCTGCTCCTCTCTGCCTTGCAACACTGGCTGTGCTGGGCCGTTGCTGCAGTCCTGGTCCTGCTCCTTGTGCTCTGCTGCTGTCTCAGGAAATGGAGCCGTGAGCCAGAGAGAGAAGAGGAGAGCTCTGCTGAAGAGGTAGAGGAGGAGAAACAGGAAGGAGAGAATGAGGATGCAAATGAAGCCGAAGAAGCAAGTGATCATGCAAATGAAGCTGAAGAGAATGATAATGCAAATGAAGACGATGAAGGCAACGATGATGCAAACGAAGCTCAGGAAGGGCATGATGATGCAAATGAACCTGGAGAAGAAAATGACGATGCAAATGAAGACGAAGAAGAGAACAATGATGAGAATGAAGATGAAGATGAGAATGATGATGAAAATGAAGATGAAGAAGAGAATGATGAGGAAGAGGAAGATGAAGAAGGAGATGATAATGCAAATGACCCGGGAATGTTTTTTGACGAAGACATGCAGTGGCTAGTACGGGGCCTGGAGAGAGATTACAAGTCTGTGAGGAGCTTTATGGAAATCTTCATCCATGTCTACCAGTATATCTTCTCCAACACCTCTTTCCCAGTGCTGGAAAAAGCCATCGAGGTGGGCAGTGCCTTTGAAGGTTGGAGTCCCCGTAAGGAAGACGTCACCTACCGCCTGATTTTGCCCCTGAAGCCTCCCCGTGGACACATCTTCCACCTGGAGCCAGGCCCCGTGTGGCCAATGAGGAACTTTCGCATCCGGGTGGAGTTGGTGTGTACCTGTGAGATGGAGCAGCCGGCAGGAGAGACACGTTGCTTCCTCCACGACCCCGAGCAAGAGCACGGGAGGAATGCAGCCTTCAGCATCCTCGACGACCTCTGCACTGCCTCCTACCTAGATGCGCAGAAAACTGCGCGCTATTTCCAGATGTTCCTGAGACGTTCCTGGAGGGCAATGCATCTCTCAGCCATACGCCGCCTAACAGTGCTGCCCTCCGACCGCTCCTGCAAATTCTGTGTGACAAATCGCCGGGGGAAAAGGATTTTCATTGAGTTGATGTTTGGGGTGCAAGAAGGCGACTCGGACATCTTTGTGAGCAGCCAGCATACAGAGGCTGCCTACACTCCAAACACCATGTGGCCAGAGACCTATGCTGTGGCAGAGATGAAGTTCTTCAGGTATATTGCCAGAAAGGCACATCCTGACACCTCCTACCTCAGATGCCTGCAGCTCTGTGTCCGCTGCCTGCTGGGCAGAGACTTTTCCACCTATACGCTGAAGACAGTTATGATGCACGTGCTGACCGCCCTGCCGCTGTCAACCTGGCACAGGAGGTATTTCTGGGAATGGCTGAGCACCATCCTGCACTACCTGCAAAGATGTCTGCACGAGAAACGCCTGAACCACTTCTTCATTGGCAATGAGAATGTGCCTGAGGAGATCATCTTGCCCCAGGAATTGCGCACGGCTGAACCCTTCAACCTCTTCCAGCACCTGACGCAGAATCCTTACGCCTCTGCGCACGCAAAGCTTGAGTTTGAGGAGCTGCGAAAACGGGTTCATAGGATGCTTCTCGACGGACACTGAAAGAGGTCATCCTGCTCAGAGCTGTGTCTGCGCAGGTCACAGCTGCTGGCAGACGACCGTGTCTTCCGGGAAGAAGAAAGACAGGAGAATGCAGGGCACGGGAAGGGAAGGAAAGAGTGCTGCACCTTTCCTGCCCAGCAAAAGCGCATCCTGGGGAGTGGGACACCATGCAGCTGAAGAGGCCATCACGAGGAGTCTTGTGACAGGGACTCCACTACCACCCGCACAGCAACTGCCCTCTCTCTTTCTTCAACGACATCCATTCCATTCCTTCTGGGAGCTTTACCACGTGCAAAGCTGCCCATAAGCGTTGTGTTTGAATAAAGCTTGTGTTGTGAGTTCTTGCGTCGCTTTTGTGGGGATCGTGGGCATAAGGTGCTGACTGCTCAGCTGCCGCAGAGCCAGGGAGCGTTGTGCAGAAGAGCTGATGGGATGGGCTGTGGTTTCTCTGATTCTGTAAATCAGGCTCCTCCTTGCGTCCATGCTTCCTCATCGGGGCAATGAGAACAACTCATCAGCCTCCGGAAGGTGGTCCATCCAGTGCAGCAGAGGGAGCAGAGGACGCAGGAGCAGAGTGCCGTGGCCTTGGGAGCACTGTGCTTTTCTGCCTTGCAGCAGTGGCAGCTCTAGTCTTTGTCCTGCTCTTTGGGCTCTGCTGGCGGCTAGAGAAAAGGAGCTGTGCCTGTGTCGCTATGAATGAGGAGGAGAGATCCAGCAGCAACACAGCGCAGGAGAAGGAAGAGGAGACAGGGCTGAGCAACACGAGGAAGAGGAAAGTGAAGAAGATCCCTGTGATGATAGTCATTTGAGCAGGGTTTCTGATAAGCACATTCAGTATCCAGTGCCGAACATGGCCAGCAAGTGCCAGGTGGCAGAGGAAGTAGAGGTGACTTCCTCCACGGTTTCAGATTGCTCTTCTTCAATAGTTTCTTCCTCACACTGCAGCCAGTCATTGAGGCGGGCAGCACTTGCGAAGGCTGGAATCCTCATGGGAACCATGTTGTCTACCCCTGCTTGTGCCCCTGCATCCTGCCCTTGGCCATGCCTTCCACCTCGACCTGAGCATCGTGGAGCAGGTGCTGGCAAGAGACCCCTGCAACCATGTGGAGCTGCAGCATGCCTGGATGAGGAAACATCTGGTGGAGAATGTGCTGAGCATGTGCATATCCCTGAGGACACACTGAGTAAATATCGCCCTGCGTCACCCCTCTTCCACGTTATGGTGCTGCCCTTCTCCCGCTAATGCAATCTTCAGCTAGATGACTGCTTCAACAGGACTGTTTGCGTTGTGTGGACGATCGGCGGGGAGAAAGGCAAGTCGGACATCTTCCTGAGCATTTGGTAGGCCGACGCGGCTTTACTGGTGTTGCTTTCTCTCTGATAGGACTGTGCTTTTTCAAGTAGCATTTGGTCATCTCATGATGTCATACTCATCCTTCATGGGTCCTTAGGACTTTTCATCTCTACGTTTTGGTTTCGCTTGTCTTTAGCAGGAATTGTATACTCCTTTACAGCAGCTAGAACAAACACATGAAAGTTGCCTGCCTCTTTCTGTCTAGATATTTATCACACACAGTTTGGCAATATTCAAGTCATTGTATTTATAGTGTTCCTTTTATCCCCTCTTTCCGGCAGCGGACAGTAAACACCCTCAACTGTGGCACGCCTCCTGCCCAAGGCACATGTCAAGGCATCTTTTATACTCCCTCTCTTCTAACTCTGAAATTAGTTTCTGTCCCCAAAAAGGAATACTATGCTGGGTAGGACTCCTTTTTTGAACATGAGGATTTTAAAGATACACATGTCCTGGTTTTGTTAAAAACAAGACCCATTCTCTTCTAGTGATTTTTCTTTCAGCTAAGTTCTTCTAGGCAGCTGTACTTTTCTGAGTTTTAGCCTGCGTATTTTTCCTCGGATGCTGTACTGGGTGCTGATAAGAAGACCAAGGGAATGCTGAAGAAGCTCGTGTTTAGATTTATTATCATGGTAGCCAAGAAAGACTGATAAGTTTTCCCACGTTCCGTCGTGAGAGGGGCGTGTTTGAGGAGGGGTGCATGGAACAGGTGACTTAAATTGACCAATTAAGTATTCCATCCCATAACTGTCATATCCCCTTAAATAAGAGGGTGATCACGAGGATCAGTCTCTCTTCAACCATGGCTGGCATCTAGAGAGGACCCTGTCTGTCTGCCTTGGATGTACAGGCCTCAGGCCCTGCATCCCTGCAACCGGTTTCCAGTTTGCTTTGCAGTCCAGCCCGTGACTTCCAGGGGTCTGAGCTGCAGCTGCTGGAGCCGCCAGCTCCGCACACCCAGCTCCATCGCTGCTGGAGTGACGCCAGCTCCACATCGAGCATTCGAGATTGGTTTTGTATATATTGTACCTATATTCTCTTTCTATTAGTAGCATTAGTAAAAGCCTTTAAAACCTTTCAACTTGAAGTCTAAGTCTCTCTTCCTTCCTCCTTATCTTTCCTATCATCTCACTGTTGTACAGGAAGTGGGTGGCGGGAGGTGAAGGCGGTAACACAGTCCAGATGGGTTCACGTGTAGGAGGTAGGAACCACTCTGCTGCCAGGCGGTTGTACATATTACAGATGGAAGACCTAACTACTCTCAGTGGCCGTTCCCACCAACTTTGCTGCAAACCCTGCTCGTAATCCTGTTGCAAGAGTGTGGCAGAATGCAAACCCCCCTCTCTCCCCCTCTCAGCCCTCTCTCTCCCTCCCTCCTTCAGTAAGGAGGAGTGGGCACATCTCCCTCTCTCCCGGATACTAGAGGCTAACAGCTTCTTTTGTTTGGCCCCAGAGCACCCTGGCCAGGGCCATTAGAAGGGAGTGCCGAAGCTGCAGTGAGCCGCTGGGCGCCCACACCCAGGGTGGGGGATGTTTTTGGGAGGCTTCTGGGGCACCCACAGCCAGTGTGGGGGTGCAGAGAAGCTTCTAGAATGCCTACAGTCAGATCTGATCAGCCAATGAAAACGGGATTCTCATCGAGACTCCGCCCATTGTTGCGGGTCTCTTGGAGCACGAGCAAGTTGCTGCCGCCAAGAGCCTGCCCCCCAACCCCGAGACTGAGACTCTGCTTGCCTTGCCGCCACGTGTGTAAGTACGTGTATCTCTTTAAAATAAGCCTGCACCCTGTTCAGGCAAGTGTGTATTCGTCTCGGACTCAGGGCTGGCTCCGGCACTGTTTTGAGTGAAGCCACGTGCATGCACTCTGTGGACCGACTGTTGTAGTAGTTGCTGCCCCTTAATAATTTTCCTCAACTGATACCCAAACCTTTATTTAAGTCACTTTGGAGTGCTAAACCTCTGTTTCTCACTGGTTTAATAAAAGTGGTTTTGGACCCTGTTGTCCCTTAAACTAACCTCGGGTTACCTCCGTGACAATTTTGGCGCAGCTAGCAGGCTATCAGATACGGAGGAATTATTCAGAGGCTTGAGTAATATCTCTGCAGTACCCTGGGGTCCTGCCGTTATATGGATTGTGGTGTGTTTCAGTTTGGGTGTTTGCTTAAAGGTAGCACAGGATCTGTGTAAACTTAAGCACCAAATGGAGGAAAACCTTTCACGGGAAAGTTAACAATTTGACTCTCTAATACAGGACTTTTCGCGGCAAAGCACACAATCGGATTATTTAGAACAGAGATTTGTCTTGTTAGAACAGAAACTTGTTTTTTTGGAACAAAAACTTGAGGTTTTGTTAATTAATATAAGAGCTTCCTCTAGTGATTCCCCAGCTCAGGCGTGCCCCTCCGCCCTCCCGCCTCTCGATAAAGATCCTGATTCTGAAAACAGTGTTGATGAAGGGAGGGTAGAAACAAAGGACGTGCGTCATCTTATTAGAACTGAGACACATACGGATGGACGAGGCAGAAATCCACGCACGGCTACCCATAGCACGCCATATTCAGGATTGGAGCTAGGAGATTTACAAACTAGATTCTCACGCAAGCCAGGCGAGACAGAGACTGAATATCTTTGGCACGTTTCACTTACCAGGGGTGATAGGATATTACTGAGTAAGGACGGGGCCACAGGCTTCTGGGGCCCAGGGGTATTTTTAAGTGATGGTCTGGATGGTAATCAGTCCATCACATCTTGTGTAGCTTACTGGGCTGGTGGTATAGATCCCAGGGAACGTGGGGAGCCAGTTGCAATTGTTATAAAGGGTTTATCAGATCTTGCCGAGGGAGTTCAAAAGGCAGCTTGTATACGAGCAACGTATGAAAGAGGCCGGGAGTCCCCCCGCTATAGCGGCGACAGTGGATCCGGTCCACCTTCAGCTGCTTATTAAAGGATTACCGGCTGCCTTAAAAATATATGTCCAGTCCCTTAAGGAAAAAATTCAGGGGGCTATTGATCGTAATAAGCAAAATCCCCGAAGTCCTCCGCAACATGTATTAACCTGGGTGGAAATTTTACACAATGTGGTTACACATGGGCGCGAGATGGGGTGGGTAGACCCGAGCGGCAGATGTATCATGACACAACTGGGACAAGCGATTAGCACAAGCTGTCTTCCTTGTCAATAACCGCTGGGGAAGCTATGGAAGCCCCAAAATCAAGGCGTTCTGTCCTGCAAAGCCATTGACAGTCAGCAACTTGACAACCAACACAGAGGAAGAACAGCCCCCAAAAACACAAGTGGGCCAGCCTGTCATGGTGAAATTACCCTCTATTGGTATTGTGCCCATGACTCTAGCAAAACCCAGAGGGTTATATGCCTGGGAAGCCCTTGATGAGAATGGGAAAACCCACCGTATTAGTGCTCGGTGGATAGTTCCAGATTACTAACCGTGAAAGCCCCCCGGGACCGAGGTCTGTTCTTGTGTTTTCTTGCAGGGCGAAGGAAGATGACAGCGTGGAAGAGGATCCAGATGCCTACAGGGCCTTGGTGAGGTGCCTGAGCAGGGACAGGCTGAGGAACTGTCAGCTGGCTCTGGGAATCCGTCACGCTGGCTCTGGGCATGTTCTCTGGAGGCTTTGTGCACAGGAGCCGACCCAGGGGAGTGCAAGAGCTCCTGCAGATATCTTGTACAGACCCTGTTCTGGCAGCTTCAAACGGAGCCTTTTCTCCAGGGGAGCTGGATCCCTTCTGAGTCCAAAGCGCAGGAAATGTGTGGAAACGGTCACCCTGGTGTAGCTGCTCCGTCACTGTGCTCTGCTGAGCAACTTCAAACAAAGGCCAAGTATATCAAAGGAGGAGAGAAGAGACTTCCCTGATGAGGTTTAGATGACTGACCCATGTCAGTGGGCTCATGCCAAGTGGCCTTAGATGGCCGGGGGACCCTTGGGTGCTGTGACAGGTGTCGCTCTGCCCTTGAACAGTTCCTCTCATGGAGGAAGGGCAAAGCCCCAGCACCTCTTCCTTGGGTGACCCACATTTCAGCAAGGCCTCCGGTGGCATTTAACAAGCTGTGGTTATGATTCGGCTGCGCTGGGAATGGGTAGCGATGTGGTTGGTTATTTCAAATGCAAACGTGAGCCTTCCCTCTGCCTTTCTTGTTTACTTCTTTAGCCAGGCAGAGGCGCAGTGGTTGGTTTAGAAAGGTGGACAAGTGTCCCTTGGTTGTTGCTGTAGTAATCCCCTTATTTTCAGTTCCCTTGCTCACGACACTCGAGAACTTGCTCTTTGAGTTTTGCTTTTCTTGACATTTCTGGATTTGACTGGTCAGCTGTCGATGGTACGCACCAAGCAGTAACAGTGTAGAAACATTCAGGGCTCTAGCACTGGGTACTTTTTCTGCCTCTATGCTGGAGTTAAGGAAGGGCACAGGAATGGGCACATGAAGGAACTGTGACTGATGTTTGGACTCAATAATTACCTCGGGCAATTGTTGATTGTTGTAATTATGTCAATTCTATTTTTGATTGTTGTAATTACTTCAATTCTATTGTTCATTGTTATTAATAGCTGTTTTGCAGGGGTAAGTCAACACATGAGATATGGTGATCCACAGTGGACATTAAGGCTCACCGGCAGAAGTGTCCCCTTTTTACTTCGGAGTCAAGAGGTGGCTGCTACAGTAATCCAGAGTTATAGCAGATCATGACTGTAGTCACAGGGTGGCAAGAGTGTGGCAGAATGCAAACCCCCCCCTGCTCCCCCTTCCTCCTTCAGTAGGCGCCAGTGAGCCGCTGGGCGCCTGCGGCCAGTGTGGGGGATGTTTGGAGGCTTCAGGGGCACCCACAGACAGTGTGCGGATGCAGAGAAGCTTCTAGAATGCCTACAGTCAGATCTGATCAGCCAATGAAAACAGGACTCTCGTCGAGACTCCGCCCATTGTCGCGGGTCTCTTGGAGCACGAGCAAGTTGCTGCCGCCGAGAGCCCCCCCGTCCCCCGAGACTGAGACTCCGCTTGCCGTGCTGCCACGTGTGTAAGTACGTGTATCTCTTTAAAATAATCCCGCACCCTGTTCAGGCAAGTGTGTATTCGTCTCGGACTCAGGGCTGGCTCCGGCATTGTTTTGAGTGAAGCCACGTGCACGCACTCTGTGGACTGCATGTTGTAATAGTTGCTGCCCCTTAATAAT
The DNA here is from genome assembly GCF_963082525.1 of Nesoenas mayeri. Lineage (NCBI taxonomy): Eukaryota > Metazoa > Chordata > Aves > Columbiformes > Columbidae > Nesoenas > Nesoenas mayeri. The sequence continues at coordinate 4,834,286 of NC_137542.1, forward strand.
TTTCCTCAACTGATACCCGAACCTTTATTTAAGTCACTTTGGAGTGCTAAAACCCTGTTTCTCACTGGTTTAATAAAAGTTGTTTTGGACCCTGCTGTCCCTTAAACTAACCTCGGGGTGCCTCCGTGACAAAGAGGGACAAGCTCAGACAGGCAGCAGAGCTCCTGTGGGCTTTCTGGGTTGGTGTAGCTTTTTCTTAGCACTTGAGTAGACTCAAAGGAACTGCTGTGTTTTGGGAGGGGGTTAGTGGTGGATATAGAGGAAAACAATACATGGAACTGAAAGGGAGAAATAAACTTAACAGCTGAGTCAATTATACTGTTAAGTAGGGATCTTTTCTTGTATCAGGACTGGGGAACACTGGGGATCATCCTCCATAAGTGCTCCAAAGACTGGGCACTCTTGCGTTGCTTGTATTCCTATAATTATTACGTATGCATTCCAATTTTTGGAAATTTTGACACAGTCCCTAAGTGCCATGTCTACACATCTTTTGGCTACCTCCAGCCACTGTGCCTCCAGCACTTCTCTGGGTATCTTCTCTGAATGCTCATTAACCCTTTCAATGTAGAACTTTTTCCTGAGAGCCCAGCCAAACTTCCTCTGGAGAAACTTGAGCCCATTTCCTCTCTTCCTATCACTTGATACCTGGCAAAAGAGACCAACCCCCACCTCGCCACAACCTCCTTTCAGGCAGCTGCACACAGTGATAAGGTCTCCCCTCAGCCTCCTTTTCTCCAGGCTGAACTCCCCCAGGTCCCTCAGCTGCTCCCATCACACTTGTGCTCCAGACCCTTCGCCAGCCTCATTGCCCTTCTCTGAATGCATTCTAGCACCTCAAGGTCTTTCCTGTAGTGAGGGGCCCAAAACTGGCCCCTGGGTTTTAGGTGCGACTTCAGCAGGGCCGAGTACAGGAGGATGATTACTTCCCTCATCCTGCTGGATGCTGTATTGCTGATACAAGCCAGGATGCTGTTGGCCTTCTTGGCCATCTGGGCACGCTCCCAGCCCACGTTCAGCTAGCTGTCAATGTCTTTTTCTGCTGGGCAGCTTTCCAGCCACTCTTTCCTGAGCCTGTCGTGTTGTATGAGGTGGTTATGACTCAAGTCCAGGACTCAGAACTCAGCCTTGTTGAACCTCCTACAGCTGGCCTCGGCCCATAGATCCAGCCAGTCTAGATGTCTCTCTAGAGCCTTTCTACCCTCATGCACACCAACAATCCCACCCAACGTGGTGTCACCTGCAAACATACTGACCATGCACTGGGCTGCAGCTCCCACTTTGCCCTTCTCCAGTCTGGAGCACCCAGGAATTGAAATAAAGGTGGAGGAAGAGGAGGAGCAGGATTTGAGTGTGCCCCATGCAGGCTGCTAGTCAGACCATGAGGCTCTATGAACTACAAGCATCACTGCCATAAACACGACGGACAGTCAGCACCTTTCATTAAAAAAATTGTGCTTCAAGCCTGTGCAGCCTAGAATTATCTATTGTCCCCTCCAAGTTTATTGGGACTGAATATTCACTACAGAGAGACTGGAGGGGAAAAGGGTAGATATTGATCTGAACATACCTCCCCAGCACATCTGTGACTCTTCAGGTCTTCTAGTCTCTAAGATATAGAATCATAGAATAGTTGGGCTTTGAAGGGAGCTTCAAAGGTCATCTAATTCAATGCCTACCCTGAGCAGGGACATCTTCACCCAGATCAGGTTGCTCAGAGTCCCATCCAGCCTGGCCTGGGATGTCTTCAGGGATGAGGTATCTACCACCCCTATCAGCAATCTCTGACAGAATTTTTCCACTCTCATTGTAAAAGGTTTCTTCCTCATGTCTTCAAAGTGTAGTCTGGCTCTGAGCAGTTGTGTTACCCTTAAGATTAATTTTATGAGCAACCTGGTTGAAAGACTAATTCATATGACACAATTACAGCTAAAATAAGTTCAAATGCCAAAGTTGTCTTAATACACATCTTAACTATTGCACAGAGGCTGCTTCTTCATCTGTTTTCATCTTGAGACAATCTAATTGCATGCAATGGAATTAGTTACTTTGAGAATGGGAAAGATCATACTCATGAATACCAATCCGCAGCCCTTATTATACTGAATACCATAACCTTTTTCTATTCCTATTGCATTAAAGTATCTTTAACTGGTTATGCAGGATCTCAGCCTGCTATGTGATCCTGTTACCTTCAGGCATAATTGCAAATGAGACAAGAAATCTCAGCTGCACTGCCCCTCATAATGATATTCATTCTTTTTCCAATGTTAATTATTCCTTGCAGTTGACAATGAAGCACAAAGACCTAAGAGTTGATTTTCAGTGTAATGAAAAACCAGTACATGCTCATATGTTCCATGTTACGTTGCTTATTTACGTCGAAAATCACTATTTTGAGATTCCCTATAAATACTTAAAAGCCAGACACTAAATAAAAGGTGAGAACAAAAGACACATAGAAAAACATCAGATTTGTGTGCAAACCAAAGAGGATGTGCCACAAGCTGTGCTCAGAGAAAGCAGTAACTGAGTAGAAACATCATAGGTTTGCTTTCGTACCTTTGATGGTGCTTATCTATGTACTTATGAGGGTACTTATCTATGATGTCAGATACTGGGGAGTTTCACAGAGGTGAAAGAGGCTCCAGGATGCAGATGCGATTGTCCTGGAATAGAGAACTGAGAGCACTGCGTAACAGGCAGGATCCAGGAGAAGGCGGGCAAGCAAAGCTGAGCCGCCCACTGCCCGCACTAGAAGCAAGGCCACCAGGAAAGGGGCACAGCTGGGGCAGACTAGCATCCAGGCAGATCACTTAGGCTATTGCATGCCATTAGCATCATGCTTCCTATTTAAGGAGAATCGGGATGTTCCGGCTAGTGTCAGAGCTGGCATGGAGACCTGTTTGGAGGAGTTCTGGTTGGGAGGTTCTTTATTTCAGTCTTTTACCATTCTGCCATTTGGCAGAGGCCTTTCTGCCTCTTTCTCTCTTCTCTCTCTGGGATGGCTTGTTCTGGACGAGGGTGCTGCTTCCTTGGACGGGCTGCTCGGTGCAGGCAGAGTTCAAGAGGAATTGCACTGGTTGCCTTTTATGTTTTATTTGCATTTTATATACATTCTTTTTACTAGCGGTGTATTAGTGATCATTTGCTATTTTATTAAACTGTATTTGTTTCATTCCACGAGTTCCTCCCTTCCCTTTCATGTCTCTCCCCTACTTGGGGATGAGAGGAGCAGGGGAGTCAACAAGTGGCTATCGTGGCTCTATTGCTAGCTGGAGTTTCACCATGACCTGGAGCTGCGAGGTCGCTCACGAGACTGCTCATCACGTTTGCGAGGCTCACAGCTGACTGCAGGCGACAACTACATACCATAGGGACATGGTGTGGAGACTCTCACAACTGTGGCGGTGATTTCACATGGGAAAAGAAACTCCTTGGCAGCTCCACCTGCAGCAGGACCAAGAGAGAGGCACCGCTGATGTGTCTCCGCGTGTTCACTGGGGTCCAGGAGGAGAATCTGCTGATCCCAGACACACTCCGGGGAGCTGGTACCACAGAGCTGAACATGCCGGACGTGGAGAAACCAGTGCTCTATCGGCAGTGGGAGCTGCCCACTAGAAAAACTGCACCTGGAGACCCTCATCACCCGCAGGAATTGTCTCTTTGGAAGCAACGTCCTCTCTCAGTGGCACAGCAGGAAGAGAGATCCTGCCACAGAGAGGCCCCATCTCCCAGTCACAATTTCCACCATCACCCATCCCGGGGTGTCGTGAAGGCAACAAGGGCCCATCCATGACCACCAGAACAGCGGCCAGCAGCAAGGGAGCTGATCCCATCTCATGGGATAGGATGTCAAGGAGCAAAGCATCCATGGGTCACATCACCCAGTTTTATACTTGGCAAGGGTCTGGGGGCTTCCGTCTGCTTGGTAAACAGAACCCTGGCAGTGCTGTCCGGCTCGGGGGCTCTGTACATTGTCAGCGTTGGCTTTGGCTGCCAGGGGCAGCTGCGAGTGGCTGGGCCAGGGTGGTCCGGACGGGCAGGGCCGGCGGGCGTGCCTGTGACGCGCTCTGGCGCCTGTGACATCACAAGGGACCAGTCCCCACGGGGCGGTTATCAGGGGCGCCAGCAGCAGCGCTGCCTCAGTCCGGCCTGGGCCAGCGGTGAGTGCGCAGGCGGGGGAGGCCGGGCTGGACGGGGCCGGGGCAGAAACGCGGCCCCCGGGGCTGGGCTCTCACCCTGCATGGAGGGCCCGGCCGCTCGCGGGAGCACCTTGGCCAGGGCACGGAGCGGCCGCCACCGGGGCCGGGGCAGCCCTTGCTGCCTCCCAGCTGCCTCGGCCCCGTTCCTACCTGCCCCCAGCTCCTGGCGGCCCCCGGCCCCTCTCCCCCTTCACCTGCCCCCTCCCTCCCGCCCAGCCCCACTCAGCCCCTTCTCTCCCTTCTCCTGCAGGACATGGCTCTCTTGGACCTTTTCGTCGGGCTTTTTCAAATTCTTACCCTCAACGTGCAGTTGGTGGGCTATGAGCTGGATGAGGAGACGCACGAGCGCATGGAGCAGCGTGCGCAGATGATGAAACAGGAGATGACTCGGCTGTGGCAGGAGATAGAGGAGAGGAGCCGGGAGCAGAGCAGCCAGGAGCAGAGCGGCTTTGCCTGGCCATCCCTGCTCCTCTCTGCCTTGCAACACTGGCTGTGCTGGGCCGTTGCTGCAGTCCTGGTCCTGCTCCTTGTGCTCTGCTGCTGTCTCAGGAAATGGAGCCGTCAGCTCAACAATGATGCAAACGAAGCTCAAGAAGAGCGGGATGATGCAAATGAACCTGGAGAAGAAAATGACGATGCAAATGAAGACGAAGAAGAGAACAATGATGAGAATGAAGATGAAGATGAGAATGATGATGAAAATGAAGATGAAGAAGAGAATGATGAGGAAGAAGGAGGAGATGATAATGCAAATGACCCGGGAATGTTTTTTGGCGAAAACATGCAGCGGCCAGTTCGGGACCTGGAGAGAGATTGCAAGTTTGTGACGAGCTTTGTGGAAATCTTCATCCATGTCTACCAGTGTATCTTCTCCAATACCTCTTTCCCAGTGCTGGAAAAAGCCATCGAGGTGGGCAGTGCCTTTGAAGGTTGGAGTCCCCGTAAGGAAGACGTCACCTACCGCCTGATTTTGCCTCTGAAGCCTCCCCGTGGATACATCTTCCACCTGGAGCCGGGCCCCGTGTGGCCAATGAGGAACTTTCGCATCCGGGTGGAGTTGGTGTGTACCTGTGAGATGGAGCAGCCGGCAGGAGAGACACGTTGCTTCCTCCACGACCCCGAGCAAGAGCACGGGAGGAATGCAGCCTTCAGCATCCTCGACGACCTCTGCACTGCCTCCTACCTAGATGCGCAGAAAACTGCGCGCTATTTCCAGATGTTCCTGAGACGTTCCTGGAGGGCTATGCATCTTTCAGCCATACGCCGCCTAACAGTGCTGCCCTCCGACCACTCCTGCAAATTCTGTGTGACAAATCGCCGGGGGAAAAGGATTTTCATTGAGTTGATGTTTGGGGTGCAAGAAGGCGACTCGGACATCTTTGTGAGCAGCCAGTATACAGAGGCTGCCTACACTCCAAACACCATGTGGCCAGAGACCTATGCTGTGGCAGAGATGAAGTTCTTCAGGTATATTGCCAGAAAGGCACATCCTGACACCTCCTACCTCAGATGCCTGCAGCTCTGTGTCCGCTGCCTGCTGGGCAGAGACTTTTCCACCTATACGCTGAAGACAGTTATGATGCACATGCTGGCCGCCCTGCCGCGGTCAACCTGGCAAAGGAGGTATTTCTGGCAATGGCTGAACACCGTCCTGCACTACCTGCAGAGATGTCTGCGCGAGAAACGCCTGAACCACTTCTTCATTGGCAATGAGAACGTGCCTGAGGAGATCATCTTGCCCCAGGAATTGCGCACGGCTGAACCCTTCAACCTCTTCCAGCACCTGACGCAGAATCCTTACGCCTCTGCGCACGCAAAGCTTGAGTTTGAGGAGCTGCGAAAACGGGTTCATAGGATGCTTATTGACGGACGCTGAAAGAGGTCATCCTGCTCAGAGCTGTGTCTGCGCAGGTCACAGCTGCTGGCAGACGACCGTGTCTTCCGGGAAGAAGAAAGACGGGAGAATGCAGGGCACGGGAAGGGAAGGAAAGAATGCCGCACCTTTCCTGCCCAGCAAAAGCGCATCCTGGGGAGTGGGACACCATGCAGCTGAAGAGGCCATCACGAGGAGTCTTGTGACAGGGACTCCACTACCACCCGCACAGCAACTGCGCTCTCTCTCTCTTCAACGGCATCCATTCCATTCCTTCTGGGAGCTTTACCACGTGCAAAGCTGCCCATAAGCGTTGTGTTTGAATAAAGCTTGTGTTGTGAGTTCTTGCGTCGCTTTTGTGGGGATCGTGGGCATAAGGTGCTGACTGCTCAGCTGCCACAGAGCCAGGGAGCGTTGTGCAGAAGAGCTGATGGGATGGGCTGTGGTCTCTCTGCTTCTGTAAATCAGGCTCCTCCTTGCGTCCATGCTTCCTCATCGGGGCAATGAGAACAACTCATCAGCCTCCGGAAGGTGGTCCATCCAGTGCAGCAGAGGGAGCAGAGGACGCAGGAGCAGAGTGCCGTGGCCTTGGGAGCACTGTGCTTTTCTGCCTTGCAGCAGTGGCAGCTCTAGTCTTTGTCCTGCTCTTTGGGCTCTGCTGGCAGCTAGAGAAAAGGAGCTGTGCCTGTGTCGCTATTAATGAGGAGGAGAGATCCAGCAGCAACACAGCGCAGGAGAAGGAAGAGGAGACAGGGCTGAGCAACACGAGGAAGAGGAAAGTGAAGAAGATCCCTGTGATGATAGTCATTTGAGCACGGTTTCTGAAAAGCACATTCAGTATCCAGTAACCTCTTCCAGCACCTGGCGCAGAATCCTTACGCCTCTGAGCACGCAAAGCTTGACTTTGAGGAGCTGCCAAGTCGGGTTCATAGGATGCTTCTCGACAGACGCTGAAAGAGGTCATCCTGTGTTAAGGAGTGTCTTAAAGATAAAGGACATGAATTCATGGAGCAGTTGCATGACCAGAGTTTGTTCTAAGAAGTGTTTTGTCCTAATGTTTGTTCTAATAAGAGTTCTGTTCTGATAAGTTAGCGGTTTGTCATGGTTTCGGAGTTTGGCATAACTAGGCCTCGATGCCTCAGGAGGCCTCGGTGGAAGCTGCTGATCGTGAGGGAGCGGCAAGGACACTGTGACCGTGATGGGTCTTGTAAACAACTTCAGGGAGGTGGGAGTTGAGAAGGCGCGAAACTCGCGCGGCTACCTAGCCGCTGGTAGGAGGGTTAAGGCAAATGTAACCTTTGGATCTAAGCCAATCAGCAGGTGACAAGTATGCATAATTATCGTAATCTGTATAAATAGGTGTCATTAACGGCAATAAACTTGAGCAATGCGTTATCACTTCCACTGAGTCGGCCTAGCTTGTTCCTCTACCGCTCACGACTGGCGCCCACACAGGGACCCTCGACAAAAAAGGGACTATTATGGGAGCGGCGGACGCAGAGTAGCACCGGTATCGCAGCAACCGGGGGGTCAAGAGCGACCGAACGCTGGTCACGCGGCGTGTCGTTCCGAAGGCTGAGCCATCCGAAAGGGGTTCGCCGTCCGCAGGGGCTACCAGAAAGGGCTGCAACTGGTGCCAGAATCAGGGAGGCATCAGCGATAATTATAGGGTAAGAGTATATTTCGTATATATAGATATGGATCTCGAGGTAGCCCTAGATTTATTACAGCACTTCTTAGAAAAGCGGGGAGTAGGCTGTACCAAGCATTTAGCGGGATTAGTAACGTTAGGTAAAGTTAAGGGTTGTTTTCAGAATCCGGATTCTCTTTTTGATGTTAGTGAATGGCGAAAACTAGGGGATGTGTTATGGGATATGGTTATAGATGAGGATAAATCAGCAAAGAAACTAATGAAACCATGGCGGGAAGTTGTAAACAATATTAAGCGTTATCAGTTAGAAAATAATTTAGCGGCGGTTGCGACAGAACGATTCGGGGGGGAAGGGAGTGTATCGACAGGAGCACTGCCAGCTAACGACCTGTTGTTTGGGAACAATCGTGTTCCAGTCCCCCCTAGGGGTATGCCCATTACAGTAACTAAGAAAGTAAAAGCTGAAGGTACTGATTCTGTAAGCCCCCCTCCAATCCCCCCGCGACCCTGCACCCCCACAGCTCCTCCGCCGCCTGAGGGGGAGGAGGAAGATGAAACTGTGGGTCCGGTAGCTAAGCTGCCGGGGTCGCAAAGGTGAGCCAGAGTAAATCAGATTAATTGGAGAGAGATAATGAAACAAGCAGCCGAAAATAAACAGTGTGATATCATTGGGGACCTCACTAGCGCCCAAGCTTTTCCTGTTCAGTTTGGAACAGTTGATGATGACACGCTTCAGGGTTTTTATAGCCCGTTGAACTGGAAGTTGTTGTCTCAACTGCGTAGCACAGTGAATGAGTCTGGGTTGCACGGGGAACCCACAAAACAATTACTAAACTGTATCTGGGGGGGAACCCTCCTATGTCAGGAAGATATTAAGGTCATCATGAGGATGATCATGACCCAGTCTCAATTACTGCTCTGGCAAGCGCATTGGCAGCGCTATTGTGAAATATCAGCGCACCACCCTAGAAATCCAAATGATCCCCTTTATGGAGTAACTGTTGAACAATTAACTGGGACGAGGTGGGGGGTTTGTTACTATTGACGCCCAACCTCAGTTAGGGCCGGACGTTTGTCTTGAAGCCATGCGAACGCCTCGATTAGCAATAGGTGCGGTAAAGACCTCCCCCACCCCGCCGTCATACATGGCTATAAAGCAGGGTAGAGAGGAGCCATTTGCGCAATTTATTGACCACGTAACTGCAGCGATAGAACAGACAAACGTACAGAGGTGGATGAAACCAGCACTGCTGAGGCAGTGTGTCCTAGAGAACACTAATCAACCTACAAAGGCCATAATATTAACATTGCCAGGAGATGCAACTATAGAGCAGATGTAAGATCGCATGAGTAGGGTGCCAGTGGGGCCGCAGGCGATGCTAGTGGAGGCAGTGAGGGAGCTAGGGAAAGATCTGATACAGGCCCAGCAGCAAGCCTTTGCAGCCCCAGCCCCCTTGCGCCAAGCTGAGAGGCAACCTTCGACCCTACAACAGCACCAAGTGCCCGTTCCCAGCTCCAACCCGTTCCCGCCAGCTCCTTGCGCCCAGCCACAAGAGGGAGTCTCGGCCTGGACCTGGCAACAGCAGCATGAACTATCTTTGTATATTCGGGGACTCTGAGGTAGTGCCTGCGAAGCCTCATGCCGGGGTCCCTGACACCAGTAAACCACAAGGCCCGCAATGGATCCCAGCTAGATGGACTAAAGCAGTTCTGGACAGCCGACCACCGAGAACATCTGAGGGCGAAGAATCTGCATAAGTGTAATCATCTGAGACTGATATCGGAATTTTCTTAAAATGTGGCAACTTCTGATCATAATGTTAAACGTTTACACAGTTGCAGGGTTTGTAAGTAAGTCTTTGTTCGACCCTCAGGAAAATGTCTGGCTAACCCTTGGGAGAGCTGCCAACACATTACCTTTTGTGCTAGTTTGTCCACCCCAAGTGCACCCTTCGTTACATGTCTCATTGGGGTACCATTGAATAACAGTTCCTATGGCCTCTTTAACCGATCGCTCTCTGAGCAGCAGCGGGAACATTCACGTCCCACTCTGGGACGGAGTGGGCTCAAGGATTTTCTTATTCAGCCTCCATACTGGCAGAAGCCTCCTGATGGGCCCGAGCCACAAGAAACTGAATTAGTAGACTCCTTAAACGCTTCCTATTGTATATTCCTCAACAGCTCGAAGACCCGCTGTGCAGTAGCCGGAAGCTGGCACTGCAACCTTACCGTGACTCCAGTCTCCCCAGTAGGTAATGAGACACAATGGGAGAACCGGTGGTGTCAAAAGGTCCTGCATAATAAGAGTCACCCAGTTGGTGTCTCCCATTTCCCTAAACGTCTGCCTGTGGGGTGGTTTCTTATCTGTGGCAACCGTGCCTGGAATGGTATACCAGCCCGAACGATGGGAGGTCCATGCACGATTGGTCAATTTAGACTAGCTTTGCCACATCATCACCCAAATAGATCTAATCCTGTAAGGTGGAAAAGGGACATTACAGAAACCCTTGATAACACCTGTGATGACAACATACGGCTCTGGAATAAATGGGAAATAATATTTGCGTCATTTTTTACCCCAGGTGTTGCTGCCGCCCAAGCACATAGAAATTTAGAGAGGTTATCTTGTTGGGTAGTAAAACAAGCCAACCTTATGAGTAGAGTGCTTCCAGATTTAGCAGAGAGCATCAGTAGTGTGCAACATGCCGTGTTACAGAATCGGATGGCCATTGATTTTTTGCTCCTAGCCCATGGCCATGGATGTGAGGACTTTGATGGTATGTGCTGTATGGATCTAGAAGATAAGTCACGATCAATTCACAAAGAAATTAAGCAGTTAATAGATCGCTCGCAGCAAATCAAAGAAGACGTAGGGCTGTTTGGCCTGGAAGGCCTCACGAAGTGGCTGGGACTGGGAGGATGGATCAAAGGCCTCTTGCAAGGTTTGTTAGATATTCTGAATATTGCAGTTATTGGACTTTTGTGTCTAAGATGTGTCTTACGTTGCATTAAAAGAATGTTAGAGCGCGCATTGGGACAAATTCTGCTCGTGCAAAAAGAAAGAGGGGGAATTGTTAGGGAGTGGCTTAAAGATAAAGGACATGAATTCATGGAGCAGTTGCACGACCAGAGTTTGTTCTAAGAAGTGTTTTGTCCTAATGTTTGTTCTAATAAGAGTTCTGTTCTGATAAGTTAGCGGTTTGTCATGGTTTCGGAGTTGGGCATAACTAGGCCTCGATGCCTCAGCAGGCCTCGGTGGAAGCTGCTGATCGTGAGGGAGTGGCAAGGACACTGTGACCGTGATGGGTCTTGTAAACAACTTCAGGGAGGTGGGAGTTGAGAAGGCGCGAAACTCGCGCGGCTAGCTAGCCGCTGGTAGGAGGGTCAAGGTCTCTCTCTCTTCAACGGCGTCCATTCCATTCCTTCTGGGAGCTTTACCACGTGCAAAGCTGCCCAGAAGCGTTGTGTTTGAATAAAGCTTGTGTTGTGAGTGCTTGCGTCGCTTTTGTGGGGATCGTGGGCATAAGGTGCTGACTGCTCAGCTGCCACAGAGCCAGGGAGCGTTGTGCAGAAGAGCTGATGGGATGGGCTGTGCTTTTCTACCTTGCAGCAGTGGCAGCTCTAGTCTTTGTCCTGCTCTTTGGGCTCCGCTGGCGGCTAGAGAAAAGGAGCTGTGCCTGTGTCGCTATTAATGAGGAGGAGAGATCCAGCAGCAACACAGCGCAGGAGAAGGAAGAGGAGACAGGGCTGAGCAACACGACGAAGAGGAAAGTGAAGAAGATCCCTGTGATGATAGTCATTTGAGCAGTGTTTCTGATAAGCACATTCAGAGACCTGAAGGCAACAAGGGCCCATCCATGACCACCAGAACAGCGGCCAGCAGCAAGGGAGCTGATCCCATCTCATGGGATAGGATGTCAAGGAGCAAAGCATCCATGGGTCACATCACCCAGTTTTATACTTGGCAAGGGTCTGGGGGGCTTCCGTCTGCTTGGTAAACAGAACCCTGGCAGTGCTGTCCGGCTCGGGGGCTCTGTACATTGTCAGCGTTGGCTTTGGCTGCCAGGGGCAGCTGCGAGTGGCTGGGCCAGGGTGGTCCGGACGGGCAGGGCCGGCGGGCGTGCCTGTGACGCGCTCTGGCGCCTGTGACATCACAAGGGACCAGTCCCCACGGGGCGGTTATCAGGGGCGCCGGCAGCAGCGCTGCCTCAGTCCGGCCTGGGCCAGCGGTGAGTGCGCAGGCGGGGGAGGCCGGGCTGGACGGGGCCGGGGCAGAAACGCGGCCCCCGGGGCTGGGCTCTCACCCTGCATGGAGGGCCCGGCCGCTCGCGGGAGCACCTTGGCCAGGGCACGGAGCGGCCGCCACCGGGGCCGGGGCAGCCCTTGCTGCCTCCCAGCTGCCTCGGCCCCGTTCCTACCTGCCCCCAGCTCCTGGCGGCCCCCGGCCCCTCTCCCCCTTCACCTGCCCCCTCCCTCCCGCCCAGCCCCACTCAGCCCCTTCTCTCCCTTCTCCTGCAGGACATGGCTCTCTTGGACCTTTTCGTCGGGCTTTTTCAAATTCTTACCCTCAACGTGCAGTTGGTGGGCTATGAGCTGGATGAGGAGACGCACGAGCGCATGGAGCAGCGTGCGCAGATGATGAAACAGGAGATGACTCGGCTGTGGCAGGAGATAGAGGAGAGGAGCCGGGAGCAGAGCAGCCAGGAGCAGAGCAGCTTTGCCTGGCCATCCCTGCTCCTTTCTGCCTTGCAACACTGGCTGTGCTGGGCCGTTGCTGCAGTCCTGGTCCTGCTCCTTGTGCTCTGCTGCTGTCTCAGGAAATGGAGCCGTGAGCCAGAGAGAGAAGAGGAGAGCTCTGCTGAAGAGGTAGAGGAGGAGAAACAGGAAGGAGAGAATGAGGATGTAAATGAAGCCGAAGAAGCAAGTGATCATGCAAATGAAGTTGAAGAGAATGATGATGCAAATGAAGATGATGAAGGCAACGATGATGCAAACGAAGCTGAAGAAGAGCGGGATGATGCAAATGAACCTGGAGAAGAAAATGACGATGCAAATGAAGATGAAGAAGAGAACAATGATGAGAATGAAGATGAGAATGATGATGAAAATGAAGATGAAGAAGAGAATGATGAGGAAGAGGAAGACGAAGATGGAGATGAAGAAGAGAATGATGAGGAAGATGAAGACGAAGAAGGAGATGATAATGCAATTGACCCGGGAATGTTTTTTGACGAAGACATGCAGCGGCCAGTTCGGGACATGGAGAGAGATTGCAAGTTTGTGACGAGCTTTATGGAAATCTTCATCCATGTCTACCAGTATATCTTCTCCAACACCTCTTTCCCAGTGCTGGAAAGAGCCATCGAGGTGGGCAGTGCCTTTGAAGGTTGGAGTCCCCGTGAGGAAGACGTCACCTACCGCCTGATTTTGCCCCTGAAGCCTCCCCATGGACACATCTTCCACCTGGAGCCGGGCCCCGTGTGGCCAATGAGGAACTTTCGCATCCGGGTGGAGTTGGTGTGTACCTGTGAGATGGAGCAGCCGGCGGGAGAGACACGTTGCTTCCTCCACGACCCCGAGCAAGAGCACGGGAGGAATGCAGCCTTCAGCATCCTCGACGACCTCTGCACTGCCTCCTACCTAGATGCGCAGAAAACTGCGCGCTATTTCCAGATGTTCCTGAGACGTTCCTGGAGGGCTATGCATCTTTCAGCCATACGCCGCCTAACAGTGCTGCCCTCCGACCGCTCCTGCAAATTCTGTGTGACAAATCGCCGGGGGAAAAGGATTTTCATTGAGTTGATGTTTGGGGTGCAAGAAGGCGACTCGGACATCTTTGTGAGCAGCCAGTATACAGAGGCTGCCTACACTCCAAACACCATGTGGCCAGAGACCTATGCTGTGGCAGAGATGAAGTTCTTCAGGTATATTGCCAGAAAGGCACATCCTGACACCTCCTACCTCAGATGCCTGCAGCTCTGTGTCCGCTGCCTGCTGGGCAGAGACTTTTCCACCTATACGCTGAAGACAGTTATGATGCACGTGCTGACCGCCCTGCCGCTGTCAACCTGGCACAGGAGGTATTTCTGGGAATGGCTGAGCACCATCCTGCACTACCTGCAGAGATGTCTGCACGAGACACGCCTGAACCACTTCTTCATTGGCAATGAGAACGTGCCTGAGGAGATCATCTTGCCCCAGGAATTGCGCATGGCTGAACCCCTCAACCTCTTCCAGCACCTGACGCAGAATCCTTACGCCTCTGCGCACGCAAAGCTTGAGTTTGAGAAGCTGCGAAAACGGGTTCATAGGATGCTTCTCGATGGACACTGAAAGAGGTCATCCTGCACAGAGCTGTGTCTGCGCAGGTCACAGCTGCTGGCAGACGACCGTGTCTTCCGGGAAGAAGAAAGACGGGAGAATGCAGGGCACGGGAAGGGAAGGAAAGAGTGTCGCACCTTTCCTGCCCAGCAAAAGCGCATCCTGGGGAGTGGGACACCATGCAGCTGAAGAGGCCATCACGAGGAGTCTTGTGACAGGGACTCCACTACCACCCGCACAGCAACTGCCCTCTCTCTCTCTTCAACGGCGTCCATTCCATTCCTTCTGGGAGCTTTACCACGTGCAAAGCTGCCCATAAGCGTTGTGTTTGAATAAAGCTTGTGTTGTGAGTTCTTGCGTCGCTTTTGTGGGGATCGTGGGCATAAGGTGCTGACTGCTTAGCTGCCACAGAGCCAGGGAGCGTTGTGCAGAAGAGCTGATGGGATGGGCTGTGGTCTCTCTGCTTCTGTAAATCAGGCTCCTCCTTGCGTCCATGCTTCCTCATCGGGGCAATGAGAACAACTCATCAGCCTCCGGAAGGTGGTCCATCCAGTGCAGCAGAGGGAGCAGAGGACGCAGGAGCAGAGTGCCGTGGCCTTGGGAGCACTGTGCTTTTCTGCCTTGCAGCAGTGGCAGCTCTAGTCTTTGTCCTGCTCTTTGGGCTCTGCTGGCAGCTAGAGAAAAGGAGCTGTGCCTGTGTCGCTATTAATGAGGAGGAGAGATCCAGCAGCAACACAGCGCAGGAGAAGGAAGAGGAGACAGGGCTGAGCAACACGAGGAAGAGGAAAGTGAAGAAGATCCCTGTGATGATAGTCATTTGAGCAGGGTTTCTGAAAAGCACATTCAGTATCCAGTGCCGAACATGGCCAGCAAGTGCCAGGTGGCAGAGGAAGTAGAGGTGACTTCCTCCACGTTTTCAGATTGCTCTTCTTCAATTGTTTCTTCCACACACTGCAGCCAGTCATTGAGGTGGGCAGCACTTGCGAAGGCTGGAATCCTCATGGGAACCATGTTGTCTACCCCCTGCTTGTGCCCCTGCATCCTGCCCTTGGCCATGCCTTCCACCTCGACCTGAGCATCGTGGAGCAGGTGCTGGCAAGAGACCCCTGCAACCATGTGGAGCTGCAGCATGCCTGGATGAGGAAACATCTGGTGGAGAATGTGCTGAGCATGTGCATATCCCTGAGGACACACTGAGTAAATATCGCCCTGCGTCACACCTCGTCCACGTTATGGTGCTGCCCTTCTCCCGCTAACGCAATCTTCAGCTAGATCACTTCTTCAACAGGACTGTTTGCGTTGTGTGGACGATCGGCGGGGAGGAAGGCAAGTCGGACATCCTCCTGAGCATTTGGTAGGCCGAGGCGGCTTTACTGGTGCTGCTTTCTCTCTGATAGGACTGTGCTTTTTCAAGTAGCATTTGGTCATTTCATGATGTCATACTCATCCTTCATGGGTCCTTGGGATTTTTCATCTCTACTTTTTGGTTTTCGCTTGTCTTTAGCAGGAATTGTATACTCCTTTACAGCAGCTAGAACAAACACATGAAAGCTCCCTGCCTCTTTCTGTCTGGATATTTATCACACACAGTTTGGCAACATTCAGGTCATAGTATTTATACAGTGTTCCTTTTATCCCCTCTTTCCGGCAGCGGACATTAAACACCCCCAACTGTGGCACACCTCCTGCCCAAGGCACATGTCAAGGCATCTTTTATACTCCCTCTCTTCTAACTCTGAAATTAGTTTCTGTCCCAAAAAGTTATACTATGCTGGGTAGGACTCCTTTTTTGAACATGAGGATTTTAAAGATACACTTGTCCTGGTTTTGTTAAAAACAAGACCCGTTCTCTTCTAGTGATTTTTCTTTCAGCTAAGTTCTTCTAGGCAGCTGTACTTTTCTGAGTTTTAGCCTGCGTATTTTTCCTCGGATGCTGTACTGAGTGCTGATAAGAAGACCAAGGGAATGCTGAAGAAGCTTGTGTTTAGATTTATTATCATGGTAGCCAAGAAAGACTGATAAGTTTTCCCACGTTCCGTCGTGAGAGGGGCGTGTTTGAGGAGGGGTGGATGGAACAGGTGACTTAAATTGACCAATTAAGTATTCCATCCCATAACCGTCATATCCCTTTATATAACAGGGTAATCACGAGGATCAGTCTCTCTTCAACCAAGGCCGGCATCTAGAGAGGACCCTCTCTGTCTGCTTAGAATCTACAGGCCTCAGGCCCTGCATCCCTGCAACCGGTTTCCAGTTTGCTTTGCAGTCCCACCCGTGACTTCCAGGGGTCTGAGCTGCAGCTGCTGGAGCCGCCAGCTCCGCACACCCAGCTCCACAGCTGCTGGAGTGACGCCAGCTCCACATCGAGCATTCGAGGTTGGTTTTGTATATATTGTATCTATATTCTCTTTCTATTAGTAGCATTAGTAAAAGCCTTTAAAACCTTTCAACTTGAAGTCTAAGTCTCTCTTCCTTCCTCCTTATCTTTCCTATCATCTTGCTGTTGTACAGGAAGTGGGTGGCGGGAGGTGAGGGGGTAACAGGGAGCGTCCCCCACAGCTTTTTGCCGCCTTGCCTTAAAGCTTGACACACTCCAGATGGGTTCACGTGTAGCAGGTAGGAACCACTCTGCTGCCAGGCGGTTGTACATATTACAGATGGAAGACCTAACTACTCTCAGCGGCCATTCCCACCAACTTTGCTGCAACCCCTGTTTGTGATCCTGTTGCAAGAGTGTGGCAGAATGCAAACCCCCCTCTCTCCCCCTCCCTCCTTCAGTAGGCGCCAGTGAGCCGCTGGGCACCTGCGGCCAGTGTAGGGGATGTTTGCAGGCTTCAGGGGCACCCACAGACAGTGTAGGGGTGCAGAGAAGTTTCTAGAATGCCTACAGTCAGATCTGATCAGCCAATGAAAACGGGATTCTCGTCGAGACTCCGCCCATTGTCGCGGGTCTCTCGGAGCACGAGCAAGTTGCTGCCGCCAAGAGCCTGCCCCCCAACCCCGAGACTGAGACTCCGCTTGCCATGCTGCCACGTGTGTAAGTACGTGTATCTCTTTAAAATAATCCCGCACCCTGTTCAGGCAAGTGTGTATTCGTCTCGGACTCAGGGCTGGCTCCGGCACTGTTTTGAGTGAAGCGACGTGCATGCACTCTGTGGATTGCTTGTTGTAGTAGTTGCTGCCCCTTAATAATTTTCCTCAACTGATACCCGAACCTTTATTTAAGTCACGTTGGAGTGCTAAAACCCTGTTTCTCACCAGTTTAATAAAAGTTGTTTTGGACTATACTGTCCCTTAAACTAAACTCGAGGTGCCTCCGTGACAAAGAGGGACAAGCTCAGACAGGCAGCAGAGCTCCTGTGGGCTTTCTGGGTTGGTGTAGCTTTTTCTTAGCACTTGAGTGGACTCAAAAGAACTGCTGTGTTTTGGGAGGCGGTTATTGGTGCATATAGAGGAAAACAATACATGGAATTGAAAGGGAGAAATAAACTTAACAGCTGAGTCAATTATACTGTTAAGTAGGCATCTTTTCTTGTATCAGCACTGGGGAACACTGAGGATCACCCTCCATAAGTGCTCCAAAGACTGGGCGCTCTTGCGTTGCTTGTATTCCTATAATTATTACGTATGCATTCCAATTTTTGGAAATTTTGACACAGTCCCTAAGTGCCATGTCTACACATCTTTTGGCTACCTCCAGCCACTGTGCCTCCAGCACTTCCCTGGGTATCTTCTCTGAATGCTCATTAACCCTTTGAATGTAGAACTTTTTCCTGAGAGCCCAGCCAAACTTCCTCTGGAGAAACTTGAGCCCATTTCCTCTCTTCCTATCACTTGATACCTGGCAAAAGAGACCAACCCCCACCTCACCACAACCTCCTTTCAGGCAGCTGCACACAGTGATAAGGTCTCCCCTCAGCCTCCTTTTCTCCAGGCTGAACTCCCCCAGGTCCCTCAGCTGCTCCCATCACACTTGTGCTCTAGACCCTTCGCCAGCCTCATTGCCCTTCTCTGAATTCATTCTAGCACCTCAAGGTCTTTCCTGTAGTGAGGGGCCCAAAACTGGCCCCTGGGTTTTAGGTGCGACTTCAGCAGGGCCAAGTACAGGAGGATGATTACTTCCCTCATCCTACTGGACGCTGTATTGCTGATACAAGCCAGAATGCTGTTGGCCGTCTTGGCCATCTGGGCACGCTCCCGGCCCACGTTCAGCTAGCTGTCAATGTCTTTTTCTGCTGGGCAGCTTTCCAGCCACTCTTTCCTGAGCCTGTAGTGTTGTATGAGGTGGTTATGACTCAAGTCCAGGACCCAGAACTCAGCCTTGTTGAACCTCCTACAGCTGGCCTCGGCCCATAGATCCAGCCCGTCCAGATGTCTCTCTAGAGCCTTTCTACCCTCATGCACATCAACAATCCCACCCAACGTGGTGTCACCTGCAAACATACTGACCATGCACTGGGCTGCAGCTTCCACTTTGCCCTTCTCCAGTCTGGAGCACACACGAATTGGAATAAAGGTGGAGGAAGAGGAGGAGCAGGATTTGAGTGTGCCCCATGCAGGCTGCTAGTCAGACCATGAGGCTCTATGAACTACAAGCATCACTGCCATAAACAAGACGGACAGTCAGCACCTTTCATTAAAAAAATTGTGCTTCAAGCCTGTGCAGCCTAAAATTATCTATTGTCCCCTCCAAGTTTATTGGGACTGAATATTCACTACAGAGAGACTGGAGGGGAAAAGGGTAGATATTGATCTGAACATACCTCCCCAGCACATCTGTGACTCTTCAGGTCTTCTAGTCTCTAATATATCGAATCATAGAACAGTTGGGGTTTGAAGGGAGCTTCAAAGGTCATCTAGTTCAATGCCTACCCTGAGCAGGGACATCTTCACCCAGATCAGGTTGCTCAGAGTCCCATCCAGCCTGGCCTAGGATGTCTTCAGGGATGAGGTATCTAACACCTCTCTCAGCAATCTCTGACAGAATTTTTACACCCACATTGTAAATATTTCTTCCTCGTGCCTTCAAAGTCTAGTCTGGCTCTGAACAGTTGCGTTACCCTTAAGATTAATTTTATGAGCAACCTGGTTGAAAGACTAATTCATATGACACAATTACAGCTAAAATAAGTTCAAATGCCAAAGTTGTCTTAATACACATCTTAACTATTGCACAGGGGCTTCTTCTTCATCTGTTTTCATCTTGAGACAATCTAATTGCATGCAATGGAATTAGTTACTTTGAGAATGGGAAAGATCATACTCATGAATAACAATCCACAGCCTTTATTATACTGAAGTGAAAGGATGGGGCTGGAGTGAGGAGGAAGAGAAAGCGGTGCTTGAAATGCAAGCCAGAACAAACTTGCAAGAGGAACATTTTCTCTGTGCACTCCTCAGGTCCTAAAAGAACAGTAGAGCACCACACGTGAGTGTGTGTATGTGTGTGTAATTGACCTGAATTGTGGCTAGATGCACAGACTGAAATGGGAGCGCTACACTGACCGTAATATGCAAAAGCAGAAGTAGCTTCATGACTGGCATCTTTGCCTAAGTCTTCACCATAACCTTTTTCTATTCCTATTGCATTAAAGTGTCTTTAACTGGTTATGCAGGATCTCAGCCTGCTCTGTGATCCTGTTACCTTCAGGCATAATTGCAAATGAGACAAGAAATCTCAGCTGCACTGCTCCTCATAATGATATTCACTCTTTTTCCAATGTTAATTGTTCCTTGCAGTTGACAATGAAGCACAAAGACCAAAGAGTTGATTTTCAGTGTAATGAAAAACCAGTACATGCTCATATGTTCCATGTTACGTTGCTTATTTACGTCAAAAAGCACTATTTTGAGATTCCCTATAAATACTTAAAAGCCAGACACTAAATAAAAGGTGAGAACAAAAGACACATAGAAAAACATCAGATTTGTGTGCAAACCAAAGAGGATGTGCCACAAGCTGTGCTCAGAGAAAGCAGTAACTGAGTAGAAACATCATAGGTTTGCTTTCGTACCTTTGATGGTGCTTATCTATGTACTTATGATGGTACTTATCTATGATGTCAGATACTGGGGGGTTTCACAGAGGTGAAAGAGGCTCCAGGATGCAGATGCGATTGTCCTGGAATAGAGAACTGAGAGCACTGCGTAACAGGCAGGATCCAGGAGAAGGCGGGCAAGCAAAGCTGAGCCGCCTACTGCCCGCCCTAGAAGCAAGGCCACCAGGAAAGGGGCACAGCTGGGGCAGACTAGCATCCAGGCAGATCACTTAGGCTATTGCATGCCATTAGCATCATGCTTCCTATTTAAGGAGAATCGGGATCTTCCGGCTAGTGTCAGAGCTGGCACGGAGACCTGTTTGGAGGAGTTCTGGTTGGGAGGTTCTTTATTTCAGTCTTTTACCATTCTGCCGGTTTGCAGAGGCCTCTGGGCCTTTCTGCCTCTTTCTCTCTTCTCTCTCTGGGATGGCTTGTTCTGGACGAGGGTGCTGCTTCCTTGGACGGGCTGCTCGGTGCAGACAGAGTTCAAGAGGAATTGCACTGGTTGCCTTTTATGTTTTATTTGCATTTTATATACATTCTTTTTACTAGCGGTGTATTAGTGATCATTTGCTATTTTATTAAACTGTGTTTGTTTCATTCCATGAGTTCCTCCCTTCCCTTTCATGTCTCTCCCCTACTTGGGGATGGGAGGAGCAGGGGAGTCAACAAGTGGCTATCGTGGCTCTATTGCTAGCTGGAGTTTCACCATGACCTGGAGCTGCGAGGTCGCTCACGAGACTGCTCATCACCAGACAGGCTCTGAAAGAGCTCTGCATGCCCACAGCTGTGTTTGCGAGGCTCACAGCTGACTGCAGGCGACAACTACATACCATAGGGACATGGTGTGGAGACTCTCACAACTGTGGCGGCGATTTCACATGGGAAAAGAAACTCCTTGGCAGCTCCACCTGCAGCAGGACCAAGAGAGAGGCACCGCTGATGTGTCTCCGCGTGTTCACTGGGGTCCAGGAGGAGAATCTGCTGATCCCAGACACACTCCGGGGAGCTGGTACCACAGAGCTGAACATGCCGGACGTGGAGAAACCAGTGCTCTATCGGCAGTGGGAGCTGCCCACTAGAAAAACTGCACCTGGCGACCCTCATCACCCGCAGGAATTGTCTCTTTGGAAGCAACGTCCTCTCTCAGTGGCACAGCAGGAAGAGAGATCCTGCCACAGAGAGGCCCCATCTCCCAGTCACAATTTCCACCATCACCCATCCCGGGGTGTCGTGAAGGCAACAAGGGCCCATCCATGACCACCAGAGCAGCGGCCAGCAGCAAGGGAGCTGATCCCATCTCATGGGATAGGATGTCAAGGAGCAAAGCATCCATGGGTCACATCACCCAGTTTTATACTTGGCAAGGGTCTGGGGGCTTCCGTCTGCTTGGTAAACAGAACCCTGGCAGTGCTGTCCGGCTCGGGGGCTCTGTACATTGTCAGCGTTGGCTTTGGCTGCCAGGGGCAGCTGCGAGTGGCTGGGCCAGGGTGGTCCGGACGGGCAGGGCCGGCGGGCGTGCCTGTGACGCGCTCTGGCGCCTGTGACATCACAAGGGACCAGTCCCCACGGGGCGGTTATCAGGGGCGCCAGCAGCAGCGCTGCCTCAGTCCGGCCTGGGCCAGCGGTGAGTGCGCAGGCGGGGGAGGCCGGGCTGGACGGGGCCGGGGCAGAAACGCGGCCCCCGGGGCTGGGCTCTCACCCTGCATGGAGGGCCCGGCCGCTCGCGGGAGCACCTTGGCCAGGGCACGGAGCGGCCGCCACCGGGGCCGGGGCAGCCCTTGCTGCCTCCCAGCTGCCTCGGCCCCGTTCCTACCTGCCCCCAGCTCCTGGCGGCCCCCGGCCCCTCTCCCCCTTCACCTGCCCCCTCCCTCCCGCCCAGCCCCACTCAGCCCCTTCTCTCCCTTCTCCTGCAGGACATGGCTCTCTTGGACCTTTTCGTCGGGCTTTTTCAAATTCTTACCCTCAACGTGCAGTTGGTGGGCTATGAGCTGGATGAGGAGACGCACGAGCGCATGGAGCAGCGTGCGCAGATGATGAAACAGGAGATGACTCGGCTGTGGCAGGAGATAGAGGAGAGGAGCCGGGAGCAGAGCAGCCAGGAGCAGAGCGGCTTTGCCTGGCCATCCCTGCTCCTCTCTGCCTTGCAACACTGGCTGTGCTGGGCCGTTGCTGCAGTCCTGGTCCTGCTCCTTGTGCTCTGCTGCTGTCTCAGGAAATGGAGCCGTGAGCCAGAGAGAGAAGAGGAGAGCTCTGCTGAAGAGGTAGGGGAGGAGAAACAGGAAGGAGAGAATGAGGATGCAAATGAAGCCGAAGAAGCAAGTGATCATGCAAATGAAGCTGAAGAGAATGATAATGCAAATGAAGACGATGAAGGCAACGATGATGCAAACGAAGCTCAGGAAGAGCATGATGATGCAAATGAACCTGGAGAAGAAAATGACGATGCAAATGAAGACGAAGAAGAGAACAATGATGAGAATGAAGATGAAGATGAGAATGATGATGAAAATGAAGATGAAGAAGAGAATGATGAGGAAGAGGAAGACGAAGATGGAGATGAAGAAGAGAATGATGAGGAAGATGAAGCCGAAGAAGCGAATGATAATGCAATTGACCCGGGAATGTTTTTTGACGAAGACATGCAGCGGCCAGTTCGGGACCTGGAGAGAGATTGCAAGTTTGTGACGAGCTTTATGGAAATCTTCATCCATGTCTACCAGTATATCTTCTCCAATACCTCTTTCCCAGTGCTGGAAAAAGCCATCGAGGTGGGCAGTGCCTTTGAAGGTTGGAGTCCCCGTAAGGAAGACGTCACCTACCGCCTGATTTTGCCTCTGAAGCCTCCCCGTGGATACATCTTCCACCTGGAGCCGGGCCCCGTGTGGCCAATGAGGAACTTTCGCATCCGGGTGGAGTTGGTGTGTACCTGTGAGATGGAGCAGCCGGCAGGAGAGACACGTTGCTTCCTCCACGACCCCGAGCAAGAGCACGGGAGGAATGCAGCCTTCAGCATCCTCGACGACCTCTGCACTGCCTCCTACCTAGATGCGCAGAAAACTGCGCGCTATTTCCAGATGTTCCTGAGACGTTCCTGGAGGGCTATGCATCTTTCAGCCATACGCCGCCTAACAGTGCTGCCCTCCGACCGCTCCTGCAAATTCTGTGTGACAAATCGCCGGGGGAAAAGGATTTTCATTGAGTTGATGTTTGGGGTGCAAGAAGGCGACTCGGACATCTTTGTGAGCAGCCAGTATACAGAGGCTGCCTACACTCCAAACACCATGTGGCCAGAGACCTATGCTGTGGCAGAGATGAAGTTCTTCAGGTATATTGCCAGAAAGGCACGTCCTGACACCTGCTACCTCAGATGCCTGCAGCTCTGTGTCCGCTGCCTGCTGGGCAGAGACTTTTCCACCTATACGCTGAAGACAGTTATGATGCACGTGCTGACCGCCCTGCCGCTGTCAACCTGGCACAGGAGGTATTTCTGGGAATGGCTGAGCACCATCCTGCACTACCTGCAGAGATGTCTGCACGAGAAACGCCTGAACCACTTCTTCATTGGCAATGAGAACGTGCCTGAGGAGATCATCTTGCCCCAGGAATTGCGCATGGCTGAACCCCTCAACCTCTTCCAGCACCTGACGCAGAATCCTTACGCCTCCGAGCATGCAAAGCTTGAGTTTGAGGAGCTGCGAAAACGGGTTCATAGGATGCTTCTCGATGGACACTGAAAGAGGTCATCCTGCACAGAGCTGTGTCTGCGCAGGTCACAGCTGCTGGCAGACGACCGTGTCTTCCGGGAAGAAGAAAGACGGGAGAATGCAGGGCACAGGAAAGGAAGGAAAGAGTGTCGCACCTTTCCTGCCCAGCAAAAGCGCATCCTGGGGAGTGGGACACCATGCAGCTGAAGAGGCCATCACGAGGAGTCTTGTGACAGGGACTCCACTACCACCCGCACAGCAACTGCCCTCTCTCTCTCTTCAACGGCGTCCATTCCATTCCTTCTGGGAGCTTTACCACGTGCAAAGCTGCCCATAAGCGTTGTGTTTGAATAAAGCTTGTGTTGTGAGTTCTTGCGTCGCTTTTGTGGGGATCGTGGGCATAAGGTGCTGACTGCTCAGCTGCCACAGAGCCAGGGAGCGTTGTGCAGAAGAGCTGATGGGATGGGCTGTGGTCTCTCTGCTTCTGTAAATCAGGCTCCTCCTTGCGTCCATGCTTCCTCATCGGGGCAATGAGAACAACTCATCAGCCTCCGGAAGGTGGTCCATCCAGTGCAGCAGAGGGAGCAGAGGACGCAGGAGCAGAGTGCCGTGGCCTTGGGAGCACTGTGCTTTTCTGCCTTGCAGCAGTGGCAGCTCTAGTCTTTGTCCTGCTCTTTGGGCTCTGCTGGCGGCTAGAGAAAAGGAGCTGTGCCTGTGTCGCTATGAATGAGGAGGAGAGATCCAGCAGCAACACAGCGCAGGAGAAGGAAGAGGAGACAGGGCTGAGCAACACGAGGAAGAGGAAAGTGAAGAAGATCCCTGTGATGATAGTCATTTGAGCAGGGTTTCTGATAAGCACATTCAGTATCCAGTGCCGAACATGGCCAGCAAGTGCCAGGTGGCAGAGGAAGTAGAGGTGACTTCCTCCACGTTTTCAGATTGCTCTTCTTCAATTGTTTCTTTCACACACTGCAGCCAGTCATTGAGGCGGACAGCACTTGCGAAGGCTGGAATCCTCATGGGAACCATGTTGTCTACCCCCTGCTTGTGCCCCTGCATCCTGCCTTTGGCCATGCCTTCCACCTCGACCTGAGCATCGTGGAGCAGGTGCTGGCAAGAGACCCCTGCAACCATGTGGAGCTGCAGCATGCCTGGATGAGGAAACATCTGGTGGAGAATGTGCTGAGCATGTGCATATCCCTGAGGACACACTGAGTAAATATCGCCCTGCGTCACACCTCGTCCACGTTATGGTGCTGCCCTTCTCCCGCTAACGCAATCTTCAGCTAGATCACTTCTTCAACAGGACTGTTTGCGTTTTGTGAACGATCGGCGGGGAGAAAGGCAAATCGGACATCCTCCTGAGCATTTGGTAGGCCGAGGCGGCTTTACTGGTGTTGCTTTCTCTCTGATAGGACTGTGCTTTTTCAAGTAGCATTTGGTCATCTCATGATGTCATACTCATCCTTCATGGGTCCTTAGGATTTTTCATCTCTACGTTTTGGTTTCGCTTGTCTTTAGCAGGAATTGTATACTCCTTTACAGCAGCTAGAACAAACACATGAAAGTTGCCTGCCTCTTTCTGTCTAGACATTTATCACACACAGTTTGGCAATATTCAGGTCATTGTATTTATACAGTGTTCCTTTTATCCCCTCTTTCCGGCAGTGGCCAGTAAACATCCCCAACTGTGGCACGCCTCCTGCCCAAGGCACATGTCAAGGCATCTTTTATACTCCCTCTCTTCTAACTCTGAAATTAGTTTCTGTCCCCAAAAAGGAATACTATGCTGGGTAGGACTCCTTTTTTGAACATGAGGATTTTAAAGATACACTTGTCCTGGTTTTGTTAAAAACAAGACCCGTTCTCTTCTAGTGATTTTTCTTTCAGCTAAGTTCTTCTAGGCAGCTGTACTTTTCTGAGTTTTAGCCTGCGTATTTTTCCTCGGATGCTGTACTGGGTGCTGATAAGAAGACCAAGGGAATGCTGAAGAAGCTCGTGTTTAGATTTATTATCATGGTAGCCAAGAAAGACTGATAAGTTTTCCCACGTTCCGTCGTGAGAGGGGCGTGTTTGAGGAGGGGTGCATGGAACAGGTGACTTAAATTGACCAATTAAGTATTCCATCCCATAACCGTCATACCCCTTTATATAAGAGGGTGATCACGAGGGTCACTCTCTCTTCAACCAAGGCCGGCATCTAGAGAGGACCCTGTCTGTCTGCCTGGGATCTACAGGCCTCAGGCCCTGCATCCCTGCAACCGGTTTCCAGTTTGCTTTGCAGTCCCACCCATGACTTCCAGGGGTCTGAGCTGCAGCTGCTGGAGCCGCCAGCTCCGCAAACCCAGCTCCATCGCTGCTAGAGTGACGCCAGCTCCACATCGAGCATTCGAGGTTGGTTTTGTATATATTGTATCTATATTCTCTTTCTATTAGTAGCATTAGTAAAAGCCTTTAAAACCTTTCAACTTGAAATCTAAGCCTCTCTTCCCTCCTCCTTATATTTACTATCATCTCACTGATGTACAGGAAGTGGGTGGCGGGAGGTGAGGGGGTAACAGGGAGCGTCCCCCACTCTTTTTGCCGCCTTGCCTTAAAGCGTGACACACTCCAGATGGGTTCACGTGTAGCAGGTAGGAACCACTCTGCTGCCAGGCGGTTGTACATATTACAGATGGAAGACCTAACTACTCTCAGTGGCCGTTCCCACCAACTTTGCTGCAAACCCTGCTCGTAATCCTGTTGCAAGAGTGTGGCAGAATGCAAACCCCCCTCTATCCCCCTCTCAGCCCTCTCTCTCCCCCTCCCTCCTTCAGTAAGGATGAGTGGGCACATCTCCCTCTCTCCCGGATACTAGAGGCTAACAGCTTCTTTTGTTTGGCCCCAGAGCACCCTGGCCAGGGCCATTAGAAGGGAGTGCCGAAGCTGCAGTGAGCCGCTGGGCGCCCACACCCAGGGTGGGGGATGTTTTTGGGAGGCTTCTGGGGCACCCACAGCCAGTGTGGGGGTGCAGAGAAGCTTCTAGAATGCCTACAGTCAGATCTGATCAGCCAATGAAAACGGGATTCTCATCGAGACTCCGCTCATTGTCGCGGGTCTCTCGGAGCACGAGCAAGTTGCTGCCGCCAAGAGCCTGCCCCCCAACCCCGAGACTGAGACTCCGCTTGCCATGCCGCCACGTGTGTAAGTACGTGTATCTCTTTAAAATAATCCCGCACCCTGTTCAGGCAAGTGTGTATTCGTCTCGGACTCAGGGCTGGCTCCGGCACTGTTTTGAGTGAAGCCACGTGCATGCACTCTGTGGACCGACTGTTGTAGTAGTTGCTGCCCCTTAATAATTTTCCTCAACTGATACCCAAACCTTTATTTAAGTCACTTTGGAGTGCTAAACCTCTGTTTCTCACTGGTTTAATAAAAGTGGTTTTGGACCCTGTTGTCCCTTAAACTAACCTCGGGTTACCTCCATGACAATTCTGGCGCAGCTAGCAGGCTATCAGATACGGAGGAATTATTCAGAGGCTTGAGTAATATCTCTGCAGTACCCTGGGGTCCTGCCGTTATATGGATTGTGGTGTGTTTCAGTTTGGGTGTTTGCTTAAAGGTAGCACAGGATCTGTGTAAACTTAAGCACCGAATGGAGGAAAACCTTTCACGGGAAAGTTAACAATTTGACTCTCTAATACAGGACTTTTCGCGGCAAAGCACACAATCGGATTATTTAGAACAGAGATTTGTCTTGTTAGAACAGAAACTTGTTTTTGTGGAACAAAAACTTGAGGTTTTGTTAATTAATATAAGAGCTTCCTCTAGTGTCTCCCCAGCTCAGGCGTGCTCCTCGGCCCTCCCGCATCTCGATAAAGATCCTGATTCTGAAAACAGTGTTGATGAAGGGAGGGTAGAAACAAAGGACGTGCGTCATCTTATTAGAACTGAGACACATACGGATGGACGAGGCAGAAATCCACGCACGGCTACCCATAGCACGCCATATTCAGGACTGGAGCTAGGAGATTTACAAACTAGATTCTCACACAAGCCAGGCGAGACAGAGACTGAATATCTTTGGCACGTTTCACTTACCGGAGGTGATAGAATATTACTGAGTAAGGACGGGGCCACAGGCTTCTGAGGCCCAGGGGTATTTTTAAGTGATGGTCCGGATGGTAATCAGTCCATCACATCTTGTGTAGCTTACTGGGCTGGTGGTATAGATCCCAGGGAACGTGGGGAGCCAGTTGCAATTGTTATAAAGGGTTTATCAGATCTTGCCGAGGGAGTTCAAAAGGCGGCTTGTATACGACCAACGTATGAAAGAGGCCGGGAGTCCCCCCCTATAGCGGCGACGGTGGATCCGGTCCACCTTCAGCTGCTTATTAAAGGATTACCGACTGCCTTAAAATTATATGTCCAGTCCCTTAAGGAAAAAATTCAGGGGGCTATTGTTCGTAATAAGCAAAATCCCTGAAGTCCTCCGGAACATGTATTAACCTGGGTGGAAATTTTACACAATGTGGTTACACATGGGCGCGAGATGGGGTGGGTAGACCCGAGTGGCAGATGTATGACGGCACAACTGGGACAAGCGATTAGCACAAGCTGTCTTCCTTGTCAATAACCGCTGGGGAAGCTATGGAAGCCCCAAAATCAAGGCGTTCTGTCCTGAAAAGCCATTGACAATCAGCAACTTGACAACCAACACAGAGGAAGAACAGCCCCCAAAAACACAAGTGGGCCAGCCTGTCATGGTGAAATTACCCTCTATTGGTATTGTGCCCATGACTCTAGCAAAACCCAGAGGGTTATACGCCTGGGAAGCCCTTGATGAGAATGGGAAAACCCACCGTATTAGTGCTCGGTGGATAGTTTCAGATTACTAACCCTAAAAGCCCGGTTCCGCCCCCCGGGACCGAGGTCTGTTCTTGTGTTTTCTTGCAGGGCGAAGGAAGATGACAGCATGGAAGAGGATCCAGATGCCTACAGAGCCTTGGTGAGGTGCCTGAGCAGGGACAGGCTGAGGAACTGTCAGCTGGCTCTGGGAACCCGTCACGCTGGCTCTGGGCATGTTCTCTGGAGGCTTTGTGCACAGGAGCCGACCTAGGGGAATGCAAGAGCTCCTGCAGATATCTTGTACAGACCCTGTTCTGGCAGCTTCAAAAGGAGCCTTTTCTCCAGGGGAGCTGGATCCCTTCTGAGTCCAAAGCGCAGGAAATGTGTGGAAACGGTCACCCTGGTGTAGCTGCTCCATCACTGTGCTCTGCTGAGCAACTTCAAACAATAGGCCAAGTATATCAAAGGAGGAGAGAAGAGACTTCCCTGATGAGGTTTAGATGACTGACCCATGTCAGTGGGCTCATGCCAAGTGGCCTTAGATGGCCGGGGGACCCTTGGGTGCTGTGACAGGTGTCGCTCTGCCCTTGAACAGTTCCTCTCATGGAGGAAGGGCAAAGCCCCAGCACCTCTTCCTTGGGTGACCCACATTTCAGCAAGGCCTCCGGTGGCATTTAACAAGCTGTGGTTATGATTCGGCTGCGCTGGGAATGGGTAGCGATGTGGATGGTTATTTCAAATGCAAACGTGAGCCTTCCCTCTGCCTTTCTTGTTTACTTCTTTAGCCAGGCAGAGGCGCAGTGGTTGGTTTAGAAAGGTGGACAAGTGTCCCTTGGTTGTTGCTGTAGTAATCCCCTTATTTTCAGTTCCCTTGCTCACGACACTCGAGAACTTGCTCTTTGAGTTTTGCTTTTCTTGACATTTCTGGATTTGACTGGTCAGCTGTCGATGGTACGCACCAAGCAGTAACAGTGTAGAAACATTCAGGGCTCCAGCACTGGGTACTTTTTCTGCCTCTATGCTGGAGTTAAGGAAGGGCACAGGAATGGGCACATGAAGGAACTGTGACTGATGTTTGGACTCAATAATTACCTCGGGCAATTGTTGATTGTTGTAATTATGTCAATTCTATTTTTGATTGTTGTAATTACTTCAATTCTATTGTTCATTGTTATTAATAGCTGTTTTGCAGGGGTAAGTCAACACATGAGATATGGTGATCCACAGTGGACATTAAGGCTCACCGGCAGAAGTGTCCCCTTTTTACTTCGGAGTCAAGAGGTGGCTGCTACAGTAATCCAGAGTTATAGCAGATCATGACTGTAGTCACAGGGTGGCAAGAGTGTGGCAGAATGCAAACCCCCCCCTGCTCCCCCTTCCTCCTTCAGTAGGCGCCAGTGAGCCGCTGGGCACCTGCGGCCAGTGTGGGGGATGTTTGCAGGCTTCAGGGGCACCCACAGACAGTGTGCGGATGCAGAGAAGCTTCTAGAATGCCTACAGTCAGATCTGATCAGCCAATGAAAACAGGACTCTCGTCGAGACTCCGCCCATTGTCGCGGGTCTCTTGGAGCACGAGCAAGTTGCTGCCGCCGAGAGCCCCCCCGTCCCCCGAGACTGAGACTCCGCTTGCCGTGCTGCCACGTGTGTAAGTACGTGTATCTCTAAAATAATCGAGCACCCTGTGCAGGCAAGTGTGTATTCATCTGGGACTCAGGGCTGGCTCCGGCATTGTTTTGAGTGAAGCCACGTGCATGCACTCTGTGGACTGCATGTTGTAGTAGTTGCTGCCCCTTAATAATTTTCCTCAACTGATACCCGAACCTTTATTTAAGTCACGTTGGAGTGCTAAAACCCTGTTTCTCACCGGTTTAATAACAGTTGTTTTGGACCCTGCTGTCCCTTAAACTAACCTCGGGGTGCCTCCGTGACAAAGAGGGACAAGCTCAGACAGGCAGCAGAGCTCCTGTGGGCTTTCTGGGTTGGTGTAGCTTTTTCTTAGCACTTGAGTAGACTCAAAGGAACTGCTGTGTTTTGGGAGGGGGTTAGTGGTGAATATAGAGGAAAACAATACATGGAATTGAAAGAGAGAAATAAACTTAACAGCTGAGTCAATTATACTGTTAAGTAGGCATCTTTTCTTGTATCAGGAATGGGGAACACTGGGGATCATCCTCCATAAGTGCTCCAAAGACTGGGCACTCTTGCGTTGCTTGTATTCCTATAATTATTACGTATGCATTCCAATTTTTGGAAATTTTGACACAGTCCCTAAGTGCCATGTCTACACATCTTTTGGCTACCTCTAGCCACTGTGCCTCCAGCACTTCCCTGGGTATCTTCTTTGAATGCTCATTAACCCTTTGAATGTAGAACTTTTTCCTGAGAGCCCAGCCAAACTTCCTCTGGAGAAACTTGAGCCCATTTCCTCTCTTCCTATCACTTGTTACCTGGCAAAAGAGACCAACCCCCACCTCACCACAACCTCCTTTCAGGCAGTTGCACACAGTGATAAGGTCTCCCCTCAGCCTCCTTTTCTCCAGGCTGAACTCCCCCAGGTCCCTCAGCTGCTCCCATCACACTTGTGCTCCAGACCCTTCGCCAGCCTCATTGCCATTCTCTGAATGCATTCTAGCACCTCAAGGTCTTTCGTGTAGTGAGGGGCCCAAAACTGGCCTCTGGGTTTTAGGTGCGACTTCAGCAGGGCCGAGTACAGGAGGATGATTACTTCCCTCATCCTGCTGGATGCTATATTGCTGATACAAGCCAGGATGCTGTTGGCCTTCTTGGCCATCTGCGCACGCTCCTGGCCCACGTTCAGCTAGCTGTCAATATAATTTTCTGCTGGGCAGCTTTCCAGCCACTCTTTCCTGAGCCTGTAGTGTTGTATGAGGTGGTTATGACTCAAGTCCAGGACCCAGAACTCAGCCTTGTTGAACCTCCTACAGCTGGCCTCGGCCCATAGATCCAGCCCGTCCAGATCTCTCTCTAGAGCCTTTCTACCCTCATGCACACCAACAATCCCACCCAACGTGGTGTCACCTGTAAACATACTGACCATGCACTGGGCTGCAGCTCCCACTTTGCCCTTCTCCAGTCTGGAGCACCCAGGAATTGAAATAAAGGTGGAGGAAGAGGAGGAGCAGGATTTGAGTGTGCCCCATGCAGGCTGCTAGTCAGACCATGAGGCTCTATGAACTACAAGCATCACTGCCATAAACACGACGGACAGTCAGCACCTTTCATTAAAAAAATTGTGCTTCAAGTCTGTGCAGCCTAAAATTATCTATTGTCCCCTCCAAGTTTATTGGGACTGAATATTCACTACAGAGAGACTGGAGGGGAAAAGGGTAGATATTGATCTGAACATACCTCCCCAGCACATCTGTGACTCTTCAGGTCTTCTAGTCTCTAATATATCGAATCATAGAATAGTTGGGGTTTGAAGGGAGCTTCAAAGGTCATCTAGTTCAATGCCTACCCTGAGCAGGGACTTCTTCACCCAGATCAGGTTGCTCAGAGTCCCATCCAGCCTGGCCTGGGATGTCTTCAGGGATGAGGTATCTACCACCCCTATCAGCAATCTCTGACAGAATTTTTCCACTCTCATTGTAAAAGGTTTCTTCCTCATGTCTTCAAAGTGTAGTCTGGCTCTGAGCAGTTGTGTTACCCTTAAGATTAATTTTATGAGCAACCTGGTTGAAAGACTAATTCATATGACACAATTACAGCTAAAATAAGTTCAAATGCCAAAGTTGTCTTAATACACATCTTAACTATTGCACAGGGGCTTCTTCTTCATCTGTTTTCATCTTGAGACAATCTAATTGCATGCAGTGGAATTAGTTACTTTGAGAATGGGAAAGATCATACTCATGAATACCAATCCACAGCCTTTATTATACTGAAGTGAAAGGATGGGACTGGGGTGAGGAGGAAGAGAAAGCGGTGCTTGAAATGCAAGCCAGAACAAACCTGCAAGAGGAACCTTTTCTCTGTGCACTCCTCAGGTCCTATAAGAACAGTAGAGCACCACACGTGTGTGTGTGTGTGTATGTGTGTGTAATTTACCTGAATTTTGGCTAGATGCATAGACTGAAATGGGAGCGCTACACTGACTGTAATATGCAAAAGCAGAAGTAGCTTCATGACTGGCATCTTTGCCTAAGTCTTCACCATAACCTTTTTCTATTCCTATTGCATTAAAGTATCTTTAACTGGTTATGCAGGATCTCAGCCTGCTATGTGATCCTGTTACCTTCAGGCATAATTGCAAATGAGACAAGAAATCTCAGCTGCACTGCCCCTCATAATGATATTCACTCTTTTTCCAATGTTAATTATTCCTTGCAGTTGACAATGAAGCACAAAGACCAAAGAGTTGATTTTCAGTGTAATGAAAAACCAGTACATGCTCATATGTTCCATGTTACGTTGCTTATTTACGTCGAAAATCACTATTTTGAGATTCTCTATAAATACTTAAAAGCCAGACACTAAATAAAAGGTGAGAACAAAAGACACATAGAAAAACATCAGATTTGTGTGCAAACCAAAGAGGATGTGCCACAAGCTGTGCTCAGAGAAAGCAGTAACTGAGTAGAAACATCATAGGTTTGCTTTCGTACCTTTGATGGTGCTTATCTATGTACTTACGATGGTACTTATCTATGATGTCAGATACTGGGGGGTTTCACAGAGGTGAAAGAGGCTCCAGGATGCAGATGCGATTGTCCTGGAATAGAGAACTGAGAGCACTGCGTAACAGGCAGAATCCAGGAGAAGGCGGGCAAGCAAAGCTGAGCCGCCCACTGCCCGCACTAGAAGCAAGGCCACCAGGAAAGGGGCACAGCTGGGGCAGACTAGCATCCAGGCAGATCACTTAGGCTATTGTATGCCATTAGCATCATGCTTCCTATTTAAGGAGAATCGGGATCTTCCGGCTAGTGTCAGAGCTGGGATGGAGACCTGTTTGGAGGAGTTCTGGTTGGGAGGTTCTTTATTTCAGTCTTTTACCATTCTGCTGTTTTGCAGAGGCCTCTGGGCCTTTCTGCCTCTTTCTCTCTTCTCTCTCTGGGATGGCTTGTTCTGGACGAGGGTGCTGCTTCCTTGGACGGGCTGCTCGGTGCAGGCAGAGTTCAAGAGGAATTGCACTGGTTGCCTTTTATGTTTTATTTGCATTTTATATACATTCTTTTTACTAGCGGTGTATTAGTGATCATTTGCTATTTTATTAAACTGTGTTTGTTTCATTCCACGAGTTCCTCCCTTCCCTTTCATGTCTCTCCCCTACTTGGGGATGGGAGGAGCAGGGGAGTCAACAAGTGGCTATCGTGGCTCTATTGCTAGCTGGAGTTTCACCATGACCTGGAGCTGCGAGGTCGCTCACGAGACTGCTCATCACGTTTGCGAGGCTCACAGCTGACTGCAGGTGACAACTTCATACCATAGGGACATGGTGTGGAGACTCTCACAACTGTGGCGGCGATTTCACATGGGAAAAGAAACTCCTTGGCAGCTCCACCTGCAGCAGGACCAAGAGAGAGGCACCGCTGATGTGTCTCCGCGTGTTCACTGGGGTCCAGGAGGAGAATCTGCTGATCCCAGACACACTCCGGGGAGCTGGTACCACAGAGCTGAACATGCCGGACGTGGAGAAACCAGTGCTCTATCGGCAGTGGGAGCTGCCCACTAGAAAAACTGCACCTGGCGACCCTCATCACCCGCAGGAATTGTCTCTTTGGAAGCAACGTCCTCTCTCAGTGGCACAGCAGGAAGAGAGATCCTGCCACAGAGAGGCCCCATCTCCCAGTCACAATTTCCACCATCACCCATCCCGGGGTGTCGTGAAGGCAACAAGGGCCCATCCATGACCACCAGAGCAGCGGCCAGCAGCAAGGGAGCTGATCCCATCTCATGGGATAGGATATCAAGGAGCAAAGCATCCATGGGTCACATCACCCAGTTTTATACTTGGCAAGGGTCTGGGGGCTTCCGTCTGCTTGGTAAACAGAACCCTGGCAGTGCTGTCCGGCTCGGGGGCTCTGTACATTGTCAGCGTTGGCTTTGGCTGCCAGGGGCAGCTGCGAGTGGCTGGGCCAGGGTGGTCCGGACGGGCAGGCCGGCGGGCGTGCCTGTGACGCGCTCTGGCGCCTGTGACATCACAAGGGACCAGTCCCCACGGGGCGGTTATCAGGGGCGCCAGCAGCAGCGCTGCCTCAGTCCGGCCTGGGCCAGCGGTGAGTGCGCAGGCGGGGGAGGCCGGGCTGGACGGGGCCGGGGCAGAAACGCGGCCCCCGGGGCTGGGCTCTCACCCTGCATGGAGGGCCCGGCCGCTCGCGGGAGCACCTTGGCCAGGGCACGGAGCGGCCGCCACCGGGGCCGGGGCAGCCCTTGCTGCCTCCCAGCTGCCTCGGCCCCGTTCCTACCTGCCCCCAGCTCCTGGCGGCCCCCGGCCCCTCTCCCCCTTCACCTGCCCCCTCCCTCCCGCCCAGCCCCACTCAGCCCCTTCTCTCCCTTCTCCTGCAGGACATGGCTCTCTTGGACCTTTTCGTCGGGCTTTTTCAAATTCTTACCCTCAACGTGCAGTTGGTGGGCTATGAGCTGGATGAGGAGACGCACGAGCGCATGGAGCAGCGTGCGCAGATGATGAAACAGGAGATGACTCGGCTGTGGCAGGAGATAGAGGAGAGGAGCCGGGAGCAGAGCAGCCAGGAGCAGAGCGGCTTTGCCTGGCCATCCCTGCTCCTCTCTGCCTTGCAACACTGGCTGTGCTGGGCCGTTGCTGCAGTCCTGGTCCTGCTCCTTGTGCTCTGCTGCTGTCTCAGGAAATGGAGCCGTGAGCTCAACGATGACGCAAACGAAGCTCAAGAAGAGCAAGATGATGCAAATGAACCTGGAGAAGAAAATGACGATGCAAATGAAGATGAAGAAGAGAACAATGATGAGAATGAAGATGAGAATGATGATGAAAATGAAGATGAAGAAGAGAATGATGAGGAAGAGGAAGACGAAGATGGAGATGAAGAAGAAAATGATGAGGAAGATGAAGCCGAAGAAGCGAATGATAATGCAAATGACCCGGGAATGTTTTTTGACGAAAACATGCAGCGGCCAGTTCGGGACCTGGAGAGAGATTGCACATTTGTGACAAGCTTTGTGGAAATCTTCATCCATGTCTACCAGTGTATCTTCTCCAATACCTCTTTCCCAGTGCTGGAAAAAGCCATCGAGGTGGGCAGTGCCTTTGAAGGTTGGAGTCCCCGTAAGGAAGACGTCACCTACCGCCTGATTTTGCCTCTGAAGCCTCCCCGTGGATACATCTTCCACCTGGAGCCGGGCCCCGTGTGGCCAATGAGGAACTTTCGCATCCGGGTGGAGTTGGTGTGTACCTGTGAGATGGAGCAGCCGGCAGGACAGACACGTTGCTTCCTCCACGACCCCGAGCAAGAGCACGGGAGGAATGCAGCCTTCAGCATCCTCGACGACCTCTGCACTGCCTCCTACCTAGATGCGCAGAAAACTGCGCGCTATTTCCAGATGTTCCTGAGACGTTCCTGGAGGGCAATGCATCTCTCAGCCATACGCCGCCTAACAGTGCTGCCCTCCGACCGCTCCTGCAAATTCTGTGTGACAAATCACCGGGGGAAAAGGATTTTCATTGAGTTGATGTTTGGGGTGCAAGAAGGCGACTCGGACATCTTCGTGAGCAGCCAGTATACAGAGGCTGCCTACACTCCAAGCACGATGTGGCCAGAGACCTATGCTGTGGCAGAGATGAAGTTCTTCAGGTATATTGCCAGAAAGGCACATCCTGACACCTGCTACCTCAGATGCCTGCAGCTCTGTGTCCGCTGCCTGCTGGGCAGAGACTTTTCCACCTATACGCTGAAGACAGTTATGATGCACATGCTGGCCGCCCTGCCGCGGTCAACCTGGCACAGGAGGTATTTCTGGCAATGGCTGAACACCGTCCTGCACTACCTGCAGAGATGTCTGTGCGAGAAACGCCTGAACCACTTCTTCATTGGCAATGAGAACGTGCCTGAGGAGATCATCTTGCCCCAGGAACTGCGCACGGCTGAACCCTTCAACCTCTTCCAGCACCTGACGCAGAATCCTTACGCCTCTGAGCATGCAAAGCTTGAGTTTAAGGAGCTGCGAAAACGGGTTCATAGGATGCTTATTGACGGACGCTGAAAGAGGTCATCCTGCTCAGAGCTGTGTCTGTGCTGGTCACAGCTGCTGGCAGACGACCGTGTCTTCCGGGAAGAAGAAAGACAGGAGAATGCAGGGCACGGGAAGGGAAGGAAAGAGTGTCGTACCTTTCCTGCCCAGCAAAAGCGCATCCTGGGGAGTGGGACACCATGCAGCTGAAGAGGCCATCACGAGGAGTCTTGTGACAGGGACTCCACTACCACCCGCACAGCAACTGCCCTCTCTCTCTCTTCAACGGCGTCCATTCCATTCCTTCTGGGAGCTTTACCACGTGCAAAGCTGCCCAGAAGCGTTGTGTTTGAATAAAGCTTGTGTTGTGAGTTCTTGCGTCGCTTTTGTGGAGATCGTGGGCATAAGGTGCTGACTGCTCAGCTGCCACAGAGCCAGGGAGCGTTGTGCAGAAGAGCTGATGGGATGGGCTGTGGTCTCTCTGCTTCTGTAAATCAGGCTCCTCCTTGCGTCCATGCTTCCTCATCGGGGCAATGAGAACAACTCATCAGCCTCCGGAAGGTGGTCCATCCAGTGCAGCAGAGGGAGCAGAGGACGCAGGAGCAGAGTGCCGTGGCCTTGGGAGCACTGTGCTTTTCTGCCTTGCAGCAGTGGCAGCTCTAGTCTTTGTCCTGCTCTTTGGGCTCTGCCGGTGGCTAGAGAAAAGGAGCTGTGCCTGTGTCGCTATGAATGAGGAGGAGAGATCCAGCAGCAACACAGCGCAGGAGAAGGAAGAGGAGACAGGGCTGAGCAACACAAGGAAGAGGAAAGTGAAGAAGATCCCTGTGATGATAGTCATTTGAGCACGGTTTCTGATAAGCACATTCAGTATCCAGTGCCAAACATGGCCAGCAAGTGCCAGGTGGCAGAGGAAGTAGCAGTGACTTCTTCCACGTTTTCAGATTGCTCTTCTTCAATAGTTTCTTCCTCACACTGCAGCCAGTCATTGGGGCGGGCAGCACTTGCGAAGGCTGGAATCCTCATGGGAACCATGTTGTCTACCCCCTGCTTGTGCCCCTGCATCCTGCCCTTGGCCATGCCTTCCACCTCGACCTGAGCATCGTGGAGCAGGTGCTGGCAAGAGACCCCTGCAACCATGTGGAGCTGCAGCATGCCTGGATGAGGAAACATCTGGTGGAGAATGTGCTGAGCATGTGCATATCCCTGAGGACACACTGAGTAAATATCGCCCTGCGTCACCCCTCTTCCACGTTATGGTGCTGCCCTTCTCCGGCTAACGGAATCTTCAGCTAGATGACTGCTTCAACAGGACTGTTTGCGTTGTGTGGACGATTGGCGGGGAGAAAGGCAAGTCGGACATCTTCCTGAGCATTTGGTAGACCGAGGCGGCTTTCCATCAGATTCTTTTGCAAACCTAAGAGGATGTGCCATAAGCTGTGCTCAGGGAAAGCCGTAACTCAGTAGAAACATCATAGGTTTTCTTTCATACCTTTGATGGTGCCTTTCCCCCCGTTGCACAGGATATTGGTTACCACACCATGCAGCACAGCAGTGTAGGTGTGCGGCTGACCTGACGGATGGGAGGGAGGATGGAAACGACCTCATGAACCCCATCCTAAGCCTCCCGAACAGCCATGGCAGAGGGAAGAAGGAGATCTTCCATGGAGACTCCTCCTTCTCACTGGAAGTTCTGCAGAGGGCTGCAATTGGAGCACCCTCTTGACACTGTGGTTGTTCGGCCTCGAGAACAGGAGGCTGAGAGGAGACCTTCTCACTGTCTACAACTACCTGAAAGGAGGTTGTAGCATGGAGGGTGTTGGTCTCTCCTCCCAAGTAACATGTAATAGATCAAGATGGAATGGCCTCAAGTTGTGCCAGGAAATGTTTAGATTAGACATTAGGAAAGCTTTCTTCATGGCGACAGTTGTCACGTGTTGGAAGAGTGTGCCCAGGGCAGTGGTGGAGTCACCACCCCTGGAGGTGTTTAAAAGATGCATAGATGAGGTTCTTAGGGACATGGTTTGGTGTCAGTTTTAGGTTGACCCTTGGGCTCAATGACCTTGAGGGTCTCTCCCAACCAAAACAATTCTATGATTCTATGACACTAGGGAGACTCAAAGGAAAACCATCAGGACTTACTGCAAAATAAGTCTCTCAGTGTGAGTGAAGCTGTGAGCTGGATCCAGCCCATCAGATAAGGAACAAGGACACATGACTATTATGCCTGCTCACTGTGGTACCTGTCTTGCTCTCATATGTATATGCAAGTGAAGAGTTCAGTTCATCATTTAAAACTCAACTTGATGCTGCAACATACCCAAATGTGTATTTTGTACTTTTATATGTGTTCATTATGCTTGGACTTCACTATCAAAATCAAAGACAATATTCAGCTTTTCTCTATTTTTACGTTATTCAGCTAAGGATTTTTGCCAGATCTGCAGCTCCCTCAGACATACAGGGGTTTTTTTTCCATCATTCTCTGTAGTGAATTGAGCTTTGTGTTCATCTATTGATACAGTGGTTTGTTTTGCCCTGCTCTGTGTTCTGTTTAAATCCATTGACTTGCACAGGACTTGTGTGTTGTCCCATGCTGAGTATGTTGAAGTGCTTTAATATATTGTGGTCCCTAGAACGCATTTGTTTTTCTCCATCAAAGTAAGTAGGAAGTGAGGGAGTAGAATTCTGAAGTAGAAAATATGGTATTACCATATCTTTTTTTTCTGAGAACATTGCCTAGAACTGATGCATCATTCAAATATATTAATCAAAAATTTAATGTCGATCTAATTCCGATCTTCCATTTACTTTCAGTGATGCAGTTTTAAGTTCATAAAGTCCAATATTTGCTAGTCAAATATTATGCAGACTGCTGACGCTTTTTATTTAGAGGATGACTCTTACAATTTTTTGGATTTCTATATGATATTTGAGAATAAGGCTTACCCAGTCCCTCTTATTGAACCCATTGATTTTCTTACATCCTTCTGCAGCCATATTTTGAGAGAGAGGAAAAATGAATATGGTAAATGCAGCAACCAATTACCATCAGGAGAGAGGTTATGCCTTACCCTCGCTGCCTGAAGGCAGGCCATGAGTGCTGAACACCTTAGCCTTTTTGTAGATCAAGTCTCTAATCGAGGAAGTATTTTGTTCTGTATATGTGAAATGCAGCTCATCATAAAATGCTACTCATTATTTAGTTAAAAAAAAAAAAAAAAAAAAAAGAGAAATAACCTATATATGATTCAAAGCACTTAAAAGGTAGGATCTTCTCATGCTTAGTTTCTCTCCGTGTAAGTTCTGCCTCATTAATAGCAGGAAACTCAGGGACAAGCTTTTTTAAATTCAGATTATTATTTCCTCCTTGTAATCATAATTCTTAATTGCATAAATTTTCACAGGTGCCTGAGTCTGGATATTTCACCTAAAAATACTGGCACTTCCTTTGGATAAAGTATTTGAAATAAGGGGATTGGGATACAGACATGATGACTTTTTTTGTCTGCAAGATGCCTCCATGGACTCCTCATTCTGTGGAAATTATGTCATTGCCCTCTAAAATAGCAATCATGGCTAAATTTGTTTCCCTGACTTCTGATGATGGGAACGAAGGTGAAAGTCCCATCTGACCAGCAAGATCATGACCAGGTCAACTTTCAGCAACATGGATCCATATTCTTATCCATTTGGTAACTGTGATTTAAACTGGCATCTTAACTGGAAACACATCACCAGCTCACAGCTTCCTTCAATGTAGTAATGAAAGTTTCTCTTGTGCTGCCATCACCTGATGTACTTCTGCTTTGCATGCAGAATAACTATAACAGCTTAAAATAATGTGATACCATCTTTTAAGAAGTTACCACAGAAACTACCTATCTTGTTTTTGCAGGAAGTAGAGATTTCCCATCTTAAGTCATTAGGGCTGTTCTCCTTAATGTCCTCTGGGACATAACAAACAGAAGTAATCAGGACCTGCATTTAAGGATATGTGATTCTCTTGTAAGAACAAACATAATGTTTAAAAAATAATTAATAATACATTGTTAAAAATAGTTGATGTATATTTACTGAGTTTATATGTCTTTGGCTTCTCAGATTTGACACAAAGGAAATCTGCCATGGTACAGATATCTGAGCTTGGTTTCAGTGTGAAGTCTTTTATACTTGTTTCAAATATGTTTAAAAATAATCAAGAAATATCCCATTTGACTAAACTCAAGCTCTGCCTAAATAGCACTGGAGTGTATATTTTTTACTATTTAGCTTCTTTTCACAATGTATTATTCTGGAGTTACAGGGAACAAGCCTCCTCAGAAGAGTAGCTTAACCCAGAAACTGTCAGCGTGTATTAATCTTCATTATTTCAAATCTTAGGCACCTTTTTTTATGAAATATTGAAGCATTCCCACATGGTTGGCTAAAAACATTTCCCTTCAAAGCATAGCAAATACCTACCATCATTTACTTAACATTTTCATGCACACTTGCACTTTCACAAATACGCACATAAACTGAAGGGGAGGCAGGGTCAGGAACTCATCCGTTATAAAATGAATGATTTGCAAAGGCTGTGGGACTCTCAAACAAATAGGGATTTATTAAGCAAACAAAAACGTAGTCTGGTCATTAGGAAAATGTTCTCAGCAACAGGACTGATTAGACTGTGTGGGCATGACAAGGCCCAGGTACAGAGATCTATAGCTGTCTGTATATCTGAAAGAGAAGTCTTTATTGACGATTGTACTGATCTGTTGGTTTGGTTTTGGGGAGAACACAAATGTCCCTCCAAGAGGAAGACCAATACTCAACCCACACAGGGCAGGCAGATCCTTTGCTCTGCCACGGGCAGATATACAGCAGCCTTGGACCCCTTTTGGTAAGAAAATTGCCATATGATGGGCTATCTAGCAGCAGACCCATTTGGTGACTTATTTATGTAGCAGCTGTAATTATTGGTGAAAGGCAGTTAAGCTGTGTTGCTTCAGATGATTTCATAGAATCATAGAATCATTTTGGTTGGAAGAGACCATTGAGTCCAGCCATTAACCCCAAACTGGCACCAAACCATGTCCCTAAGAACCTCATCTATGTGTCTTTTAAACCTCTCCAGGGATGGTGACTCCACCACTGCCCTGGGCAGCCTGTTCCAATGCCTGACAACCCTTCCCAGGAAGAAATTTTTCCTAATATCCAATCTAAACCTTCCCTGGCACAACTTGAGGCCATTTCCTCTCATCCTATCACTTGTTACTTGGGAGGAGAGACCAACACCCTCCATGCTACAATCTCCTTTCAGGTAGTTGTAGACAGTGATAAGGTCTCCCCTCAGCCTCCTGTTCTCCAGGCTAAACATCCCTGAGCTGCTCCTCGCAGGACTTGTGCTGCAGACTCTTCATCAGCTTTGTTGCCCTTTTCTGAACCACCTTTTCACTCAAA
Organism: Nesoenas mayeri; assembly: GCF_963082525.1. Classification (NCBI taxonomy): domain Eukaryota; kingdom Metazoa; phylum Chordata; class Aves; order Columbiformes; family Columbidae; genus Nesoenas; species Nesoenas mayeri. The sequence continues at coordinate 4,876,513 of NC_137542.1, forward strand.
AGTAAAACAAACTATATCCCAGGTGCTTCCACTTCACCCTTCCAAGCACACAAAATGGAGAGGGTGCTCCATTTTCCCACGGCACATCAGACCATCAGGCTTTCTGAAGTACAAGGCAGGTTGCCATTATGCTTAGCTTGGACTGCTAGGAATTAGAGTGACCCAGGATATCTCAGAACTACTACATCTTAAGAAACACGGCTTTACCTGCATTGACCTACTCTGCAGCTGCCGGACTGAATAAGCAGTGTGGGACTAAAAGCATAAATTAAATTAGTGACTCCTTCAAAACACTATTGATTCAGAAACTGCAATAATAGCAACTGCTTCCTCAAAACCTACATTCAGTTCAAGTCACTGAGCAAATGTACAGGAGATTATTAATTCAGTGGGTTTTATAATGTGATTCAACTAATGTAACAGAGACTTAAGCCAAGACATTTCAAATATATGCAATCCAGTATGCAAAGAACTGCTTTAAAAAAGGGCAAAGATTTGTATTTCATGTCATTGTGTCATGTTTTCTAGCCTTTTTCTTTTCTAAGAAGTGTATTTTTTCATTCTGGGGAAAAAAAAAAAAAATTTAGTACAAAAGCAAACTTCATAAAGTAAAGTGAGTGAACAGATTGCGAAGTCAGAAGCACAATCAAAACACATTCCAATTTATTGAATATCATGGTTTTCTGAAAGATCTGTGAATTCTAAATTTGCAAATACTTTGGACTGTCACCTTTGATGTAAAACCGATTAAACCTTTTTTTTAAATAGTATTAATCACGCAAAGCATTAATTACTCACTCTCCCCAACTGTCCCGTCCCAACAGATGGGATAAGGGATGAGTTAACTCTAGACGCGACACGCACCCTGACTCAACAGATGAGACCAGGTGTGAGTTAACCCTGGGTTACTTCTGCGTGGTTATGTGAAGTGAATGACAGACAATCACCTCTGGGGTCCAATTCAATTGTGAGTTTTACTAAAAGTACTTGCTGGAATATTGGTTACAGCGAATGGTGACTTGGCAAAGGTATAACAGAACTTATCAACACATTAACAGCGAAAATCCTACTACGAGTGGTTTATTGATAACCATCAGTAGCTATAATATGAAATTTAACCAGAAATCAACAGCAGAGCTTAAAGATGGTGTTATTCTTATATGTTCAAAAGGGAAAGGGAGAAAGAGAGTGGTAGAGCAGGAAGAAAACTAAGATATAAGGTGTAATAAACAATTCTAAGAGTTAGAGATGTTTGTTCATTAAAGCTTCTTAAAAGGAAACGCTCAGGGGTTATTGAGTTAGAGATGTTTGTTCATTAACGCTTCTTAAAAGGAAATGCTCAGGGGCTATTGTGCAATACGGGAAGCCCCTGCCCTTTGTTATGCAATTGCCTTAAATGTTCGATCCTCTAAAAGGGGGATGGGGGCAGGGGTAGGTGAGAAGATATGAGATTAACCGCAACAGAGGACACATGCGCAGAAAGAACGAGTGACGTGGCACTCTGAGCAACGAACTGTCGGCCCTGTAAAAACGCTGGAAGAAGTTTTTCCCGCGCGCGCCACTGGAGAAGTGAATCTCATGGTCGCCCAGTGCTGTTTTTGCTTATTGCGTTGAAAGCCATCGGGAATAAATTTCTGTTATTCAAGTTAATTTTGAGTCAAAATTTATTACAATTTGGTGCCGTGACTCGGATGAAGGATATTCGGTGGCAACCCCTCTAAGGGAGGCTCCCCGCTTCTTTATTTAAGCGGCCCTTGTGGGACTCTTGTCACCGGATCCTTCACCGACGAACATTCTAAATTGCAATAAGCAAAATAAATGCCGGCAGCCCCTTAAACTTTGTGCACGAAGACCCGAGTGAAGATGCAGGACGCATGAGTATAGGCCGGTTATCCACTCAGTTGGGGCTGGGATTCCTGAGATACAGCGGAGGGTATCTCAGAAGATGGGACAGAAGAAAAGTAGGCATTCTGTTTCCATGGGAGGGCAACCGCAGGAAAGGCTTCCCTCAATTCCTCCAGATAGCCTGTTAGGATTAATGATTAGGTATTGGGATGATTACCCCTCTAGGAGGAGTAAAAGCAAAACAAAAATGATACATTATTGTATGGAAGTTTGGGGTGGTAAAGAGATCCGTAGAGACCACCTATATTGGCCAGTTTTCGGATCATTTGAGGACTGGATCTGTCAGGCTTTAAACATTTATGTTAATTTGAAGGAGCCTTTTAGTTCAGAAGAAAGCGAATATGCATTATTATGGATAAGATCAGAGACTAGGTTTAATCTATACCCGTTAAAAGAAAATGGGGGTGATAAACATGGCCGCCAGAGAAATAAGCGGCATGAGGAAGAGATCCTGATGACATCCCCACTTTATGTACCACCACCGCCACCCCCGGTACGTGGGCTTACAGGTAAAATGGGGGTATTAAAGGGAGACACGCAGGGCTTGAGTAGGCCTTTTTCTAGTAATCTTTCTATTTCTGGTTTTAATTCCCTTCGGCCCTCTTTGGATACTGGATATTGTTTTACATGAATGGGTATTTCTGGACTAGAAATTTTAAGTTTAAAGGGTGTTATGTCCAGCTTCCCTACTGAGTCTTCTGTATACCATACTTCAGGATTAATTTTATTTTCATCTTCTACCCTGAGAGGACATAATCTTATCCGAATTTCTTTCCCCGTTACTTCTAAATTAACACCCAATTCAATTATTAAATCCTGTCACAAGAGATTATATTCAGCTTCAGGAACTAAAAGTAAATTTCCCACTCCTATTTTGAAATCAGTTTCAATAACTACTCCTTTTATAACAGGGACCCGAAATGGCTCTCCCTTTGCCCCAATTACTTGCATAGTGTTGGAAGATATCTCACATCCCTTGGGTAAAGTTTGCATGGTAGATTGTTCTGCTCCAGAATCTACAAGAAATTCAATTTCTAGCTGCTGGGGACCCACTTTTAATTTTATCAAGGGCTCCGTTCCTTTTTGAGTCCCCAGCAAAAAGAGCCCCTGACACCCCTATTCCACTTTAAACACTTTCTCATCTGCCATTTTCTTCATACAGTTCCGCTTTATGTGCCCTTTCTTTCCACAGTAAAAGCATTCTATCGGCTCACCCCGTTCCATTGCAGTCTCGTCATTGAGGGGTCTTACCTTAGAACTAGGCCCCTTATACTGTGCCCTTTGGTCTCTGGATTTCCATTGCTGTTGGGCTGTACCTTCTCTGACTGCTGCAACCATCATTCGTACAGTCCTCTGCTCTTTCTCATCCTCTCTCCTAACATACACTTTCTGAGCTTCCCTCAATAATTCATCTAACCCTCGATTTTGCCAATCTCCTATTTTTTCTAACTTTTTCCTAATATCTATCCAAGATCTAGCTACAAATTGTGTTTTTAACAGTGCCTCTCCTACAGGGGTACTAGGGTCTAACCCCGAATACAATTATAAGCTTTTCCTGAGCCATTCCAACCACTCTGTAGGTGTTTCATCTTTCCTTTGGTGTTCACTAAATACCTTGCCAACGTTCTGACCCCTTGGAACAGACTCTCTAATGCCTTGGACTAATATAGTCTGTAGGTCTTGCATATGACCCCTATGTAATTGATCCTGAATGTCCCAGTCAGGTCTTTGCAGTGGCCGTTTTGTGTCGGCTGCAGGACCTTGCTGATGCTGTTCATCCCAAATCTGCATACTGGCCCTACGGATCATTCCCCTCTCTTCTGCAGTGAACAATATTCCTATTTTCGATTGCAGCTCATCCCACGTGTATACATTGGGCCCTAAAAATTGGTCAACCCGCTCTGCAATTCCCAATAGGTCTTCTAGCAAACTCCCCATTTCCTTTTTAAAATCTCGTAACGTCCCCGGAATTAAGAGGTACCGCCACATATCCCATTCCCGCCTGAGCCCCTCCCATTGCGATCTCTCGCAGCGGATATGGTTGCCCTGGTGTTTGCTGTTGCTGTTGTCTAGTCTTGCTACACGTGACAGGCCCCGTGGACTGGTTATCATCCGAACCCTCAGGGTTCGGTGCAGAAGGGGTGGACTAGGGATTGGGCTAGGAACAGGTAATTAGGGTCCGAATGATCAATGGTATAGTGTTATAGATTTAAAGGATGCCTTTTGGGCTTGCCCGCTTGATGAAGAGAGCCGAGACTATTTTGCCTTTGAGTGGGAGGACCCAGATACGCATAGAAAACAACAACTGCGATGGACTGTGCTTCCCCAGGGGTTTAGGGAGTCACCTAACTTGTTCGGGAAAGCTTTAGAACAAATTCTGCAGGAATATGAGCGCAGTCCAGAAGTGGTACTAGTGCAATATGTAGATGATCTTTTGTTAGCAGGGCAAGACGAATAACTGGTTAGACAAGAAAGTATTAAATTATTAAATTTCCTTAGTCTACAGGGGCTCAAAGTGTCAAAGACCAAACTCCAGTTTGTCGAGCAAGAAGTGAAATATCTAGGAAACTATTTAAGCAGGGAGACCAAACATTTGGACCCAGAAAGAGTAAATGGGATCTTGTCATTGCCAGCCCCAAAGTCTAAATGACAGATAAGACAAATATTAGGACTAACTGGATAATGTAGACAATGGATCGAAAATTATACAAAGAAGGTAAAATTTTTGTATGAAAAATTAACACAGGAAAACCTGGTACAATGGACAGAACAAGATGAGGAACAATTTGATTGCATAAAGAAAGAGCTGATAAGTGCCCCTGTGTTGAGCTTGCCAGATATACAGAAACAATTTTATTTGTTCACTAATATAGATGCAGGGACTGCATACCGGGTCTTGGCACAAGAATGGGCCGGAAATAAAAATACATACCCTAGAACCTGGAGATAAGGTACTCATAAAAACATGGAAAGAAACATCATTAACCCCTCGATGGGAGGGACCTTATGTTGTTTTACTCACTACAGAAACAGCCATCCGAACTGCTGAAAAGGGGTGGACACACGCCAGCCGAGTTAAAGGTCCAGTCAAGACTAACGCCTGGACTGCAGAGCCCACAGACGACCCTCTGAAAGTTAAACTACGGAAACAATAAATGGACTTGGGCTTGTTGAATCATATCGTGCAAGTACAGAAAAACTATAAAGTTATTTATGAATATCCCATTTGTAAAAATCATAGAGTTAGATGTATTAATATAAGTTGTAATTGTTATCCTTTTTATATGCTTTAGGTGCATAGTGTGCTGAAACAATTGGTGGTTGCATTGTATAGACGGTATTCCCCTAGAGGAATATGCAATCAATGCTATAATATAGAATTAGAAATTACAGATTTGGCATTGAAATCAAAAATCACACGAAAAAGAGATTCAACCCGACAGTCCTGACTGGTGGTGTATATACACCTACGAAATATAGCCTGAGCGGTTTTGCTTTCACTCTAATGAACCAACCCCTCTAAAATACAAATAACAAGGGTGTGCTGTAGAACTACCATAACGAAAATACTGTGCCACTCTCCTATAGTCAAAGACTATAATTGGGAAGCGTAAAAACAAAGGCATGGAGAGCAAAAGCATTCAGGGTTTCCTGAAGAATATTCTTGCTGCTGAGAAGATGGTTTACCCCGTGGCTCGAAGCAACCGAGTCGACAGGCAAGGCAGAGGAATAAGAAACAGTGGAAACAAGAGCCTGAATGGAACTATGCCAAAATATTGGCCGAGCTACCCCAATGTTAAGCGGCACACCCAGGCACTAACTAAAAAGCAAGGAGGAATGAGCCAGAGTCAATGCAGCCCAATCTGGTACACTATGTTGATGTTGCTATTATTGCTGAGCTATGGAGAAACAGCGCATAGACCGTATGAGTGGACTTTAATTCAAGCAGAGGAAAGTCGTGTGATTGAAGAAAATGTAACCATAGGTGTACCCTCATTTAACGTAACCATTTGTGATTTATTAGGACATTTAGGTTCTGGGGAAGACTGGAATTTTGGTCACTGCAAACCTCCACATAAAAGGGGAAGTGCAGTATCAACTTGTTGGTGCCCTAGCTCCAATCCAGGAAAGGGATATTGCAACTATCCTAATCAATATCATTGTGCTTATGTGAGACAATAGCCACAGTGTGGAGCATTGCCAATCCGGATAAATACCTCCAACTGGTGGCCTAGAGATTGTCGACAATCTCTCCCATCGCTTTATGGTAGTTCTGACCCAGGGAATTGCAAAACATTAGAAATTACAGTCTTGCAACCGCAGGACCAGGGGTGGTCAATTGGAAAAACTTGGGGTGTAAGGATCTGGGAGACTAGGACTGATCAAGGGACACTTATAAAGATACAAAAAGAACCTGCCCCAGAAGGGAAATCCCAATCAATAGGCCCTAATGCAATAATAACGGGGAAATTAGAGAGAAATAAAACTTCTAAGATACTTAATATAACAATGACAGATAGGTCTGATATAGATGCATTTACACAACCGGAAGAAGTAAACCCACTTTGGACTCTAATAAATGCGAGCTACCAGGTGATTAACAAAACACACCCAAATTTAACAGCAGAATGCTGGTTATGCTTAAACACCAAACCACCATATTTCGAAGCTATTGGACTAAGAAATATGCCAAAGCTCGCTAATGGATCAAATCCTGGGTCCTCCGATGTCAGGTTGGGAGTGAGGGTCCTCAGGGTGCTGGCATTCTCTTGGTGAGGCTGAGCTGGTGTTCCTTTGGTGAAGACTGGTAAGCCCTGGTGAAACTGGTGTTCCCTCCCCAGTGTGCTGGGTTTAGTGGGCTTTTTATAACTCCCAGAGTAGAGGAAAGTCTGGCCCTGGGGTGGGAAGCGGTGTTTGGGAAAGAGAGACAAGTCTGGACAAGTCCTGGCCCACATTGAGGGTCTCCGCTTTGTGTCATGCAGAAATCAGAGGGGAAGTGGTGATCGCAAAAGATGAACAAGTTTCTACAAGCTCTGGACCATGTTAAAAGGATCTCAGCTTTTTCCCTTTGTTTGCCAAGCTGGGCATATCAGGAGACAGGGCTGTGTGCCCTCCAGCACATCCTCCATCTCCGGTCGGTCAGCCAGCCTGATCTGTGGCTCGTTAGCTTGCTGTTGATGTGTAGATCGCAGTTCCCCCTGCTCTGAATGTGTCTTCTCCTGGCTGAACTAGTCACAATGTTTTCAGCCATTATCCTTTTCGGTGCTCAGCACCAACTTACCTATTTTAGACAATGTATTTGCACCTTCAGACTTTTCCTAATTACTGGGTTTTTGAAATGTATAGCTTCAGTGCACTTAACATTATACACACGGTATTGTCCAAATACAGTTACCTACAAATGGTGAGACTATAAATCTTGTTAAACTGGCTGTATAAAAACAGAGCAGCTCAAGGTTAGTCCCTGCAAAACAAGTATGTTTGTTCTTTACAAGACCTTCCTTCAAAAATATCCATATTAATATCTAGATTCATCACTTCTGCCTTTTCCCACATCTTGTGTTAGCACAGAGTCTTCAACCCAACAGGCTCTGGGAGGCAAATTGTTGAGCTGCTGACAACACTGTCACCCTGAACTCTGTGACAAACCACCCCCAAAGTACAATGGGCTTCTCCAGCACAGGCAAGAAAAAGTGACCTTCATGCATAATGCAGGATCCTGACACACATCTGCTGGCCGTGTGCCTGCAAGTTTCCAGCTACGTATGGAGTTCTTAAAATATCAGCAGTAGGAAATTCTGTCAGCTTGAGAGAAATATGATATTGTAGTTGAGTTACTGTGGAAGCCGTGGGAGGCTGGGACTGGTGTGTACCTGTCAATATCCCATGCTGGCACTGCAGAGCCGCTGGCATCAGGTAGTGAAAACGGAGCTTCTTCCAGTGTTTTGCAAGTATCGATTTTTATAGTCCCTTAACTTGGACCAGTTTTACACCAGGGTCACCTGAACAGGCTTCAGTTTCATTGCTTTGATGTTACGCTGATAGGTGCCAGGAAACATTCTGATACTTCCCATTTCTTTACAAGAACATCCAGATGTAAAAACATCTGTGCGGGTAGCAGAGGGAAGAATAGGGGCAGGTTTTAGCTTGCTTGCTTTTGTTTTAGTGAGACTGCATTTCTGATTTGGAAAATTGATTAGGTTTACTTGATCCTTCCGAAGCAATTGTGAGGATAACTGATAAATATGTTTCTCTTGAAACCTTTGTGGTATTAAGGTTCACTCCTCTTTATACTCTCCAGTCCCCAGAGACAGTGAGCTCAGAGGACATACAATGCACTACTTACTCTTTGACAAAGAAATAAGGTAGCACAAATTGAAAAACAATAGTAGAAGAGACGTAATTCAAGAGATCCTTTCAATTGTCAATATGATCTCCTTTTATATCACAGAATCACAGAATCGACTGGGTTGGAAAAGACCTCAGAGATCATCAAGTCCAACCCTTGGTCCAACTCTAGTCTGTTTACTAGATCATGGCACTAAGTGCCATGTCCAACCTCACTTTAAAAACCTCCAGGGACGGCGAGTCCACCACCTCCCTGGGCAGCCATTCCAATGCCTGACCACTCTCTCTGTAAAGAATTTCTTCCTAATATGCAGTCTAAATTTCCCCTGGCAGAGTTGAAGCCCATGCCCCCTTGTCCTATTGCTGACTGCCTGGGAGATGAGACCAATCCCCACCTGGCTAGAACTTCCCTTCAGGTAGTTATAGAGAGTGATGAGGTCACCTCTGAGCCTCCTCTTCTCCAGACTAAACAACCCCAGCTCCCTCAGCCTCTCTCCATAGGTCTTGTGCTCAAGTCCCTTCACCAGTCGTGTTGCTCTTCTCTGGACCCGCTCCAGCACTTCAATGTCTTTCCTGAGCTGAGGGGCCCAGAACTGAACACAATACTCCAGGTGTGGCCTCCCCAATGCAGAGTACAGGGGAAGGATCACCGCCCTTGTCCTGCTGACCACGCTATTTTTGATACAGGACAGGATTCCATTGGCCTTCTTGGCCACCTGGGCACATTGATGGCTCATGTTGAGCTTCCTGTCAATTAGTACCCCCAGGTCCCTTTCTGCCTGACTGCTCTCCAGCCACTCTGTGCCCAGCCTGGAGCGCTGCAGGGGGTTGTTGTGACCAAAGTGCAGCACCCGGCACTTGGCCTTATTGAACTTCATTCCATTGGAATCAGCCCAATTTTCCAGTCTATCCAGATCCCTCTGCAGAGCCCTCCTGCCTTCCAGCAGGTTGACACTCCCTCCCAACTTGGTGTCATCAGCAAATTTGCTGATGATGGTCTCAATCCCCTCATCTAAATCGTCAATAAAGATGTTAAACAGGACTGGACCCAACACTGACCCCTGGGGAACACCACTAGTGACTGGCCGCCAGCTGGATGCAGCCCCATTCACCAGCACTCTCTGGGCCCGGCCCTCCAGCCAGTTCTTAACCCAGCGTAGAGTGCACTTGTCCAAGCCACGGGCTACCAGCTTTTGCAGGAGTATATTATGGGATACAGTGTCAAAGGCCTTGCTGAAGTCCAGATAGACCACATCCACGGCTTTCCCCTCATCCACCAGGTGGTTCACCTGATCATAAAAGGAGATCAGGTTGGTCAGACAGGACCTGCCCCTCCTAAACCCATGCTGGCTGGGTCTGATCCCTTGTCCATCCTGAAGGTGCTGTGTGATTCCATTCAGGATGATCTGCTCCATAACCCTGCCAGGCACCGAGGTCAGGCTGACAGGCCTGTAGTTGCCAGGGTTAGCTTTGCAGCCCTTTTTGTGGACTGGGGTAACATTGGCCAATTTCCAATCACATGGGACCTCCCCAGTGAGCCAGGACTGTCGGAAGATGATGGAGAGAGGCTTGGCAAGTTCTTCTGCCAGCTCCCTCATCACCCTAGGATGGATCCCATCTGGTCCCATAGACTTGTGAGGATCCAGATGGCTCAGTAAATCACCAGCTATTTCCTCCTGGAATACAAGGGACCTGTTTGGCTTCCTATCTCTGTCAACCATCTCCAGAGGCCAGTTGTCCTGAGGGCCACCTGTCTTTCTGGTGAAAACTGAGGCAAAGTCAGTATTAAGTACTTCAGCTTTCTCCTCATCTTTGTTAACTATATTTCCCTCAAAGTCCAGCAGAGAATGGAGGTTTTCCTTGCCCCTTCTTTTGTTATTAACATATTTAAAGAAGGATTTTTTATAATCCCTGACAGAATTGGCCAAATTAACCTCAAATTGCGCTTTTGTTTCCCTGATTTTTTTTCTGCATGATCTAGCTATTTCCATAAATTTTTCATAAGTAGTCAGCCCTTTTTTCCACAGTTGGTAAAGTCTCTATTTCTGATTTCCTTCAGAATCTCCCTGTTTAGCCAAGCCGGTTGTCTTCCCCGCCGGCTAGCCTTTCGGCACACTGGTGTAGCCTGTTCCTGTGCACTCAAAACCTCCTGCTTGAAGCATGTCCACGCCTCCTGGGCCCCCTTGTTTTTAAGCATTGTTTCCCAGGGTATGCTCCGAACTAGGCTTCTGAATAGGCAAAAATCTGCCCTCTGGAAGTCCAGCGTAGAGGTTTTGTTAATGGTTCTCCCTGCATCTCTGAGTATGGAAAATTCTATTATTTCATGGTCGCTATGACCCAGGCGGCCTCCAACCACTACATCTCCCACCAGCCCTTCTCTGTTTGTAAACAGTAGGTCTAGTGGGGCCTTGCCCCTGGTAGGCTCATTTACCAGCTGATGAAGGAAATTGTCCTCTATACACTCTAGGAACTTCCTAGACTGCCTCTTCTGTGCAGTATTGAGCTCCCAGCAGATATCCGGCAGGTTAAAGTCACCCACAAGAACAAGGGCCGTCGATTTTGAGACATCTGCCAGCTGCTTGTAGAATAATTCATCTCCTTCATCGTCCTGGTTGGGCAGTCTATAACAGACACCCACGAGGATGTCAGCCTTGTTGAACTTCCCTCTGATTCTGGTCCACAGGCGCTCAACCTTGTCACTGCTGACCTCAAGTTTAACAGGGTCGAGTGACTCTCTAACATATAAAGCCACCCCTCCACCTCTCCTACCCTGCCTATCTTTTCTGAAGAGCTTGTAGCCACACATAGCAGCACTCCAGTCATGAGAGTCACCATGTTTCTGTGATGGCAACTATGTCATAGCTTTCCTGCTGCACGATGGCTTCCAGCTTCTCTTGTTTGTTGCCCATAGTGCGTGCATTAGTGTACATGCACTTCAGGTGGGCTGCTGATCTCACTTTTAATTCAGGCTTTCCATCCTTAGGCTGATCTTTGGAGAGCCCGGTTTCAATCCCTTCCCCCTTCAAACCTAGTTTAAAGCCCTCCTGATCAGCCCTGCCAACTTATGGGCTATAGTCCTCTTGCTCTCCCTAGAAGGATGAAGCCCATCTGATTTGAGGAGACTAGGTACCATGGAGTTTGCCCCGTGGTCAAAAAACCCAAAATTTTGACGGTGACACCAATCCTTAAGCCACCTGTTGATGAGATGGGCTTTTCTACTTCTCTCTTTATTTAGCTCCTCATCCATCCCAGATAGCACAGGAACTGAGGCAAATATCACTTGTGCTCCCGTCCCATGAACTGACCGACCCAGTGCTTTAAAGTCTTTTTTAATTATCTTGGTACTTCTTCTGTTGATGTCCTCGCTGCCAGCTTGGACTACTAACAGGGGATAGTAGTCTGAGGGCTGAATTAGCTTCAGAAGTCTTCTATTAATGTCTCTCACCCTGGCCCCAGGAAGGCAGCAGACCTCCCTGTGGGATGGGTCTGGGCGACATATAGGGCCCTCTGTTCCCCTCAGAAGGGAGTCACCGACTACTACCACTCTTCTTTTTTTTTTTCTTCTTACAGCTGCAGTTGTAATCCTTCTTGTAGATGAGGTCCATCCAGGGGGCTCTCCAGGTGGATCTTCTTGGCTGTCCTCTGCCTGATTTTCAGGGTCCAGGGCCTCATATCTATTTGTTAAGGGCACCAAGGGTGGTGATGGGGTTCGAGAGAGGGTTCTTTTACCTCTCCAATCAGGGACCTGTTTCCATTCCCCCCCATCAATTAGATCTGCTCTATCTGCCTTATGGCAGGAGGGACAAGGCTTTGCCATCTCTTGCTGCACACCCTTAGGAGTCAAAACAGCCTGACCCCACCAGTCAATTTCTTCCTCACTCTCCCTAATGCTCCTTAGTCTCTCCACCTCTTCCTTAAGCTCTGCCACTAGGCACAGCAAGTCATTGACCTGGTCACATTGTACACAGGTGCCTCCCATATCATTCTCTGATGCTAATGCCAGGCACAGACACCCTGCACAGCCAGAAGCCTGGGTGCCTGCATCCTTCTTGGCAGGTAGTGTCTGTGTAGACACACTCTTTGTATTAATGGCAGCAACAGCTTTCCTTTTTCTAGAAACCATTACTACCCTTAGTTAAATTGAGGACAAGAAAACAAAATGAAACCCCGGACAAACTCACCTACAAGAGCTAGTTGTGTCCAGTCAACTTGCCCTACCACAGCCAGCCTATGTCGCCAGCAACAAGTGAGAGGTCTAGCAGCACGGAGTGACAGAACCTCAGAACCCCACTGCACGAGCAGCCCCAGTCGCTGCTGCAGTGTGTGGTGGTGCTCACCTGCCTCACAAGCACGTTCACCTCGCAGCACCTGGTGGGCAGCGACGCGTCCCGGTGGGCAGCTGCCCTCCCGGAGGCTTTTTCAAAGCAAGAGGGAGGGGGTGTGACTCCTGTCACTGTGGTAACGGCCGCGCCACGTCAGCCGGCTCCGCAAGGGCTGCCGAGGACTCGCGGGCAGCGGAATCGAAATCGTGAAATATGAATATGTTATGCCTTTAAAATCTTTCTGGGAGATAAGTATACAGTTTAGACCTATAGGCAACTATACACATAGTAAAATAAAAGTAAAAGGGATGAGGGGAATGCTGGAAATCCAATATAGTGGGATTTTGAACAACAGTAATGATACATTTGGATCCACAGGTTTACCACTAAAATTATGCTGGAAATAGTCAAAGAATCTATGACAGGAGAATAAAAAATGTCACTTTCCAGTGCATTTCCTTAGCTTACATGTCATTTATATATGTATATATATATGTGTGTGTGTGTGTGCGTGCTTTTTATTTTCCATTATCAAAAGAAACAGCTTTCTGTATTTTTTTTTTCTACATGCTGGACAAGATACAAAAAAATGCCACTGTGTATTTAGCCTAAGCAGTAAAAAAAGAGTCCTGCATGCACAAATCGGTTGTAACCACAAACTGTATTTAACTCAATTTCATACTAGTCTTTTAATAAGTTATTTTCTGACTTTTTTTTTTTTTTTAACACATATTTTATACAAATACATGAAGATGGCTTCCCTCTTGGGACAGAGCTCCTAGCTGCATGCTAAGCACCACTTTTACCATTGGCACATATTTTTCATATATTTGTATTTAAAGACTATATTTAAAATCTCAACTACTGACACTCCGAGACTGTAACTCCCCTGAGGAACAAGTGAGAGCAGTTCTGTCATCCCCTGGGCAGCAGGATTGCTGGAGTTGACACTGGGAGGGCTTTGCTTTTAGTAACCCTCACCTCTCACAGTAAGGATAGACATGAACTGCGCTTTCCAGGTGCAGACATACACACTGACTTTGTGTGCTCAAGCAACAGGATTGTTTGCATGCCTGCACCTTTATTCAGGTTTACCAAGAGGTATCATCCCACCAGCCTACATCGTGTTTTTCTTGGGCACAAGCGAAGGTCGTGAAGGCAGCTGCAGTACAGTGCTCTTGACAGCTGAAAATGGGAGCTCATAAAGGGTCAGTAAATTCACTTACAAAAACACCAGCACTACCACTCCAGCTGAGCTTCTTGTCCACTGCAGATGAGTAACAGAAAAATGTTGACTTACAGTAAGAGACAGCCAGGAAGGATCAGCAGGATGGCTGCTATTTTCTGCTGGAGCTCAATATAACATGTGGCATCATTTTTTTCGGGTACAGGGGAGGACTGAGGCAGCTGAGATCTTGTGTGTGTCTGCTTACAGGTTTACAGTCACACTGACACTTTGCGATACGCCAAACCATTGAACTCCCACAAACCTACTGCAATGCTTGACTGTGTCAATAACAATGCTGTAAAATGTGTATACTTTTCTGCAAAGCCCTTTTCATCTTAGTCGTGATGAAGGATGAATCAAAAATCTAGACATTTTAACAGCTCTCACACATGTTAGTAAATGCTGGCGTTACAAGAATAGCATGGGCACCAGGAGGCACAGGACCTGCTTGGGCACTCAACCTCCCAACACACTCCTGTAGGGTGGCAGCTGAAGAGAAGGCAGAAAATAGGGCAATCCTACAAATAGCATCAGGCCCTGTTGTTGCCGACAGTGAACCACCTCCTTTGCCGCTTGCCCAGCTGCTTAAAACTATTTTCCACTGCACACTTTGTTAGTAATTTCTGTAGCAGGTCAGCATAGAATCTGGTGTACAGCTCCTCTATTATCCTGTTGCAGCATGAAAATGAAAAGGCTGCTGGCCATGATTATTTTCTACAACTTGAATATGTGGGTGAAAGAAATTTAAGAAACAGTGCTGACAGCACCTCAGATGATGAGAAATAACCACACTTCAGTAAAATTACTCCTAGGTGTGCAGATCCCTCTCTAATTACTGGCAATGAGGACAAAAGAAAAACCTAGATTTACCAAACTGGTTACATAAGAAATTAAAGATTAAAAGAGAAGTGTATATTGAATCAAAAGGTTAATGATCCCGCAAGCAGCACAATGACTGCTGCTCTGCAGTGTGGGGAGACTAGGTTTTGATGTCAATCACACAACACTAGAAATGACTCACCATCTTTTTTTGTAATTCTTCCTTTAATTAGTAGGACTTAACCTATGTATCATACACGCATGAAAATCACCTGTCTATCCATCTGTCTGAATATCTGTCTACTTCAAACCTCTTCTTCCTTTGTTATTATTCACAGCTGTCCCTAAGGGTACCGTTGAAGCAGAGCATCACTGAGTAAATCGATATATTTTAAGGATGAGCTTTCATGCAAGTGACACTAATTATCACAAAATAACAAAGCTGTGTCTTCAAACCACCTGACCATATATACTGTACTGTTTTATGTTCCATCATCCTTTGAGTGCCTCTGCTGGTTCCAGTGAGTGGGTTTTTTTTCCATCCCTGTTTCCACCATCTAAAATTAAACTGTCTCAGTCTGAGAGGAATTATACAATCTGCAGTAATGGATAATCAGTCCTTTCAGACAGAAGCAGTCATAGGGACTTTTTAAAACTTTCAAAATTGTCACTTTCCAACTGTGGTGACGACTTCTTGATTTACCCATGAAGGAAACCAGCAAAGTGTACCTGTTCGGTTTTCACACATAATCCCACGAGATCAGAATTTTGTTAGAAGTAGATGCTTATTTTTAGCTTTATTGTCAGAGCCAAAGACAAAACTTCAATATTACAAAGGAGAGGGTAGTCTTCACTGATGGCACTGTGCTAATTGCTGTCAAAATCATGTTCTTTGCAGACAGAAATAGCTTCAGAAGGAAAATAAATGTGAAGTCAGGTTTATTGATAAACCACTGCCAAGTCAAATGGTTTTCTTTCTTTGGACAGTACCCTCCAGTCACTGGCTTTGCTATGCTCTTTATCACAGCAGAATTTGCTGTATGAAGACCGCAGGGGAAAAAAAAAAAAACATGTAGAAGGTTGTAAGGGAACATAGTGCATGGTTTTGCAAAGTTTGGAGTGCCTTTAGATGTATTTGACAATAGATGAACATCTTGTATTCCCAGAAGCAGGAGGGGAGAAGAGGTGTGCAAGAGCAGCTGCAGCTTTGAACCTCCGTGTGCCCAACAAAAGACAAACCATGGCACTGTGTCCAAGTACTACATTAGAAAATGTCCCTCCTTGTTCGTATGAGCCTCATCACCTTGATGAAGGCTGAGAAGCAGAGAATTACCTTACAGGTAAGACGCACTTTGCCTGCCTATAGTCCCTTCAGACTTGATCACACAAAGACATAGCTCAGCAACTATTAGCTTTGCAAACCTCACCCTACTTCCTATCCATTATGTCCAGGAATGTTACAGGAATATGTGCAGGAATAATTCTCCTTGTGAAAAGACACAGGAGAAAAAATCGTGCAAGACAAGGTTTTGCAGACTACCCATGCAAAAGGCAACACCACAGACCTTCTGATTGTCTCATTTTACAGATGTAGTAATGTGATAGCAGTTCACGGGTCCAATCCATCTTGGCAAGTCACCTTTCTATTCACTGGTGCTAATAGTGAACTGCCACGGTAGGAAGTGTTCTCCTGGTCTAAATAATCTTCTTAGAGTTGTAAAGCAAAATAAAACGTAAATAGACTTTGGTGAATGTCAGGAACAACAGTGAGGATGCTGTCAATGCACAGAGGGCACCTTTCACTGCCCTCTCTCTGACAGCAGCAAAAGCACAGACACTGCAGCATCCCACACAATGTGTGTGTCTATTTGTATATGTGTGTGGGTCCACAAGTGCATGCCGAGGATTTCATATGGCCTCTGCATTCAGTATTTTGGGGATGTGAGCTATGCAGATGGTTTCACAGCTATAGCCTTCCCCATTGCCATCTCACCAACCTGTAGAAGAAACATATACCCTGCCCGTCCAATGACTTCTGACATGCCTGTCACCTATTCACCCTCCCTTAGCTTTAGTTGTTGACAGCTGAGTAGTCTTCCATAACGATGTTCACCAACAGGGTGGTAAGAAGCACTGAGTAAGCTCTACTTTTCCTTATAAAACTGATATCCCTAAAATATTAGTATGTAAAATACATATCTGTTTATGTTTGCAGACTCCTCTGACTCACGGGTCTAACCATAAAATGTTACTTTATGGGTTTTATGCCAGAGGGACTGACACTGAGTGTTAAATCAGGATCACTTATAAATTTAATAAATGTGTTTTCATATTTTTATTTCAGTCAATTAGTTCAGTTATTATATGAAACTGAAATTATTGTTAATCCTTTTGATATCCAAACAGCAGCCTTCCAACATCTTAGCATATTACGGTTTGTCATGACACTTTTTAATTATCATCTGGTAATTTTCCCTTTGTGTTTTTCTCAATTGACCTGAATTAATTTTTTCAGGTCAAATTTTATGAGCCATTATATGAGATGCTTCACTAAAATCTTTACAGAAAATCATATTATACACTTCTTTGCTTTACTGAATTCTGCAATTCCTAATGCACAGATTTTCTTGCACTTGCTTGCTCATTGTCCATCTGTGACTAATCTCCCACTTTCAGATAGAGAGTAAACAAAAAAAAACCCAAACCAAAAGCTGTCCCTATAAATTTCAAAAATAGCAGCAAAAGAATAAAATAAATTAAGTGCAAGTAGGTAATTTCCTTTTCTTTAGGAGTGAGTACATGAAGTAAATTTCTTTTAATGTCATGTAGCTGTCTTACAGTGCAACCACTTAGCTGTGCACCCCACCCCAGGTTGTCCATACTGCAACTGCAGGCAGAGTTACATCATAGGCATTTTATTCTAGCAATAATGTGCAATAACAGCAGGAAAAGCTGGGCACTATGATGCCCACATAAGCCTACACACACATACCTACTGTTTTGGCACCCAGGCTGGAGTGCATTTTGCTGTGTAGTCCCCATGACTATCAGCTCCCACATGCTTAAGCACACACAAACCACTTAGAGTTGGTGCATTGCAGAGGAGTGTGTTAAGTGCCCTTATTCCCCACACATCTTAAAAGCTGCAGCATGTAACAGTTAGTTATGATGTCCCTAAGCAGAACATCGCCGATGCCCTCCTAAATCTCCTGTAAGTCACAAGTTACATTGAATGTCAGTGCTCATAGTTTGGTCTTCAGCAAATATAACGTGGTGCTGCGGATATTTATATTACCTGAATAGCCAGTCACAATAGTGATTTTAGTTGATTTCTGTTTCCTACTGCACAGTGTGTTATACTGAAGAATGTTCATGCTCTTCATCCTCACAAGTAGATAAAATCTATTTCTTGAAATACAGGTGTGCATGTAGGGCTATACTAGTCAAAAAAAGTTTTGCTTGATGCAGATAATGCTGGAGAAGACTGAATACCAGAGACACCTGTAGTGAAGGGCTGCTTCCCTCCTGCAGCTTTTCACAGGGTCTGGCACTAATAACTATCACTAGATTTCATAATCAAACAAACCAGACATAACCATAAAGCTATTACTGACTTCCTGGATGCTAAGTAAGAAGATACATCACCTTTCAAAGGAAACAGTGAGTGGCATCTTCATGACTTAATGTTTTATACCTGGGCTGGCCAGGACTCAGGGCAGTGGTCAGAAGGAAACAAATCTGCCACAAGAGAGAAATGAGCTAAAGGTCACAACAGATATGCCTTGTATTTTATGGATTCTATTTTATGCCTATAATTCTTTGGGTTTTTTCTCATTATCCAAGTGATTGTTTTTATCTGTATCTCTGAATAGGAACAAAGGAGGACTTCTTATAGCTATTTTACTGACTATTTCTCTAAGCATTTCCAAAGAGTACTTTACTGAAAGTACTGAACACCAACACAATAGCAAGTGACCAATGTTTTCTAGATTGTCATATACAGTTTTGACTTCCTTGGCTCCCTGGAGGTAATTCATCACTAACAGTTTCTTACTGTGATGTGCCTGAAATTCAAGTGAACTTATCACCAAGGTGATATTGCTGTACTGAATACATCCTGAAAGACATCGCATACATAAATTTTTAAAATTCCAAAGGGAATAAATGCATGTGTCACACAGCTCAGGTGGCTAGAAGTTTAAAAGCTATTACTTTCCATCATTAGCAATCCCTGGGGCTAGAGCATTCAGCTGTGAAGACTGCTTTGTATTTGCAGTGACACAAGGTCATCATAAAGAGATTATTTCCTGTGGTGCTTAGCTGGACTGTCTTTCCTCAAATGACTTCCACAGCTACAGGTAACCGTGTCCTTAGCACTAGAAAACAAATACAAAACAAACAAAACAATCTGGGCCCAAACTCCCGTATCTTTGCAGAACACTGAATGTCAAGAGTTTAAACTTTTCAAGAAGTACAGATTTCTGAATTTGCATTCTGCAAAAGCCACTTATAAATATGCAGTATAATGTATTCATAAGCGTATGTGAAATACTTCAGCAGATATAAAGAAATTGCCTATTATGTACCAATTTACTAGTTCATTTCACATTAGTCCATGATTTATATCACATAGCTTCAATGGAATGACAGAGTAGAAGCAGTAAGATGATAAGATTAAAGCTTTAAAATGTATTATGAAGTGGACCAAAATAACAGTATTTAAAAGATTACTTTAAAAATATCTCCCAGTCCCAATGCAAAGAAAATTGAAAGGTAAAAAGAAGTATAATTGTAATTTTTTATTTTTAACTTGATTTTCCTCGTTTGCATTCTCCTCCCGTACCATTTTGTTCAGTACTTATTCTCATGACAGATAACAGCAAAAGGACTCCAAATTTGATATTATTATTGGCCATTGCTCAGGTAACTACAATGTCTTGGAAATTTAGAGTTTTACAGAATTTGAGCTTTTTTTTTTTCTTTCTTTCAAACTACAGTAATTGTGAAAAACAATGCTTTTGTTATCCTGATGAAATTTGAAAGTGCACATCTGTAAATCATAATCACAATACTGTTAATAATGCCAGCCTGGAATGTCCCAAGTACAGAGATCATATTTGTGTTCAGCTAGCATGCAAGGCTCTAGCAAAAATAATAAATGCTAATGTAGTACAATTTTACACAATTTCATGGGAATACTGGCAGAGGATGGAGCAGCTGCAGCGACCACAACCAATATGGAAATCTTGAAAGTACAGAAACGTTTCAGTGGAAATTCAAGTTGTTATACTGACAAAGAATCTGTGTTTCTTTGAGAATAAATACTGAACTGACACCTAGTGAGACACTGGTGAGTAGAGCAGAAGAGAATTTGCATTGAGGACACTCAGAGTGCAACCTGCTAGCAGTGATGCACGATG
This sequence comes from Nesoenas mayeri, assembly GCF_963082525.1. Taxonomy (NCBI): domain Eukaryota; kingdom Metazoa; phylum Chordata; class Aves; order Columbiformes; family Columbidae; genus Nesoenas; species Nesoenas mayeri. Next base: position 4,896,555 of record NC_137542.1, read on the forward strand.
TCCGTGAAGAGGGACAGGGTAAGAGAAGCCCAAGGGGAACAGGTAAATACACACAGGGGGAAAGTACAAGTTCACAGATTTTCCTCCTTCCTGTGGTTCTCTTTGAGATCCTTCTTGGTCTTGATCAGGCCCATGAGACTTTCACTTTTTGGACATGTCAGAATTTTGCAGTTAGCACAAGTGAAACGCAACAGCAAACTTGTACATGTAAATGTGATTAAAACCAACTGTTCCTTTGAAACTGTATTTTTCCAAGGTATTTTGCTCTTTGCAAGCTTGTTTACCACAGAAAGCTGTCAAGGACACAATCCATCGCACCACTTGTTTATTACACATTTTACTATTTTCGTACATGGTATTTTACCTCCTACACGGTCAGTAATTAAACTGCATCATATTAAATCCTGCTAAACTGTTAACATCAATTGCAGCCAAAAAAAACATTAACAGAGACCACTAGTGAAGTCTTAGACACTATAAAATATATGCATGTGCATGCATGTATCAAAAATTAAATGCCTTGTGGAATATTTCTAACAGAATATTTCACTAAGGAATAACTATTTGTCTTACTGTACTTGGGTTCTGATAAAACACTAGAAAAAAAGTGTATCTTTGCTAAAAAGGAATTTTAAGTATTAATAGATCTTTTCTGCTACTGCCTTCCTCCTGCCCCCAGCTCCTGCATTATCAGTTTCTGTTTGGCTAGAAATGTAAAGGAATAAAACATATAATTTTAAATACCTAGGCCCAGAGCAGTGCATACAGACTTCAGTCTGTTTTCCACCGAGAGTACTTTGTTAAGAATAGGAAATACATGATTAAATTATTTATAAGCAGTTGGAATGGCTAATGCTGTAATCACAACGTACATCCACCAAAAACAAATTTCAAGACTGACAAATGCCTCAGTCTTTTGGTGGTCAACTGCACAGGAATGAATTTCGCTCAGCTCATGTGCACAGAAGAATATCCTTCATTTCCACATGCTCCGTAGAGCACTCAAAATCCTTAGGAAGAAAAAATACCCCTTATAAATATTTTTAAATTGCTTTCCTCAATGGAAGAAAATGGAGGAAACCCTCCCTTTTGCTTTTGTGGGGTCATTGAATAAGTATATACGTAACTTATACAAATTATTATAGATAAAGTTTTCAACATCCATTTAGAGTTATTAACAATTATTAGGACTTGATAACACAAAGCAAGAAGGAGCACCCTAAAGATGTTTGAAATATTTTGTATTTTGCAGCCAATCACAGAAAAATGAATTTTAATTTAACAAAGTTGCTATGTTTTAACAGCCTACTTCCATTCTTTGGAAAGATTTGAAATGAGGTGATTTTGCATTACTGGGCATTTGGGCCAAGGTTAAGAATAACCCTAGCAGTGTCGGTTGGAAACCAGTGTGGTTTCCAAGCCCACTGCTGCAATTACCTTAGCAGATCCAGGTGTTAATAATCTTCACAATATGTGTATCTTACACAGAGGTACATCTTTGAGAAGTTGTGCAGAAAATTCTGTAAGTCAAATTTCAAGCTAAAGTTTGAGTTAAAGATAATGATGCCCCTCTAGGCATAGAAGTAGCCACTACTACTTCCTGAAGGCAATAATTAATATTAAATTAATGCATAATGAAAATTCATTTGTATTAATGAATGGTACATTAAGCAGGCATTAATATTACATTAATTTTAGATTTTAAACATCAGATAATATGAAACTGTCCTTTATTTCTTCATAAAGGTCTGTGGAACTCTAGACAAAAAATATGCAAACTATTCCCATTTGAAGAAAAGACATAATCATGTCTCCAAAGGGTTCCAATGGGACAATAATTGACCATTACAAGACAAAAAGAAAGGGAAGACTAACATGGGTAGAAACTGATAGAATAGTAGTGAAATTAATGATAACCAATATTGTTTTCTAGTAAGTGGATTTTGTAAAAGCTGGTCTCTGATATGGAAACTCAAACTGATCAAGGTGCCTAAGCTGACATAACCACTAAGGAATGGACTGTGTGACAAAATGCAGTAACATGATAAATATCCAGTCCAATATTTACAGAATCACAGAATCACACAATCGACTGGGTTGGAAAACACCTCAGAGATCATCGAGGCCAACCCTTGGTCCAACTCTAGTCTGTTTACTAGATCATGGCATTAAGTGCCATGTCCAACCTCACTTTAAATACCTTCAGGGATGGTGAGTCCACCACCTCCCTGGGCAGGCCATTCCAATGCCTGACCACTCTCTCTGTAAAGAATTTCTTTCTAATATCCAGCCTAAATATTATGATAGTTTAATGGATTAATGCTAGAGCTCAGAAAATACTTTTGAAAAACAATCATTGCTTTATCCTGCAGTGTTAGTGGAATCCTGGAAGAATGAAATGTGGCTCAATGGAGGTGTTCATATCATAGAATCACAGAATCATAGAATCATTGAATAATTTGTGTTGGAAGGGATCTTCAAAGGTCATCAAGTCCAAACCCCCTGCCATGAGCAGGGACATCTTCACCCAGATCAGGTTGCTCAAAGCCCTGTCCAGCCTGGCCTGGGATGTCTGCAGGGATGGGGCATCTACAAGTTCTCTAGGCAACCTTTTCCAGGGCCTCACCACCCCTATGGGGAAAAATTTCTTCTTCATATCTAATCTAAATCTACCCTCTTAAAACCATTTCCTCTTGTCCTGTCACTACAGACCTTTCTAAAAAGTCTGTCCCCATCTTTCTCGCAGGCCTCTTTTAAGTACTGAAAGGCCACAATAAGGTGTCCCCAGAGCCTTCTCCAGGCTGAACAACCCCATCTCTCTCAGCCTGTCCTCATAGCAGAGCTGTTCCATCCCTCTGATCATCTTGGTGGTTCCTCTGGCCCCTCTCCAACAAGTCTGTGTTTGTCCTGTGTTGATGACTCCAGAGCTGAATGCAGGACTCCAGGTAGGGCGTCAATTAGTAGTTGTGGCCACTTGAGCAGGCAGTAAGTCCTGGTCTCCAGATGAAGCAGTGTAAAGGGCTGTGCTCATACTCCTCATTGGGTTACTCCTCTGGGTTACAATCTTCTATTTGTTGCTTAGGTTTCACCAGCCAGAGACTTAATTTGCTCATTCTATGTAAGAACAGATCTAACTGACTGATAGATGAGGACTGTGGAAAGAAGTACCAAGGCAACTTGATAAATGCACCCATCATCTTCAGCAATGCTTATGAAAAAAAATGCATATATATATATATATATATATATGTATGCATATATATAAAGAAAAGAGGGTAATACTGATATCAGAACAAGGAACAGCAATTGTGAAGTGGGAAAGAGTATATCAACGTCTTTGTACAACACGTATTATGTCTCATTAAGGGCAGGAAACGCTCTCCTGCAACAAAGTGACCCTGCAGCAGACCTGTGGATTGCATTAGCAGTAGAGCACAGCTACAGACATTATTCTTGGAGCCCAGAGGGGCAAACAGTACCCAGTCTGATTAATAAGCAAGGAGAAAGTTTGTACAAGAAAACAGAATTTTTTTTAGCTCTGTGTGTGACTTTATGTTGAGATTAGCCTCGCCGTGAAAGAAATGAAAGATGATTGGAAAGAATGATTGAAAAGTTTGGAAAAGATTCAGATAATTAAAACGTGTAATACAAAGTCTGGAAAGAACACTTCAAAAGAGCTTACTGCTAAATGAAGTTTAAGTGAAGGCTGAAAAGAGACTTGGTCATGGTTTATATATAAAAATATAAAATTATACTTTTGAAAGTGAAAAACCTATAGAAGAATAATCTGTGGCTGAAGGAGGACAACAGCCAAATGCAGAAAGGAGAAAGGCCTACTGATGAATTTATAGTATATAGCTACTAGAAAATATAGAAATGTCACCATTCACTTATAAAGATATATATTCAGGGTGTTAACTGGGCCATAATTAAGTAACGTGCGTAATTAGGAGGGTCCAACCTGCTCTTAGCTCTGCAAAGAAACGCAGGAGTCATGAAGGCAGGTCATTCAGGAAGGCAATACCACAATATGAACTGGAATAAGGATTTGAAATGTTGGGTTTGCTACATAGTTTTTGAAAAACAAACCTGAATTGTAAGCCCTTGGAAAGCTGTGGTTGGAAGCTTTTCATAGCCATAAATGGGTCAGAAGTTACTCTGATCTTGATGAGATTCAACCTTTGAAATGTACATCATTTTAAAACCAGGGCATGGGACTCCCACTCACTCCTAAATTATTCTGAAGTACTCTACTTAGGTTCTACATAAACTCTAAGTCTATTTTATGGTTAAAAAATGCCAATTTATTTGACTCAGACAAAATTTGCCCTGTAATAATTCTGTGTTAAGGTTGAGGCTAGTCTCACGGAAGGGCAGAGGGACAGGAGCTGGAGCTGAGCACCAGATGAACAACCTCCGTGCACCATTCTGATAGCTCTGACCATATATTCACATTTTCTAGGCCGCTCAGCGATGGCCTCACTCAGCTTCCAATGAAGTCAATAATAAAACTTTCACTGATTTCAGAGGGAGCAATCTGAGGCCAGTACTTAGTGCTTTCAAATGCTTTCTGCTTGACTATTTTTCTTTTTCCTTTTTTTTTTTAAATTACTGCCCAGATGTTTAACCACATCCATTACAGGCTTTTATTTTTTTTATTTTTTCCCCACAGAAGTCAATACAGAAATACGTAGAAAATTGCACTGTGTTCTTCTAAAAAATACTTTATAGTGTTTACCTCAGTATGACAGCTGGGATTTTTAGGCTTAGCCAAAAAATAAAATACATGAAAGCAGGAGCATTTTCTCTTGCAACTATCAATTGTGTAGAATAAATATACTCTACAAAAATACCTTTTAAGCCACTGGAAAATAACTTTAATATACAACTTCTTTGACAAAAGACCATTCATTTAGTTGAGATGTTTTGCTACATTTTATACAAATAAAATAAGATGTGATATTTTTCCATATTTGTAATTAAACCCCTTGCTCACAACCACCACATAAGTAATTAGAAAAAAAAAAATGCAGGTAATTCTTTGAATGGCAATAATACAATAATTTTTATTATTATTCTATTGCAGAGGAATGTGTTTCTTGAAACAACAAACAAACAAACAAACCACACACACACAAAATATGCAGATCAGATAAAATAGTGTTAATTGAGTTATCAGTCATAAGAAAGTCTGTAAGTTACTGAGAGTGGGATATTGTGTGGATACCACTCCCTGCTCCAGTACAGTCAGCTGTGTATCTCAATAACACATTTCACAAGTCCTGGAAAGAGCTTACTAGATGTGTTGAACCATCTGTCCAGTCCACCTAAAGGCAGTTTGGATTAATGTGAATATTTAAGGAGCTAAAAAGTAGGAACAAATCAATCAACACTTTTGTATAGTCTGAAGTATCAAGATAGAGAAAGAGGTAATTTCCACTACAGGGATATTTCACTGAAAACTATTTTCTTTGGAACAAAGACAACAGTTCCGAAGCAAATTCTAGAAGTTGTGAATCTTCTTTGAAGTTTGTTGATGATAAGCCATAAAACATAAAATCAATGAAAAATCAATGAAAAATTGTTACGTACATGACTTGTACTGAATTCACCCACTAACTAAAAGCTTTATTACATTACAGTGTACATACGGGACCTCAGTAAGACCAGGTGCACTTCAATCTTTTTAGTATCTCAGGAATATTTGGTTATGGGAAAAGATAACAGCACAGTGCACCTGAGATTGGCCTCGATCTAATTTCACTGATTGGAGAGAGTCAAAAATGTTTCTGGAAAGCAGTAAAACTGCTGCATCAGTGCAAGTGACTTTAGAACTCAGTTCTGATTGCCAATGGAGGCCACTTCAAATCTGACAGCTAGAAATATTTTCAAAAGTTACTTACTTAAGAAACTATTTTTTTTAGTAATAGCTTTTGAATTTTGAAAAAAAAAAAAAAATTAAAAAAACCCACATTGTTATCAAAATACTACCCACATTTAGATATCCTCCTTGCTTTTCCTGTGCACCAAACACTAATAGAATACAAGGCACTTTAAGCTGTTTCTTAACTTTAAATGTCTGAAATATTCTGAGTTTAAGTGAACAACAAACTAATTTCCTAACAGTTGCAGCCCATGCTTTTAGAAAACAGAACAAAACAAAACAAAACAACCAAACACAACAACAACCAAACATACACCAAAAAAACCCACTTAGTTCTGTATTTTATTTAGGATACTGTTCTCTGCTATATTTTGAGGCATTCTCCCACTGTCTCCAGGAAGACGGCTAGTCACACTGTGGGAACTCAAAGATATTCAGATCTCAGTTTTTCACTCCTTTGCTCTCCCACAGTACATTCCAGTTCTAAACTACTTGATGTCAAAACATTTATGTCATATCAGTACACATTTCTCTGTTCCTACCCCCTCTTTACTGCATGGTTTACACTAGTCTTCCAGCAGCAGTATTCCAACTAGTCATCTGACTCATGTAATTTCTTCTTATCAAGCAAACATGTCCTTGCAATTTTGCCCTTCAAAGATGTCACGGTTTATCCCCAGCCAGCAACTAAGACCACAACAGCAACTTGCTCACTCCCCCCACTCCCTGAGTGAGATAGGGAAGAGAAACAAAAGAGAAGGCAAAAACTCACAGGTTGAGAAAAGAAAAGTTTGATAAGACAATTAAATTATAATAATATACTACTACTATTAATAATATAAATTAATCAAATCAAATCAAACTCAGTACAATCTTTCATTTAACTCCAGTCACATTGAACAGCCAGTGCCAGAGAGGAGAGCACCTTGGTCCTGAACAGCCAGTCCCAGCGAGACACTAAAAAGGCAGAAAAGCCCAAAGGCCACCTCAAAATGGCAGAATGGCAAGAGGCCAAACTAACACCGAACTCCAAAGAGAGTGGAACTCGAACAGAGCTAATCAAACTAACCAGCTGAAAAAGTCAGTTCCAGTGATACTCTAAGCATGACATTAACGGTAGGTGTTAAAGAAGTTCCTTTTCCCTAGAGATTTGGGCATGGATTCCAGAAATTCTTCTTTCCAAGTTACAGCATAGAGAAGCTTGAGCTGATGCCTTTCAAAAAGGGACCCTCACCCAAAAAAAGTTGGACAATTACACCCCCACAACCCAGGCCCCCTGCACATCACTCTGGGTCAATTGCAAAACTAGAGTCTGGGATCTCCCTGTTCTTCACTGGATCTCTTCATTTTCACCAGGCAGGCCACCAATCAAAGTCCTGACCTTTAGTTGCTATTTTGCACCTGCAGCTGTAGAAAAATAAGTTCTTGGCAATAAACTAAAACATTCTCTATTTCATCTTCTTTTTGAATCCATTCTGTTCCATTACTTATCTCCAAGGACACAGCTCCCCTTATCTTCTCTGAAGACTCTGAGGACTATTTTTCTTAACAAGGCAAAAAGTTCAAAAGTTCACGGCTTGTAGAATTTATGCTAAAGTTACTTATGTTAAGCAAATTGTGTATAACCCATTTCTAAACAAGTTCTACAAGAAGCAGTAGAGTGAATGATACAATAAGCTAAGGCAGTCTGTTTCCTAAGACTCTTCCCTTTGTTTTTGTTAAGCATCCCTGCTAGTATGTGAAGCAAAGTTCACAAAGTTTTTTCTAAATACATTATCATCTTCCTAAGTTTCATATACAAAATCATTATTAGCAAGATGTACAGTGAGGCTAAACCTAGGAAAACTACTGCAGGGTGCAACATGTGGTTGTATATTCTGCTTGCTGTGGGTGACGACCCTGAAAAGGTTTCCCAACAGTGGTGCTCTACATTTTATTCCCTCACAGTAGGAATCACAGAATCACAGAATTGACTGGGTTGGAAAAGACCTCAGAGATCATCGAGTCCAACCCTTGGTCCGGCTCTAGTCTGTTTACTAGATCATGGCACTAAGTGCCATGTCCAACCTCACTTTAAAAACCTCCAGGGACGGCGAATCCACCACCTCCCTGGGCAGCCATTCCAATGCCTGATCACTCTCTCTGTAAAGAATTTCTTTCTAATATCCAGCCTAAATTTCCCCTGGCAGAGTTTAAGCCCATGCCCCCTTGTCCTATTGCTGACTGCCTGGGAGAAGAGACCAATCCCCACCTGGCTAGAACTGCCCTTCAGGTAGTTATAGAGAGTGATGAGGTCACCTCTGAGCCTCCTCTTCTCCAGACTAAACAACCCCAGCTCCCTCAGCCTCTCTCCATAGGTCTTGTGCTCAAGTCCCTTCACCAGTCGTGTTGCTCTTCTCTGGACCCGCTCCAGCACTTCAATGTCTTTCCTGAGCTGAGGGGCCCAGAACTGAACACAATACTCCAGGTGTGGCCTCCCCAATGCAGAGTACAGGGGAAGGATCACTGCCCTTGTCCTGCTGACCACGCTATTTTTGATACAGGACAGGATACCATTGGCCTTCTTGGCCACCTGGGCACACTGATGGCTCATGTTGAGCTTCCTGTCAATTAGTCCCCCCAGGTCCCTTTCTGCCTGACTGCTCTCCAGCCACTCTGTGCCCAGCCTGTAGCGCTGCAGGGGGTTGTTGTGACCAAAGTGCAGCACTCGGCACTCGGCCTTATTGAACTTCATCCCATTGGAATCAGCCCAATTTTCCAGTCTATCCAGATTCCTCTGCAGAGCCCTCCTGCCCTCCAGCAAGTTGACACTCCCTCCCAACTTGGTGTCATCAGCAAATTTGCTGATGATGGTCTCAATCCCCTCATCTAAATCGTCAATAAAGATGTTTTACAGGACTGGACCCAACACTGACCCCTGGGGAACACCACTAGTGACTGGCCGCCAGCTGGATGCAGCCCCATTCACCAGCACTCTCTGGGCCCGGCCCTCCAGCCAGTTCTTAACCCAGCGTAGAGTGCACTTGTCCAAGGAAGTATTTCATTGATCAAATTGGATGTTAATCTAGGTGTTGTCCCGTTATTCTCCTCACAGCTGCTATCTTGGACAGCAGCTGGACAGTTGAAAAAGTCCTTTGTTTCCTTGACAACAGCCAAGGTATCAGTAAGTTACATTTTTTTCATACCAAATCCCAAACACTAGAAAGCTACTGGAAGAAAACATTAACTCTGTCCCTGGGTGTTATCTCCTTATTCTCACATTAGATCCAAAACAAAAGGTTGTGCTAGCTACTATGAAAAGATTCTAATTAAATAAAAAATTACCTTAATTTCAGCCAGCCCAGCACAATAGTTGAGAAGAAAATTTTATGATTTAAGAAAAATGCACTTTGGTGGATGTGGTATTGTCTTCCAGAGGCTGCTGAGTTGGCAACAGTCATTTCAAGATGGAATGTGCAGCATCACTCACCTGGAGGACTCCAGAAATCAGAAGGCACTTTAACAGGCAACATTATTAAGGTATTTCATCGCTGCATTGTAGCAGAAACATCTTACCAGTATGTACTCTCCCCAAAGCTTTCTTACATGCCAAAATCCTCAGCTGTCAAAATCTCCAACTTCTGATCTGAAACCTGCTGCAATTTAATTATTTATTTGTTATTGATACAACTTCTGCACCATCTCACTTTTATAACTGGAAGCACTACATAAAATGATCTGAGTTTACTTTAAAAATTAATTTATAAAATGAGTTAACAACAACAAATTTGTACAAAACAAAGTCATGTCACAAGTGATGTAGTAATGGTGTCATAGTGAAAATAAGCAGTCTGTTTTCCTACTGAGATTGATACCATGGAATACAGATATACAAACATTTTTAATGATCTAAGCCTCAGTGTATTCTCTGTGGTCTTAAGCATGAGCTTTAGAGCATTTTTGAGCTCAGGCAGCCTCAATTCAACTTCAGATTCAAACCATGTAATAGTGCCATGTAGTAGCATCCATTGACACTTGTATACCAATTTCAAGTTCGCCTCAGTGTAGTTAACATACATTTTCTAGTATTGTTTCACCTCTTCCTCTTCTTTTTTTTTTTTTTCTCTCTTGTCCTCTTTTTCCCCAAAAATGAAAGTGGGGAGAGAGGGGTAGGAGGTGGAACTGTTTCATTTAATCATTGGCATGTCAGGGGAAAAGAAGCAATGTCTTTTTGCTATGAAAAATATAGAGTTATTCTTTGATTACTGACTGAAATCTCATAACTTTTGTGCCGTGAGGCATGAAACTCATGCTGTCAAAAGAATAGCACCTTCAGTGTAGCATTACTAAATATTTATTTCAGTGGCAACGTTCTGTAAAGCTTCAACTGCTTAAATTGAGTGCTGCTCCCAGACCTTTTCCTTTTTTATTGATTGTATTAACACTTTTAACACTCTACTTTCATAGTCACCAGAGACCATTCATTCAACACATAGAGAAACACTTTTGCATCGAGTAGCATTGTATTTGTATATGCATAAATCATATGAACTGTCTTTATGCAGTTGGGGTCACAGAGCGTTCAGTTCACATGCTTGATACCAGCCAGTCCCTGGAGTGAACTCTTGAGGCAACAGATGTTTTTTCTGCCTTTCACAGAGCTATTTTAAAAGCTTTCTAAGATCTGCTGAAACTTCTGTTCCAGGACCATCTAAAAGGTAAAAGCAAGAATACAGATGAAACCCGCTGGGAAAAAGAATGTGCTCAACAGAGCTGCTTGCCAGGAAATATGCCCACTTTAGAAGACAAGATAATTCTGCCTGAGGTAGATGAAATGTTTTCAACATGATGAAATGTTATGGACCCAAGTAATTCCAAAGCCAGATCAACAAGGATAAGAAAGTTTAAGGAAGATGGGAAAGACAGACCTCCCGAATCTACCTTAGGATGCAAGTTTCTCGTGGTCATATTTAGCGTGAGTTGTGAGGAAAAACTCTGCATGAACCATATCAAAGCCTCAAGCATGTCTCTCCCATTTCTGTGACCTGTGTCCTGATCACTACCATGTGAGCACTCAAAGTAATTTTGATCAAATACCACCAAAAATGTACTTGTCCATCAAAAATGAACTTTTGACACAAGTTAGACCTTATTCACTTTTATAACAAAAGCATTGGCAAGAGGTTGCCTGGGTAAAATGTGGAAGTAAAATAAATTCTGGGACTTTCTGAAAGCCAGTATGAGGAAGGATTATTGCCCTCCAGGTAGCTCAAGAATTGAATGCTGGCCATGTCACATGGGGAAACGTGTGTTTACAAGAAGAAGTACAGACACAGGCCTTAGTCAAGGGCTTTTATTTAAGTAATGCATTGGCAATTCCTGAATGAGATCTGACTTAATGCCTTACAAGAAAAATTGCTTAAAACCTTACGCTGTCCTGCCTGTTGTGTCGGTGTGGCTGCCTTAGATAACCTTAGGGTCCACAGGATGGCACTGTGCCACAATAGATGCAATCATCCTGAAGATGCTAAAATGAAGACTGGAAAGTACCTTATAGTCCCACTGCAGCACTACAAACTTGTTTTATAATGGGAATCATTTCACTTGTAAATACCAAAGTAGAGAATTTCTTCTTCTGTCGTAATGCTTTCCCTTCTAGTGCTAAGCAGGCCAGAATATAGAATGGAACAGGCAGATCCAGCTGATCAACATCTGGTTTCAAGGCTGGTGTCATCGACAGAACTTTGGATTTCTCAGCCATCAGACTGACATGGGATGGGATGCACCTCTTCAGAAAGGGAAAAGTGTGTTTGCTCAGGAGCTAGCAGGGCTGATTGATAGAGCTTTAAACTAGACTGGAAGGGAGCAGTGCCAGGCCAGTGAGTGATGAGCAACAGGATGGCACACCAAAGCTCAAGGAGCTGTGAGCTAGTGAGATTCTTCAGACTGCACCGTGAGGTGAAGGACACAATGCACACAGCATGTGGAAAAAGCAAGATGAACTAGAAGCCTTGGCTCAGTCCCAGGGATGTGATATCACTGGCATTAGTGAAACCTAGTGAGATGAGTTCTGTGACTGGAGTGCCATGATGGATGGTTACAGGCTCTTCAGAAGATATAGGCAGGTCAGGAGCATGTACAGCTTTGTATGTAGCTGAGGGACCAGATCACATGGAGCTTACTATTGGTGATGGCAAAGTTGAGAACCTTGGGCAAGGGTTGAGGGAGAGACAAATAAACTGGATGTCGTCGTGGGAGTTTGCTATAGGCCACCCAGCCAGGATGACGACACTGATGAGTTATTTTTTAAGGAAGTAAGGGAAGCCTTCAAGCCATCTGCCCTTGTCCTTATGGGGGACTTCAACTTGACAGATGTCAACTGGGAATATCATACAGCTGGTACAAACAGGTCCCAAAGATTCCTAAACCACCTGGGCAATAACTTCTCAGTACAGATACTAAGGGAACTGACCCAGAAAGGTGCCTTCCTAGATCTGTTGCTCGCTAACAGAGAGGGTCTTGTGGGCAAAGAGGCAATTCGTGGCTGCCTTGGCCACAGTGACCATGAAGCAGTCAGGTTTAAAATCTATACTGACAGGAGGAAAACTGCCAGCAAGACCTTAACTCTGGATATGAAGAGAGCAGACTTCAGGTTGCTCAGAGAACTACTTAGTAAGGCACCCTGGGAAAAGGGTGCTGGGGTGCTCGGGTCCATCAGTGCTGGTCGTCCCGCTCTGCTCTGCACTGGTGCGGCCTCACCTGGAGCACTGTGTGGAGGTCTGAGTACCACACTGTGAAAAAAATATAAAGCTACTGGAGAGTGTCCAGAGGAAGGCCAGGAAGAGAGTGAAGGCTTTCCCACCAAAGGAAAGGCAGGAATATGTGCTAGGAAAGGTTTAGGTTGGACATTAAGAAAAGGTTCTTCACCCAGAGGATGCTGGACACTGGAACAGGCTCCCCAGGGAGGTGTCACAGCCCCAACCTGACAGTGTTCAAGAAGAGACTGGACAACGTCCTCAGACACATGGTGTGAACTGTGGGGTTGTCCTGTGCAGGGACAGGAGTTGGACTTGACGGTCACACAGAATCACAGAATGTTAGGGATTGGAAGGGACCTCAAAAGCTTATCCAGCCCAATGCCCCTGTTGGAGCAGGAACACTTAGATGAGGCTACATAGGAATGTGTACAGGCCAGTTTTGAGTGTCTGCAGAGAAGGAGACTCCACAACCTCCCTGGGCAGCCTGGGCCAGGCTCTGCCACCCTCACTGAGAAGTTTGTTCTCAAATTTAAGTGGAACCTCTTGTGTTCCAATTTGTTCCCATTACCCCTTGTCTTACCATTGGCTGTCACCGAGAAGAGCCTGGCTCCATCCTCGTGGCACTCACCCTTTATATATTTGTAAACATTAATGAGGTCACCCCTCAGTCTCCTCTTCTCCAAGCTGGTCCTTGTGGGTCCCTTCCAGCTCAAGACATTCTATGATTCCATCATTCTATGTAATACCTTTTTGGCACATTATGTGATAGAAATTGTCATTTAATGTGATAGTCCACTTTTTATCCATTGTCCTTGACTAGCAGCATTTAAATCAAAGCAATGAGAGCTTAAGATTGTGAGAAGAATATATCTACAAAATAAGAAGTGTCACAAGGACGGGTGATACTTTAAAACTCTGGAAAACAGTAAATGAGGTATGTTCTACAGCAGTCAGGACAGGCTTTTGTGCTCAAAAGGCTGGCCTATAAACTGTACAGATTAGAAGCACTTTAGAAAAACACTTATTCCTATACTGCCTAGTTATTTATTTGTCTATAAATACTATTTCCAAGGTCTGGGTTTTGTTCCAAAGCAGAGCAAAACAAAGCTTTCTGGAGCCTGTTCAGATAAATCAGGCCTAATGATAAGAATGAGCTCTGAACCCTCCTTGAGAAAGTCCTCATGAATTAAATATGTCCATATAATCTCTTCACTTCTCTGGACACAAATGTGCTGCTGCTTTCAAGAAGACTAAATATTTCTGGAAATGCTTGGGATGCTGCTGTTCAATATGTATTTTCGTGCCTTACTCATATCAAGATTGCTCTCCTTGAAACTTACAGCTTCTCAGAGGAAGTAGGTTCTTCATCATTTTACAGACCATTCATAAGGGCTTGTTTAGAACATAAAATGTAATTCACTTCTAGTTAAAAAGCAGGTTAGCTTCAGTTGGAACTGCACAGGGAAGGGCTATCAGAATTATAACAGGAGTGCAACTTTCCTTATGGGGATAACAAAAGCCCATCTGAAAACTGGAAATGAAAATTAAAGGGAATATGATTAATCACTGAATCCTTGTATAAAGTATGTATAAACTGATCATGAACATTCCAACCACCAGAAAAGTAGTGTTCAGGTACAAATTTTAAACAGGGTATTTGGAGCAAGAAATCTACACTATAGGAAAATGGGGTTTGAGAAATTATGCGTGGAAGTGACAGAAGGCTACATACAGTATATATAAAACGTGACTTGTAAGTTGTTTGTCATTAAACATTTTTGGTTTTCAGCTTATATTTACTGCCTTTGGGACAATTCTCCCTTTTCACAGACAAATTCTAGGGATTTTTTCACTATGGATATCATACCTAGACTTAGAGTTTGTCTTCTGGATGGGCTTCCCCAGTTTGGAAAAATTCTCTCATATTTGATTCCTGGGCCGCATTTATGCATTCAAAATTAAATCGTTCAACAACTTTTGGGATTGGGAAGAAATTCTCAACATCAGAATAAAACATGTTGGTGTTGTTCTGCAATTTACTTCCTCTCTTTGCCTCTCTCCTAGCCTTACTTTGAAATTTTTGAGGCCTTCAGACTTTATATTTTGCTAGGTTTTTATAGCGCATTGGTTTCAGGACGTTTCAGGACGTTCTTTAGAAACACTACAATTTATTTTTTACACTATTAGCAATTAATTATTGCCCACAGTAACGAAGAACAGAGACTTAATACCTTTACACATTACCTTCCTCTTAGGAAAATGCCAAAACTTAGTATAACATTTCTGTAGCAACAATATACTGTTCTACCTGTCTCAGTGGCCACCATGCACTGTCAGGACATCACTTTCCAGGGGACACAATCTAGCCTGTGCATTTCTCCGCAGGGCTCTCTGTCTAAGTTTATTGCCATTGATTAAGGTGTCTTAATTGGTTTGTTTATAAGCAGAGAGTAATTCACAACTCCTCTGTATTTCCTCAGGTCCAATCTATGTGGGCTAGGTAGACCAATTTACTCACAAGAATGCCTTTCATTCCTTCCTTTTAATCCGATCATGTATTTCCCTCACCCAATTTTATGTTGTTTCTGTTCCCCAAATGCTCCCTCTTATTATTTGCTAATTGCAGGGAGGAGTCTTAGTCATGAAACAGGACACTAAAATGCTCAGAGCTAGTTAAATACCAAACAAAAAGGCAGCCTGCAAAGAAGAAATTACTGAAACCTCTTATCTAGATTTTTACCACTGACTTCTGTTGATGTGTAGATATCAGCCTAAATTTGAGAAGGAAGTTCATCTGCTACCATTCAGCTATACATCTTCACCACCTCTAAGAGGGCATTCCTCTTCACATGTCCCAAGACTCATAAAATTCACCTTCAAAAACCACCTCTTCATTCCACTTTGGCATTTAGAATCTTCCAAAATTTCCAGTGACAGAAATGTAGATGTCCAGATCATGCCTAGGTGGTGAGTTCTCAGGTCGTTCTCACACGTCTCATAACTTTGGTAAAGAGCTTCCTTTATGGAGAAGAAACTGTGGTCTCTCTCCCATTAAATTTTCAAAGAACCCGAAGTTGACAATGAGTTGCCAATTAATTAATGTAGTGATTACTTATGAATGAAGAGATTAAATAAGAAAGTTCCAAGCAAAATCTATCTGCTGAAACACAAGTAGCTGAATTTATTTTCTTTTAACTGCTATGAAGCTGTTCAACTTCTTCCAGCCTCCTACTCTTATCCTTTCTCAACCATTTCCAAGAGCTCTTTGCCTCTTTCTCCATTTCTGTTATTTCTGTTATTCTGTTAACAAGATCCCAGACCACAAAATACAGCCACATGTAGCCCTTTTTTCACTGATGGGCTCTCTAATTTTTACATAGTTCTTCAGTCTCCATTTCCTACCTTGTTTGTGCTAGGCTTTTCTTTCCATTGAGCTTGTAGTCCGCAATTTTAATACTATTAGCATCTGATTATATTTTAATGTCTTTGTCATGGGGATATCGAAGAAAAATGGGTTTCTGTTTACTCTTATCTTCTTTCCTGAAAACAATTTGCATCTGCAGTGCCTTGCCTTTGTCACAGTATGAATCACACCCTTGTTTATGCATTGTCTCATAACTATTCGCTCCCTACATCCTATCCACAGTAATTAGGGTTGAATTGAATCTATCCCTCTTTGTGTTGCTGATTAACTGGGCGGGGTAAGAAAAAAAAAAAAAGAGAAAGAATGCAGTATGTGATCTGTTCATTTGAGTAAAACGGAGGCTATATATACAAAATGACGTTACTTAGACTATTCCCAGAAATGACTTTTTCCTTAAAGAACACAATTCTCCCAGACAGATGGTAGTTACAGGCAAAGGGAGAAAATGCATTTCCAGGCGCTCTCTGCAGTTGAAATGCGAGGGGAGGGCTGGACGTGGAGGAAATTGTAGCTTTGTGCACAGACCCTACAAACCTTGCATAAAAGATATAAAAGCAGGGAGTCTTTGCATTCACAGTGTATGTTTTCGGCTGATGGCATTTTAATGGTTTTCCTGATTGGGACAGACTTCTCACTGGACCCAATTTTGATTTGAAAGAACTGGGACCTTTCGTAACAGTTTGTTCATGGCTCTGGGACTCCTGGTTAGCAAGAAAAGCAATGAACGTTTTTCTTCATAATGTCTCAGTAAATTTCCCTAGTTTCCTGGCTTTTTGCAGAGCAATCCAAGAGAAAGGCAATGTTCCTACTGCCCCCTACACTGGTGCTCTCAGATGTAACAGCCTTGGATGTTACAACCCTCTAAGAGTAGAAATCTATAAGTAAGAGAAATATAACCAACATGGCAAGTACATGGGCTATTTTAATTATATTTCCATTCATGTTCTAATTATTCTTAAAATTAGTGGTAACTCTAAATTCATAGGAATCTGAAGTCCATCACATAGGGCATGATTCACCCACCCTTTCTGTAAAAATAGCCCATTTATTATGTGGGCAAAAAATCTAATCCAGCTTATGTCACTGATTCTCAAAATATTGCAATGTGCAAAAAAAGAATTCAATGGTATGTAAAATCAAGTATTTATTGTCAGGATACTTAAAATATTAATAGCCTAATTAAAGAGCTGCTATTAGTCCACATCTAATTATTCTTAAAAAAAAAAAATTAAATAAAAAAATACTGTTAAAAAAAGTCCCCATAATAATATAATAATTTAAATTGTATGCCCATTTCTAGATTCTACTCCTTTTCCAGGTGTTTTGCTCATGCTTTCACTACTTTCTGGGTTCCTAATGGTAGTGTCATCAGTCTGGCAAGGAACACAGTAAGTTGTCAGCATTGCAAGTAATTTGCTTAAAGCAGCATGACGATGATGAGAGTTTCTTCTTCCTTACTCTAGGATCCACTTTGGGGTTCTTTTATGTTTCCTAATAGGAGTCTTTCTTCATCAGTCTCTCAGTCCACATTACACCTAAATTTAAAATATACATGGGGCCTTTTTCACGTTAGATACTTGTTCTTTGTTCCTTTATTTTTCATCCCTAAGGAGCTGACTTCACCCAGCCCCAGGTCTGTATTTGTTTAAGTGATCAATGATGAGCTGTTTATAGCTGCAGAGTCTCCAGTGTTGGCCTGTGACTGCTCATCTCCTCCACATCCCACATCCCCACTTCTCAAGGGCTCTGCTATCCCATATTCCTTTACACTACGTCACCTTCTTATAAATATTTCATTATACACAAAACAATGGCTTGTTACAGCTACCTACATAAAAAGTATGGTTGTACTACACAAATATAAGCAATAGTAAGCTAAATTAGGTATAGCAATCTGGTCTTTAGAGAAAATACTGCTGAGGCTAAACCATGAAAAGAACAAAGCTCCACGCAGTCCCAGAAACGTTCAGACAAAATTAGCCTAAGAAGCCTCAGTCTTGAGGTCTTGCAAACTCACTGTAACACCTGTGGCATATTAATAATCATGACAGTACTGTACTCCCTGGGCTCCAGAGCTACAGGTAAGCTATAAACAAATGCTCTAATGCCCTAGCGCATTAGTGACTGTTAATGAGCGTGCAATTAGTAACGCATCACACAAGTGTCCAAATTTTTGGTTCAAATCATTTTGCATTACCAAAGACTGTAGAGGACATCACAATTATACCACAACAAAGAACTGAGTCTCCAAAAAAGAGCTGTGCATCTCAACAGCACGTGGCAGAGGAAATAAAGTAAGGGAACTTCGCCATGGCAGCCAGTGTGTGGAAAGAACACTTCGATTTTCAAGGTTGCTACTCGTGCGTTGCTCTTGAGCACTGCATCAATTCTTTTGCAGAATGCATACACCATGTTGAAGCTGGTGAATGTGCAGATAATCAGAGCTAATCCTGTGCATTTTATTAAAATGTAAAAGTGGTTAGTTTATTGCATTGCAAAACCCACACTACATTTTGACTGGAAATGGAGAACAAGTGGTACGAAACAGTTGCTACCAGAAATTAATGAATTAGACACAAATATGCTGCTAGCGGGAGGCTTTAGGGATTGGAAGTTCTCTAGTAAAGGAAGATAATTTCAGTAAAGCTGCTGCTAGCTCTTCCTTTTTATATTTTTTTTTTAATTATCAAAACCTCACCTCTTTGCACTAAAGAAGGCAAAAGAAAACTCCCACTTATTCCAAGTCTGAAAGATTCAACACATAGTAATGAAAGACTCCCTGTTGCCCTGGGCAAGATTAAACAAATGACCCAAAATTATATTTGTACAGAATTTAAGCTCTAAAACTGAAATCCTGAAAACCCAGCTCACCTCTAATTATCTTGAAGAAACCTAATGTTGGCCATGTTGGACATCAATAGGATGCAAACACACACCCTCAGTTAGATTGCAGATGCTGAGCATCTTCTTCAGCCTCATCTCTCACTCAGGGCAATGTGTCTTCTAAGGGTGTGAGACAGGAGAAAATCCAGAAAGAAAACTTTCCCAGTGCAACTAAAAGGTATTTTGCTATCAGAATTGTTGGAAAGAGGTCAACATAATGATGAAACAACGTAGGGATTTTTGAGCTTTCCAAAATCTCATAGTAATATTTTTTTAAAATTTCACCATTTGTCAATTTTCATTTTGAAACCATTATTTTTTATTAAAAGTTGAACAACACATGAAGAGAATGAAATAAATACACCTTTTTCTATTTAATAAAATATTTCAGGCTGACTTAACTTTTGGGTTTGTGTTACCTAGTTTACTGAAAAGTTAAAAAAAGCCTGTTTTGTTTTGCTGATATGAAAGTTTTCTCAAGGTTTTAATCCATTCGCAAAATTTGAAAAACGCATTATTTTCAAGTTTTTCTCAAATAACAAGCCATATATGTTGAACTTTCTGTCTTCCTTTGTTCCATGGTGTTTCATCTATATTTTTGTTTTCCTGAAGTGGTTCAATTATAAATAATTCTGATGTGCTAGCCAAGTTACTAAAAATCTTACAAGCTGAGATGGTTCAATGTATATTCATCAACCTGCGTATTAAGAGCACCATTTATACAGTATTAATGCATCATCTGCTGATGAAGAGAGTGATAACACTATCTGGGCAACCCAGTACAAAGTAGTATTTCAAAAACATGTCTGTGTATCAGCAGCTAATATTACATCAGACAGATTTACATTAGCAGAAGGCTCATAAATTCAAACAGCAATCAAATTAACTATCAAGACTGTTGGGTTATTGGCAATCCCCTTGGGGTATGTTTACACTCCGTAGAAGCTTTGGTGAGTAAAGCAGTTCATTAAAGACAGACTTCGTGCTAAGTTGGAGGCTTTGGAGGCTCCAGCTCGGGAGAGATGATGCCAGATGGATGTGGCTCGTTAGAGGAACTTGGTCCTAGCTCTAACGAGCTACGAATCCATCCTGTCAGCTCTTGGGCAAACAAGCAGAGTAGAGGCAGGAAACCCAGCCAAGTACAGCTGGCTAATAAGGTATGTAATTGCCTTGTTTCTTTGCATTTGCTTTCCAAATCTAGCAACTATGTTGTTGACTTTGCCCTTTAGTAGTTTAAAATTCATTTTGTTTTCCATCAAAATCTTGTGTTATGTTCACAGTGACCTAACTGAAGGCAAAACAGACTTGTGGCCAGTGTGTCCCTCACAAATTCTGGTACCCAGGGTCAAGAAGTTTCACTCTACTAAGCTGCAAGGGCTTGATATGAAGTGCTGATCATGAGTATCAAATGGTAGAGGGCAAACTCCCTTTATTAAATGTTGGAGACTTTGTGGCCTGCAGCAAAGCAGCAGCAAAGGAAGCTATGTTTTCATATTCAGAGGGCCACCTCTTTCTTCTGAAGTACCTCTGGTCAAGGAGATGATACCACCAATACTCGGTACTGAAGGAAAGGACTAACCTCCCAGTCCATATGAAGACCTATGTCGAGACCTGATGGTCTTGCTGTGAGTAGCACCTCCATCTGAGGAACCGTCAGGTTTCAGACCCAACCTGACCACATGTACCATCCAGCTTCCCTGCTCAGTAGTCTGTCTATTTTGCATCCTTCCCTGACATCTCCCCATGAACTACTTTGTGAAATAAGTCACTTGGGATTTCACTCTAGGTAGAAGCCAACTAAAAATTACATGTGACAACACTCAGCATCGCAGTACGCGAATCCTTTTTTGAAACAGATTCTTGTTTTTAATTTAGCATGCAATATCTACCCTTCTCAGAAGAAGAGAGCAAAAGGATGATTCCTGTTAGGAACTAAATTTTCATTATATTCCTTGGGAAGCAAAAGGAACCAAATATTATTGCCTTGCTAGATGCTAGAACGGTAGCAGAACACACATGCAACATCCAACTTGGTTCAATCTCTTTCTCAACTAACAATGAAAATGTGTAGCTCCAGTTATGTATCAAACTACATAGCTGCAAGGAAAAATTAAGAGAAATCTTTCCCTTTTTAAGATTTAACTTGAATATACAGCATACAGGTTTTGTTCTTTTTCACTGTATTAGCTCACATTTGATAAACACACTGAAATAAAAGCTTTCCTTCACTCTTCAGCCAGTAACTCCACTAAAATCAAGACCTTGTTAACTGAGGACATCAGATTCTGCTGCTGTTGAAATAGTTAATATTATAACAGAATGCACACTTTATTAAAAAAATATGATTTGGCTGACAGCTGTGGAGTAAAGCAAGTAGAATTATTGCCATTTAAATTTTATATCCCACTGGAACAACTGTTTAGTGCAGAAGCTGCTTCAGATATAGGGATTATTGTTTAGTTAAAAATAATTAAGGGAAGAGCTGAGAGCAAAACTAATTCCTAGGGATAGAGCCTATATCATAGTAGCCACTGCACTGATAAATATGACTCTGATAATCTTATGATTAAAATGGTCTCAAGCAGACCTTGGAAAAATATACTGCAATAGATTTAAAGAAAAGATAGATGTAGAAAAATGCAAAAGTAAAAAAAAAAAAAGACTCTTCACAAATAAGTACCCCATTAGAACACAGATTGAATGTAATGGCACCAGGAGCTTATACGAAATCACATGGCCACCGTGTCCTGATTTATATAAGTGCTGTGATTCTCCCTATTTTTTTCCTACTTTCTTTGTACTTTTTTTTTTTTTTTTTTTTTTCCTGAAAGGAAAAAGAGAAACTCTCACTCAACTTCAACTACACTATTTTAAAGTAACATTGAAGCTTTGACTTAGGCTGACAAATGACCTCCCCGTAGGGATCTCTCTCTCTGCACAGAACTGGCCATTGAAAAATATTGTAATCAGACATGGTGGTGATTTTATTGGAATAAGCTTATTCATTCCTGTTGGCTGTCAAGCAAGTTTCTGCATGAACCATTTATCAAAAAATCAATGGGAGGCTTTTGAATATCATTTTTCTTGAAAACGTATAGAAATAGCTAAACTTCATAAATGTATTGATGTGTATCCCTGTGTGGGTGGGTGAGTGAAATGAAACTGTGTCTGGACAATGAAAAACAATAAGGAGCTCTGAAGTTCTCCTAAATGAGGTCCCATTGTGGCAAGGAAATCCCAGAAAAAACTCTCCGTCAAGTAGGGACAATTTGTGGAGATTTCCAGGAGCAAAGGAACAAATAAATGAGCAAAACGACTTTCAGAAATGTGAAATGTAGGATAATTGTGGGTGATAAAAAATGAATAATGCTCCAGAAGAGTTTCTAAAGCTCAGATTGCATCCTGCAAAAAGAGGCATCCTCATAATGTCCTGTTCTTGCTGCATTACCTGATTTGAGCAGCTGCTACAGACCACTACCAAAAAAATGGATATGAGATAACAGACTTTTGTTCTAATGTAGTAGACTCATTCGTGTTTCATATATAAAACAGTAAGAAGCATTTATATAATTTAAATATATGTTAACAAACTCCAATCAGGCAGATAGAAATGAGGAAAAAAAAGTTAGCATTCATAGTGCATATATGGAGATAAATTTGCTCCATGAGATCTCTGATACTCCACAAGACACATGGAATCAGAAGTTTCCACTATTTTCTTTAAACCATCATTACCCCTCATCACAGAGCTGTCGTTTCAAAGATCACGGGAATCTTTTTATTCTGATAAATTGGTCCTGCAACCATGAGCACAACAGGCTTTGTCTGACGAGCAATGAATCAGTGATTAACCCCAGCCCACTGAAAGACTCCAGCCATTCGACCATTTTGACAGTACTTCTTGTTAAGTATCTCCACCTTGATGTGGAATTCCACCATAAAGGAAAATACAGGACATCTGGAGCATGATGACCTCAGGATCAGAAACAGAAATGAATGCTAGGTCTTCTTGGACCTGCTCCATTATCACAGAACCACACAGAATCCCAGAATGTCAGGGATTGGAAGGGACCTCAAAAGCTCATCCAGTGCAATCCCCCCATGGAGCAGGAACACCCAGATGAGGTTACACAGGAAGGTGTCCAGGCGGGTTGGAATGTCTGCAGAGAAGGAGACTCCACAACCCCCCTGGGCAGCCTGGGCCAGGCTCTGACACCCTCACTGGGAAGAAGTTTCTTCTCAAATTTACGTGTAACCTCTTGTGTTTCAGTTGGAACCCATTCCCCCTTGTCCTACCATCAGTTGCCAGAAAAGCCTGGCTCCATCTTCGTGACACTCACCCTTTATATATTTGTAAACATTAATAAGGTCACACTCTCCTCTTCTCCAAGCTAAAGAGCCCCAGTTCCCTCAGCCTTTCGTCACACAGGAGATGTCCCACTCCCTTGATCATCTTTGTTGCCCTGTGCTGGACTCTCTGCAGCAGTTCCCTGTCCTTCTGGAAATGAGGGGCCAGAACTGGACACAATATTCCAGATGTGATCTGACCAGGGCAGAGCAGAGGGGCAGGAGAACCTCTCTGACCTACTGACCACCCCCTTCTAACCCACCCCAGGTACCATTGGCCTTCCTGGCCACAAGGGCACAGTGCTGGCTCATGGTCATCCTGTTGTCTACCAGGACCCCCAGGTCCCTTTCCCCTACTATGTTCACATTTTCCTCTAGTGCATATATGAAGACACATCTGAGCTCAAACACAGCCCAGTATCATTTTGTTCAGACTCACCCAAAAATTGCTTTGGCAAAAATATATGGAAGGACACATAGTGTGTAAAAAGAATAAAAATACTAACATGGGTAGTGGTATCTCATCCGTAATGTGTATAAAACAGGAAGGTAATTTTATGCAAACATGCATGGAAAATTAGAAGTCCAGAGAAAGAAAGGAGATCTCACGACAGTCCTTTTTAATAATACGAGGTGTGTAGAGAAAGATTTCCTAATTTCTGTGTGTCTTGCATGTGTGAGCAGCCCGTGGGACAAAGCTTCACAGGAGACCTCACCCTAAGCAATGCGCATTTTACCTCAATTTGAGGCTTTTGTTAATGTTTCAAAGTGAGTAGTGGAGAGCTATGTTTCCCAGTATTCCCACCTTGCCCACTGTATTATTTTCCATCTGTGGATGATAAATGATCATAGACATTTCATTTTATTTGCCAACTGAGAACTGTGAAACATGGTGTGTCAAAAAGAGAGAGAACATTTCTGAAATAGATTTGGATCTGCTTAAAACACCGGAGAACTTTAAAAGTGCTCTAATGTCAGTAACGTGTTTTTTTAAAGTTATGCATATTATGTATGAATGTGGATGAGGTGGACAGATGGATGGAGAAAAAGGCCATTGTGAACCTTAACTAAAATTATAAGAGATAAATTAATAATGTTTGGAAGTAAAGGTTACCAAACCAAAAAGGATTAACGTGATGTAACCGTAATAGAGAACATTGGAATAAAGCCATTTGTTTCAGCATGACACTGATAAAAAGACAAAGAATTACACATGAAAATTAAAAAGAAAGCAAAGTTAATGAGGGCTTCAGGAAGCATTTTTCATGCAAGGCATCTTGATACTCCAGCCTGCATTCAAGAGCAAATTGTAAGACAAAAGTGTGTGATAATTCAGGAAAGAGATATGTAAAATGTCATGCTGTTATGCTGATTGTTGGCTAGATTTATTATATAATCTTCACAAATTACAATATATAGACTGGAGAGGTGGAATAAACATTCTTTCCAAAACTTAATCAGTTTCTAACATGTAAAAGCTACAAGGTGATTCTTCAGAGACCAAAAATGTAAATCCATCTGAGACCACCGAAATACAGTATTAGCAGAGTAAGTTACTCTCGTGCTCGAGCTGCCAAAAGCAAAATATTCTGTGTATATAGAAACAAAATCACAAGATTAAATCAGAATGTTTTTCCTTTGTTTGTGGAGAAAATAAAATTGATTAGAATAGCAGGTCACATCTATACTAATGTACCACTCAGTAGCTGACATAATCTCTCTGTCTTTGAAATGAACACCAGCTCATAATACTCACTTACATACCTTTTAACTACTTTGCTTTGTAGTCAGAAAATCGACAGCTAACTCATTAACCTTCATTGTCTTTCAAGAAGGTGTTTTTTTTCTTAATGTTTATGCCTATTTGTTTATTCCCACAGACTGCAGAGGTACCTATTAGCAAACCTGGTCAGCTGCAAGTTCTCTTTCATTGCTTAATATATTCAGCAATGTGTTCTTCACGATTCAAACCCAAATTCCAGTCTTATCAGTAAATAGAAACTTCATAGATTATTTTTCTTATTTCTAGCTGTGAAGCAGTTTTTGCAAATGCTAAAACTATTCTAGAGATTGTTTTGTTGATGGCAGATGATTAAGAAACGATCTAATACACAATTATATAAATCACTATTTTAAAACCAAGACATTTTACTTGCAACGAGAATTTCTCTTATATATGAGTAATGACTCCTATTTAATGCATTGTTAATGACTTCCTAAAGCAGAAGCATCAATGTGCCAGGAAGAAAAGAGAAATAGATTTCCTGAGGATTATTGTAGAATTTCTCAAAAAGAAACAGAAATTAGCAATGAATCATCAGAAAGCAATAATTCCACTGCCATTAGAGTGGGTTTCTTTATTTTCCTATAAGAAGACCTAAAAAAATAAGACAGCCCTATAATACAAATTTGTCAAGAAAACTAAGACACTTTTGCACCTTTCTGCAGGTTGGAGATGCGTTAAGGTAACATCATGGGTGTGGAAAAAATTCAAATAATTAGAATTTATTTAGTCCTCCCCCACCCCTAGAAAGAAAAATGCATAGTCATTTAAAGGGGACCATACAGCAGTGTGACCACATCCAGTTTCGGTAAGAAGCTGTGATAAACACAAGGGAACAATTCTGCACTTCAAAGGAAGTTTAAGTGATTATAGGTTAAAACTGTCTTTGTCTAATCAGTTATTTAAACACTACTAATCATCTGGGCTGTGTGCCCAGCTCAACACCCTTAATTTGAGGATCCTAAATCTTATAAAGTACAAACGGTCACCTCATACTCAGATCAGTGATTTTTATTTGCTTGCAAGTTGTACAAATGGACTCCAAGAAAAGCTTACAAGCTTACAACTTTCTATATCTGAAAAAGGGGCTACACACTGAATAGGTAAATTGTGTGTTTAAAAAAAAACATAATATCACATTTTAAGGAAGCTACAAGCAGGGGGAAAACAGCCTGAAGCAATTACGGTATGTAGTAGAAATGTTAATTGAAAGTTCTTACGCAGGAGGACAGAAGGAAATTACTTAATTCAATGGACATAAGGCCACGGCAGGAATTCTGCATTAGTCTCTCCATCCGCCTCTTTGACACCCATCGGCACCCTTTGTGTTGTCTCCTCTGCTGCACATCTGCTTGCACACCTGAGCAAGTCTGGAATATGGAAACTTCCTGATCTGAAAAATAACCCTTTTTTCTTATTTATCCCAAAATAAATTCTGCTGACTCATCAGTTCCATGGTCTAGCTCACTACATGAGAGTACAAGCAGCTGGACAACAGCAATAATTTAAGACCTGGAAAAATAAAAGCTTGTTTATGATGATTCACATATTACTGCTGCATACCAGAAATGGGGAAGCTGAACTCCTATTAGGAGAGAATAAAGACCTTTGTCATTTCATTCCAGTGTAGAGAAACAGCAGAAGATTGAGTGCACCAGCACCAGTGACCACCTTTAATAAAAGCAGCAGAAAGATTTGGGTTGGGAACCGAGAGTATGTGACGGCCCTGGGGCAGTTTGCAGGAACTAATCAGTCATCCTCACAAGATAGGTGAGGCTGTGGACCCACTGAGACAGAAGGGTAAGCCTAATGATTGCCTCTGTTGTTTTATTATCTGCAACATTCTTCTATTTTTGTCAAAGCCTTTTTACAGAAAATACAGAAAGGCAAAGACCAGCATTTCCTACAACTGAGCCTTCTGCAGAAACTGCAAGGGCTTGAGGGGTAATCAAACAGTGATGACGGAGAACTGAGTATAAAGAGGTAACAAAGCTGCCAGGATAAGATTCAAAGACAAATTCCTAAACATCCAGAGATCTTATTGCTCCCCTAGTGATTGCGTTATCATGACACAGCTTTACAGTGGTGTAACCCCAAAGACTGTCAGCAGGATGCAGAGATGAGTCAGTCTCAAAGCCCGAGCTCCTCAAAACGATATGCCTAACATCCTGCAGTTTAGGCTCCGCATTTTATTGTTCCTGAAGCTTCTATGATGACACTTGCTATTTCTCATTCTCAGAGCACCCCATGCAATCAAATATTAATGATTAAAATACATTGCTGTTCCCAGCAGGAGAGAACCACTAGCAATACCTATCACAATGCTAGCCCAATCCTGAAACTGTGGTGCTAGAAATTATCATCAGGCAATAATCAGTAATAATGTTAACATCTTCTATATCCTCACTCGAAGCACATCAAATGCACAGCAAAGTGCTCCATGTGCTTTTTGCTACCCTCTTAGCTATTTCTTTCTACTGCTTCTCACAAGAACACTGTTATATTGTTCCCAGGGTGCTCAACAGTCACCTCTCTCATAGCTGGATGATACTTTTAGTTAAAAGGTGAATACTGTATGAGATGGGACCAGGAAGTCATGCTGACAGCACACATAGATTGGGTAACAGCTTTCTTGTGATGGTGACAATGGTGAACTTACATGAAATTGCTGATTGATAGCTGGCTGAATAGGAGCTAGCAGTGTGCCCAGGTGGCCAAAAAGGCCAACAAGCATCCTGGCTTGTATCAGGAATAGTGTGGCCAGCAGGACTAGAGAAGTGATTGTGCCACTGTACTCGGCACTGGTGAGGCCCCAACTTGAATCCTGAGTTCAGTTTTGGGCTCCTCATCATAAGAAGGACATTGAAGTACTAGAGACAGTGCAGAGGAGGCGACGAAGCTGGTGAGGGGTCTGGAACACAAGTGTGATGGGAGCAGCTGAGGGAGCTGGGGCTGTTCAGCCTGGAGAAAAGGAGGCTGAGGGGAGACCTTATCACTGTCTGCAACTGCCTGAAAGGAGGTTGTAGCATGGAGGGGGTTGGTCTCTTCTACCATGTAGCAAGTGATAGGACAAGAGGAAATGGCCTCAAGTTGCACCAGGGGAGGTTTAGATTGAATATTAGGAAAAAGTTCTTCCCAGAGAGTTGTCAGGCATTGGAACAGGCTGCCCAGGGAAGTGGTAGAGTCACCATCCCTGGAGGGGTTTAAAATGCATTTAGTCGAGGTTCTTAGGAACACGGTTTAGTGCTAGAGTTAGGTTAGGTTAGGTTAGGTTAGGTTTGGACTCGATGATCCTGAGGGTCTCTTCCAACCAAAATGATTCTACGATTCTATGAAATGCCAGTAGTAGTAAAAAAGAACCATGACATAAGAAAATCTAAATGTCTTATAATCTTTTGAGGGCAAAAATAAGGTTTGGTTCATAGACGATAACAGAAACTCCAGGAAAATCCAGTGGGGTGTTGTGTAGCAAGAGATAGCTCATTTGAGATCTGACAAAGATGCAACTCATCAATTTGCTGTGCTTTGAGAACCAGGAAAGAAATCCTGTTTCACAGCCAGCTAGGAAATCAAAACTAATGTCCAAATTAATGCTAAGGCAAATAGAGCAGAAGGATAGTACAGTGACATACTCCAGGAGGGGACGAAGAAGGGATGTTAGAAGCAACAGCAGGGCTCAACCCAAACTGGTTTTGTCATTGCATTGGTATCTGAATATTAAGACTGTTATGGTGAGAATCTGGCTTAACTGTGGCTATGTAGTAGCAAAGACTGGAGAACCTGATGATGTAACTTGTTTCATCCTTTTGATTGATGAACTTTTATTTTATTGATCATCTGTGAATTATACTAAAGGATCTTTCTGCAGTAGCCTGTAGTGAACTGAGTAATGACCTTCCACTAGCAGTTATTTATAAAGGATATATCATGTATCATTCCTTTGATAATTTCTACAACCAAAGGCTTTGCCCAACATGCTTGACAAGGGGTTTCTTTTTCTTGGGGATATCACAATGGCTTCTCTACTTGTGTTTTAGCATATTTGTCTGCTTTGCTATGTCCTTTTGGAGTCTCATTGCTTTCTCTTATAGGTGCACACTCCTATGCCTCCATCCACATCCTGGCTCTGCTTTGACTTTATCATTCATCACGGAATAACCTAGCTGTCTAGTCAACCTTCTGAACCTTCTGCTGAAAACCTCTCTCTTGATCAGGGATGTGAATGTGGTTTCTTCAGCAGCCTGATTTCCTCTTCCTTTTTTTTTTTTAACTTAATTGGAGAGAGGAGTTTTTGCAGCTTGAACATCTATATTCCTCTCCCACTAACCTGAATAACTTTCTCTCTGTGACTAAGCAGTAGTCAAATATTTTTGTACTTTGTATAGAAATTCAGCAATGATGATGGCGGCTTTGATATTAAATGATGACTGTGTTGAAATTACTTTAGAAGACAGAATCAGAATTCAAAATTATATTAACAAAGAAATTTTCCAAAATCAAGGAGGAAATGCAGCTTGGCAGAAGACACTGGATTCACAAATATCAAAAGAGGGTTAAGCAACTACCCTAAGTCAAGTGGCAGAAAAGGTCTCAGGGGTTATAGACAGACCACAAATTTTAAATTATATTTTATATTAATACTGCGCTGTTTTATGGAAGATACAAAGAGAAATTACTGTGCTCTACAGTGATTAGTAAACACTTGACTGGGACGCTGTCTGCTGTATCAGGAGAGGTAGACCCATCTCAGAGTAGGAACCACTACACTGTGGCAGGAAAATACCTGTTTTGGGAGGCTTAAATAAGTTCAGCTAAACTCAGTGCATGTTAATAGATTGTTTGTCTTCTTGAACTCCTTTTCAGCCCTTTTTAGACCTTAAATTATACACTGTAAATTTAAAGAAACTAAAGGTAGAGCAAAATGTTCTTACAAACCAGTACTTCAGCCACAGCTCAACTGCTTCAGGATAAGCCCTGACAGATGATAAGTCTTACGGTCCTGAATTTTAACCCCTATACCTGTATGTGGTTTCAGAGGTGGCAGGCTAAGAGAATGCCTCCTTCTCTCTCATGCTCCACAGCTGTAATTCATATCAGTGGAGACAGTTCAAAATAAATAAAGGATCTACAGACTGTCTCCTTCGATAGTCCACATAGCTCTAATATCTTAACGCTTTAGGTAAGATGCCAGGTCCATCTATTTTGCCATTCACTGAGGTGGGGCAGGTGCAAGTCTGGACTGAGTTGACTTTTCTTGCCTTCAGTGGGGACTGTGTGACTTTTCTGACTGCTATGAAGAGGCCTTTTATAACTATGATGGCTGAAGCATATATTTATTTGGTGTTAGGAGAATTTCATTCACAAGGTATGTATAGCTAAGTTCCTGAGAAGCACAGTTTATCATATAAAATCTGAATAAATAGACATTAAAAGCAGGCCGGTGTGTCACGGAGGTACCCCGAGGTTAGTTTAAGGGACAACAGGGTCCAAAACAACTTTTATTAAACCGGTGAGAAACAGGGTTTTAGCACTCCAAAGTGACTTAAATACAGGTTCGGATATCAGTTGAGGAAAACTATTAAGGGGCAGCAACTACTACAACAGGCGGACCACAGAGTGCATGCACGTGGCTTCATTCAAAACAGTGCCGGAGCCAGCCCTGAGTCCCAGACGAATACACACTTGCCTGAACATGGTGCGGGATTATTTTAAAGAGATACACATACTCATAGTGAATACAGAAACTGTACACTCGCGATTCCACGAGGGTAAATTTATAATACATTCGCAATCCTGCGAGGGTTAATTTACTTACACATGCAAACATGCGCGGAATATTACATGTGCTTATGTGGAAGCATGGGAGGAAAATACACTTGCAATTGTGCGAGGAAATATTTTATACACGTGCTCGTATTGAGCACGGAAAGTACACGTGCTTGTATTAAGCACGGAAAGTACACGTGCAAATGTGCACGGAAGGAAAATACACCTGCGATTCTACGAGGATTAATTTTACATGTGCTTATATTGAGCACGGAAAGTTACACGTGCACATGTGCATGGAAAATATAAATACACTCGCAATCCTACGAGCAGTTTTACTCACCCTCGTGGCGGCGAGGCAAGCGGAGTCTCCATGCCGGGGGGGCTCTCGGCGGCAGCATCTTGCTCGTGCTCCGAGAGACCCGCGACAATGGGCGTGTCACAACAAGAATCGCGTTTTCATTGGCTGATCAGATCTGACTGTAGGCATTCTAGAAGCTTCTCTGCAGCCCCATCCTGGCTGTAGGTGCCCCTGAAGCCTCCAAACATCCCCCACACTGGCCGCAGATGCCCAGCGGCTCCCTGGCGCCTCGGCACTCCCTTCTCCTAATGGCCCTGGCCTGGGTGCTCTGGGGCCAAACAAAAGAGCTGTTGGCCTCGAGTAGCAGAGAGAGAGGGAGATGTGCCTACTCCTTCCATGCTGAAGGAGGGAGGGGGAGAGAGGGGCGTTTGCATTCTGCCACACAGTGTTCTGCACTAATCAAATTTTGTTGCATAGTCTTTAAGGAGACCCCCGACGCTGAAGTACATTTGGTCAGCCTTGGAGTACAGTATGAGAATGAATTAAGTATTTTTAAGAGCTATACACACTCTTAACTCTTTAATAATGAAGGTCATACAGGTTTTTCATAAAAGAGAAAGCTCAAGTCATGGAAGGAAAAGTAACGTAACTTAAAAAAAAATAAAAAATAAAAAAAAGAATATGATTGTTACCATTTATTTCCTTATCTCTTTAGCTGAAATCAGAGACTGGCTATTTAAGTATGAACAAGAATGAGTGTTATTCTAGGCCATTATTCTCATCTTGATGCGGAAGACTCAATCATCCAATCATAATGATAAACGTCCATTAACTACTGCAAAATCACACCACACGTAATTTGGAAAAGTATACGACCTCTATAAGAAGTTTAAATGAATTTATTCTGATCAGCTTTAATCAACTGTCAAATTAATTCATAATGTTTGGAATAGTATTACTACACTCCTAGAAACCAAGTTCACTGAACAATGTCACACAGTCATTACTTTCTGAAGCATAATGAAACCTAAAGTGCTAGGAAGTGATCTACAATTATAATGGTGACAGAAGTTGACACTTTCCTTGCCAAAGAAACTACCGCAAATACACAAATCTGTTCTTTATTATCCAGGAATCCTTTTCCATTGCTAGAGAGAATTTTTATTTGATTCGCCTGTTTGCCAGCGGAGCCGCAGCAACGAGGGCTGACACATTGCCTTGAGCGATCGGCTGCAATGTCCCCTCCTCTGTCCCAGCCACCATCCCCATGACAGAGCCTGCAGGAGAACGAGCACACCTGCATCTCAGATGTTCCTCTCCCCATAAACCCACCTCCGTGGATGCCAGATCCTTTTAACCAGCTCTCCAATGAGGTTAACATTTTTAGAAGACTGGTAAGGTAGGACAGGTGAGAGCAGTAACCTACATAACCTCTGGAGCAAGATTTTGCCTGGAAAATAAATACTAGAGGATGCCTGTTTTCTGCCTTATGTTCCTTCCAGCCTGTGGGGTGCATCATCAGAGAATCTGTGTGTTTGCCTTCCCAGAGCTGCGAACACACATGAGCTGATGTGGCAGCAGAAGCTGGTGAGGGAGGGTGCTATTGCCTGCCACTTGTTGTCACATTCTGGGTACTACCAAGGCAAGGAAAACCTAGGGAAGTCATGAAAAGACCCCTTGTATGAGAAGAGATATGCAACTTCCCTTTTCATGTCACCTGGTCTCCTGA
This sequence comes from Nesoenas mayeri, assembly GCF_963082525.1. NCBI lineage: Eukaryota > Metazoa > Chordata > Aves > Columbiformes > Columbidae > Nesoenas > Nesoenas mayeri. The sequence goes on from NC_137542.1 coordinate 4,929,409, forward strand.
ACTGTATGTTGATTTAAGTCCGCTAGCTTAATTGTTTCATCTGAGAACAAGATCAGGTGGTGAGACATTAGGAAACATTCCAGAAATAATGCATCAAAAGATGTCCCCAGGGTAGTGCTACCTCTTTAAGTTTTCTAAATTTTACTATTCAAAAAGCTGCCTAAGCAGCTTGTTGATTTGTTCCAGGAAACGAAAAATGAGTACTATATCAGCGGATGTAAGGGGCTTATTTCCCAGCTTTAGGCATAATTCTTTTCTTTATCATTGTTTTTCACTCAGAAACAGCACAATATTTTAGGCCTAACCAAGCACATTGTCCCATCAAGCTGACTTTCCTGAGGCTGCCTTTTGGTTTACTCTGGCTGAGCAGGTCTTAAAAGCATTCAGGACCGCCACATCATGAATCACAGGGGAGGAAGTTTTACTCATTAGCACAACAAGGACAGCCAGCTCTAGCTTTCCCTCTAGACTAGGAACTGAGAAACACTGTCAAGACATGACATTTTTGTCACATTTACTCTTAAAATGTCAGTTCACACTCAGATTTGAACACAGGCGAAGGGGTGAGAGTTTGCTGGCCTTTTCCTTATTCTGCCTCCGTTTGATGTGAAATTACACACTAATACGTGCAGCCAGAAGAAATTTCAAGATGAAATATTTTTCAGCAACATGAAAAGCAGGAAAGGTCTGAAAAGTGTCATAATTTTCCAGACTTGTCAATGGAGTGCATAGTATGTCTGATATAAGACTTCGCCTTGTGCATTTGTCGTGATACGAACGGCACTTCGTCCTCAGGGGACCTGCTGGGTATGTTCTAGCCCTTTTTGCCCAGAGATGAATTAGGGCATTTAAAGGAGAGCACAGAGGCTGCTTTCTGAGGCTTAGGCCTTACTTTGTTCTTGGTCACAGCTCAGCTCACAGAGAGCATCATTCACACACACACAGACACTCACAGGCCCAGGTTTATGATTAATCCCACCGCAGTGTGCTCACACACGTATAACAAAAATGGTCCCTTTGTGGAACCTGATGGACTAAAACAAGGGAACAGTATATTCAGTCAGGTTTTTTTGACTACTAGGTAAAAAGTTCAAATTCAGCCAAAACTGAAGGATGACTCAAGTTTCGTATTTGGACTTTCTGAAAATTTTCTCTAAAAACAGTACGTGTGAGAGAGTACACATGTACAGGAAAAAGTGATTACAGGAGATGAGGAGGTAAAGAAGGAGCATGTTCAAGAATTCGTAATGCATTTGCACTTCTGTTAGTAACAGCACATGAAATGTCACTTGAATTCAGCATGTAATTGTTCTTTGCCTCTCCAATGACTTATGGGAACTTTCCCTTTAGCACCTTGCTTTTGTTTTCTCTAAGCTTAAAAATGCCATGGCACCAGTAATTGCCTAATCTGACCCAGATACTATAAAGTATGGTGCATATTTATTATACTGCGACAACAAATTAGGAATAAAATCTCCAGGAAGCAGTAAATCAAGAATTCTCCTCCGAGTGCCATGCAGAGATTACAGTTGGAGCATCCATAGTGCTGCTTCCCAGTCACTGCTCATGCTTGACCTACGGGAGGTTTCTCTTCCCACCCCTGTCTGGGAGATGAACACAGTGAATTCAAACTTCTGGTAATTTGCCCAGCCCCACCCTGCTCTTCTCTCATTTTCCTGCCTCTTGATGACAGTTGTTCTGCCCTTGGAGCAAGAAGAGCGCTCTCGTCTCCATTCAAATGAGGTTGCAATGTGTGCATTGCAGCTCAGCCATGGGACGATCTCCTTAGGTGGGGCAAGATTTATTCCATCGGTTACTTCTCACACTGGAAGCCCAGATAATCAGCTGCCCAAAGATTTCAGAGATTCAAAGGTACTGCAATGGAACTGATGTTATTGATGGTGGAACCAACAGTAAGAAAACTGTGCATGTTTTTACTGCATGAAGCTCATTATTGATGAGTTCAGCATCCAGTGTCTGAGTTTAGAAACTTTCATATTTGTACTTGACAGCTGCAAATAGTTACTGCAGCGTGACTCCCATGCTTTGCACCCCTCCTACAAATACTGATGGGCTTATACGTTGTGCTTTAAATTATTATGCCTATACATTGTGCTTTAAATTATTATGCTGAAGGGAAATGGATAACACAAGCATTTCAGGGAATATACAAGCGCCTGTTCATCTTCCCCAATCATTTCTCATATTGTGAACTGTCTTTGCTAAGATTATTATTGCTGTGATTAATAAGCTGCTAAACTAAGATCAGAGGTGTCAGTTCTTGAAAGAGAGAAGAGCAAAACAATGACAGTGACAATTCACACTTGACTTACATTTATGAAAACATAAGGTTACACTGAGAAAGACTAAGCCAGAAAAGAACCAGAGAAATTGTAGAAAGCAAGCAAAACAACAGCATTGGATTGTGTAGGGAAAACAGTAAGAATCATGCAACATTATTTTTCAACACTGCAAAGGAACAATTAAATAGTTATTTCAGTGTCACCAGAAAACCTTTAACTTCACTGAAGCTGTGGCATGTGCTGAAAGAGATTTTTTAACTAGGAAATAAGGTGCTTTATTCACAGAAGTTAACGCTAATCATAAGCAACAAGGACTTGTTCTAAAGCTTCACTAAAAATAGCAGGTTCAATTTTATTTTTTTGCCCACAGAGCTCCTATAAATTCAGTGGAATGCCACAGAACTACATCAGTTTATTATTATTTGAGCACAAAGTGATTCTGTCAGTTCAGTGTGTGTTTTTTTGAGACACGAAGACACTGACTTGTAATAGGTTGGCAGAAGACTCAGATTCAATTCTTAACAATCTTATTTAATACCTGACTATGACAGCATCAGCTTAGATAACAGATTGTAAGGATCACAGCCATATCCCGTTGTTCTTTTGCACAGAAAATTCCCATTGACTTCAGAGAAAGGTTTGTACCTGGAAAGACTGTAGACCTCAGTTCTCTTTGATTAGTTTCTCATAAGCATGGATAGCCAGAACAATCTCTGCTACAACAAGTGTATCCTTGCTTTTGTCATTTTTCTGTGTGTGAATATCCCACAGATTTTGTCAGGATGCCTCTGTCTGCAAAGCTAGTATGGCTGCACCTAAAATAACCAGAACTGTCTTTACTTCATACAGTTTTTGTTTTGGGACTGGTCTTGAGTAGTAAATCTGGACTTCTCGTAGTGCATCAGATCCCATGGCACTCCTTTCCAGGTTCATCAGAGACGAAGTGATAACCAAAACCTGGGATGCTGCTGCGTCTGTCTGACCCTACAATGCTGAACTGATGCTTTTACATTATTCACAAATGACAGGAAAAAAAACAGTGGCCTTGTGGTCATCATGGATATTCTGTTTCACACCTACAACCAAAGTTGACACATGGCTACTGTAGGATTAGAACAAAATGGAAAAGGGGGAAAAAAAGCTATATAAGGTTATTTTTTCACCATACCTGATAAATGCAGGTCAACTATCTGTCTGGAATAAAATCCATACAGTTATAGTTACATAATATCAGTTTTCTCAAAAGCCCCAAGGATTATTCACTGAGGTCAGGAATTTCTGATGGACTTTTTTCCATAATCATTGGGATCATAAAAAAAATTAATAAGGAGCACATAAGATTGTCTAAAAAAAGGTACATGCTGCTCAGCTACCTTTGGAGGATTTCCAGTAGGTATTGACATGAAACCTCAGGAGCCTGAAGACCTTGGTAAGAGAGGTCAGAGCCTTATAGCAATGCTAAGGCTGTATCTCCCAAGGAGAAGCAAGAGAAGATCAGAGATCAACCATCTTAAGTTATTTCCTTAGGTTTATGAATTCTTTGTAGTTACTCCATCACTCTTCAAATCTGTAAAGACACTTTCATTTTTTTTATCTATCAAAGGTCTGGGTACTTGGGCTGTTTCTCAATTAAAGATCAGATCTCTAAAGTTTTATTGATTTATGATTTTCAGCATTTTTTTTCCTTTCAACTAGCAGTGGTTGAAAATACCATTCTACTATTATATACATTGATATGGCTAACAATTTTTTCCCCTACCTATCAAAATGCATTAAGGAAACATAAAAGAAAAAATCACCATCTCTTTCTTTCTCTGTATCTGCAGCAACTTGAAAGAAAATGATGAATGGCAAAATGTTAGAGCAAAGGCTCCCAAAATGAAGGAAGTGGTATGATTAGGTTTTGTATTTTAAATTAGAAATACCTGCTCTGAATATATAAGCAATCAGACATCCATTTATATCTTGGTTAGATTCTAAAGCTTCATTAATTGCAGTGGAATCACATACAAAATGAAGACTTCCTCCAAAAAGCCAGGCTTACTCAAGGAAAAATTTAATGTTTTATGATAGTATTTTCCACATTAGAGTTCTCATGGCTAAATCATCGTGGATAAACATATATATGTTTAAACAGAGAAAGGATACACTCTTTTAGTCTAAAAACTGAGCCATAAAAAAACCACTAGGCTGAATACTGATTTTTCATATGAATCACTAGTCAAACAGAGGTAAGAACCAAAAAAATATGAGTTACTATTTCTATTTATAATGTTCAAGTATGTGTGACATTTCTTAAGGCCTTTTTGTCATACTCAGTTGCTCCATGTTGTTACACATAGAGATGAAAACTAGATCAAAGGATGGCCTGTATTGCTAGTACTCACCTAGTAAACATCCAGTCTCCCTTTTCCTTTCAGTCACATCCTTTTTTACACTGAATAAATCTGGGGCGATTCCTGTGTCTTTACCATAATTTCCACTGCAGGATGCACCAAAATAAAGACAAACATGATGAATATTCAGCAAAACTGTATGAAATGCTGAAAATCCCCTGTTTCACATACAGAAGAAGTCAGCCCACTGAGATTTCCTGAAGGACTTTATCCATGCGACTGAAGGACCCAAGCCAGGAGTATTCACGTATGTAACAGCCATTTGTTTAAACAAAAATCACGTAATGAGAGCACCTATAATTTACATGTCTACATTTTATAATCATTTTACAGGACTATTTCATATTCAAGAGAAACATGCACTTCTTATGACAAGTTATACAGTGTGATCATCGCAGTAGTTCAGCTACAGAAAAACCGGGTTAAAAACAACAGGCACACTGCTAAACCATGTTAGCAATGAATGTGGTTTTTAACTTGAATCTTTAAAGGAGTACAGTATTTCTTCCTTATAATCCTGCCTGAAGTTTGCAGAGAATGATTTGTTCTCCACTTACCCATTTTTGCCATAGTCAGTTCTTTTCCTATTACAAATCCCACACAGTTTACCCAGGAACTCGGGAGAACCTAGACAACAAATGAGCACTGTGAGGAAAGACAGAAATATTAGAAACGTTGAACTCACAACAAAACACTCATCAAGTGAGAAGTCAGACTTCTAATACATCTTCATTCACTCCTCTGCCACTGTTGATGTTTTTCTAAAAAAAACCAAACCTGTGCATCACTAATGTTCTCAACTGCAGGAAACGCTTTCCTGTTTAACAAAAATCCTTTGAGTTCGTGCTCTGTATATGCCCTTAATAAAAGCAATCTTAAGATGAATGTTCTGTGGCTCTCACTTTGCCCATTTTACTGTTTTGCTACCCTCTGCTGGCTTTATTTCCTCTGTCACATTAAACAGAAGCTGCGGATTTTCGCTTTGAAAGCCCTTCACAAAGCAACTTCAGGAACAGGGACTGGGGGTGGGAAAAGGGTGGCACTGATTTCTTCCACCTCCACTGGCATGAACAGGGATTTCCATCCAGACCACCAGTTTTGATGAAATTTCTTAAAATCAAGAACTCCCAGGAACGCAGCCATTATGCATTGCTCATGCAGTGTATATTCACTGAGTCCGATGCATAAAGATAGTAACTATTCCCATACTCCTGTCCTCTTCACTAAAATCAAGAAAAACCTCCATGTGCCCTTGATCTCCACATTCCTCTGAATAATTTTTCCTCGTTCATAATTTGTATGGATGTCAGGAAAATGAACAAGCAAACAAGCAAAACAGCAGACATATCATAGCAAACTGGGTAATCTTGACAAAAAAACAGACCTTCTAATGCAAAACTGCGGGGAAAAAATATAGATTGCAGCTGCAAATGCATCACATGTGAAATCACAGGTAAAATTATTTCTCTACAGTGTGTGGCTGTTCCCAGAAAATTGTGTTTAGCCCTGAGACTCTCATTATTGAGAAGAGTTGTAAATTGCAGAGGGGTCAGCACAAAGCCACTGATACGATTAAAGTGGGCTGGAGGCATTGACTTATGAAGAAAGATGAAAAGACCTAAATAAACATGGTCTGGTTGCGGAATGCTTAAAAGGCATCAAGATAACCATTAACAAATAGCTGAAGGACACGAAAACTAAGCAGAGAAAAGAGATAGGTAGCATAACGGAGAATAGCCGAAAGTAATGAGATGAAAATTAAGACAGGAAAATCTAAGCCAACTGTCTGGATAAACTCCTAGAAGTGGAATGTGTGAAGCCATGGAGCACTCCCTGGGGTATAATGTACTATCATCTGGGACAAATGAAACTGAAGTGGTTGTAGGACAGATTTAACCCTGCCTGTACAGAGAGGTAGGCCAAAATGTACAAACAGGTCTTTATCATCTCTAATATCTCTGAATTACTGCTAAGTCAGCTGAGATAAGTCATTCCATTAATGGAATTCCCTCGTGAATGTAACTGCTTATGCCTTGCAGAAAAATCATGAAGTCTACAAATGGCACAGCTTCAGAAGATGAAAACTGTGCCCATGAATTGCTGCCCTTTAGATGCACCAGACCTACAGAATGTGCCCTGTACAACTGTGTTCACTGAGAACGAAACAGTGAAGCAAATCTGACATTTTCCAAGTCTGTTATAGTTACCTCAGTGGTGATTGCCAGGAGATTTGTGTTCATTGTAGGTGACCATGCTACAAGGGCGGACATGCAGTTCTGACTTGCTTAGACATTTGGAAACCTCAAACATTTTCAGTCTGCACGCAATCTGATTGACCTCTTAGGGCTACCAGGCATGGAGCAACTGCAGGCAAATTGATGAAGACTTTCAATTTTCCTGAGCAAAATTTTCAGGAGCAAAAGAGGATGTGCCTAAAAAAATCACATGTAAGATAATTCTTCCTGTGGCCATCCAGAAAATCAGAGCCAGGACAATTATTACTTCTTCCATTTATTTCCAGTAAGAAGAGAAATGCAAGCAGTCCCTGTTTTCTGTTCATAATTTTACAGAGGCTAAGCAGGAAAAAATCTCACTGCCTTTCAGGTTTCGTGTTTTCGGCTGCAGTTTCGGACAGTCACCGACACCTCTAGCTATAACAGTTTTCATCCCTTTGGGAGAATTTACATGCTCAAAGGATGCAACTCTAACCTGATGAGATTGATAGGCTGGTGGTACAAGGACCCCAGTATCCACTGGAAGGGTGGCAAATCCATGCAGTACCAGAATGAAGATTATTGCATAAACCGAGGCCTGCTCATTCCAAATAGGCCAAGTCTTATTGCTGCTCCTACAGCAATGAGAATAAAACACTCAGAAACTGACGGGCGTGCATGAGAACCAAAGGAACATGCACAGTCTGTGCACCAGTCTTAGATGTGGAACAGCAACATGACTTTTATCCTATTCACGCTTGAATAAGCTGAGCTTCCTCCTGCATATATCGGATTTACCTCAATTGTGATGTGTTATTATAATCTCCCTTGTGATTCTGGGCAGCATTCCTACCTACACACTCTTTATTATTTGTCTGCTTGATCCTGCTGATGCTGTGCCGCTTGCTGTGAGCTGTGTACCCCTTCACAGGTCTGAGCCAGTTGCTGTGATTACAGGCAGAGCTGCGCTGAGAGCCTGCCCTTGTCTTCCCAAAAGTAACTAACAAGCTACTTTTGCTTCAACTAGCTAACTAGTCATTCTTCCTTGCATAAGACATCCACCATCCTGGAGGAGACATTCAACATTTCTGGTCAAATTGCAAATGTACCTGGACTGAGTCAACCTAGCAGGATGAAATTAGCGTTTAGAAGTAAGACTCTGTTACTCAGAAATATTACCCAGTTGCACATCTTTCCTTTTGAACTGTCTACCTAGGATTTATTCCTTAAAAAACAAAAACAAAAAACACCTTAATTTTATGTTTAAATAGTTACATATTAAAAGCATAAGAAAGGAATGAGAAAGGCTTTCAGGGAGAGATAAATTCTGTGATAAGTAAAATTTCTTTTTGAACTTTCTAACAATCACCTTGCTCAGTTTGCATTTGTGTAGATATTATTTTTATGCAATTGTAAATAAACATAACATCAGCTTTGGCAAATCAGCTATAAAACACTTTCTAGTCTGAAACCCTGTGAATAAAATTTCAGATACGGAATATTCTTTGTGCCAAGGCTTATCCTTTTATATTCTGTTTGCTTTAGTTCATTTTAACCCTTATTAATTACCTTTTTGGCACTACATTCAACTCAACAAAACAAAATTATGCTCCTCCAAACACAAAGCTTCTGGAATAATACAGGCAGAATTAGCAAGAAAGACACATAGAATCGTAGAGTGGTTTGGTCTGAAGGAACCTTAAAGATAATCCAGTCCAACCCCCCGCCATGGGCAGGGGCACCTTCCACTGGACCAGGTTGCTCAGAGCCCCATCCAGCCTGGGCTTGATCACTGCCAGGGATGGGGCACCCACAGCTGCTCTGGGCAGCCTGTGCCAGGGCCTCACCACCCGCATGAGGAAGGATTTCTTCCTTACAATTAATCTTGTCCTGTTGCTACAGACCTTTCTAAAAAGTCTGTCCCCGTCTTTCTTATATGCCCCTTTTAAGTATGGAAAGTCCACGATAACGTTTCCCCGGATCCTTCTCTTCTCCAGGCTGAACAACCCCAACTGTCTCAGCCTGTCCTTATAGGTGAGCTATTCCAGTCCTCTGATCATCTTTGTGGCCCTAACAGGTCCATGTCTGTCTTGTGCTGGGGACTCCAGAGCTGGAGCAGCACTGCAGGGGGGTCTCAGCAGAGCAGAGCAGAGCAGAGCAGAGCAGAGGGGCAGAATCACCTCCCTGCACCTCCTGGTCATGCTGCTTTTGATGCAGCTGAGGATACAACTCGTATTCTGTGTTGCAAGTGCACATTAACAACTGATGTCCATTTTTTCATCTGCTGGTATCCACAATCCTTCTCTGCAGGGCTGCTCTCAATCCTTTCACCGCCCAGTCTCTACAGGTATTGGGGATTTTCCTGACCCAGGGTCAGGATATTGCACTTGGTCTTGTTGAACCTCATGAGAATTGCACAGGCCCAACTCCTCAAGTCTGTCCAGGTCCCTCTGGATGGCATCCCTTCTCTCAAGCATATCAGTTGCACCACCCGGCTTGTTGTTGTCTGTAAACTTGCTCAGGGTGCACTCAATCCTACTGTCTACGTCATTGATGAAGATATTAAATAGTATTGAACCTAGCATGAACCATTGAGGGATGCCATTTGTTACTGGTTTCCAGTTGGACACTGAGCCATTGACTGTAACTCTTTGGACACAGCCATCCAGCCAGTTCCTTATCCATCTAACAGTTCATCCAGCAAACCCATTTATATCCAATTTAAATGTAAGAATGTTGAGAGGGACTGTATAAATGCCCCACAGAAGTAGATATACTTAGGCAGTACCAAGAAATACTCATCCTGTGCTTAAGACTCATCCCAACAGTAAATAACAGAAGGATGCACACAACTGCCAGTGACTTGATAATTAATCTTCTAAACACCCCAAACAGTGTTTAATGTGTTTACCTTCCTAACACTACTGAAGATATTATACATTTTTCAGGGTTTAGAGATACAGGAAGACTAAGACCTAGTTTTTAATAGAGGACCTGCAAACAACCTCTTCCCCCACATCCTTTCCTGAGGTCTTAGCTGCCTGTATTCAAATTGGCTCCCACAAGGCACAGCTGTGCAGCCTGGAATGAGGCTGCTACGAAAAGGGCTGTGCTGCCAGAAAGCCCTCTGGGACACCTCATTTGGGGCCACCACCCCTGGCAGGAGCTGCATTTCAGGTCAGATCTCTGCATTTAGTCCTGGCTAGAACTGTGATGTAGGCACGCCAGTGCCAAGCCTTTTGCTTCACGTCCTCACCTTGCTCATGGGACTTCCCAGCTTTAACTCGGACTGGCCCCATGGCTGCAGACCAGTCTGTGTGGATATGGTGGGTCCCTGATGGTGAGCACATCACCTGGCCCCACTGTCTCCTGCCTTGCTGATGATGCTGTGCTCTACTAGCTTAAAGGGAAGAAATAAGGTATTTCTCAAGACATGGATTCAATCCTTGCCCTACTGGTCACTTCAGTGGAAACAACGGACAGGTCGCAAAACTCTTCTGCTTAAAGGGCATTTTGTGATTTTTGGAAAACTTGGACCCAAAACCTCATAGATGTGCAGAAGGACAACTCCCAGTGTTTTCAGTTGGGTTGCACCCTTAGAAAAGCCTGACTCATGTGAACTGCTCAAGCTCAGGTGTACAGCCTATTTCAGAGTGAGAACTTGAAACTGAATCTCCCACATCCTAACCCCCGATGTATCCACTGGACCTCCCTGTCTTAAAAATGAATTATTATCTTACGTGAGTCTCGAAATGTTCAGTTTAGTTTGCTTGTTACACACTATGACTGTCAAATTAATTTTTTAAAAACAATGATGTGAGATGAATCATAGCCTTCTAGTTACAGAAAATGACCCTTTGTGCTCTGATTAACTAAATACCTACTCACTTTTTGATAGGATATCTGTTTTGGAAGCAAGTGCAGAATCATAAAGCCAAAGGGGAAGATGGCAGTCTGCCAACTCAAAAAAAAAAAGAAAAAAAGTCCTTATCTGTTATATACTGAAGTCATTAACTATTTTACAGCTATAAAAAGTACATTAAAATGTCCCGGTGTGCTCCTAGCAGGGTCATGATTTGTTGATGCCTGAGAGGCCAGCACAGTGCAGTCTGACAGGTGTTTAGGTCAGGCTGAAATATGACATCTGTGCTCCCACTCAAGATCTGGTACCAGTTCTGGATGATTTGCCAAATGAAGATCTATTCAGAAGGTTTCAGTTTGACAGATAAATAGCCCATCCAAGATTTTTCAGTGCTAGGGCATGCAATAGATTGCCCCATTTATGGCAACTTGTGCAACCTACAGGCATTTTAATCAGCTTCAGTGGCATTTTAACAAACTGAGATTGCCTTCAATATCCCAGATACCAAGATCTGTACACATCTTCAAAGCACAATACAAGAAGAGGAAAGAAAAGAGAAAATACAGTCCTGCAAATTTACCACTGAGACAAAGTTATGCACAATGAAACTATCCAAAAGGCAGAAAAAAGGTAATGAGATCCTGTAGTGACCAACAAATTAATTAAAATTGTGTATATTCAGGATAGATTAAGATTTAAACATTTGTTACTGGTGCACCTATGTTGATGAAGTCTACTTCCATCAGACTGGCTGATCACACTCCCAGTCACACCCCTGTCACCCATCTCTTAAATGTGACACCCTGAATGAAAGGTGGAAAGCTTTGAAAAACCATTATTCAGACTAGAAAGTACATGATTCAACACTTAGCTGAAATCCACAACTAAGTCATTGAAAGTGCATATAGAGAATCTGTTGCTATAGTGCAGCATGCACATTAAGTGAAGCTTTCTCTCTATTCTTATAGGAACTGCCCTGATAATAAGAAAATGATGATACTTCTAATGACACAGGGTCACTTGCCATCATGTTTGGGCACTGATCTCTCACTGAAAAGAGGAAATTATCAGCTACAAAAGACAGTCTTGCTTTGATTTTTTTTTGTTTTTAATTAAGAATTTCAAAGTAGACATGAGGTTTAAGCTTACTTCCTAAGCATTCTGTGAAGAACAACTCACACAGGGCTCTTTTAATCTCCTCTTCCATTTGTAATTATTGGTAGATGACCTGTAAATAAACTCAAACATCTGCTCCCAGGAAAAATCACATCAGCTCTGGTGTATTAAATACCTCAGTTGTAGTAGCAGACTTAGAAACAAAAAATAAAAAGAGAGAAAATGCTTCTCAGTTGTGTTCTTTATTTTTATTTAGGATCTCATGGATTCTGTATTACCTCATCCTCCCTGTTCAGTGTCATCTGAAAATGTGATGGACATGGACTCTCTGGTCTCCTCCAGCCAAATGATAAATATGTGTACTGGTTTGGGCTGGGATATAGTTTAATTTGTATGGTTTTGTAGCTTATGTATGTAGCTATGGTTTGGATTTGTCCTTGCAACCATGTTGATAACACAGGGATGTTTCAGTTACTGCTGAGCAGGGCTTGCACAAGGTCAAGGCCTTTTGTGTTTCACACACCACCCACCAGTGAGTGGGACAGGGGTGCACAATGGGTTGGGAGGGGACACAGCTGGGACAGCTGACCCCAACTGAGCAAAGAGATATTCCATACCATATGACATGACACCCAGTATGTAAAGCTGGGTGAAGATGAAGGAAGGAAGTTTTCTCACTTTCATGTTCTGATTCTCTCTTCCATCCCACTGAAGGGAGTGAGTGAGTGGTTGGGTTGAGCTGAGCCACTGGCCAGGGTTAAACCACAACAGATGTTACAGAATCACAGATTCACAGAATGTCAGGGATTGGAAGGGACCTGGAAAGCTCATCCAGTGCAATCCCCCCATGGAGCAGGAACACCCAGATGAGGTTACACAGGAAGGTGTCCAGGCGGGTTTGAATGTCTGCAGAGAAGGAGACTCCACAACCTCCCTGGGCAGCCTGTTCCAGGCTCTGCCACCCTCACTGAGAAGAAGTTTGTTCTCAAATTTAAGTGGAACCTTTTGTCTTCCAGCTTGAACCCATTACCCCTTGTCCCATCATTGGCTGTCACCGAGAAGAGCCTGGCTCCATCCTCCTGACACTCGCACTTTATATATTTGTATATATATATATATATATATTTGTAAACATTAATGAGGTCACCCCTCAGTCTCCTCTTCTCCAAGCTAAAGAGCCCCAGCTCCCTCAGCCTTTCCTCATAAGGGAGATGCTCCACTCCCTTCAGCATCTTTGTTGCCCTATGTTAAACAAGAGAGGTCTCAGACAGACCCCAGCTGTGCCGCACTTATTACCAGGCTGATATGATCCATTGACCACAGCCCTCTGAGTCCCATCATCCAACCAGTTTTCTGTCTCACTGTCCATCTATCCAAAACTTCATGGCCCAATCGGATGTGAGAACAGTGACAGTGTCAAGAGCCTTGCTACAGGCTGGGTACGTGACACCCACCACCCTCACCCCATCCACACACCAGTCATTTTTTCCTAGAAAAGCCATCAGGTAGGTCAGATGTGATTTACCCCCAGTAAACTCATGCTAACAGCTCCCAGTCACCTTCTCCTCCATATGCCCAGAAATATGTTCCACAGTTTTCCCAGGAACTAAAGCAAGGCTGACCAGCACAGTTTCCCAGATATCCTTACTTCTTTGGAAGAGAGATGTAACAGATTTGCTTTCTTTCCATCACTGAGGACCTCCCCAGACCTCCACGACCACCCAGAGGTTACAGATGTCTCACCCTGCAAGGCCACTGGCCAGCTCTCAGCACCCTCAGGTACAGTCCATCTTGTCCCATTGGCCCATGGGCGAGGTTGTCTCCAGCTACCCCACCTTGATGCTCACTCACTGCTGGTTATTTCTCTCCTGGACCTGTCTCACCAAGCATGGGGGTCTGGCTGGGGAGAACTGAGGCAAAGGCAGCATTTAGTACCTCTGCCTTCTGTGCCCGCTGTCACACCAAATCAATTAACATCTTAATCACAGCACCAATAACTTAGCTATAGAACAAATGGGACCACAGCATGTTTATTTCTCCCTCGGAAACAGAGATTAACAATAATTAAAATGTTTCTTAATTACAGAAACATTGACTTTGGAATGGAAGGATGTTGGTCTTTTCATCAGAAGTAGGCATGCGTTAACAGTATGAACATACCCACTAAAACCACTAAACGGAGAAGATACACATCTGAATAAATCCTGAGCAATTTTTATCTTCTGTTTACTGTATTTTGCAACTTCTGGGAAGATATTCCTCAACTATTGTCCTTGTGTATTTGTCATACGCCTACTGAGCCGTGATTGCTGCATTGTGGAGCAAACCTGCCTGAGCCTGGCAGGAACCACTCAATCTGTGAACACAAAAAGCTTCAGGTACCACTGAAGTAATTTTATTAACTTCTCACTTCAGAACACAGTTGATATCTAGTCTGGCTGAGTGAACCGAGATTATTTCTGAACTGACTTCAGTGATCTTCCTGTATACTGACAGCTGGGTTGCTGCACACGAAGCTGAGCAATCAGTCAGTTCTGACCAAAATTAAAGCCATACTTATGCAGAACATCTGGAGCGCGCAACTCCAACATGCTGGAGTGGGAAGCCTCTATAGATATGAAAAATGTGGGCCTTTCTCTTCAAATCTTGACTGAATAAGCAGGTGAATACAGGGGGTCTTGAAGAGAATATATCCATTAGGTTCCTCTGCTAAAATAAAAAATATCATTAATCAGTTGTTACTTACATTTCCTGAATTTTTTTTTCTCCCGTAAAAGTTCAAGCATATTGACTATTTACAATCTCACACTTTTTTTCCTAACTCACGGATCGCAAGTAAGTTTTAGCCTTCACCTCAAATGAGGCAACATTAATACCATACCTTTTTAGCTAATGAAAGTTTGGGACAGTTATCGTACTGCACACATTACTTTTTTTTTCATTGATTCAGTTTTAAAACACACTCTTTTGCCTTTGACATAGTACATAAGTAGTTTTTTCACTCTCACTTAGTTTCTTCCACTGTAACACTTAAACCTACCCAATTTGCAACATTCCTTTTATTATAAAATGAAAACAACACGTTTTCTTGTCAAATCAACCTTAATAAGCACAGGAGCCTAGTGACTTCATTTTATATCACTTGACTGACTTTTCTGATATAACTTTTTTGCAATTTTGTAAACATTTTCAGATTTACGGTCTGGCAGTACTTTTAATGTCATCTTGGCATGACGAATCCAAGGTAATTGAATTTGTTGCAACTGACACTTAGCATACCACATCTGCCATGATCTGTCAGCACTATCTTATCTGTCCAAGAGAGACTCTGATCTTCAGATTACAGAAGTTGCTTCTTACTATTCGTATGATTGCCTTCCATGCACAACCTACCATGTACAATCCAATAAACATTTATAAATACTAATTCTATACTTCCTTTGTTAAGGGCACAAAACCACTTGTTTAAAATATGTAAAAGCTTAACAAACTTGTTTCCATTTGATCACTTAATGTTGATATATTTAGACATTTTGAAACATCAAAGAAACATTCTGCCTCTAGCATTCGCCACTTTTTCTGTAAACTGGCATGTTCTTGCCCTTTCCTGACCTCCTCCCTGCCCCCAGGTCTTTATCTGTTATCTTCGTTAGGATCTCTTTGGTTTGTGACAGCACTGGCAAGAAAAGATACATTGCCACTACTCTATGAGGTCTTCTAAAGAGTATCAAGTACATTGTGATGACAAAAGCAAAACTGGAAAGTCTTCAGTGAGCTTCTAATCTTTCTTTTCACTTGGGAAACTGGGACCATGGAAAAACTTCAGCTGCATGTAAGTCAGAAGTTTTTCAGAAAGAAAACACGCTATCTTTACAACAACAGGTCACTCAAAATCACCAGATTAGGAGAAACAGCAGAAAGCAAACTTCTCTCCCCCTTCGCCCCACTGAGATAAATGCAATGAAAGGAATTTGTGTGAGATGAAAGGTTCCAGAATTGTAAGCAACACTGCATATCTGGCTTTTGGTTTCTTCTGCAATAAAGATGGAGCAAGCCCAAAGCTACAACCAGCTGAGGTGGATCTAGTTCACATGGGGTGTGCAATTTACACCTCTCATTCTTGCATCCTCTCATCCTGCACAGTTTCCACCTCCCACCCATTGGGATGACAGAGATGCAAAAAGTTTAAGGGAAAGAAAAAAGCTCTCCCTGGACAGATGAAAAATGCTCCTGATTATAGACAATCATCTCCACCATAATGTGATGCTCCTGAACGATACAGAAGGGAACAGCTTACACTTTTCCTCTCTATATTTTGAAACAATTACTTACAAATTTAGCTTTTACCTTCAGTATATGAGTACACAATTCTGTCACACCTGCTTTCTGCAACATTTCCCTTCCTCCCCTCGTCAGCACAGGCGCCAGAGTGAAGTATTTAGCACCTTTCAATGACCAACTCTTGATAACAGGAGCTAACGTTTTCCAACAAATTAACTGTGAGTACAACTATACTTTTTAGTGTGATGCAGGTCTGAGCAACAGAATAGTCTTTGCTCAAATCACTCCCTTAAGTAGCTTGCCACTATTCCAGGTAATACGCTAACAACAAAACATATATTATAATATAGTCTTAAACATACACTAAGAAATAGCCCCAAAACAAGCACTCAGTAATAGGTACCACGGAAAACATCATGGACCACAAAGCTAAATATTGTAACATTCAGCCTTGTTATGGCCCAGGATGGATAATCCCCAAAACATTCTGAAGGGCAGTATAAATATTTCTCATTATCCCTAGGTTTGACATCATTTTTTCCCAGTTGTAAGAGCCTTATTAAGCTGAATCTCCTCTGCTTTTTTTTTTTTTTTTCTGAGGCATTCAAGACTGTAAAAACAGCAGGAGAGGAACTGTATTCCCTGAAAGTCTGAACAGTGTATGGAGAGTAAACAGGAAGCAAGAAGTTTTAGTATGAAGGGAGCTGACTCTTCTTTTCATGTGGACAACAACGTAATCAGTCAAATGTCTGGTCATTCTGATTACTTTTCTGAGAAAAGTAAGACATTTACCACGAATAAGCTCTTCTTTCACTTTAGGAAAACACCAGCTGTTTCTGGTTTTTATTAATATATTTTCCTGTGTGAATTATAAAAAACCATTTTTCTTTGGAATAAAAAACGAAAAAAAAAATTAAAAAAAGGAGAAGACAGACTCATGAGCAGATGCAGATGCCATTTTGGAGCACTGCAGGCTGATGCACACTTCGGCAGCTCCAGAGATCTCCTGACAACACCAGAAACCCAGGGAGGAATTACAGAGTCCCGGGCAGGCAGCAGTATAGCAGCTTTAGGGTTTCTGCAGGCTCTTTACAAAAACCTGGAGGTCCATCTTCATTGCCAGAACCTCCCCACTGCTGCCAACCCTGTGGCAGGTGAGTTCCAAAGGTCAGAATGATGGGGAGGGGGTATAAAACGGCTTCCCGTATCATTTTGGCATCTGTTGCCTTTTCATTTCACTAAGCATCGCTCAGTCATCCTACAAATAGGGAAGTCTGAGCTCTCCCCATCGTTCCATCTTCTGTTTTTTTATACTATGGCCACAACTCCTCCGCGCATCCAATAAAGCAAACTTTTCCCATTGTTTCAACCTTTCTTCATAAGAAAAATGCTCATACATCTGAAATAATGTGCTTTGTACTTGAATCTTTATTTAAGACAGAATGACCTTAATATATAGATTTTCTCTCACTTTTATTTATGATAGTGCTATTGGGAGTTAATACTTGTTCAAGCTTTAAGCACTATTTTTATGTAATAAAAACAAGGGTATAAATAAAAATAAAACTAGCTGTCATCTCTCACCTTAAAACCAAACAAAAGATAGTCAATACCAAGCTTGTATACCTATATTTTCTGAAATACTGGAATTCCTGAAGCATTAAAATTCCTGAAGCATTAAGCACAGAAATAAAGCTAATGCATCTATACACATACAGTAATACTGCAATCCCAGTATCATTCTATATATATTTCCCTAATATTAATATAACCTGCTATCTTCTTTGCTTCTTTGACCACCATGGCACATTAAGCAGATGTTCTTATTGAGCTTTCCCCTGTGAGGCACAGGTCTTCCTCCAAAGTGATTACAGCTAATTTATAACCCATCAAGGTATATGAAAAATTCAGCTGGTTCCTCCCAGTGATAAGAGACGTTCCAGAAGCAAAGCCTGTGGAATTCATCTGAGATCAGATCTGGGACTATCTGATACTTCAGTACCACGTTGCCAGCAGCTGTTCCAAGATTTTCATATATGCCGTTTGCCCTCACTAGAGCAGCAGGCTCACACTCTGCTGCTGTAATTACACAGATGTATATTTTGCTTTTTTAATTTCCCAAGGTCAGTCATTCTCCCACAGGATCTGTTCAATCTACTACTAAACTGATGTCACTTAAGTACCTATTCACAGAGAGAAATTAAAACTGAGCCATTTAAAGTGCTGAGAGCCTCGTAAAACTAAATCTTAGGTCATTTTGAATAAATAAATCAAGTATTTAGATTCAGGTAAATTGCAGATATACAGCTATCAGGAAAAATATTGGAAACTATAGCATGAACTCTGTGGTGCCACACAGGATTCCTCCAGATTCACAAAGTGAAAAGATGTACCTATGAAATACCCAGTCATCTCCATGAAAATAGACATCTGTCTGGAAGCATTTAATTTTCAAAAATACATTATTACTGTTATTAGTTCTGTATTAAAAAAAATGGCTCTATTCCTTGAATCAGTACATGGAAGAAGGATTTCCAGAAATGGTTTCAGAAGAGGTGATGAGCATGAACAATGCCAAATCCAGAGTTTGGAAGACAGGGGATGACAGGCAGGCAACGATGGGCACCCCCGGGAGAGCTCGGCAGATTGGGAAAGGATTTATTGCCTGGCAGATTTAGAATATCTTGTATAGTGGGGAAAGAGGTTGAGACTGGTTCTCAGTGAAAGCTGAACTAGCACATTGTGTCCTGTTAGAATATATGGCCTCAATTCACAGAGCTTTCACTTCCCATATCTAATCAACAGTTTAGTGGCTGGTCGTTTCATCTAAGCTGCGGCTCAGAACAATTCAGTTTCCTCCTCTGCCTGCGAGAGATGAACCACTGTGCCATGTCTGGAGCTCTGCCCTTCTTGCCATATCCATTCCACGCTGCATAAATAAACACCAAACACCAGCACTCAGATGCTCCACCCAAATGCTGGGTGACTCAGGTAAGTTTTTTCTCAATAATAACCAATGAAAGTGGAAAAAAAGAGATGGCTTCACACTTGGCTGCACGCTATATGCAGGGGCGCTGTTGGTTTTATCCATGCCATCTGATTGTTCTGAAGCTACAATGCTTCTCTTTTCCATAAAGCACTTAAAACAGTGAGAAAAGACAAGTGAATGTGTTGGCGGTGGCAAGAACACTTGCCTGAGAGGTGTGAAAGCTTAATTATTTATTCAAAGGAATGGAGTTTCAATGGGAGACCTGAGAAGGCTCTTGTCCTGCCTCTTCCCTCTCCCAGGCACCCTATAGACATGATTACAAAGATGCAGGTTCCTTCAGGAAATAAAAGAACTCCCGTTGTGCAGTTGTTCTAACCCAGCAGCACTTGGGTTATAAGTAAGTACCATCTCCACCTGTTGACTGTAAGCCAGATTTTACTTATGTTCTAATTTTTGTAAGTAATGTTTGCACTAAATAAAATTATTTTGGGAGGGGGAAGCTGTTTTCTTCAGGAAAAACATTACAAATTATGGTTTCATTCACCATTACTTATTTTTTGCTTAGACACACACCTCAGAAGTCAAATTTAATTCTGCTTATTACTCTCACAGCCTCATCCACTAAACTAGCCAAAGTGGCTTCATATGTATTAGTCAAAACTAAAGTCTGCTAACATAAACATATCTGCTATACAATTTACAATCAAATAAATAATTTTTAACTGAAACAGAGTAGCCAAATAAGACACTTATTTGTGTAAAGAAGTAAGAACTTCTTGTTCTTTACATGAAGCAGATGAACAAAACAGGGCAATCAATGAATTCTGTGAGTTCAGCTGACAAAGTAAGGGGAAAAAGCAGACCCAGTGTGAAAACCATTCCAAGTAACTGCAAAGCAGAATTCCAGGAACTGCAGAAAAGGTGGATAATGCCTGTGAAAAGCCTCAATGTATGCAAACATTAAATACCATTTTTTAACTGAGGTATAAAATAAGTGCTCCTTCTGTTCAATTTGGACATAAAATATTAGTAAAAGAGCAGTGAGTGTGTGTGTGTGTGTGTGTTCAGTCATTCCAGTAATACTCAGCCTGAATAAAACTTCACTTATTTCTGGAAAACTTCAGCACTGTATCAAAACAGGACTTAGTTACTTTGAAGGGAAACCAGCACAGAGAGAAATGACCTGGGAAAGTGACTAGGAAAGATTATGACTTGTGATCCAGAAAGACCCACATACATTTGAACGTATTTCCTAAGAGGAACTAACTACCTCAGGGAACAAAACAGACAAGAAAATTGTAAGAAAATCACTGTCTGATAGTGAAATGCATCAAGTTGCTCACTTGTATTTCTCAGCATGCCCTCCAGGTTGAACCTAAGTCAGCATCCAAACTTAGAAAAATCTTAAACATTATTGTTTAAAGTTTGCTACTTATCCCAAAGCAGGAGCTTAATTCTTATTGGAATTTCTCACAGAACACAGGAGCATTTCAGGCACTGGTGTTACACACTTGCACAGGGAAATTATACATCTTGTTCCACCTCACATCGTCCCAAACACTGTCCACACCCACGCCACTGAGAGATGTCCCATGCTGCACTGTCTGCCCTCTCTCATAACACACTCATTCAGACACTGGAAGTAGTCCAAACATAGAGTTCCCTACAAAGTATAATTACCTCTACAACCTAGAGAACGCTTAGATGGCTTTTTGCTCATTAACAATGACTAGTTCAACTAAAGATGACTATCCAGGAGGACTAGAATCATAGAACCAAATTACCATTTCAGTTGGAACAGACGCTGAGAATCATAGTGCCCAAACATAACCTAACTTAACTCTAGCACTAAACCATGTCCCTAAGAACCTCGTCTAAACGCCTTTTAAACCCCTCCAGGGATGGTGACTCCAACACTTCCCTGGGCAGCCCGTTCCAATGCCTGACAACCCTTTCCGGGAAGAATTTTTTCCTAATATCCAATTTAAACCTCTCCTGGTGCAACTTGAGGCCATTTCCTCTTGTCCTATCACTTGCTACATGGTAGAAGAGACCAACCCCCTCCATGCTACAACCTCCTTTCAGGCAGCTGCAGACAGCGATAAGGTCTCCCCATAGCTCCTGTTCTCCAGGCTGAACAGCCCCAGCTCCCTCAGCTGTTTTTCATTACACTTGTGCTTCACCAGCTTCGTCACCTCTTCTGCACTCTCTCTAGTACTTCAATGTCCTTCTTATGATGAGGGGCCCAAAACTGAACACAGGATTCAAGGTGGGGCCTCGCCAACACCAAGTACAGTGGCACAATCACTTCTCCAGTCCTGCTGGCCACGCTATTCCTGATACAAGCCAGGATGCTGTTGGCCCTTTTGGCCACCTGGGCACACTGCTGGCTCCTGTTCAGCCGCTGTCCATCATCACCCCCAGATCCCTCTGCCAGGCACTTTCCAGCCACTCTTCCCCCAGCCTATAGCGTTGCCTACACTTCCCACCATACGGCAGTGTGGCTGCACCTTCATATCTATCGATGCCCACAAGTTCAGAAAGCAGCACTTAATTTTACTCACTGCAAATGTAAAGCCTCAGGTTTCAGTGAGGGACATTAATTTAATTCATGCTTCCTCTTGAATTTTTTGCAACACCTCATTTCATATGAATTAATTCCACTGAAGTCCATCAAAATAAATTCATGGTACTGAAATGCAACAGGTTGCACTGCTTAACAATATCTCACCATTCACTATGAAAAGTAATCTTCAGGAAAAAGTTTATCTGTTGAGAAAATATCACTCCTATTAGGAAGTCTGTATCGGCTGTCAGCTGTAGCATCCAGCCCTCTTTTGATCTTTATTTCTTAAAATCAAGTAACTCTTAATTTCTTACCTATAGTCCATAAATTTCTTGTAGCACATGGTTAAGACCAGATAATTACCGTAAGACAAATATTTTCCAGTATGCAGAGATATTAGATATGGCTTTTAAACCAATTTGTGAATTTAATGGATTTTTTTTTTTAAAGTGCATTTAAGGCCACACATTGGAAACTTTATTCAGACTGAGTCTGTCTTATTCTGTGAAACCACTGAGTTCATTTGCTTGTGAAGTAAAGTCTTTTGGCATCAATACATTTTTCAGAATGTGAACCTATGTATCCAGCAAGAAAGGTAGAACCCACCAAAAACGTGAATACCAATCTAATCTTAGCCACCTTGTACCAATTGCTCTTTCTGTCTTGGAAAGCCCAGCACCAAAATTGTAACATGTTTATAAACTTAGGTTGCATGGTATTTATCAGATATTTTAAAATAATAACAGCAGTCTGCCCATCACCCTAAAAAACCTCACCATATGAATAGGGGATACTTTATTAGGATTAGATGGTAAAAGCAAGATGTGAATCGATACTTTAAGTCCAAAAATAAAATACAGGTTAAACTCAAAACCAGATGTCCTAGATGCCTAATTCTAGTTTCTCATACCACCATGTTCAACCCAGTACCCTCATGCTGAATTTCTGTTGCCTAATTTAAGTGGCCTGAAGGATCCCTCTCTGGATCACACCACAGAACATATAATTACATCTATTTAGGGTGCATTTCATTAGCTGTGTATTCTCAGGTTTATACCTGGCAGCAGAAACAGCTGTTTCTCTAAAATGGAAATTAATAAACAACTTCCTTGGTAACCTAGGAATTTTTTTTTCATTACAGTTCTTTCCTTGTAGTTCTTAATATTGGAAAGCTGACACTGGTACCAGTAGGTATTCTGCCTAAGGAAGGCAGGAGAAATTATTTTTATTTTATTGTTATATTACAGTAACATGGAGAATCCAAAATCCCATTCCCAGAAACCTGCTTCTTTCAAACTGAGTTTCTGTCCAGTGGATTGGACAATGCCTTAATCTGCATGGCTCTGAATTCTGCTGATAGGAACAAACTGACATAATTTAAATGACATTCACAAAATACTTAAAAATAAGGTAATGTTGCCCTCATTGTTCATCCTTGTTCCAAGAGCTTACTGTGAAAATGAAATCTTTCACTGCTGGAAAGAAGGATAATTCCTTTCATGAATTACTTCAGTAATGCCTTACTGTTGCGAAGGCACCTACAGAAAATGTTCAGAGGACTGAAAAACACATTTCCCCTTTTCTCATACTATACAATAAAATCATGCACAAAGAATTGGACAAAAAGATAATACTAGCTTAATCTGAAAACTAGTATACGACACAGAGAAAGACTAAAGAAGTTTCTTTTATTGACTGTGGCATGTTTGAAAGAATTCTTCATTGGCAAGGACAGAAATACTGTCAGATTTTAGAAAAGACATGCACACGCGTATACAATATACATAGCAGTGATTTATAGAAGTACAGATGAAACAAAAATAAAAAATGCCTTTTTAGGTATTTTAGGAGTGCAAAATGTTTGTGACGTATGAAAACATCACTGTGATTATTCGCTGCACTTTTTTGACATAAAAGAGTATAGGACCAACTGGGTTTTTTTAAATCTAAGTTATTATAGCTTATCCTAGCTGGTCAGTTAAGCTGGTTATTTGCCTACCGCTTGTGGTGAATGGTTAGTGGCTAAGCCTGAAAAAAGCAAAGGCTCTGAAGATAGGAAACTCTTTTCAAATACTCTGATCCTCTTTATAGATCAGGGTAAGGGTCCCTATGACTGGAGTTCTGCAGGGTTATATCCTGAATTGCTATTTTAGCTTAAATCCTCCATAAATGATAGAAACCCTCTATTCTTTCTGTCTTTTGGCCAGCAAGGCCTCACCAGATTTGTTTCTTTTACTATTTTTCATGTCTTTACCTCTGCTTCACTTCTTCTAGCTGCTCTACCAAGAGCAGTGATGTACCTTTTAAATCAGATATACTCTCATGTCATGAAGTACACATTTACATTTGCTGCAAAAGTATGGGGAAAGCTGGGCTAAAGTGAAAGACTGTTACTGTGTAGTGCCTGATTTTTAGTAATGTGGCGTAGCTGACAACTATAAAATTTCAGCATTCCAAAAGCATTTGGCTCTCTCATATGAATGGTTTCATAGATTATTACTCAGAATTTATGCAGGTGAAGTTAATGTCAAACCTGGTGAATGAGATTTTTCTCCCATTTAAATTGTTTTTCTAAAATATTCTTATTTTAAAATGAGAAAATCTTTGAATCTGGCCTCTATAAGACTCTGTTTCTAACTATGCTCAGAAGACATATTTCCATATTAAAAGCTAAATCAAAGTTTTCTTATTATATTGATTTTCCACTTACAGTAACTGCAAATATTTTCAGTCCTCCTAAAAAGAACACAGATCAAAGTCAACATATTTTTATAACTTGATGAATATTTTCCACATTGAATCATTCAACAAATCAAAAATAACAGTCTATAGCATTTAAAATCGGGTTGAGAATACACTCCAGTGTACAAATGCTGCATTTCAAAATATTTAAAATTATTAAGTTATTGGCAGACGTATCTTATGTTCTTATATGTGTAATATATTTAGGCTGACAGGGATTCCACTTTAAAATGCTTCACCCAGATAGGTATTAAAAGACAATATCATAAATGATTCACTGGATCTTGTCACAAGTCAGATGAGGTTTTTGTCCCTCATGGCAAATTCTCCAAGGATGAGTAAACAGGAAATGAGAATAACTACATCCAGCTTTCCCTCTTGTGTTACTAGGTACAGCTACACTGACGAAGCCCCGCACAGGGGACTAGTAAAATTATATGTGTGGGCATACACATATTGAAATAACAAATATTAATTCTAGCACTTTCAAAAAATACTATGGAAGTCACATATACAGGTAAAAACACTGCTATCAAAAAGGAGTATTCTATTACAACAGAACAGCAGGACACAAAACTTCCTGCTGAAAATGATTTAATAGACTCAAAAGACAAAGTGAGTGATTTCTTTGTAGAGGATCATGTGATGCGTAACTTTACAATAGCACCACAAATAAGTTCCACAGAGTGCTGTGCATGACAGCTGATACTGAATTGCCTGAAAAGCTCAACAAGTCATTCTTAAACTATTACCCCAGAAGTGTTGCCTGTACAAACTGCCCCAAGACAATTCTTTAAAACAGAGAAACAAATGACTGCCATGTTCTTCTCTTTCACCAGCTCATGACCATCCATCAGTCTGGATAAAATATTCCTTGGTAGCTAGGACACAAAAACATTAGTAGTTGTCAAGACAATGATCAGAAGTAGAGACTTTCAAACTACACAAACTACTACTACAAACTACAAATGGTGAAACCTCTCAAAATAGCTTTATCTCTCATAAAACATTTTTCAAATATTAACACCTCTCATTTGAGGCACGTCCCACCACAAAGCAGTGCTCAAAGAAGTAAGAAAGTGGTATCAGAGCTTTACACCGTTATTAAAAGACATCCTAACTATTACTGAAGCCAGGGAGCTACAATCAAGATGATCCTTACTAAAATAAACTAATGAGATTTGACAGAATATGAATTTAAGCCTAAATACCAACAATGTCATGCTGTCAGCAAATGAAATACATTAACTGAAAACTGTTGCGTTTGATTTAAGGCTCTATCATGCAAAATGAGAAAAGAGGTCACCCTGGACCTTCAGGGAATCTGTTCTTACAGAAATTTTAATTTTGTTCACAACCCCTGGGAAGCAAAAATAATGAATTGCCTTCTCAGAGATGTAAGAGGTGTACCAGTCACACACTGACAGCATTACAGCTCATATTACCTCATCTACCCACACGAAATATTCAGCTAAAATAGCAATAATTGGGACTAGATAGTATGCTCCTTTACTCACACTAGAAATCCCACTTCAATGGAATTGCTGATCTGAGCAAGTGTTAATAATTTATCAGAATAAGTGGTACACCATGCCTGTCTCTTGTTTCAGTCAGGTGCAGAAGAAATGGGTTTTGTATGTTTTAAAGTGTAATACAATAGCTCCTTAAGCAGCATGGAAGCTGTAAAATCAAGTAGAGTGAGCCATACATTCTTTAAAAAGGACTTTTCAGGTCAGTTACTGACAGCGAGTTGTAAATGCAGGTGTCTGAGCCTGCCCAGTTTTGGATGACAAAAATATTCACCTATCCAAACCTCAGACTGCATCTGTAAACCCAGGCAACGACATGTGCAAACAAAAAGTGACCCAAAACTGTGCAACACAGTTTCAGCCATACATGTTTCTGGGCCAGCTGGCCTCAGACTGTGGGCAAGCCAGCTTGAAGGCTCAGCTCTCTGCCTCTGGGCAGCAGCTGTTTTTGCGCTGGTGTCCACAGGCAAAGACACTTGTGCTGTATCTGCTGCCTCTTCGACAGCCAAGTGGCTCTGGCTACTGGCTCCTGCACGGGCTTCATGATCTGAACTATTCTAATGCAGAAATTTTTGAGGCACTGTTATTTGAAGTTAATTACGATTTCCCACATTTGCAAAACGGCTCAGAAAACACCATTTAGCACCAAGAAAAATGCACTGCAAAGTTGCGGCTCCCTCAATCAGAGTACCTGGAGGTACAGAGCAGGCGCTACCGCAAGTCAGGACTCCGCACCAGTTACCCGAGTTCACTCATGTGCTCTCTACCTGCAAAACAGACACTTGAAAACACACAACTGAGGGGCTAAGCTGTCTCTTTTTCTATCACTACAACCAGGTGGTTAAAAGCTGTAGTGAGATTGCTCAAAGGACATTTTGGAGACTGTCCAAAATCTTCTCTTCAGCACTTCGATTCTGATAATTTGGGAGGACGTGCAACAGCAGGCAAAAAAAAACTATTGCTAGTGGCTTGGACTGCCTAGTAGTTCAGTAATAAAAAGTGGGATTTTTCCTGTCTGAATGGCTTGAAAGATGACAGCACAATCAGGAGTGATACTTCAGTTTAGCAACACTGAGTGAAAATGGCCTTAGTTTTCATGGGAGAAGGCCACTCTGTGGAGTCACTTCTTTTAGTTTTGAGAAGAGAATTGCCTGAAATCATGTATTTAATAATATCAAATACCAAAGATCAGTCCTATCCATATGGATCGAAAAAATGTTATCTAGTCTCTGTGGGGGAGTATCTGTGATCTTTCTGGCATGATACATTCATCACACACAGAGAAATCACTGACTTTCCGACAGCCACAGTAGATGTTCATCGACTGTTTCTGAGAGTCAATTGGCGTTCCAGTTATATGTACTACTTTTAACAAATGAGTGTGGTAAAATCAAATCAAGTAATGCATAGGAGCTGATGATTTTTTTCGTCTAAATAATCAGCATTTAAGACAACTGAAGCTGACAGCTTTAAAAGTATCTTATCCACTACTGAACTTGGCAGTTCAAAGATTACCTCCAATATTTTCCTTTTCACTTCCTACCGCTTATTTCAAAGGTTGGTTTTCTTGTGGCATAAAACTCACTTATTTCTGGGGTGTGCAGTGCAAGAACACTTGTGAGACCCTGGAGATCTGCAGGAGGTATAGTGCAAGTGCAAAGTGCTTTGCTAACTTGCGAGATGATACGAGAAAGTTTCCTGCTTCTGCTTATACGTAACATTACAAAGTCTTATCGTCCTTCTTGCGTTTCTACCTTCTTTGCTTCTTGATCACACTCTGTTTGTGTCTCACCAATTCATCCACCGCATCTCCCAGGAAAACAGAACCATAATTAAGAACAAAACTTACAGAGCTTACAGAAGATGAGAGGAAAACACATCACTGGACTGGTGTGTTGAAGAGACACAACTACTTGCGAGATACAGTATTAATATTAAAAGAGTTCTCAGAAAAGCCTGGAGCTGGTTCAAGTTTATAAGAAGTCCAATCAAATTCCAAAGCAAAGATAACACAGATCAGAAGACAAAAGCAATGAATATTCTGGAGGGAAATGTGCAAAGATTGTGTGATGAAGTGCTAAGTCAAAAGTGTATTTCTATGAAAATTAATCTCCTGATACTATCAGGCAAAATGAAGACCATGTAAATTCTTTTTATGAAGCCCATACAACTATCTTCAGAGAAACTGATGTTAGAAGTGATATAATTTGTACTCTTTTCATGAACTTTTTTTGGTGGTCCATTTCTTAAGCAGTAGAAATGAGAACACTGTGAAAAGGCAGAGATTATGTGGCCATGAGTATTAAACAGCTATGAATTCCCAAACCTCTGTCTCATTAAAACTTGACAATTAGTATGAAGAAAACAACCTCATACTTTAAAAAGCCTAACCTGTGAAAAGAAAGACAGAATACTGCAGTCTGAGAAACTATAAATAACCTCAAATGGAAAGCTGGCTGTTCAGCTGGCATAAAATAATTTATTTTCAGTCAGTTTGGAAAACTAATGTCTTAATACATTTCCTTTTGATTGTAATTTTATTTTTATGGATGTTGCTTGATTCCTCCTCATGTCTGTATTTCTCTTCAGTGATTTTAATTTTTTCAGTAATAAATTTTCATTAATATGTAGGATTTGTTTTAAAATTAGTATGTTCTGCTGCCTTTTTTTTTTTTTCCTGTAGATTTCTGTAGCTTTATACTGGTGAGTCAGAGCATCCATCCTGCTGGATTTTCCAAACAGTGGAAGTGCATAACCCATATTCTTTCACCGTATTATTAGCTTTTACCTTACGTCTTCTTCCTCAGTGGGATAAAATGTGCTTCATTTTTGCTGTCAAGCAGACTCCTTAGCAGCTTTTTCCTTCTCTAGCTTAAGGCTGAATATCTTACTGTACATTAATATATTATCAAAAGATAATCACTGTTAAGCTAAAGCTCCACAGTTACAACAGCTAAATTTGAACCCATTGAGAATTGAGGACAATAGCTAAGGTAAACAGAAAAATTTTTTAAGCACACAAAGATCACATAAATCCTTTCAGGTTACCCCACTGAGTATTGCAGCATAGGATTAGCTGCCACAGCCTTGGAGTTTCAGCTGGCTGTTTATCATTCTTTAAAGAAAGTGATTCACAGTTATTAAGAGTGTCTTGCAGAAGAAGATCACTGTCACAGGAACTGCAAGGCGAGTGAACAACTGCAAACGAAAATCATGGTGAGAGGCAGTAAATAGAACGGAGAGAGCACCTTAAGGTGGTAGCGTCTGGGATGCCACCGTGACCGGTGTCATTTAGCAGACCGATTACTGATGAGGAAGATACATGTAAGAAGAATAAGACTGAAACTTGAAGAGGATTGAAATAAAGGAGCACAAAGAACCAAAAAAAAACACTTGCATAAGGAGAATGGACTACACATTTCTTGTAGGACAATAATCTTCTTGCAGGAAGGTGTCCCTGGCGCTGTTTGCTGACACCTTTTTGGCAAATCCTAAACGGACTACATGGCACCACTGAGGAACCCTAATTTTTATAAAATCAGCTGTGTATGTTCACGATTGCAACCCCCTCCCACCATTCCTCACCCCAGAAAAAAAACAGGCACCAACTACTGTGATCTGAAAATTCTAAGAAGAATTTCAGGATGACAGGGCTTTTACATACTCTAAAAATGGGTAACTCAAGAACCGACCAACCTAAAACCAAGCAAGCTTAAGAAGTGACAAACCTGTTAAAAACAAACCAAAACAAAACGAAACCCTGGAACCCTTTCTTGCTTGGTTTGACGGGAAGTCTGTTTCTGCTGCTGTTTTCCCAGTATGCTTTTCCTCAAATCCTGAAAAATAGTCAGTTTTAAGTGGTATCAGTGGGAATTCTCAAATTCTTTTCAAAAGTGATCCAATGCAGCATGAATCACAATATTCACTTTTGCAGAAAATGCCATCTTTGAACCCATATTGAAAAAGGAAATTCAAAATCTTTGGTGCCTTGATACTGAACATTCATTTTTTGAGCTGCTGCCATGGTCTGAAGTGCTAGGAATAATAATCAGGGGGCCTATGAAGTTGCCTGTCATGACAGCGCTCCTATGTAAAAGCAAACATAATATCCGTTCATCTTATCTGGGCTGGGTTTAAGCAAACAGCTTTCATTCTGCATGCTTTTATTGTCAGATAATAGGGGAAAAAAAAATCTATAACTATGCTTGGACAAAAGAAAAGCTACACCATCACTATTATAGATGGGATCCTGAGGCGATTTAAGGTTCCCAAAGATGATCAATGTGCACGGGGCAGCGATCTGCATGTGGAACCGCTCTTCAGCTAGCTGAGCACCTCTCTAAAACCCTCTACGTTATTTATGCAGAAACATCACTATCAAGAAACACAGGTTAAGCCTCCAAATGCAACAGAACAATATGAAATCATTTCTTTTGTACCTTTGTCAAATGCTAATCAGGTACGTACCTCTGAGACAGTCCACTGGAGCTCACGCTGTGCTGTGCAGAGCTTTTTATTCTATTTTTTTTTTAAGCCAAGATTCCTGCAACATCATGACTGTCTTCTCGAGCAAAGCTTATAATTAACATTATGCTTATTTTGAACCTGTATCTTTGCTCAACAAGGTGACAACATCTTGTTAGAATTTAATACATGGAAACATTCGTATTCTGTCATAACAATGTTAATGTAGCCCAGCATCTTGCTCAGCAACATCTAGTAGTGGGGGGGCTGAAGAATGACTATGAAAAAGACAGTATGGAAAAAATGAGCCTTCCACTGATATCTCCTGTTGGTATCCAGGGACTTCCTCAGCGCCAGATCACTTCTGAGTAAATACCCTGCACCAGAATTCCAGCTACACATCCAGTTGTGATTACAAAACCCCATAAATCCAACAGAGCATTGCATGTGGATTTCCGGGTTTCAAAAATGGCATTTTATGAGCTAATTCGCTTGCATTTGTTTCAAATGTATGTACTGATCTGATACTTTTTCATCGAAGATTTTTTGGGGAAAAAAAACACTGCCTTAATTTTGTACCCACCCAAGGAGTGCTGTGGACTCCCCTAATGATGGACCTGGGAGGAATTTCCACACGCCACTTTCTTTCCACTTTCCCATCCATTAGCAAAAGGATTTGGTTCACACTTTTTGTGGGCTTCCTACAATATCTCAGCATTCTCACACGCTTTTATATGCACAAAGATGGAGCATTACAGCCCCACTCGGCCCACAAGCAGCTTACTGCGTCTGTAAATTATAAAAACTCATGTTGTGTTGCTAATATTAATATTTAACACCATTTTATTAGCAATTCTTCAGAGGCCATAATATGCCAGAATTAATTTTAAGATATACCCGAAGGCTTTCAAGTTAAGACTTTGTGGCGTTTCATCCTTTAGTTACCTCCATCTGACTTGTAATTGGAAAACGCAGCGAAAACCCACACAGGTTCATTTTCTGCGATATTTCTGTTGTTTCTTTTGGTTTACCACTTTCTCATAAAGCAAAAACAGGGTCCCTGAAAGACTGGAATCTATCACCCCCCTGCAGCCAGCCCCGTCTAATTGCAGGAGCTTTACACAGACATTTCAATTTCTCAAGCTCTTTGCCAGTGCTGGAGCTGGCGAGACCCTTTTAAGCTTACAAAGCATTTTGACTATTTCTAAAAAAAATAAAAAAATAAAAGGATTGTCTGGCACGCACACACACACACACAAAAAAAAAGGAACAAACAACTCAAAAGCCCCTACAAACAAATTAAACAACTCGAAAGGCGAGGGCTAGGGAAGGAAACATCTCGAAATAAAACGGCAGTGGAAGAAACTCGGCGAACGCCCGTTTCGTGTCACTTTCCCGACGCCGCTGGGAGCGGAGCGGAGGGACCCGCGGAGGGAGCTGTGGTACCCGCGCCTCCCCTCACATCCCGACAAGGGGCAGCAAAGCCGGGATGGGGGGGACATGTATCCCCGGGGATGCGCCTGTCCCCGCCGGGCTCCCCGGGCAGCCACGACAGGGCGGGAACGGACTGAGGGGGAGAAACTGAGGCCAGAGAGCCCCCAATACGCACAGGCTGGGGCCGGGGCCGCCTCCCCCGTATCCCTCCGCGCTCCGGCCCCCGCTCCCCGCCGGCTCCCCCGCCCCTCGCCCCGCCGCCGCCGGGGGTGTGTTTTCGCGCCGTGCCCCATCAAAGCCCCTTCTGTTATTGAAATATGAGGCCGCTTCCTCCCCGGCGGAGGCCGCTGGCGGGAGGCGGAGATCGGCGGGGCGGCGTGGTCACCCGCCGCCCTGAAGAAACGTCTCTTTGTTCGGGCGGGAGTGTCGGTCCCGCCTCGGGCACGGGCCGCTTCGCGCACCACACCCGGGTCCCTCCGCTCCGGCCCCGAGGTGTGTGGGCAGCCTGGGCCTGAGGTGCCGCCGTCCTGGGGTTCCCCCTCTGGCCGTCCCGGCTGGGGGTCCCGGCTCTGGGCCGGGCTCGGGGGTGCGTCTGGATCAGACAGCGGAGGGGACCGGGCCCCCTGCCACACACACCCGAAACGCCTCACTTGTGGCCACCTGCACCTCATTATTTGCCACTGGAGAAGCGCTCTGCGCCTTTTTTTTCACTTCTAGTAATCACCACAAACCAATACACTGATATTTCGCAGCAGGGTCCTGTTTGTTTGTTGCTTTGGTGGTTTTTTTGTTTGTTGTTGTGTTGGTTTTTCTCCTTCCAGTGTATCTGGTTTGACGCTCAGCAGCGGCCGACCTCGGCGTGGTGACAATGGTAAAACCAATGCCTTCAGACTGCTTTTGCACCAGGACGTGTTAGGCTCTGGCATTTCCTGATCGAGTTAGGATTGATGAGCTGCAGCCTCTTTTGATGGTGGGAGTTTGACACCCACAATGATGAAAGCTTAGCAGGGTCCAGGCTGAAAAATGATGCTGGGGAGCTGCAGTGGATGTGACACAGTTACATTCTTCTGTTCAGCGTAGGAGAAAGGGGGGAAAAAAAGGGATAAAATGAATCTACAAGACCAAGTTGCCTGGGTTACCTGCGTTTTTCTAATCTAGGAGAATTTAGAGGCTGAGGGTTCAGGCATGCATTTCCTAGCACTGTTGGGAGATCAGGCATCAAGAACCTTATATGTTTTTAAGTGGAGGAAGAGCAACTACACCTGCTTTCAATTCAAACAATATTATTTGGGCCCCAGTTTTCCAACCTGTAGTACATCATCAAGTCTTGGATTTTTTTTTCCTTTTTAATTTGTTCTGTTGTTTGATTTGGGGTTTTGTTTTTGTTTGTCTGTTTTAAATAACAGACACATTTAGAGATACAACTGCAGCACCTTTTGTCTGCAGTTGTAAGAGGCGAGATCTAATGCCTATGTTTAGGGGGTTAAAGCCACATACTGCACAGATTTTAGCAGACTCCTATGGGGTTGTTTGTCTCCTGATGTGAAACACACCATAATCCAGAGATTTTTGATGCTGGAGGAGCACTTTGGCCCGAGGTGGTGTTTAGAAATTGCATAAAGACTTGAGGCCACCAGTTGGCTGTAGGGTTTTGTGATGACAGTGCAAGGCATGTTCTGTATTTGGGGTGTAATAAGAGAAGCTGGGCTTGTTTCCTGGATTGATAATTCAATTGGAAGTTGGGGGTAAAGCGAAAACACAACGGGATCCTGTTAGGTCCAGCTGTTTCCACCGCACTACACACCCCCACCCTTCAGACATCACTTTCTCCCTGTCTGAAACCACATTTCCCACCTTAGAGTTAATGGTAGGGTGGGGGGTAAATAAGGAGCAGGGGCTGGGAGTGAGCAGGGGCAAGTGGTCAGAAGTATCATATTTCTCAGGGTGTCACACGCCCTAAATCCCTGAATTCAATGATCCCTTCAGGACTTCAGGAGGAACACTACCAACTTATTTTTTTTTAACTTTTTTTTTTTTTTTTTAGCCCTGTGTAGCCTTTAGCTCGGGACTTGTGTACGTTGCAAGGACTTGTGTGCTTTTTTAGGTGCGGATCTGGGAGGGGTGGACCTAAGGGGCGAGGACAGGGACCTGGAGGGACAGGGCAGTGTGCTGGGACAGAGAGGGTGGGTGTGGGTGTGTGTGAGAGGGAAACCGCGTGTGTGGGTTTATTTTTTCCTCTCATTCCTGGGGTCTGAATGGAAAGCACGTTGAGCTGTAATTAAGACATCTTGGAGGCGTACTTAACTCATGACGTGTTGCTTTTCTTTTCCTCTCGGTGAGAAAGTGGCTTTCTCTTCCCTGAATCAGGTCCTCTGCCACCCAGAGCCACAAAGAGACATTCGGGACATAGGCACACACACGCACACGCAGACTTAAGGTGAGCACCAGAAACTTCCTCTGCACTTCGCTGTCCTCTGTTTCAAACTGTGAGAGAGTTCTGAGAGCATCTCAACTCGGGAGCTCTGCACAAGGTAAAAAAAAAAAATAACCAAACTTTTGCGAAAGTTTTTTTACTGCTTTATTTCTCTTAAGTTGGATGGGGATCCAGTCAGCAGTGTCTGTGGCATCAGTTCCAGCGCTGCTCTGGAGGGATTTTCAAGCGATCTAATTTGGCAGCTGAGGTGGGGGGTGAGGGCGAAAGACGGATTGAAACCGGCTAACTTCAATGTGCTTGACTTTAAGTGCTCTGTGTTACCAAAGGACAGATCATATTGCAGCTGCAGATTCTGTCTGAAAGACAAAAAAGTTGTATACTTCTGCTCTGTGGCTTCTTCCTATGGGATTATACATTTCACAGAGATTTGTCTTTCTGGAGGGATTTCTCCATCCAGTCAGAGACTTTTAGAAGTTTTTAGGATGTAGGAAAAGGAGAACAGTAGACTGAGCAGGAATTCCAGGGGCTGGAAGTACATTTGCATAAGTACCGACCATCCAGTTAGAAGAAAACAATTTCAATAAGATGTGATAAATTACATACTGATGTCATATTTGGCTATTTTTTGTCAGAGAAAGCCTGAATAACATTTGGCACATGTTTCTGTATTGTCTCTGCTCACCAAGAAAGTTACAATGCCACAGCATTTTGAAGCTGTAGCTGCACATTAGCTAGTCCATGGCTATGATAACTGTATCATTTTACTGGCTATTTATTTGGGTTTTGGGGTCACATACATATAAACGTGTCATTCAAAATGTTTTTCATAGCAAAACGACTTGTGTGGTAGGTTTAGATGTAAAGGTTTGGAAAGTATTTGCATGTTTGAATTAAGGAGGTTTATTGCTATTTGTACATCATTAGAAAGGGGATTAATTACTGCTAGGATGGTTTAGGGCAGAAAATGTTGCCATGTGTGTTGCTGTGTGATGTCATGTAACTGATACAACACCTTCAGGGGACTCTGGGAACTTGGCAGTGTGTACAAGAGAATCATATAGATTGTTAACAGCAATGAGTTTGAATTAATGACCAGCAAGACTGGTTTAGTGCCTAAACGTGGAAAGGAGCCATCTGGAAAGATTAATATTATTTTCTTAGGAAAAACATTGTTAGGAATAAGTATGATGTGGTAGTTGAAAATGTAGATACAGTGAGGCTGTGTAACTATGGATACACATCCTTTCAATAAACACTGTTTCTGCAGTATTTTCTGCACGTGGAGAAATGTATCATAAACGGGGAAGATTATTATCAGCTCCTATGGCGAGGGAATCAGGAGTCAGCAGTCTCATGCCAAGGCATGTCACACAGAACGGCAAATCCTCGTGCTACAAAGAGACAGCTCACGCTTCCTTGGTTTTCTATATGTAATGGAGGCAGATCTTCAACTCCCGTAGAGCATAGCTAAATGGAGTTTCTCTGAATGCATTATCTAAGACTCTAACCCACTCATACTTACCTGTATTACATTTAGTGACAAGGGAAAAGGAAAGAAGGACGAGTGCAGGGGGAAACAGAAAGAAAGAAAGAAGAGATGCTTTTCAATGCAACAGTTAAAGCAAAATGGGGAAAGCAATTTTGTAAAGAGCAGCTTTTAAAAAGAAGTGTAATAATCAAGACACTGCTGGTCTGCACTCAAATTCTGCAAAAAGATGTATCTTCCTAGTCAGATTCTTGAATGTATAAGCAGATTCCAATAAGAAAAAAAAACCCTGTGTCATTATGAAGAAAGGCAACGTCCTCTTCAGAGACATGACTGACAGTGTAATTCACAGCAAAGCATCCTTTCATTATAAACTTAGCAGGTTGAGTTTCCTCTCATTTTCAGTTAACTAGCAGCTACTAAATAGACCCTGAAATAGTACAAAGTCTTGAGGTTGGGGAGAGAGGTTTCAGAAAAGGGTGGAGGGTTTCTGTGGCATGCTGCAGTGCACCTTTGTATCTACAGTTTGTAAAAGGATGAGAAAAGCATTTTCTGCTGTAGGTCCCAGCCTCTGTGCTTTTATGCTGGTATGTGTCTAAAAGAAATATTTTTATCCCTTATTGGTCACAGTCTGGAGCCAAAGGAACTGTTATCAATACTTACTTGATCAAGTCACTTAACCTCCTTGCCCCTCAGTAGAAATCTGGAAACAATATTGACCAACCTTTAAAAAGTGTTTTGAGATCTTCAAGTGAAGAGTGACTTTGCAGTTGCTTATATTTAAATATATTCAGAGTTTTCCAATTCACTGCAAGGATTAAAGTGTGAGAACTGCAATTAATATTTTCTTCTTTTCATTTGCCTTTTCATTGAAGCGGTAGTTAAACTATTATTGGAGGTTTGAATACTTTGCATTTCTGTTTCGTTGTAAACCTGACAGTGTATTTCATTACTTAGAAGTCTCTGAAAATGTGAAGTTTTGGAAAAAAATTATTTTCATGTGACAAGCTGCTTCTGTTGCTTGTGAGGAAGTATTAGACATTCTGTCTCCGCTGTTAGGAACTGTAGTGTACAGTACTGCACTTGAAAAGGTAGCTTGTAACTGGTAGGTAACAAAATGTTCTTTGGGGTAAAAAAAAAAAAAGTCTGAATATACTTAGGATTTCAATCAATGGTGTTTAAGGAGGATTAGAGGAAACAGCTGGCTAAACAAATATTAGGTGTAGAGTGGATGCAGTGGTATAAATTAATAATGCAGTTCTTTATCTGCTCTATGAATGAAAGGTTTTGTGGAGATAAGACGACCTACACACGGTCACTGCATGCCACCTAGTGGAGGCTGCAAAGAGTCTTTCAGAAGGTTTTTCTTTTATTCAAAACATCTGTAACCAGTCCAGGTGCAACTTAACTGTAGGTGATTAGTTTTATTCGGTTTTAACCATTAAAAAGTATCAGCCAGCTTTTTTTTTTTTTTTTTTTTTTTTTTTTTTGGTTAGGGGAGGTTCTTTCTGCTTTTTAAGTGCCTAT
Organism: Nesoenas mayeri; assembly: GCF_963082525.1. Lineage (NCBI taxonomy): Eukaryota > Metazoa > Chordata > Aves > Columbiformes > Columbidae > Nesoenas > Nesoenas mayeri. The sequence goes on from NC_137542.1 coordinate 4,966,751, forward strand.
TACATTTGATAAAAATCAGTATAGCTTGTATTTAGTGTAATTAGCCACTAATATCTATTTCCAATGACTTATTACATCATTGGTAACAAATATCCACAAATTAACACTTAGTTAGACATACTGAGCTGTTCCTGGAGAAGTGAAAAGATTACTGTACAAATAACAGGGCAGGAGAAGCTATGTTCAGCAGGAAGGATTTCAAAGCTCCTTCTAAAACTCCTTATCAAGTAGGAGGTGCTTTTGTTAAACTCCCTTTTATTTTATCCCTGAATATTTTGTCCATGGTAAGCATAGACAAAGAAAATGTCCATTTTTTTTTTCTAGTCACTAATAAAAGGCTATAAACTCTCTCCATCTTCTTTTTCTATGCATGCCATTTATCTCTGCCTTCCTTAGACTTCACACATGCTTATCTCTTGGACTAGTCTTTCTCTTTATTAGGGAAGGGAAAATTACTTTTTGGTCCAATGGATTGTTTGTTCAGTAGTAGTTGTTCAGGTGCTGTCAATTCTCATAGCTCTAAAGGATTCCATGAAATGACGAGGTTTTAAGCAGGCATACCTCAATCCAACCATGCTTTGCAGCTCTTTTTGTGCTATGTGACCGTCTATCATGCTTTTACTTCCTAAGCTTTTTTAGAACTTCACCATAATCACAGCCCCCACTTCAGTCATCTCCTAGGCACCTAAACCAAGTGATAAATCTATGGTTCTGATCCTGCATTTTTCAAGTAAGAGCCACAATGGCTACTGGAGCAAAGAAATGTTAAAGTACTGGCAAAGTCAAGCTCCCTGTGCTTTGCTTCCTCCTGATTTTCATCACCGTCTGAACTGTAAATCAAATGGCAACACCACACTTAGCAGAACCATTTCCGTGTCCGTCTCATTCACTTAACTTTGAAAACACTTTTTTTTGTTTCCTTTTAATTAGTACAACAAAATGGAAGTCTTGAACATGATCAATGGCTCTGAAAACAAACATTTGAATCATGCATTAAGAAATCACAGAGCAGTAATCTTCACTGACTACTTCAAAAACTTTTCTCAAGATTTATGTGAAATATTGCCATAGGAGGTTGTTAACATGACACAGGAGTTAATGTCCAAAGTAAGAAGGAAATCTGCCTTTCCAGTAATCAGGCAAAGTTTACAAATGAAAGTCTAGGAAGGTAAAATACTACAGCAGCAAATGGGCTAATTGATTTGATGCTATGCTTCATAGGTGGCTACCATTATTTTTAACTCTGCCTGGCCTGGTATTGTAAATCACAGGAACTGTTAATTAAATCAGGCCCAAACTGTATTAATGAGAGTCTCTGCCAGGCCACAAAGTCCCTCCTAGGACAAAGCTTTGTGCTGGTGTCACTGGCACACAGAATCACTGCCATTTCCTAGAGCAGGGCACGTCAGATATTACAGCACAATCTACACCGTTAATTGTCTGACATAATAGAAATAAAATCGTGACACCAGGAGAATATCCCTGGATATATTCCTCTTGCTTCAAAAATGTCATATTGGCATTTGTCTTATAGCAGAAGACCATTATCTTGAGACAGCTTTCCATTAATAATACCTCCTAATTACTTTAAATGCTTGCAGCCTACAAGGAACATATGGGCAATGGAGACAGGTTAGATTAGAAATGTGTTTGGCAGAAATCTGAGTAGTAGAAAACAAATGTTTCAAGCTACTCCAGGGGAAAAAGAAGGAAAAGTTACACAGAGGTTGTTCAAATTTGGGTTTGATCACTTTTGGTCTGTACTTTTACAAGTGGATGTATTAAGTTTGAGTTTGTTTGAGGGCTTTTTTTGCATGTCATATCATGTTAATTTACACTGTTTATGTCAGGGCACATGGTAACTCATAATCTAAAGTGTATCAATAAATATTAGTGTATTATACAATGAGGTATACCAGCATCTATTGTGATTAACATTTCTTTACATTCAGAATTCCTTTCCTCAATAATGCCTATACACATAGGTAAGAGGCAGTCTGTGTGCATCTATGCATATGTATGTGTGTATATAAATATATATTCACATACTGTATTAGAACGTGTAATTTATTTTTTGGAGCCTGGTGATCGAAAATCAGTTGTGTAAAATGGCACACTGGTGTTGATTTATAGTTTTTAGGGTACAGGCTATTACCCTCTATTGTTTTAAAACCAGTGATTCATTGTTCCACAGTGCTTGGCAGTGTGTTTTGGAAGTTCATACACAAAAGGCATGGTCCAGCACCACAGTGCTGTGAGATTCTGATCCAGAAAAACAACACATAAGCAACTTTACTTACATTAGTAATTCAGTTAAATCAATAGAAACTAAGACAGGGCTCAGTGAATGAAACTATTCATCTCTTTGCAGAATGGCATCCATAATATTACACATGGCTGATCAAGAGGCATACATGAAGCTCCTATCCTGCAAATATGTTTAGCTTTATAGACATAAGTACCTCAGTGATGTCAATAAAGTGTTAAGTAAAACTATACATATTGACAAAGAGCAGAGTAATGAAGACCTGCACCTATGGAATCTCTATAGAAGTTGTACACGTTTAATGTAGGAAAAAGCTTTAATTGCTAAAGTAACTTCTCAAACTCTCCAACTGGAGCTGAGTAACTACGCATCTGTTTATTAAAATTTGAGAAAATACATACTACAACCCAAAATATCTAAGGGCTGGTTGTTTTTTTTTCTTTTCCTTGAGCATAATTTTCAGCAAAATAAAAAGCCAGCCCTGAGTTACATACAAAAATATTGCCTGGAAGTGGGAGAAGCACACTGCAAATTTTTCTGTTTTGTAATAGCTACAAAAACATTATAGTGATGGGCCCAACCAAGAGATTTATAATAACAATATCTGAGAAAAATAACATCACAGTAGATGTAGTAGTTCTTTTACTGAAATTGCAGTGGTATATGTGTTGCAACTACAGCAGATCGAGACAGTGCTGCCACCTTCTGAAACACGTCGGTTATTGCCTAAGGTAATTTGCTCCCATTTTCAAACATCCAAGATGTTGTACATGCAGTAGTGAAGCTCTGGGTTTTTAATTTCGTGCATAATCTGAAAGATTAATGCACACATCGTAATTATCAGATAAACTATGCTTCTGGATTTCCAAATGTCTGAAGCAAAATTTGAAGTTTTGCTGAGTATTTTTACTTTGATTCTTTAATAGCTTTGATTATATAGATTTAAAATAGTTGTACAAAGTGTGATTCAGCTTTTATTAGCAAGTCAGGCAGGCAAGCAGATTTTGCTTGGTTTGTTTTTATGTTCAGATGTTGTTGCATTTATTCTTTGATTGGTTTTATAGAGCACATTTTCACTGGTGTACTGAAATAGACTACAGTTGGACTCAGTGATCTTAAAAGTCTTTTCCAACCTAAATTATTCTAAAAATTGCATTAATGTAGTGAATTGTGTATTTATCTGGTTGTGGAAGTGGTGATGTGTCTGGTCACATACATCATGTATGCTGTTCTAATGCACTTTGGGGACTTAATGGCCATCTCTGTGAGCCAAGAACCAACGAGAGACCGTAAAGATGTTGATGTCAAACATTTTCTGGATTTTGCCCAGCTGAAACAGTGAATGGAGAAGATGGTAATTCAGATGTTATTATTGGTAAAGTTAACTACGGACTACTATCTTTTTACTCTTGAATATTGAGTGAAGTGTGTGGTAAACTAGATTATAATCTGTCCACATTGTACTGCAGATCTGTTCTCTCAAACGTCGTTGCAAATGAGAAAAGACATAGAAGTCAATAGATTAGGTTTAGGTTTTGCTAAAGAAGTCACCTCTCCACACATTTAAGTGCCAGCCTAAGAGGCACCATGTTCAGAGTCATTTACACAGTGGCTGGTGCCTGGGGTGGGAGGCTGGTTTGAAGTGACATTGTCCCCTACACCCCACACACAAGGGAGCATATAGTGGAAGACAGATAGAAGCACTTGGCTGCTGCAGGGGTTATCTGACTTTCAACACAGCCCCTTTCAGTCTATAAACCACGTGCCAGTGAAAACCCAGTTGCACTCCAGATGTGTGACATGCCGATCTCATTCTGACAACATCAAATATAAAAACCAGAAAAGAGCAGGTACAAGTAGAATGTCTGTACTGGAGCCAAAGGTGCTGTGCCATTAAATAAGCAATGATATGTCCTGGGAAATCCAGCAGGAAAAAATGCAGTTTTTAACCAAGAAATCTCTCGAAGTAGATCAAAAGAATAATAAAACGTTTGTTGTTTTGTCTGAGTGGTTCTCTTTAATACAAACATCTGGTCTTTTAGCCAATGAATGAGTTGTTGCATGCAGTTTCCAGGCATTTCATTCTGTTTTCCCCCGTGAGCAGGCAAATAGAAGCAAGCAACCATTACCTTTTTCCAAAGCAACCTCCATATCCAATTGCATCTGCATTTTAATGTCTGTTCCACTCTGATCAAATCAGACAATAAGAAGAGCTTTCAAATTCAGTAGGACATTCCCTGGTAGGATGGAAGAATGATAGCAGCATGTATAACATCTTCATAAGCAAGCCAGGAAGATATTGTCGTGATAAAACCAGTGTTACATGTTTTCAAAACTGGTTAGGAAATTGATATCTCACAGAAGCACATATCAAATAGTATTTTGCTAGGGCTAGTCAGCTTTGGTAGTCTTCAATGTTTGTCTTAATAACTTGGATAATGGAATAGAAAACATGCTTAAGTTTTAGAGAACACAAAATAAGGATGAATTGAATTACTTTTGAAGCTATGCTTTGAAGTTAAAATGTTTTTGCCTAACTGGAGAAAAAACTGGAAATGTTTTCAACAAGTAGTGTGTGGTAGACTGAGGCAGGAGGAAAACAACCTATAAAGATGAGTAAGGTTTAAGGTCTTGTTTGAGGTTGTTCTGTTGCTAGGTACTGCACTTTGAGAGCGGTATAGTCAGCCAAAGTTATACAGAAAATAATAAAAACGATAGTTTAGGAAGCATGAGTTGGAAGAACCAGCTGAAAAACCTAACCTAGCCTAAAGATGAATACACTGAAAGACAGGCATAATAATAGTTTTTAAAAAATAAAAAGGTGCTACAAAGGGCAAGTGAATCATCCACTCCCCATGTCTATAGCAGAGAAAAGGAGAAGTATAGGGTCCATGTTGCAGTCCGATTGTTTCAGTTTTCAATACCGCATTAGACAAAATGGATAGCAGGTGATGGCTCATTTTGGCTCTCTGTTGGACAGCGTTTCTACAATTCTACTGAATTAGGTAGTTTTGTTTGGGAGAAATACTTTTGAAAATATTTACTTGCTTCAGCATCTAAACAAGCAGAGGAGTATTTAACAAAATCTAAATAGATGAATAAGTTTTCACAGTTTGTCGCTCATGAAAATAAACTCTCTGCTCTTGAATGCATCTTTGCAGATACAGTTGAGTCCAGTCTGGCTTCAGATATCGTCTGGGTAAATGGACCTTGAGAATTACTTATTTTTAATCATGTACTGCAAGTCTGAGATCAAAGAATCTTCCTCGCCTATGCATATCACTGCACTGAGTGATTCATTTTAGATACCAAGTTGATAGAAACTTTAGATGTACGGTTTTGCAAGAAGTATCAAGCAGCGGAAAATATGCAGAGACTTATGAGATAATGTCACTTGAATAGAAAATTGTCAAGGAATAATGGTAATCTATCAGAAAATTAAACCCACTGCATTTATGGAGAACACTGTAAGTGCCAAGGGAAAGCACAAACATTTATTTCCGGGAGACATATATCCTGTCAAGTCATGTTGTGAGAGTCCCTTATTTTTGGTGCATCTGATGACTGATGCAGATTCTTTTATTTTATCTGAGGAATGTTGGTTTGGGACTGCACCATTAATGAATTACTGCAATTTGTTTGGACTTCAGCCTTCTTCTGACATTATATTGGGGAAATGTGACTTTTTATTTCTAGTTAATTATGAGTTTGAACGAATCTGTATTTATTCCTGTGACTTGCATTTTGCAAAACTGTCACATCAGAAAACAACCCTTCTTCTGCAGGCAATGTTATTCCTTGATTCTCTGATTGTTTGTTTTGTTTTGTTTTTAAATTACACCTGAAACTGCCAAGGAACTATTGATTTATGGGTTTTATGCTTTTATATATCTATATCTATCTGTCTATATCTATCTATCTATCTATCTATCTATCTATCTATCTATCTATCTATCTATCTATATTAGTACCAACTGTCCAGTTTATATTGAGTGTCTCACATAAAAGTTAAATAAAATCTTACATCTGTCTATCTATCTATCTATCTATCTATCTATCTATCTATCTATCTATCTATATTAGTACCAACTGTCCAGTTTATATTGAGTTTCTCACATAAAAGTTAAATAAAATCTTACAGATGCGGTTTCATAATGGAGCCCACATGTCGGAGGGCAACAGCTCACCCTAACAAATACATCTAAAGAGAGTGAGATGAGGGTCTGCAATGTAGAAGCACACCGTCTTTGAGTTCCCTTGACACCAAATAGCCAATTTAGCGTATTTCTTGTACCAGGCTTGAATATGCTCTAAAACATGGTGCAAAGTCATTAGAAATCCAGGATCTTTGTTCAATACATTTTAACTTTCTTTTAAGTCCACAGAAATGCCACCTATTAGCAATGGCTGTTCTGGCAGTGAAGTCACAGTCCCATTGTGTCTGCTTCATGGAAATTTATAGATAGTCTTTGTAGTCCAGAGGAAAACCAGAATCAAGAATATGCATCTTCTTTTGCAATTAAAGGTTTGTAAGTTACTGTGCAATGTGCAAATAAGTAAAAACAAAAGGGCACATTAAACTCTCTGCTGTAACTTTTTATTCCCATGTTTTTAGGATGAATATTGTTGTTTTAGGAAACCTTGAAGTTCTGAATAAAACTGTAAAAGGCCATTCTGGTTCTCTGTAAGCTCTTCCCAGACTTCCGGAAGGATGATATAGCACAAAGAAAATACATGTGTGCTTACCTCAGGGAGAATTTGGTTCATATTTCTCTGTCATAGAGCTTTAAATATGGCAGATGGCCTAGAAAGCACAACAGTCAACTCTTGCAATTCTCATAACATTTTGTGGGTTTGTTTTATTAAGTCATCAGTTTTGAAGTCATAATATTAGATAAGAGTCTTGACTCCCACTAAGAAAAATCTTTTTGGTCTTTGTGCTCGCAGTGGAAAGCCTGAACGTGTGAACCACAGAAGTAAATTAGAGAGTCTTAACTACATTATTTAGTCTCGCAGTTCTCTGTATCGCTGGTTTCAGTGAGACTGAAAGGGGCATTCTCACCTCAGTGGTGCCCAAAGACACAAACAGCAGGCAAGGGACCCATGCAGAAATACAAGAAATTATGTTTAAACATAAGAGAAAACTGTGGGGATGATTGAATGCCAGAACAGGTTGCCCTGAGGTGGTAGAAGTGTCTCCCTTCTTGGAGAACAGTCCAAACCCCACAGGACACAGCCCTGAGCAACCAGCTCTACCTGACCCTTCTGTGAGCAGAGCAGTTGGGCTGGACTCCTACTGTCAAATTTATATTTGCTCATGTGGCATCAAAGACTCATGGTACTGAAGAGGAAAAGTGTCCTTGATTTTAGCTAAAAAGTCCTGTGGATTCCTTCTTGGCTGTTGGGTATACAAAAGCACAAGAATAAAGAAGGATAAGATATAAAAGAAAAATTATGCCAAACCTCCGCTCTAGCAGCATTTTCTGATGCCATTCAAGGAAAGAGGAAGAAGGGCAAAAATAGTGGGAAAGAAAGAGTGGAAAATAACAAAATTGCAATGCTGCTTTTCCTCAAACAAGAACAGAGATACATTAAGAGGAATCTCACCTCTTGTCTGCATGGTAATTACTGCTGTCAAATGTTGAACAGTCCTCTTAAAACTGTGTTAGCTGAAGAAAGAAGCAAAGGCAGCGTGCAGAAAACATGAGGCTCATTTACGCTGTTTCCCAATTGATTCTTCAATTTCTTATCATGCAGCCCTTAATTGCTCTTGGCTTTGACCTTTAATGCAATTCTCCAGCACTAAACTGATCAGCATCTCTAGATTGACTGAGGAGGCTGTGGGTGCATCATGGTTGATTCAGTGCTAGAAGAGCCTTTAGAAGTGTTATCTTTTATCTCAAAATGGCTTCAAATATATTCCATGTAGCGTATTGCTTGGACAGTGAGGAATGAACCAACACATTTGCCTATGATTCTGACCTTTGCTTTACTTCGGAAATAAAATCACAGTAGAGGATAGCCAAAGGTCTATAGGCACAAAATAGATCATTAGGGATAATTTAGTGCTTGTTGTGTCATTCTAATGTAGTTTATCATTTTGCTGCTGCAGGATTTCTAGTATAATTACAAGTCAGGCAACTTTATTGAAAAACTGAAGACCAACACCTTCCTGCTTATATGTCCCTGCCACTAAGAATTTCTCGGTGCATAACCAAGAGCCCACAAAGGACTTAGAGGGAATTAATGCCATCTTAACTCTTCGCTGTTTGAAGAGAAGCACTGCAGTTGCTGTACTAGCAGAGAGAACATAACACAGTATCAATTTGGGATTCAGGCACCTGAAAACATATTAATCGTTGTATTTTAATTCTGTATAACTTGCAATAGGGAAGAAAGTATTACCTAGTAGTTAAGACATTTTACTGTAACGAAATTTTACTTTTGCTTGAGAAGTGTAGTTTCAGTTCCCTGCTCAGACTTAAATCCCTGTGTGACCTTGAATAATTTGGGAGCTCTTAGTCCTTCATTCCTCCGTCTATAAAAACGGGATGATAAAACTTCTCCTCTTCACAGGTACTCACGTAGGCAACCTCATCAGTTAATCTGGTAGTGGTACAGTGCCATCTATAAAATGTGGCTGTGCAACCAGTTCAGTCAAGCAAGGCATATTTATTACCTCCAGTCCAGTGACGTATATATTTCTTCTTGTGTCACTGTCCTTGTAAGTGTGTATCTGCCTTTGTGCAAGCTGATTTAATCCTGACCATCTCCCACGGCTTTGGGAGGGATTATAACGAAGGAAATCGAGATGAACTGCATGGACAGTATATCTATATCATCAATTGTTGCTCAGTTGATACCACATCATTGTTTTTTATGCTAAGCTCAGGGTTCCAAAGGGCTTTATGAGCTTTTGTGCAACACTGAATCACAGCAAACTAGTCACTGAGCCCAAAACAACAATTCCTCTAGAAGCTGGAATAGTTCTCAGCACTCATATTACTTGGGGCTCTCATCTTCTATAGTACTTTAGTCATTATTCCAGATAGAGATGCCTGCATGCTAAAGACTATAAGAAAGTAAGAAGATGAAAATGGGAGTGTAGATAAATAAAATAATTTAGATAGCCTGAAAGTACTGGGAATTGTATAGTTTAAAAAAGACATCTTCTGCCCCAGAATTTTTTCAATTTCCTTTTAGAAAAACTACAACAAACTACACAGAGAAGATGTCAAAACAACAACAGCAAGTTAAAAAAATAAAACATGCCCCGTGTCACTTATATCTGTACACATTTTAGTGATCAAAGTTAAAACCAAAAAATACATATAGTAATATAAATTGCGCACATTTTTCAGTGCAAGGGAACCCCCTTTGTTCACCTTGTTTAAGGTGTATTTTGTGTAAATACTCATTTGTTTGTCTACATGAGTAGAAGGTCAAAATGCTTTGAGCAATGAGGTTATTGTTGCATATGAATAAGACAGTTCTGGCTCCTGCTTTGTTGAAAATATTAACTTTCCCTTGTTTGCTTTTCCAAAGGTTAACACAGGAGCCTAAAAATTGTTAAATAATTACAGTAAAGATTGCATATGCAGATGTCTTCCGGCTCATTGACCTAGAGGCCAATGATATTCCTTTTGATTTTCCAACTTCATACTCCCTTTAAAGTATACATAGCTTCTGAAATGAGTAGTTTATCAGTTTGTAGACTTAATGGGAATACTTTAAGGTTTTTCCTACTGCATATTCAAAGCAGGTAAAATTCTTTCATATGCTGGCCAGCAACATCATCTGTCATGTCAGTATGTCTTGTATTCCATCCTAGCTCCTTGGGTTAGATGGATTGCTACTGTCATAAAGGTTTTATTCCCCCGTGTACTGAAGGAAGGATTCAGTTATCAGAGTATGTGATCTACTCTTTGTAAAAGCGTTGGAAGGTGGCTAATTCAAGTTTGAGAAAGCTAAACTTGGAAAGCCAAGCTTCCTGTTGCATTAAGTCCTTGTCTAGCTATGCCACTTCTTAGGCAATGACAGGCTGCAAAGCCCACGCAGAGCTGTAGCCTTGGGCAGGACTGTGCCAACAATCTTTTCTCAAGCTGTGCTCCCTTCACAAAACCTCTTTGGCAAACAGTGCCATGGGTCTGACCAACTAAGACATGTCCAGGCACCTGGATTGACTCTCAGATGGTATATCAATCCTTGCTCTGTTGACTTCCTGATTATATTTCCGTGGGGTATGTGCTTGATAAAGATGTCACAGAGTAAAGGTCACTTTTTTGTCCCAGACATCCTATTTTGAAGGTTTACCACTGTAAAGAAGGTAGTGAGTTTTGTCATTCCAAGGAGGAGGGTTCATATTTTTTTCTTGGTCAAGCATCTTTTACCACAGGGAAAGCATGGGATACAGAACTGGAACGGAGAGCAAAGGGCCACTGGATGGAAGGGAGCAACAGGGAGAGCAACTGCTGCACCTGGGCAGGTGGGGCTGCCCTTCTCGCTCCCGTCACATCCATTGTTCCACTCACTCTTCAAAGTGGAGACAGCATCAGCCTTCCTCTTGGGCTCTGACATAGGCGAATAATGCATAGAGACCACACATGATCCAACAGTCCTAGCAGCTGTCTCTTTGCACAAGTTACCCTGAGCCACCTTTGGTAGCATATGTATCAAAGAAGCTTGACTCTTTAACCACTGCATTAGAAGTGCATCTGACATCACCTGTGTCAAATCTTCCTGCATTTTCCTGTTATTCAGCCCCATCAGTGTAGCACATCTTTTATATATTAATTTCAGACGGAACACTGGACCAGGGCACCATTTTGCACACCATTAAGTGCAATCCCAATATACTTTGATTTTAAAACCAGTTTCTATATACCACACATTTTAAGCTGAGTATATATTGCATAAGGAGATTTCAGGGATTTTAGAGAATTTAAGATCTTCAAGATTTGGGTGTGTGGGAAAGGATGTTTAGGACCTTAGATTTCCAGGAAAGACAACATGAAGTTGAGCAAACAGTAGTAAATGATGGTTAAAGAAGTGTGATGCCTAATCCTATCCTTGTTGTGGGTAGATAAGATACATGCCACAGCAATGCACATGGAACGTTTAATCCAAATCACTCAGCAGTTTGTATGTGCACATCCACCTGTTTGCAGTAGTTGTCTTCAGTGAAATAGCGGAGTACTTCTGCTGAAACTGTTACCCATGAAAGCATTAACTGTGTTGTGTTTAAATAGTAATTGCTATGCTTCTGACATTATACTTTTAATTCTTTGAAACAAATAGGAGCTGTGGGTCCCTCTGGGAGATACTGTCCTAGGCAGAATACTGCAGGCTTAGCTAGGAACAGTGGAGCTGCTTGCCACAAGCTCATTTTCAGGTTTTCTTTAGAACCATGAAAGTAATACTTCATCTTTACAAATCACTTTTCATCCTCTCATCTTAAATTGCATTACAAAGATGGCAACTACCATCAAGTCATTGGGTAAAAGTGGAGGTGAAGTTAATATTTTTTTTCTTTTTTTTTTAATAACAACTTATGTTCTGGAACACATTTAGCTGTTTCAAAGCAAGGAGAAGTCTTATGATTTTGCATGCTTATAGACATCCATTATGCAGAGAATCCTAAATACGCCAATACATCCAGATGGTGACAAACTCCATTTACTATATCTATGCAATGGCAGCATCCTGTGCACTGCTCTGAGATATTCTGCAAAGCCATCATGAGACGCAAGTAACAGAGCAGCAAGGAGCACTTTGCCAGAAAAGATTTTCAGGTCAGGATATTGCCTCGGTTAGCTCACCCTGCTGAAAATGTTTACTGAATTTATAGCAGCAAGCTGTGGATGTCTCTTGTGAAATTAATAAACTTTGCTTCAATGACCAAGAAGTATAGACAGTGTTGTTTAACCACTCATCTGGCATGCTAACATGCTAAACCAAACAATATTTGTCTTTGACAGTAGCTACTACTTGGTTTTGCCAAGTCCAAAAACTTAGATCACTTTTCCTTTTTTTTCTGATGGCAAACAAAATGGAAGCTGTGCCTACATAGATATTATTGTCTTTTTCTTTATCCTTGTAAAACGTTAAGAACACAGCAGTCTCAAATATCTTCATACGGTTTTGAAAGGTTTAGCTTAGATTTTTTTTTGTTGGTTCATTAATTTTTATAGGGGTTTTTTTCTTTATTTTTTTTTTTTTCTCGCCACATAGTAACATTGTTCTAGGTGTTTTAGGACATCTAGACAATCTATTTCTAGATGCCCTAATAGTTAGATTTTCTTCTCTTATTTTCTTACGATGTAAACACAAGAAAGGAGAATTTTTAAACTGAAGGTGAACATTCAGATGGAAGCACGGTAGAAAATGGTTACAGCTTTTCATGAAGGGAAGGAAAGCTTCTGAGGAGAGTTAAAAAATATATTTTGGATACAATCAGAATTGACTGACAAAGTGGAGGTGCTTTACAGCCACAAAAGTTTGCAGTGAGCACAGAATGGCTGGATATTAAATCAAAGGATACTGAACTGTAGTCCTGCATGTTCTTTCTTCCTGAGATTTACTGCTTGTTATGCCATGGCACAGCACGGAACTGCACTCTGTTGCTTACTGAGCAAGTGTGAGGTGTTTCACTGCAAACACATTTTTATTTCCTGTCTGAATAATATTGTGGAAAAAGTTTCTCACAAAATTTTATGAAAAGGTAAATAAATAGTAAATAAATGGTAGAAGTGTTGAAGAATTATAGACAGAAATCAGCTAAAGTCCAAATATTGTTTCTGAATTCAGGGCACGCTATGAAAGTCTATGTTGTAGTCAAGGTGCTATTTATAGCTTGTACATTCGGAATTTACGCTAGAAATGAGTTTATAACGGAAAGTATGTTGCGTTACAAGTGTACCAGTATCTTTATTCCAACAAAATCTAATTTGAGACATTTAAACAGAGGTGTCTGCAGTAGAGGACTCGTGTTAAAGCTTTTTTTTCCTGTTCTTATGACCAATTTGAAATCCTTCATAAAATATGTGTGCCAGTCCTTTTATAGTAAAAACGAAGGGAATTTCTCAGCTCTTAAATAGCATCTGGCTTTACAGCCTTTGATGTCTCAGTTTTAAAATAGAGGTCACCCACTAACTCACACAGTAACTGCAGGGAATGGTGCACAGCCACAGCACATTCTCAGTTCCTTCTGTGGTTTTGGTTTTCTCCTTCTGCTCTCACTCTGCTCCCAAGGGGTGAGATCTGTTGCAACCACCCTCTGCTTTGTGCAGAATGGTCTGTCGACTGGCAGTTTGTGAGTACGAATGTCAGACTTGACTCAGTGGAGCTGGTGAGGGGTCTGGAGCACAGGTCTGATGAGGAGCGGCTGAGGGAGCTGGGGCTGTTTAACCTGGAGAAAAGGAGGCTGAGGGGAGACCTTATCGCTGTCTACAACTTCTTGAAAGGAGGTTGTAGCATGGAGCGTGTTGGTCTCTTCTCCCAGGTAGCAAGTGATAGGACAAGAGGAAATGGCCTCAAGTTGCACCAGGGGAGGTTCAGATTGGATATTGGGAAAAAATTCTTCCTGGAAAGGGTTGTCAGGCATTGGAACAGGCTGCCCAGGGCAGTGGTGGAGTCACCATCCCTGGAGGTGTTTAAAAGATGTGTGGATGAGGTTCTTAGGGACATGATTTAGTGCTAGAGCTAGGTTATGGTTGGACTCTATGACCCTGAGGGTCTCTTCCAAACAAAATCATTCTGTGATTCTGTGATTCATTCTCCAGGTTGTTTCCCCAGACGACCTGCAAACCTTCCTGCAGTCATACTTTTGCCCTTACTGCCAAAGGCTAGACTACATTCTGCTTTGCTTATTATAGCATTTATGCACTCACAGCTGCATTACAGCTGACCAAGAGCTGTCTTCCCTTGGGTGGCCCATGTAAAGCGCACCTAGAACTGAAATCCTGATCAGATGCTCAGCCAAAAAGAGTTCCTGTCCCCAAGCGCCTCACCCATATTCTTGGAGAAAATAAAAAAAGCCAAACTTGTTTCATTGCTGCAATTACTTTTGCCTTCACATGGAGGAGAAAGTATCACGTTTCTTTAATTGCTTTTCCATGCAGCACATCTGAGACACTGTGACTCCCTGAGACTAAAATGCCTCTGGTATCTAACGGCAGGAATTGTTCCATCTTGACATCAACTAAGATCAAAGCTAAATGCCGCAAGTTAGTCTAGAAGTGCAAGGAAAACGGTTCTTATTCTGTATTTATATAAAACAGATCCATGACTGTACCTCAAAAGATGTGTCACGTAAATTTCAGATGAAAATAGCAGAGTTCAAATGCATTAATTCTATATAGAGTAATCTTTTAGTGTCATGTTGGAGGTGTGAAATTTTTCTTCATTAAATGCAGGCTTCATATGCAGGCTTTTATGTCTATGTCAGATTTAATTAGAGCAATGACCTGATTTTTTAGGAATAGTTTTCTACTGTCTACTGCATTTCCAGTGAGACTAGATTATTAAAAAGTTCATTGATTATATTTATGCTTTTCAGATTATTTCATTTCAAGGCTCATAAAAGTGCTTTTTAAATAGTATCCGTTCCTCAAATTGACCAAAAGACAGGGGTATTTTATAAGATTATTATGTGCCAGCCGATTAAAGCATGTTTTTTAATCTTCTGCTAATTTCAGTGGCATTTTCTTTACTATTTTTTGCTACAGTATTAGCTAAGGCCACTGAAATGATATACTCGTCTCCCCTTGGATGAGCAGTCGTTGTGAGAATGTTAAATTAGCTGTTGTACATGAATAACCCCTTTTTAAAACAGATTAACCATTACACAAGTATGAAGGAGGGGTGGGTGTGGAGATTGCATCTGGGACCTGCTCAGGTCCATCCCGCGAGTTTCCAGTCCCAGAGAACAGCAAGTTAATAATTTCTGAATAAGTATTCGCTTTCTGCCTGGGATCTGTAATAACTACCTAAGTAGTCATTGTTATTTTTTTTCAGAGCAGATAATAATGTACTTAAAGAGTAAAAGAGAATGACAAATTATTTCATTTCAGGCTTTGTGTTTGGTAATTTATCTCCTTGTCTCAAGTAGACATCTCTAGAAAGAGGATGACAAAATTATTCCTGCATGCTGGTTTATCTTACCAGATTTTACTGGTGCAATTATATCAGCCAAATGTCTTTCTTTATCAGAGTATGTTCAACAGCAAAAGTTTGAATGGTCCGCCATACATATGTACATATACTGGTTCATGTACATATACATACGTATAAATATTCGTATTTATCTGTGTAGCATTGTATATGTAGAAGGGGGGGGACTTGAGATGGGTTTCACCTTTATTCCTGTTGTGGCTCAGGCAGAGCATCTGCCCTCTAGTTCACAATAGTGACAGCTACTGCAGCCCCATCATGGCCAAAACAGGGACACGTTTCTGGGCTGGTTCAAGCACACAAACTGGAGGCTTTCTGCAATGTAGCCATGGCACAGGAGAGCAGGAATTGGGGTCTGTAGTTGCTCCACAGGTCACTTGTCCAGTGTGTCATGTACTGTTGGTACAGTTGTACATGTGTAAGAAAACCACGTGTTACATAAGAGTTTGGTTTTGCTCACCAACTGCTATCAATTATACTCTTGGAGGCTTTTTTTCCTCTTACAGCTATGCCTACATGAGGACTGACCTGTCAGCATTGCCGAACCTACCTAGCTAAATCAACAAACCTTCTCTAGTGTAGATTAAACTTAATTAGGGATTAGCACAGCTCCCAGTGTCTTGTTCGGCAGCCCTCAGGCTGGGAGGTGGAGCTCTGCTAGGCTTAGTTCATGGAGGCCTTCACAGGGATGGGTTTGCATGTTTTGGGCTTCTTTTTTTAACCCTTGCTATTTCACTCTTTAAAACACGTGTCTTGGCAAAACTGCCCGGCTTTTAGACTGCGAACCCTGACACTTGGATGTAAGTGAATCTGTGCATTTGGCCTCTGAGAAAGACCTGAAACTGAGCTGACCCAACAAGATTGAAACTACTGGTAAGTGAGAGATCCTAGAACAGTGTTCCCATGCCCTGTGTGCTCTGCAGTTTCTGTGGCTTGGGAAATTTCTACAGGTCACTGAGATGAAAGTTGGCTTAAGTAGAAGCCACTATCTGAGTTAGTTTATTTGATAATTTATGGTCCTAGCAGAAAATTACAACCTTAATTTTCAAAAGCAATACGTAATCCTTGCTGACACATGGCACAAATATCTCATGCTTTGAAAAATACTTAAGGTAGATGATGTTACATGTGCTGTGGAGGAAAATTACTGTTATTCCATAGTACAGACTGTGGAGCATGTGAGAAGAAAATAGTAGAAATACTGTTTTTCCAGAGCAATCCTTAGTAGATCCTCCAGTTTCATCCTCTTCCCTGTAGGGCAGTGGAGGCTTTGGCAGCAGCCCTGCCATTAGCACACCAAAGGGAAAAACAATCCTTTTCCCACGAGCAGCATTTTGGGGCAGGGAGTCAGTTTTAGAGAGGAGTAAGCATTGTTTCCATTGCTTTTCAGTTCTTCACCCCAGGCCATGGTTTTAACACCCCTGTTTACAGTGAGTGGATCTTACTATGGACATTTTCCTCTTGTCCTCACAAGCAGTTTGTCACTCTACAGGTACTTGGTGTTAAAGTCCCAGGAAAGCTTTGGTAGCTGAGAAAAAGGGCATGAGAAGGGCTATACCGTGTCAAGGCAAAAGGCAGCCTTGCCCAGTGTCCAATGATCATCTGCTGTAGCTGCTTATGGAAAGACTATATATTAAGATACATATATATATATATATATATATATATATATATATCTATTCCAATATCTTCATAAGAGATCCCTGTCTGTAGAATTTGACTGTTCCCAGGATTCCCACCACCCTTCACAGTGTGACAAACCCTGCCCTGTAAGCACAGCTTCACTTCAGATGTGAGGATGTGGGTTGGGTAACACTGTTTGGAGGGTGTTCAAAGCCTCAACAAGTGCTATTCAAGAACTGGGAATTATGTCTGTGAAGCTGAAACAGCCTGCATAATTGTGTTAAAGCACAAACAAAAGTCTTGCATTTATTCTGGGTGACTGTAGAAAAGCTGATCCCTGTAATTAGCTTGGGTAAGTGGCACTCGCAAAAAGTATGTGAATCCTATCAGTTTGGCATTTATTTAAACTGGATATCCTACTTATGTATTTTGAAAACCCATTCATTATCAGCCTACCAGTGTTGCAGTTATTATTGACAAAGCAATGGTATGGCCTTGTTGGGCATGATCCAAATCAATACGGTTTCATTGTTAACTGAGTTTTCTAATTCACGGGTTCTCAAGAAATCCTGATTTTTGTCTATGGTTTTATTTCTGAAATCTGCACAGGTTTACTTTACCTGAAGGACTGACCAAAAGTCAGCAGATGTTGCTGGCAACCCAAATGTCAGAATAGTTCAATTAACAGTGACATTGATTTTTTAAAAATGTCTTTTGTTTCATGTGATATCTCAACAAATTAAAATCCTTAGGCATTTGTTTTTACAATCTCCATCTTTGTGTATACTAAACTCAGCTCTGTGATGTCTGTGGGTTTCCACACATTCTTTTTCTTAATATATGCTTATATGTTACTTAATTTTGCACTGCAAAAAGAGGTGTTTCCTAGATATAGATTCTTCACTCACGTCTTACTACATCCGAATATATCTGAATCTAAAATATGATGTACTTTTGTTCTTGTACTAGGTGCGCTAAACCATGTACTCTGCAAGCTGTTTTGCTTATGCAGCTTAAGAGAGTTTAATTTACCATTATATGTTCTACATTATGATTTTATCAAAGAGTTGCAAATTATTCAGTTAATCTTAATTCTGTATTTTACATTTTCTGAAATTTACTCAAACTATCGTAGTATTTCATTATGAGGATGTTAAACCAGGACAGCATGTTTGGAGAAGCTCCTGTATTCTTTTTCATTATACATTTTGATTTATAAGTATGTGTTGAAATTATCTTTGTTTTGATTTGTAAGTATGTGTTGAAATTACCTTTATTTTCTCAATATTGTGAGTCATTCTTCTTAGTCATCCAGAGTGGAAATGGAACTGCCATTTTCCTCTATTTTTACATAATCCTAAACATCAAAAGCATCACAACTAGAACACATGGTGGAAAGGATGCATTGCCCTATGACACGTCTGGAGCATAAGAGGTTTCTTCTTCGCATTTTGCACATAACCACTGCAGCAAACAGAGCCAAACCTTCCATATGACTGAGCATTGCAATAGTCAGGCCATTAAGCCAGCCACATGTGTCTCCATTTCATTTGCAGATACTTAATGATCTGTATAAGGGAGAACAACGTTGTTATGTAAAGCACAGAATCTACTTAGGAAATTGCAGGAGTCGGATACCAAGTCAGAATATTAAATGTTTCTGAGAGATATCTCTCATAAGAAGTCCCAATGATGAGAAGGGTGTTCTGCTGCCAGAGCTGAGTATTACTGAGAGCAGGTTTGTAGCTGCATGTGGAGCAATAGGAAGCCTCGTCTGAGTATATTGGATATCATTAATACCAGTAGCCAGGAGAGCTTGGATCTGTCATAAAAGGAAAGACCAAAAAATCTGCTTGGTATAGGAATTGATTAACCTACTCAAACTGAGGCCTTTGCAAAAGTTAGGTGTTCAAAAATGAACAGAAGGGACCCCTGTGTCATAACCTAGTCCTCTTATATCCACCTCCCCATTCATCCCAGGCAGTTTTTCATAGAGTAAGCAAGTTCTCATTTAAAACTAGTAGTGTTTCTTTCTTCCATGCTAAAATGTCTTTAGGAAGACCACGATTTTTTTTTAATCATTTAGTTTCCAGTTTAACTTCTTTATGGCCCTGATTGTTCTTTTCCTAAATTTTAGCCGGAATGTTATTTTCCTTCTCTGGCATTTACTCTGTGATATATTTATAGAGAGCAGTTATATCTTTGCTCAGCTATGTTTTGCCAGACCAACCAAAAGCTCTTTTGGTCTCTCTTTATAAAACAGTTTTTCCTTTCCTCTGGGTGCCCCAATAAACCCTTGCCTGCATGTGCCTGATTTTAAATTACCACTCCCTAATTCCATGGGGCCAGGGATGCAGGCAGTATTTCTGAAGGTGTTGCTGGTGGTGTGGGCTTGGAAAAGATTGCCAAGGTGATGGTGATACAAAGAGGGCAGTCCAGCTCTCCGGTGATCCCTGGCAGCTCTGTTGCCAAAACCTCCAGTTTCTGTTGCAGCACTCCTGGCGTCCATCTAACCAACCATCCACTTAATCCAGCACCACGTGCTGATTCTGCACCATACAGGCAATGCCTTTGACATTTTTTCATCCACGGCTTAAACTGGTATGTACTTACTTTCTGTGCCAGCTCGTTAATTAAAATACTCTGTGTAATAAATCTGGTCCTGAGATTGCTCCTTGAACTCATCCAATGATGCCTTGTACCAAAATTTTGGGGTTTAGCACAGCTATAATATCATCTACTTTTCTTCAAAATCTTTGCCTCCTTGTACTAGTCTCTTCCTTCTCTATCCTAAATAGCAATTTCCCATATTGAGTCACAAGTTGTTTTGATGCTTTCCTGGAAACCAAGTAGCATAATGGGATCAAGTTCTTATCTAGACACAGAACTAGTCTGGTGTGATCTACCTGTACCAAAGCCTTTCTCCTTTCTCCTTCACTGGCACAACATTTACTATTCACTTGTCACAAAGAACCATTCGGCCTTGCCAGATGTGTTTCTTCAGGACTGTCAGTCTACAACTTCAGTTTTCAAATTATTATCTTTTCCTCTTGAATCCAATAGATTATTTTCATATTTCTTTCTAATGTTGCTGTTAACTTGATTAGTTCAAAGTGCAAAGCTGCAATCAGTATTTGCCAATATCTGTAACTATTAGAGCCAAGATCTAGAACTATTAGATATGCTGAGTCTGGACCTTTCAAGCAATTTTTTTGCATCCTTCTCACATCTGACTGACCAAGGATGTCTGTGCAAGTCTCTGTTATCATTGCTGCAAATGAGCAAAGAATTTTTTTTTTAATAAATAATTGGGTCATACATTGTTTTGACTCAAAAAGTAGCTTTCAGGCCATTGTTTGAATTTGTGTAAACCAAAACAAACAAACAAAAAAGTGTATGCATTATACTGACGTGACACTGTTTAGCAATAAATCTTGAAAGTGTTGCCTTTATTAAGATAATTTTTCTTACAAATGTCAACTATCTTAAAAAGGTTTATTATTTGTTTTCAATAGAATTTACCTAACAAGACGTTAACTAAACATTCATATGACTTGTGTTTTTCTGGTGCTCTCAGTCTTAAGATATTGCAATGAAAAGATATTTAAGAAAAGCAGGAAGAAACGTGGTACGAGTAGACACCTGCATGTCAGTCTGCATGTGCACATATGGTCAGCTACACCGTGTGTACTGTTTGTAAGCACCTCCCCTATGAAGAAGTCTCCTTCTGTTTTAGGTATGGATATGTCTCATTGCAGCAATGCGAGAGCTCCATCTAACTGTAAATACATTCACTTCCACAATACCCTGTGAGCAACAGAAAATACTGTTACGCTGTGTTGCCGATGGTGAACTAAGATAACGAAAGCTAATCCTCCCCAGCACTTCCACACTCCCCAAGGTCCCACATGAAGGGTAGAAAGGGCAAAGCTGAACTCATGTCCCCCGAAGTCTGAACTCATGCCCTAACCTCTAGACCCTCCTCCTGTTTAGAATCACTGATCTCAATAGAAAGTATGTTTTGCTATTGATTGCTGATTAATTCAATTAAAAAAATTGTTGAAAGAATTGTGCTTTTACAAGTGATCCACATATGGCTTTGATCTGGCTGCACCCACAGCTAATTCTTTGTGACCGAATATCCAAACAAACCTTATGTATCATTGCAGTAAGAAGCAGATGTTTGATGAAAACAGTGCTGTTGTAAAATTAAAGTGTTTACCTTCTTAGAAGCAATGATTCAGTGGGGACTTGCACTGGCAATATGTAACAGCAATTTGGAAAATATGCAGGGCATTATTTCACTGTTATTATTTCTTTAGGAAACTGAGTAGCTTGTTAAAGTCATTCTCAATGACATCGAGAGTGCAGACGGTGCAATTCTCAGACCACAAAAAAGAGGCAGGACAGGACTAAGCACTTATGGTTGGCTGGACAAGGAGTCACATTTTATGCTTTGCACCAAGATCCATGCCAAAAATGGTATATTGCTAGTTAATTCCTTACAGCAAGCTGGCATCAGCCTCCTAATCAGTAAGTCTGTCAGTGCATCTGTTCTCTCACATAGTGTGATCCTTCAAGTCTGTGAAAGCACTGTTAATGTTTTTAATTTTTTATTTTTATGTTGCTGGTACAGTTAGTTTAGCTGGGGAAAATGAAGGAGAACTCCACTGAATTAGATGTGGGACAGTCAGAATAGAGATGGTGTACCTCCCTTAGATGAAACACATAGGATCTGGTCTATTTGCGTATCTCAAGTTCTTATCATTTTATAGACTGTTTCCTAACTTTACGATTTCAATAACTTCTGTCATATTTCCTAAGTGAAAAGTATAAGACTAAATTTCAGGTTGTGATTAGATAATTTGGCTTGAGTGACTAATGAAGGAGTTTGAATGAGTTTAGAAAGTTGCTGTCCACAGTGGCACAGAATTTCTACATACAGTGTCAGCATGTGATTTTTTGGGGCATTTCTTGAATTCATTCCTTTTTGCCATATTTCCAGAAAGGAAACTTCCTTGGTTTCTTTGTCCTTATAGGGCAGATGTGTTTGGGTCTTTTGTTGGGTTATTTTTTTTGTTTGTTTGTTTTTGTTTTTGTTTTTTAATCTTATTTTATTTCCAGGAAGGGGTTGTTTTGTTTGCTTTGTTTGTGGGTTTTTTGTTTTTTACATGTAATAACAATTTTTCCACCAAGTTTTCACTTGTACTTAGTGGAAACTGGAGAAGACTTAGGTCATGTAAATACATCTTCTGTGTCTGCTTCAAAACCTGAGCAGTTTTGAGGTGGCTGAGAGCACGGGAAAGCTCCTGGGGAGACTTCGCATGGGTTGTAAGATGGATGAGCAACAATTCACCACAGAAAACATTGAAATGAGACCAATATTTAGGAAATTTCTTATCATCCTAGGTTCTGCACCTGACAGAGCTTAGTGGCCAGGCAAGTTAGTAGTGCTGTTTTGATGCTCAGTAACCTGAACATTACCAATGGGAACTAACTGTCCTATAGTCTTCCTACTCAAATATCCCAATCTAATGCTAATTAATTAAGTGTCAGAACGTTCACTCACTTGAATGGGCTCTGACTAAAATCCTTTGCCTTTTCACTCTACACAAAAACCTCCAAAATACTGTCCGACTGCTTAGAAATGGTCCGTGGATTGGACTAAACATTCACTTTAAAGCACAAGATCAAGCACTACAAGTTTCGATACAGAAAGGCTGTTCAAATTCCCAAAGACAGCAATTGTAATAATAATTAATACTATAATCACATTATTATTTAGTATTATAAACCAGTGAAAAGAATGATTTATAGGAACCTGTGTGACGATATATCCTATATGATTAAAGAAGCTGAAAAAGCTCTAGCAGAACTTCCCAAAGTAAATGGCCTTGCAGAAGCTATGCAGGCAGCTGGGGAGAAAAGCTACAAGCAAGAAAGCACCTTGAAGAAGAGGTGTGGGTAATAGGAGGGGACCTGGGAAGCAGTGAGGTCCTGGTGAAAAACTGGCTTTGTAAATACAACCAAGAGGCCAGAAAAATAAGGGAGAGAGTTCAAGTTTTCTTCCTGACCTCCAGTGACTTCCAGGCTTGCATGCTCAAGGCTAAAAGGCTTTTTGTTGAAGAATATGTCAGAATACAAGCACAATCTGGCTGGAGAGCCAGCTCTCAAGCTGGATTGCAGAAATTCTTTTAAGACCAGTGATATATGGAGATCACAATATGTACTTTCTCTAAAGGAAGGGACTGCAAACAAGTGGATCTGCTGTATAAAGCAAAAAACCAGAGTTACCTTGCTATGACATCATGCTATGTGTTATCAAAGAACATCCTGTTGCCATACTTGAAAAAAAAACATCCAGATTCCTGAAGTAAAGGCACATTTATACAGTCCATGATAAAGAATTAGAAAGAAAACTACTCAAACCATTGAGTGACCAGTATTCCATCAATGACAGACCTTAACTGCAGCACATTTGCCTTATCCATGTTCACATTGAACCCAGAGTACCAAATTTTTTAACTTCTAATCATATAGCCAAACCACATGACCTTGGCTATACTTTATGAATAATGTAAAAATGTTGTTACCATTGTTACCCAGTGTATCTGGAACACATTTCATATCTAACACAAGGCTTCAAAGACCATAAAGATATTTTCTTTCTCCCTGCAAGCAATTTACCAGCATTCTTCACAGGGAATTAATGGACTCCAGGGGATTCCAGATGTCTTTGAATGGTCATGCTGCTTTTCCACTGAACCGTTCTGCCTATGGGTAGGGAACTACTATGACAACCTGTACTCCAGACATTGGCCGTCTGGCACTTTAGATGGCCCCAAGACTCACACAGTATCACAAATTTCCAAATTGCCCTAACTAATGAAGTAGCATGGGAGGAGGTCTTGGAAAGCTTGCTCTGAGTCATTCTAACAGAGCATGTAAACATTATCATTCTTATGCCATCAATAGTTCTTTCTTTTTGCAACAGCATTGGCAAAATTTCCTTCGCGGGAAGAGTTTAGCTTGCGGTCTGCTAAAACTGTCTTGCCTTAATTCCATCAGCCTGGGGGTTTTGACACTGAAAACCACCTGTCTTCTTAGCAAAACAATTGAAAAGTAGAAGAGTAGGTGCTGTAAGGGCATATCAGGCCAAGAAGTGGATTTTCATTTGATTTTACTAACTGAGGTCTTAAATCTGTAGTTGGAACTGAGTATTTTACTGTTGCCTTTGGAGAACAGAAGATCTTTGAAGAAGGCTGTAAATACTCATAATAAGCTACGTGCCCTTTAAGAGTAGGGCTGACTTTGCTGTTGTCTACTTTAGATGCCCCTGTTTGGCATCAGGACATGTGTTAGTGCTACCAGGATGAGTCAGAACATTTACCCTCCTTCTGCAGTCAATAGAGAGATGAATGTTTGTTTCTTAAGTGTTGCTTGCCATGCTGAGTGGGAAGCTGTCTAGAGATAGCCAAAATAAATTATAATTACAAGAGAGACTCTGAATCCCTGCTTGAAAGGAGCCCCTGAGTCAGATCTGTACTTCAGGCACCTCTGTCCATTGCATTTAAAATCCTGAGTGATGAGTCCTTGACTAAATGAATTTGCATCAGTTTGCAAAACAGCCAAGAGTCTGTGCAAGGTGTGCCCTCCACTTTGGCATGCAGGATTCAAGACCACAATTCCCACTTCTCCAGACAGGCCACACCATAGGTAGACGAGGCTCCTTAGGTCAATTAAACACGCATGTGCCTTCCACTGACCGCATTGGTTAGTTATAAACTGACTGCAACAATATCTTTGACTCCTAAGTGAAATATATGCATTTTACATGCAGACATTTGAACGTGGGTTTCCACAACCTGCAGCTGAATTCCGTGCTTGTGGCTTGACTCAGTTGTTTAAACCTAGGTGTCTATACATATATATAAGGTACGATCTTTAGGAGACGAGGGCCAGTCATTTGATACCAGAAATCTGTCTAAACAGATAGATCGAAGTATTATATTCCCAACTTCCTAGTTTTAGCAAAGGCTATTGAAGAGAGCATGTGAGAACTTCCTAGCCTGGTCTCTGTCCTATACATAAATTTTGTTTAATTAATAGGTACTTCTATAGTGCTTAGCACCCATACCCAGATGAAACAGAGCTCCAAAGAGGCAGGGCCTGTAAAGACCTTTTTACAGTAGGTTTGTGCACAGATGTGATTAGTGCACAGATTTTGGGCTATTTCAACCCAAAATTGTTGAGGCTGATTTTACTGATTCTGTTACCTGTTTTAGCTATTGTTAATTACTGCCTTTACTTGCTGCATCTCAGTGTACTAAGTATAGGAAACTCCATGGAAACACAAAACATTTTATGGAGAAGTCCCCTGGGTCTGCCCTAGGAGTTTGGTTTCCGCACTGTGCCTGTGTACTAGTACCTCATCTGCTTCCACAGATCACTGCTTTTGGCCTCCTCTCCTACTAAACCTTCTTTGCACCATGAAGTTACACACATGAGGAGATGGCATAGTATGTTGTTTCAATACCCTCTTCTCAACGGGTCCTGTGGATACCTGGGTAGCTGTGAGGGAATTACAGCAGGGCAATTTCCACAAAAGCAGCCAGACTTTTGCATGAGTCAGGTAAAATCTAGTTCAGGCACCTGTCCTACTAGAATGACAATGTCAGCAGCTGGGTCATAGGAGATGGTGGTTTTGTTACTGTATGCTCTTGAATCATTGTGGGTTCCATAGGTCTCCTCTCAGGGAAACAAGCATTTGATATTGGACATCATCATATCTTA
Source organism: Nesoenas mayeri (assembly GCF_963082525.1). Lineage (NCBI taxonomy): Eukaryota > Metazoa > Chordata > Aves > Columbiformes > Columbidae > Nesoenas > Nesoenas mayeri. The sequence goes on from NC_137542.1 coordinate 4,992,603, forward strand.
ATATTATATAAGACAAAAATGAAATCCTGTGAACAAAAGCATTCCCCAGGCTTTTAACTACTGTCAGGAAGAGAATATTGAGCTAGGTGGACATTTGACCCTACACAGTGGATGCTCTGATGTCCTGTAGTTAGAAAGTAGTTGCAGTAGTAAAAAATATTTTAGAAAAACCAGAAACTGGTATATAACATTATTATTCAGTACTCCGTTCTTCAGAGAAATGCATGTTACTGATGCAGTTGAATTACTTGAAGGCATTCTGTTAATTTTCAACATTATATTAAAATACAAACGTCGGTCCTTCATAGTCTTTTAGATTTGCTAGTAGGATATGAATTGTGGCTCAGTAAGTACGACAAAATGGTGATTAACATCAAAATTTCAAATTGTATCTGAGAAAGAACAGTTCTTGAGAATTCAGGAACTGAATGTACAGTCCCTTTGGCCATTTCCCTGACCCTTGAGGTCTCCCTCTGCAAACTACTTTTCAGCTGCTTTGTGTCCCTGTCCAGGGAGATAGCAGATTCATAAGCTGCAGTAATTGAAACCAGTGTGAATTTCTTGTGTATGACTAATCATTACCGTTTCTTACTGAAAATTCACTTACTCCCAGCCAAGATTTTATTAATTTTAATATGAAAACATCCACACCTATCATTTTTCCCCTGAGGTCTTCCTAGCCGGCTGCAGAAATGGAGTCTGACTTGTATTGCTTTGGCTAGAGTTGAGGATGTGAATTCCTCTGGCTAATTGCTTTTTGGATAACCTACAAAACACCAGGGGTCGGATTCTCGGTCTGGTGACGTTGCTTTGCGCTACCCTGGCTCGATGCCGCAGCTCCCATCACAGGGAATCCCCGGAGGGGAGTGGTACGACTTCGGGGTGTTCCTATCTTTAGATACCCACATTTTCTCAGCTGCTGCTGTACATGGCAATAAAAGGAAGCAGCCTTAAAACTACTCACACTTAAATGGGGGGTTCAAATGGCCCCCAACGTGATGCTTCAGCCCAGCTCAACTCAGTTGGTTGACTTCAACTGTGAAGCATTTGGTGACTTAAGCAAAGATATGTGATGGCTGCATATTCTAAAACTTTGACCAGGCACTTCTACCCCTGGGATATAGTTTTTAAGTTCTTGCCGGTGTTATGCAGTCTGACAAACACAACTTAGCAGTGCAAGTGAACATTACCAGAGTCAAAGAGAACACAGACATGCACACACATACTAGTTGTCTATGTGGTCCTGCACACACAATGAACACTTTAGGCTGCCCTTTCTGTCTGTAGCAATTAGGGAAAAACAGAAAGCCAGCCACTGTAAACTTTGCCTATTAAAAAAGATAAAGCACCACCACCTTGGGTTTGTCCCTCCAAAAAAGAAATTGATCTGTAACCCTAAGGCTGATTTTGAACTATGTCTGTGGCATGTGATGTATGAAATTGTTCATCTTCATCCAGGAAAAAAGAGAGCAGATGTCCAAGTCATTGTTTGCCTGCCTCTCATCCTGCTTGTCTGATGCTATCACATAAAGTCTATAGAGTAACATGATACTTAGCTGAACATACAGACAAATATTTCTAAAAGGTGTATCCTGCCTCCTCAATCCACCAGGTTAATCCTGAAACTAATGGTTCTGACAGCCATTGCCTGATGATGCTGCATGGAAGACTTTCTCCCACCATATTATGGAGACCTTGACAAAGAGGGGGAGCATATATGGAGTTCTCCATCCATGTAAATCTTTTTTATTCCACAACAGAACCCACAGTCCCTCTGCACACAGATTTTGGTGGATATGGGGATGCTGTCCCCCAAAAAAGGTACTCCCACCTATAATCTGATTATATGGCTGTTTCTTTCCACTAGTGCCACAGAAAAGAGCAGGTTTGTGGCAAGAGGTGGAGGCACAGTGTTAATGAGCAGCTGAGGTGCTCCTAGAGCAGGTCTGTAGAGCCCCTCTGGGCTCTACCCCCACTCACGGGGTCCAGAAGGTTTTACATCCAGCTGCAATATGCTCCAAGCTGCATATTGAGGTAGGATTACTCCCCTAAACTTTGCCTTCAAAATCAAAGCTTCTTTTTAAACTGGATTATTTCTAAATCAATAACACTCTCCCCAACAATTAAAAAAAAAACAAAAAGTCCTTTGTTAGTTGTCAGATTTAAAACAAACAAACAAAACAGAAACAAAGAAAACTGAAGGATTTTTCCTTCCTAGAGGAAATATATTGGGTGCCTGGTCTGGGATGTGTGAGGGAAGGAGCAGTGTGGTTTTTGCACAAGCGTGGTTTTGCACAAGGAGCAGTGTGGATTTTGCTCTGCCCTGCTCGGTGGTCCCGTCGTGCAAGAGGAGCACCCGGCTGGACCGGTGTGACCCCTGTGGTCAGCCCAGGCTGGGGCTGATGTGCTCGAGGCGGAGCCACATCTGTCCTTGCTCTGCGAATGGAGGTCATCAGCCTGCCAAGCTTTCCAGGAAAGAAGGAGTGGCTGGAGAGTCTTGAGTTACTGAGCGTGGACCACCTGGAAAACACTGCGCAGCCAGCGCTTGTCCTACCTCTAGACACTCCACAGTAAGGGATGCTGAATTGGCTTTGAAATCCACCCCCCCACCCCCCCAAAACTCGCTTTGAAGAAATGGAAGGGCAGGCAAGTAACGTGCATGTTCTGTTATGAAAAAAAATAGCAATGGGATTTCTGCATTTTAGTCTGTGGTAGAGATTGGTTCAGATTGCAGTATTTGGATCTAGACTTGAAACACATAAGTGTTTCTGTCGATGTGGGGACAGGGGCTGTTTGCAAAGGTTGGACCTTGACCCAGGTTCTGACTGAGAGTACCTTGCAACTTTGATGTGTTTCTAGCTCTGAGAAAAAAAGAAAATAAATATTTCTTTGCATTAGAGAGAAAGCATAATAATAATGCTGCCACTATTCAATGACTGGGAAAAAAAAATCCTAGTCTCTTGAAAAGCAAAGTTGGGAAATAGCTATCTTTTATTTCAAGAAATCAGGGTCATAAGAATTATAGTTATAAAACACACAGCAGCCTGAACCCGCTACATAAAACCTCTTGTATTTTATGCCTCCTTTTCTATTTCAGGTCTTCATTTGCCTAATTACTACTCAGAGGCTGGCAGAGATTTTCCCTGCAGCGCTCAGCTCTGCTGACTGCAGAGACCCTACCTGGCACACTAACTTAGTGCGTCAGCATTCTAGGTAGAAATGAATGAAAAATCAATCAGGGCAACTGCAGTGGTAACATATACAACTCTAAGCTACTTTGTGTATGGTTTTGAGCATTTCATTGTGTATTTAGGCATCTTTTAAAATGGTAAGTGGATCTGAAATATAATAGAACTTTCTAGTCAGCTTAAGAAATGTTTTGTCATTTTTACTGCTTAGCTCAAACTTACCACCCTGACTGCTGAGTTAAATTGCAGTCTTGATTGAAATGCCAAAAACTTACAAGAAGGTTGTTTTACTCTTGAAAATCTATCACCAGCAGATTGCATCATGCAGTGGATATAGATAAAGTGATAGCTTTAATTGTTTTAACTGTATTTACAGACCAGACCTAGAGTAGGTCTGGAAAAGCAGAAGTACACCAGAACCCTTTTTAAAACACAAGTGTTGCTTACCTATAGTCTTTCAAGGAGTTTGGTTTATGGATATTTGTGTATGTGCTTTAATTTTTTCATGATGTATTTCTGGATGGGCAGAGTTAAGTATGGATTTCCCAGTTTCATTTAATGAAAGACCATGACAAAAAGGTCCAGCCTTCATGCCTAAAAAATTAGGAGGTGGTGTAACTTTTTCAGCTGAGTGGGTTAAATGTGTTACAGATCACTCATAAGATCATTGCTGTAACAAGTTGTGCAGTGCGATATTGTATAGGTTTCCAAATATTCACAAGCCTTTGTGTGTGATGCCTTTACAGTGAAGAAGATTCTTTTGACTATAAAGATGAAGAGTCTACTTTTTCTGGTGCTGATTTCTGCCTGCTGGGCTGAACCTCACCCTAACAACTCAAGTCTGGAGCATGAAAGAATTATTCACATTCAAGGTAAGGAACTACGTGAGAAAATACCAGTATATTCAGAATGCTCAGGGAAACAGAATAGTGTGCTTAATGATCCTTAATTTTTGTTCTGCTGCACTGTTTTAAAAATGCTATTATTACTGTTGACCAAACCTTTTCTCATTCTGTTGTGTTATTATTAGTGCTAAGGAAAGTAAAAAAAACCCCAAAACTTGCACTGTTTAATAGCACTTTGTCACAACCTGGCAAAGATTGGACAGTAAAGTACAGCATGATTTAAGATAAAGAAGAAAGCATGCATCCTGCAGTAATAAGCAACTGTAATGGCTTGAAATACCTTTAGTTTATTGTGGAATATATTTGATTTTAAGAAGACTGTCATGCATAGTCCTTCACGTTACAGAATTTTATTGCTGTTTATTATTTTAAAAAGCTTAGCACATCTAAGATCATAATTCGGCAATTTAAACCAGAAAAAAAAAAAGTAGCTTACCCCAAAAGAAATGTGTCTTCTTCATACCTTTAATTCACTCTAAGTGTTATACTGGCCTTCTGCATAATCTTGTTTGGCTCATGGTTCAATCCTAGAGCTTTTAGCTGTAGCAGGATTTGAGCCTGCAGTACAATGCAGCTGTTTTTTCAGTCCTAGTTTCAGTCATTGAGGGTCATCTTGTATAAGAAAAAACAGGGGATTTATGCAGTAAGGACAGGCAGAAGTGACAGTGATTTTTCTGCTATGTTTCTTGAGGCTGGCTGAAATTAATCTTGCAAAATTAAGAAAAGCGGCATTATTGTTCTCTCTCTCTCTCTTTAAAGTTTTATTCCTTCCTCTCAACAGCTGGCAAATTGTGTTATCTGAGTGGTTGTGTAAATACAAATTACTGAGTTAGGGCATGTTACTAAGAAAGCCTGAACATAAAGAAGTTCACAGGAAAGTCACAGAACTTAAAGGTACCCTACACCTATTAAAATAGGCACTCGGCTTGTCAAGGTCAAATAAGGAATAGCAGATAGCTGGTTTCACTCTAAGGAAACTCACAGGATGAAGGTCAAATGAACGTCTTATGTCAAAATGAAAACGCATCACTGTTGTGAGATGATGAACATTCATTCCCCAGGGCGAATTTCAAATTTGACACCAATGTCTAATAAACACAGTTCGCCTTTCCTTGTGTAATGCAGTTTCTTATCTCTGAACTTTATTTATCTTTTTGGAAGATTAAATTAGTGGAAATAATTAAACCAAATCGAAATTATTTTCCCTTAAGCTGCATATGTTAAACTTGCTTAGTCAGCAGTTAAGTGCAATTTGCAAGTCATACATGTCGCTTATTACTAATCCTCCAGCATGTGTACAGTGCAGTCTGTAAGTGCTAAATAGCTCAAAGCTGATAAAAGTTTCAAGAAGGACCATTCTCCCGACCCATGAAAACTCACTTGATCCTCGAGAGTTTATTCTTTCAAGGAAAGTTGGATAAAGCTTGAAATTGAACTCGGCCATGAGCTTTGTCCATCAGCTGATTCAGGCTCTGAAATACACAGACTGCAAATCAAAGAGAATAAAACTGCTTGGAACTTGTTATTTTTACTGTTAATTTTTTTCCTTCCTCTCTGCATTGTGGAATCCCACCAGGGCTGGGATTCCGCTCTGCTCAATGCTGCATAAATGCATACGATGATCCACACTTGGAAATGAGCTGGAAATCAGGGAAACCTGTGCAACATATGTGTTATAGCTTCATACAAAAGTTATTTTATGTTACATTAAGGAGTGTAGCACCCCCCTCCACAGCTGAAATCCAAGAGATGTGTAGCTAAACTCCTCCTGGATTGCATCCTTTGGAATGCCTTGGAATTACAAAAGGTGCAGATATATGTTGTGTAGTCAAGTACACAGACCTGAAAGGGATCTCCTGAGGCAATGAGCTAAACCGCCTTCTATTCCCCTTTCTTTACATCACATTATCTCCGGCAGGTTTTGTTTTTTAGAAAAGCTGAGTTTCAAATCTCTTTACTGCAAGATAGCTTTGGACCATTCTCCTAATACTCTATGTTTATTCACAGCCATTGTATGGCCTTATGCTTCTCCCGGTCTTCCTTAGCTTCAAATGACATTTTTTCTGCTTTGATGTTCACTTTGAAACATTAATAAGATAACATCATAGCCTCACAGCTATCATTTGAATAAACTTCTTCAAATTATTCTCTAAGTGTATAACCGCCAGTTACCTGCTGATGTTAGTAGTTTGTTTCTACACTAGTTCTTGTTTGAATTCATACTTCTTGAGTGTGCCCAGCTTGGATTTTGTTCCACATAAGATCTTAGGCTAGCATTAGTACTTTTGTTTTCCAGGTAACAGTGTTGGTTTTCTTCCGGCCCTTGGATCAAATTTGTGCTCTTCTCAGCCATGCTGTAGCTGATCAATAGTCCATTGTGACAGACAATATTTAGCAGTCATTCTCCCTCATTATCACTTGCAATTAGCAAGCACAAGGTTTATATCAATAATTCTTCATACTAGGCCTTAAAAATCTAGATTATGCATTCCATATTAGATGTTAGCATACTTTTCCCACTCTTCTTTCTTCTAACATTCTAAATATCGATTCTTCTCTCTTTCTGTAATGCTTAATATGCCATGTGAAAATTTTATTAATTCAAAAGTCACATTTACTTTAAAAGGCAAAGCTAGTGGAAATATTAGGGTCTCAGAAATTGTACGAGAGACAGTTTGCTGGCCTTATTCTAGGCTAATCATTTGTGTTTCAGCCCAACCAGTTGGAGTTCCTCTGTATCTAGTTCATAGACACCAAAATTTCTACCAAAACACCTATTTTCTCCATCCCATCCAGTTTCATGTATTTCCCAGATGACTCACTTTCCTGAGTTCCAAGCAATCGATGCATCACATTTCACTTGTCTTATACATTTATTTTTATTATATAGTTGATATCAAATTGGTCTGACACCCTTTGGTAAGTAGCTACTGCATTTTATCCTTCTTTCTAATGTCTCTGTTTCTGTTCTTCAAAAAATTGTTCTAAGGTTCTGTTTGCTGTTGAGGTCAAACTAATCAGCCTGGTAATGGTTAAATTCCTTTCCTTACATATATTTGTTATTTTGTTGTTGTCCAGAAGCATGTGGTACCATTCATAAAGTGATAGGTGACCTAAAATCTGTGCTGTCAGGTTTGCCATACAAAGTGTCAGTGGTAACATCAGTACTGCAGACTGTGAAGTTTTCTACAGTTTCCTTTGAACAGGCTGTATTTTCTGAGTTCAGCTGTCGTCTTTATGTTTCATTTCACATCAATACACTCGTGTACTTTAAACAACGCCATACCTTCAGAGCATCAAAACCAACGTTATTAAAAAGAGATGATTTGTTAATATGGCACTTGGGTCATTTCTCTGTTGTTTTCCACCTTTATCTGTGTAGTGACTCCATACTCCAAAATGAACCTGTGCCTGTTTAAAACATTTTTTCAGTGCTACAGCAAGTTCTTTTACAGTCCTTCCTGACTTGCTTTTGATCCGTGCTCTGTTTTGCCCTCACCATCGTTTCTTATTTCTTCACAACCTGCTAAAGCACTGATGTGCAGTGCCACCTCATCACCTTCATCTTTCGTTTGGCCTTCCTAAAGAGCAGCCAGCTATTAATACTGTATTTCGGTCTGACGGCTTTTTCAGCGTGCTTCTGACTCCCCTAACAACTCTGGAACAGAAGATCTAGTTACCCCACTTTGCTCCACCTCTGTTACTAGAAAAACCCCTGCCATCTCTCTCAGACTCAGCCTTTGCTAACCAGAATGAACAGTATTTCATAAATAGTATTGTTCTCTGATTATACTGATGGGTCATTTGTTTTAATTAACAGAGAGCTCTTTCTTTCAAGTGTCCACTCTCTTGAAACTCTGGATTTCTTTAGCTTTACTAAACAGCAACCTCTTTAACATTGTGTTAGGCATAGATATGTTCTCTCTTAAATCTTTCAATTTTTCTTAGAAATGAGTTGCTGGCTTCATTAGTATCTCTGTTCCTGCTTTCAGTGTCAGCTCAGGTTCCTGGTTCTCCCTTTGCTGGTTAATAGGGTGGAGCTGGACCGCAGACAAATTTCTCATCTCTTAGGCAGTTTTGCCTCCCTACCTTTACCAATATTCCTTTCTGCTTCTTTTCTCTCACCCCCTCCTTTTGTTTATATCTTTTCTTCTTTGGTTTTATTCCAATGCCTATGAACAAAATTTAAAAAATATATAAAGCCACATTTTATCTCTTCTGTGGCTTTATTTCCTTTCCTGAAGCCTGTGATGGATTTCATGGTTTTGATCAGGCTGCTTTGTTATCCCAGATTGCTTGACCCTATCACCTTCCTGTTTGGTAGTTTGCATACAGTTGTCATTTTGTGGATAAAGGCAAACGAGATAACTATATTTAAATAAGGTCTGTTGTCCCCCTTGAGTCCCAGCCCTAGTAAACTGTGTGTGCCTTGGGGGATATCAGTTTCACTCTTTAGAAAAAATCATAATTCGAAATTTAATCATCTGGTGAATGTTAAAATGGGGCAAAAGTACAGCCTAGCAAAAACAATACTAATCTGAGCATATCATTGTAATTGAAGACTAGCATTTTTCTCTGAAGTCACCATCTGGGAAGGACTCTGTGACCCATGAGAGAGGAGGATGATTCTTTTCAGTGCTCAGCTTGGTGTATCTCTGTAATCTATTCATAGTGTTAGTTGCTGACCAATTATTCAAAGAAGCAAAGTACCCTTTAGAGATAAGAGCATTCTTCCCTGTGTAGCTGTTGAACAGTTGAATAACCAATTACAGTAATTGCTAAGGTAATTACTTAAAGGTGGCAGGAGCCTTTAACGTATGCCTCCAGTTTCTTCAGGTTTTAGAAATACAACAAGAAATGCCAGCGAAGAGAATACAGAGTTTGGCTTATGAAGGATCAACCTTTAACTTTTTAGCTTTTTCTTGAATTTATATTTTGCAGCATTTCTTTACCTTTCAGGTACGGGAACACACCCGTTTGCTTATCAAGATCTCTGCACAGGTTTATTTATACATACCAAGAAATATGTCAACGTGGAATGAGTAGAAAACTTTCTAATATAGCTCTATTGAAAAAAAAAAGAACATTAAATCAATTAATCAATAACAAAAGCAGAAGAAATCTTTGCCCAACTTATTCTGCATGATGAGTTTTATTTTCAGTCAACTTCCTTTTCTTCCAAACAAGACAGAACCCACAGAGAGAAAGAAGCTGCATAGTATTGCTGGACTAGCCAAAACCGTGATATAAGATTAGATGCACTACTGATTTGACCTCTTACACTAATTCTTATCTTCCCAAGTTTCATGCTTTTCCACTTTCCCTTTGAGTTTCCTCCTTTGGTCCACATTTCTGCTTTTTTCTGTTTTCCGTGATGTTACCTGTTACTCATTTCCATTTTCTCAGATTTATCTTTTCCGCTTAAAATTTCTCACTAGTTTAGTTGTCACTGAGGACACATTAGGTTGTGTCGTGATCCGTTTTGCAGTCTCTTCTTATAATTGAGCTGCTGCTTTATCATCAACACAACTTGCTTTCCTCTTCAGAGCATGGCATGTAGTAGAAATGTCAGCAAAGAGCAACCTCACCTCCCGTTGACATGTTGGTTTCATTAAGGGCGTTCAGGACTGCATATTCTGGGATAGACCTTAGATGGTAGATACCGGTATATTTGGATTGTAAAAAATTATTACAGAGGCAAAAGGATTCGTATTAAACATAAATTTAAATTACTAATTTGCCTTTGCTTGCTACAGCAGTCTAATTCCATATATATATATGTAGCATTTAAAGGTAATTAAAGAATTGGGAAAGCTCCTCACCGATTCTCTGTGGTATTTTGGTTTTGTCAAACAGTCTCAATGCCACCCACGAAGATTTTCTTCTGTGCAATACAGGTGCCAAGAAATTGTCATGATTTCTGTTCTGTTCTGCTCTATGAGGCTTAATTTTCATGCAGTTTCTTTATCTATACTGATGTAAACACATACTTAAAGCTTATTTAAGGCAAAGGGTGGCAATATGTTAGAAGAGTGGAAGTTTATTATTTCCCTGATGGTTTTATGTGCTGTTAGGTCTCCTAGAAAGCTGAACTTGAGTTAATGTGGCCCCTTTTACCGGTTGCACATCAAAACTTAAAAGCAATGTGTAGTGAGTATTTTATCCTCTTAGTTTAGAGGTAGGAACACAGGAGTTTGATGCTTGTATTTTCTTTCTCGTGCGTAAACAAAGTGACATTAATGCTTGGGCAAATTAAGAACAGCTTTTCCTAATCTTACAGCTGATACACAAAAATTTTTAGATATTTTTTTGTTTTTCAAAGGCAAAAGTAAAAAGGTAGTTAGCTAAAATATAGCTAGATAACGAAGTAGAAGGAAAAACATAGGGAAAAAAGTGTGTGCATAACTCTTCCTCATTATTTTCCTTTTGGATTCTCTGTGTAATACATGCATAGGTGTGAATATCAATAATGTACTTCCATAGATATTATTACAAGTTGGAATTATTGTTATCACAGGAATTATTTTTTAATTTTAAAGAAACATGGTAGGATAACAAAACATGTCAGTGTTATAGGAAGAACGAGGATATTTTAGCATTAGGGTTATGCTCAGGTCCCTGGCAACACTACAGGAAAGCAAGAAACATCTCTTTGTTTATTTAAAGTAGGATGGCACACGGTGTTATTAGCCTAATGGCTTGCTGACAGTGTGGAACATTTAAGCAATACATGAGTTTATCTGATAAAACACATCTGTGGTGTGATCCCTGATTTATGATTTTTTTCCCTTTAGAAAGGCCCGTTTTTTTTCTCCACAGTTGAGCAACTGTGTAAGTTAGTCCATTAAAATGTGGAAATAATCAAGTTTCATAGCCAGGTCAGCATAAGCTTCTGGACAGTTCTGATGGATAAAGTGCATAAAGCTGTTTGCCAGGGGCCGTGGCGTGACTCATCCTCTCTGCCCCACATTATGTTCTTGGCGTTCCAAACCTGGCTTTCCATTACTCTTGGGTGCAGAAGCCAGTTGTGAGAGGAAAGATGAAAAGACGATATTTTAAACAAACAAACCAAAACAAACAACAAAAACAACAAACACATACACACACACACAAAAAAAAAACCCAAAACCTAAAAAGATAAATCTGAATATGTGTCCAGAAGTAAAATTTGGAACTAAACCAATGAGCCATCAGGTGAGGTTGAACGGAGAGCTCTGGCAGCATGAGGGCAAGTCCACTTACTGTCCTTGAAGCGGGAATCACACTGAAGTCAAAATTAGGTGCATACAAAGTGATGATAACCAGAGCAGCAGTGCTAATTGCATCGCATTCAGGCAAGGGACAAAGAGAGGTGAAGAATAAAGCAGAGGCAGATAGAATACCTGTGCCTTATTACTGCCTAATGCAGCAAGATAACCTTTTCTCCCGTGGTATATACCTGCTTGATTTGGCACTGTTGAGATACAGGAAAGCCCATCTGAGCAGCAGGTTCCCAGGTGAGATTTCATTTGTGGCAGGCAGACCTTCCCTACAGCTTGGAAAAGCAGCTCCCAGAGCTACGTGTTAACCTGCGCAGCGGGGCAGCTTCTGCAGATGGGACGAACTCATTTTTAGCCAGCTTAGCTGTTTCTGCATCATGTCATCCATCTAATGGCACCAAGAGGATTAACAAAAGGCCACAGCCTGTCAAAATCGATACTAGGGAAGCAGGAGTGGAAAAAAATATGGCAAATTAGTCACCGGCGGTGCGTGGTTCTGTACTAACAGCTAAGCTGCTGCCTGTCTTACAAGGCAAATTATACCTGGAAAGGTGAAAACCCCACCTAGCAAACCTTTCTTATCCCATTTCTGACCTTGGAGCTGAGACAAGAGCCAATAACCACGCTGTGGCCACCTCTGGTCCCACCAGAAGGGGCGGCTGGAGGTTGCCCAGCATGTTTCTCACAGTTGTCCCATCGTCTGAGGCTCTTGAGTGGCCACGCATGTGGTCTGTCCTGTCTCCAGCAAGGATCCAAACTGTGCTGTTGCAGACAATTGTTTAGCAAGGGATTATCTGCGGTTTGTAGAGTTTATATTTGTCTGGCCATTCACCTTACAAATTCTCTGATGGTACTTCTGGAGAAAGTATTTCTGGGGAAAAAAGAAGCATCGTGTTCTTCAAGTAACATTCTGGATTGTGTAATAACACTCATGTGTCCCGTATTTTTCCTTCTTGCAATCATCTTTTATATATTCCTGCCATTTAGATGCAAAGATAATTTTATTCGAAAGGAGCAGCCTTGTCAGAAATTCCAGAAGGAAACCAGCCAGGGATCCACTCTGACAAACCTTTAAAACAGTGTTTAGTCCACCTTCCATGATTAGATCACTGTTTCACAACAGATCATTGCTCGTTGCATTAAGGTAACCCAGGAAGATGGATTCATTCCTCATTTAAGCTGACTTTCGCAGCAGTAAGCTAGAATACTACATCCAGAGTGCTAAACATACTGTAGATGAAGGGATCCCGTTTTGCTCTGTGTTTGAGCATTTTTTGTTGGTTGTGTTTGTTGGTTGCTTTGGGGTTTTTTTAACTCCTTCTCTGTCAACTCCAGAAAGACTAGGACCATACATTTTTCCATTCTCCCAAAAATACACAGTTAAGTGAATTTGACCCTGGTTCTCACTGGCTGCTGGATAATAAAGACCTCTTGGCTTCTTTCCAAAGCCCTGTCATCTAATTTTTAATCCTGAATCCCTGCTCTCTGCATGTATCCTGCATGTCTCCTAGCCCATGAAAGAAATGACGCAGCATCCTGCAATCTGACATCTGCTTTTCCTCGAAAGCCAGAGATTCTTCCTTCCTCTTCCCATAAGTCTGGGAGCAGCAGCAATGTAGTTTTCTGCTCCACTGTCTCGCCAGATCGCAAGGCACATCTTTTCTTCTTTAGAAAACTCGAGACTAGGGGCAAATTTAAAGCTTTGCATCTCCTTTTGAAGGTGCAGGGATGTAGGAGATGTTCCAAGCTGAGAAAGACCATTCCCAGTTTTCCATCCCCTCTGTTCTTTACCCCTACTGAGGTATGAACTCAGGTGATGGCTGCTGCAAAGGGACAGAGTTTGGGAAGCAGCCAGGAGAGAGGTACAGCACCTCATTAGATGCTAACGCTGGAGTCAGAGGTGGCAGTGCTCTGGGCACGTCTCCAGGCCGTGCTGGCATAGACAAGCTGTTGTTAGAAAGAGCGAGTTTTAACAGCCTGAGTCAGACTCTCCCTCCTGCCTCAGTCCTTTCTGCTAATATTTATTAACTTGACTATTTCAGTATTAAAGACCCAACATAGTTGAGCTCTGATTCAGATTTCTTGGTAATAACCACCCCAAAGCATAACATTTCTCCTCCCAAGGTGGACAGAAGTCTCTGGAACGTCTTTGTCCCTGAAGGAAGCAGGGAAATTTGCAGACAAACCATCCTGGCTGCCTTCACTTTCTTCTTTCTCCTCGTCCTGTGGAAACAGTGCTAGCAACACTTTCCATGGTGCCTTGCCTCAGATCACCTCTCTCCTTGGATGCTCTCCTCTGAAAGGGGGAAGATGGGTTACTGGAGCAGCCCAAGCCTCTGCTCATCTCTGTCACAAAGGGCAGTGGAGAAGAAAACCAATTCTATGGGGCTGCAGGTGATCTGCTCTCCGGTAATGATTTTTCACTATGTAGGAAGGTCTCTTATCCTGGTAAAGCAACTTGCAGCACTCAGACTGGTTCATTCTTGAGGAAGCTGGTGCCCTAGCTAGTTTGTCCTGTGGAGATAACAGCAGTGCTCTGGACACAGCACCTCCTAACAAAGAACAAAACATTTGGGATACCTGTTTTTATTAAGCAGATGTACATTTGCAATCAGCAAGCTTGTCTTTGCAATTACCACCCCTGAACTTGTTTACATAATCATAAAATGCTGCATACCCTGGGGTTTCTTCTGCTGTGTAGCTTAGCCAGTGTGGACAGATAGTGAAGTCAAGCTGAAAATGCAGTTTAGGTGAATATGTAATTTAGCTGCCAGACCCATCAGCAAGACTCAGAAGCCTAAAACCATCTGGAGACATTTGTGAGCTACAGATCTTAATGTCTCCCTGCACCTCCTGTGGCTGTGGATACACCACAGGTTTTTGGGGTGCTGTGAATAGACAGCTGACTGTGTGAGATTCTCCTTGGTGGGCTCATCACTGAAAATTCTTCCATCAGCCCATGTCCATCCCAGCCCTTCCCTTCTCCAGTCATCCACACCTCTCTCTGGCTGATGACATTTTTGCGCACATTCCTGCGGTTTTGTCCTATCAATCCCGATTCATTCCCACTGATGCTGGCAGAAAATTGCTGACAGCCTTCACAGGGTCAGCCTCTCATCAGCCCGCACATTTTGGGATTTAACATTGGCTTTTGCTGAAATTAAAGAGAGCCAGACCGAGCCTTAGAGTCAAGAATCACATTTTTAGGCTGTTAGATTGACTTGCTAAAGACACGCGGAGAGTTATGAAGTCTTTCTTCGCAATCTGTTATGTAGAGTGAGGTTGGTAATTCTCTCCCAGCGAGCAGAGTGCTGGTGATTCATTGCTGGTTTTGGTGGGTGTCTCAGTGATGGAGGACAGCAATAGCTGCAGAAGCGCTGAGCTTGCTAAATCAATTTTGCAAACTGTGCATGAGAGGAGAGGCAAGAGGTACTGAGAGAAGGAAATATTTTTGGATTTGGATCCATCTGCTGACTGCCACCATGAAATCTGTGCGTTCCAGGGTTTTCCCAAGGCAGCGCAGCCTATCAAAGAAGCCCCAGAGACTTAAGGTTGGAAGCAAGCACCTGTGCAAGCTGACTGCCCTAAATATAATGATTTCATAGAGTGACACCAGCCATAGTGACCTACTATATAGAAAAGCAATCAGGGAGCCTGGGGTGAGGGGAAGGAGGAGAGGAGGCAGCCAGTTAAATACAGGTTTGCGTGAAGAGTGAGATCAAAATATTAAAGATAAAAGAGTGATGAGTTTGAAGAAGAGGAAAACAGATGAGGAAGAAACAGATTGAGATGATCAGGAAATGGGCCAAGAGAGGACTTAATTTTAAATTTGAAGGTAAATTGGACTTCAGTCAAAGTGTGTCAGAAGAGGAACTTGAACTCAAATATTAGAAGGAAATACAAACAGAAAATGAGACATTTTAGAATTATGCTGACATTTTTTGTGACAATATAAATAGTGGTTTTGATACAGTAATGGTTTTTCTGTTTTGTGAGCATGATTCACTGCATCCCAGATCATGATGGGCTTTGTATTCTGCCTCCTGAATAAACTGAGTCCATACATAAAAACTGAATTATGAAAAGAAGATGCAGCATTGATGTATAGCTCTGGAGCAACCCACAGGGAAATACAGGATGTTTGTGTGCAGGCTTTTATGGATGATGGCATTCATACACCAGCTATTCAACTCTGTCAATATATTGATACAACTCTTATCTTCTTGACTATGAAGCATATAGGATGGCCTCTGCCTTTGTGGAGGGGCAATGCTGTGAAAAGTTTTACCTCTCTGCCTGTCTGGGTGTCTAAATGCAGAGACATACTTACAGTTAAGTAAATAATTATATGCACCTGGGTTATACACCCTACTATCAAGTAAGTACAAAATGATTGCAGGCAACTGATTCTGCAGACCTAATGTATAATATAGCTGATGGTGGTTGTGACATTTATTGTATTTATCCATTCTGTAAAACGCAGATTACAGACTACTAATTCTTGGCTTTTTCTTTCTCCTTGAATCTCAGCAGAAAATGGACCCCGTCTACTTGTGGTAGCAGAGCAAGCTAAAATCTTCTCCCATCGGGGTGGCAATGTCACACTGCCATGTAAATTTTACCATGAACACACATCAACAGCTGGCTCAGGAACCCACAAAATCCGGGTCAAGTGGACCAAACTCACCTCAGATTACCTCAAAGAAGTGGACGTCTTTGTTGCAATGGGACACCACAGAAAGAGCTACGGAAACTACCAGGGCAGAGTGTTTCTGAGGGAAAGCAGTGAAAATGATGCCTCTCTTGTAATCACAAATATAATGCTGGAGGATTACGGAAGATACAAGTGCGAGGTGATTGAAGGATTAGAGGATGATACAGCAGTGGTAGCTCTGAATTTGGAAGGTAGGTAACACCTGAATTATACTTAAATTCAGATTTGCACAGTGTTAAGGAATACCTGTTTTTTTCTCCTAATACTGCCGATGTTGTATTATCAGCGATAACAGCAAGCCGAGACGTGGGATTCATTGTGCTCTGAGGATCTTGGTCTGACAGCCCATGACAGCGATCATAAATTAGAAGAGCATTAGGCCTTCTATAATTTATGCTAGCCTACAGCGTATGCGGCTCCCAGTGAGACCTGCTCTGAGGAGAGCCAAAAAAGAATGACCAAACATAGTATGAAGAAATCCATATGTTTTTCATTTGCTCCTATCACTTTACAGAAGTTATTACATGTTTTTACAGTAGACTTAGGCAAAATTATATTAAATATTCCCCTAATAGTCATTTTACAGAACTTCAGGACATTTTAGATTATCAAGCAAATATAAATCTTCTTACAAAGAGGACAAATGTTAGAGTAGTTTTACAGAGACAATAGTTTTGGTTTTTTCCAGCCTCATAATTACCTAAAATAGATCTATACCTTGCCTGCCAAGACAACTCCTACGTGTAGTCTGTACTCATTTCCTTCAGCAGTGTTCTTGAAAACAGAAGAGTACAAAGCATTAGAAAAAAATAGTGAAACAGGTTTAAAGAGGAACAAAAATTCAGCTTTCCTTTATTGCTGTGAAATTCAGATAAATTTTATGAGATCCGGTGCATGTAACCAGCATTTGGCCTTTTCCCCAGAGCACTGCACTGAACTCAGCTGTAAAATAGAAGTTGCACGAAGATGTCTCCCTTACCCTTGCACCTGAGAACAAGTGTGTGCCAGAGAGAACTTTGTAGAAGCCACATTACCTGTGAAAAGTATTTAGGAAGAACAAAGAAAATAAGAAAATCAAACTCCTGTAGACCTCTCACACCTGTAAACAGATTAAATATATGACTCTTTCATTGAGGGTTATTGTACATTATGATGGTTTTATGGTTACCCTGCACAATAAGGCTGGCTGAGTGGTTCTTGGAAACACATAGATATCATGGAATTAGCTTACTTCTTTACATCTATTTTTGCATTCCTGGTTGGAGGCTGCTGAAACCTTCTGACTGGAGAAGGTCCTTGCACAGTTTCCATGCTGCAAGATAATTGATTTAGGTTGTTTCACCTCACATAATCCATCTTTAATAAGAATGCTCCCTGTTCTTTTCAAGCTCATGAGACAAGCAAAACTGGACATACACATGCCTAGCTTAAGTTGTCCAAAATGCTTTTGAGCAAAGACAGAAATGAGTAGGAGGAAAAAGCATTTTAGTTTATCCTTCTCTGCTAGCCAACAGCTCTTGTGTGTTCAATCTCCTCTTTGCTCAGGCAGGCAGCTGCTATCATGGAGACGAGGCATTTAAAGGAGAGCAGTTTCTGCTTGGGGTGCTCAGCTTTACCCAAGTGAAAGCAAGGCTCTGGCTGCAGGTTTGGGCCCTGGGCTTGGGAGACACATTATGAGGTGAGCAGCCCTGCAGGACAAAAGTGATCTGCCTCACAGGGTGGCTTCCAGACAGTAAGGATGCAAATACAGGCGTGTAAGTGTGCGGCTGTTTACTGCACATAAAGAATAGTGAGCACCACAATACAGGTCAGAAACATGCGACATCTTTTCAGGTGTTTTTGACCCCAGTGCATCTCTTCTTCTTGCACGTTGTTGTGCAGATGATCCTGGAGCTCATCCCTGAGTTGTGAGGATGCCCAATAATTAGGTAATATTATTTTGACAGTCTATTTACATCCTAAGTACATACCCTTATCAGGCTTGAGATATTCCAGATAAGTAACTTGTTTATCTTCCCCATTAGATAGTGGGATTTCCCTGCATTTTATGGTATTATGTTTTTGACAATGTAAAAGCGTCAGAGCCAGTGTAAAATCTTTCAAACATTCATCACGCCAGACATGTGGACCAGATACTTGTCTGGTACCATTTGTGCCTCTGAAGCAAAAGTTCATTAGCTTTCTGCTATGAAAAGTGAGGAGGTTCCAGTACTAAAGCTTCCAGCTGTACCAGGAGCACCTGGGGCAGGGGAGGTGCTCAAGGCTGTCATGTCAGAGCAGGAAGTTTTGTCTAACACTTGGTACAAATATATGTGCAAATGCACAGATTCACATTTGAAAGGCAGTATCGAATTGATAGTAGAGTGAGAAAGCAATGAGAAATCTTTTATTTACTGCACATAGTAACACAACTGAAAAAGGGATATTTTCTACCTTTTTTACTGTGACTGTTTCGTGACATAGCACCAGCCCATTGCATATGAGGTCTGGGTCCCACCTCCTGCTAGACATTGTCCCTTCTCACTTACTGCTGCTACTCTAGATAGTGTCACCCTCTGAATTTGGCCAACTCCAGCCCATCCTGTACAGCAGCACCGCTCCTTCCTGTTTTCCCTCAACTCCAAAAGAAGGAAATTTACAAGGACAGGAGGAATCATATTCCTTTAACCAAGCAGGTTCCAGTCTCTGCTCGAATAAAAGTTCATCTGGTTAACATATGGAACAACGTATTTTTATGATTTTTGTCAGACATGGGACAGGCGTTAAGACTGTTCATTTCTGACATCATATAGAGTGACGTTTCCTGAACTGACAGGAAAATTTCATTTGCAAAACCTCATGGTGAAGTGTAACCTTTCGAGTGAGATGAGACTGGTGAGTTTGTCAGTGTCAGTCCTGCTGACAGCAACTAAATCCAGTTATTCTGGGTCTAAGTTACATTGAAGCTTCCCTCTAAAATGATAATGATTAAAATGCACTTATAGTTACAATGGACTTACATAGTGATGGAATGTATTCCTGTTTGCATGCCCCAGTGCTTCTTTTTTCATTTCATCTGCAGCTTTATGTATTGCTGGCCTTAATTTCTGTTTCATGTATTTCAGCACTGCAGAACAGATCAAGGAAAAAAAGTCAATCTTTGGACAAAAATAAAAATGTATAAGCCCTTTCCAACATTCTACATCTGCTATGAATAATAAGGCTAATCTCACAGTGGGAAGGATTTGCACCAATAGCCTGATGTCCTGAGATGGTGGCCCTAAGGATGTTATTTGGCAGCAAGACAAAACCATTTATATCCAGGAATGCCCACTAGCAGTGCAAAGCAGCTGATCGCTCCAGTGTGAGTGAGCCTGCTGTACAAACAGTATAGCTTTGGCTAGGCGAAAGCATGTTAATATATCAATATGAAAATAGTCAGCCTCTACCTCAATGGACCCTTTTTCTTCTCCGAATGTGGTAGTGTTTTATTCTTATTAGACTTAAAGGTCTCCTGGGATTGTCATTAAATAAACTGTTCAGATTAACTGAGTACTTTTAGCTTTGACAAAAACAGTGGAATTAGTTCCAGTCTGTGTTTGTTACATACATTATATGTTTTTGTTTTGGTTTGGTTTTTTCAGTATTATTTAATGCGGAGCCCCACCGTTTTCCCCCTACACTAGTGACACAGTGCTGCCTAGCAGCTAAAGCTCAGGACTAGGATTCACTGCAGTATTTCACAGCTTTAAGAACTATTCAGTCATGTTGTGATTATCATCCTGTTTGTAACGTTACGTACAAGGACTGGTCTGAGGGCAGGAGGGTTGGGCTGGGCATGGTGGCTGCAGGAGATGTCAAGTCCTGCAGAGGGCAGGACACTGTTTATGTTGCCCTTGTCACCAAAGCCATTTTCTCACTGAACTGGCCTTATTCTCCTCCTGCACGTAAAATATGGATCATGATTTTTTACACTCTGCCAAATGTTCTGAGTCAAAAACTTAACAGATTAAAAGGTCTCCTATGCCTGGTAGATATTGTCACCTGAGTCATAAGCAAAGAAAGCATTCTCAGCAGCTTACATTAAATATTCTTTATGGTGGTGTTTTACTGTTTTACACTAAATTTTCTTTATGTTAGTGCTTTACTATTTTCCTTTCTTATGAATACTATGCACTGTAGTGAATCTCACTGCATCAGGTTTGTGTGCTGCAGCTTCCCAGGCACCTGAAGGCTCCAGCATTGGCTCTCAATTGCACTGCTCAGGCACGGATTTTGTGTTCTATTCCTTTGTGAGATTCGTGGGCCAGGTGACAAAGAAAGTGGAACAACACTCAACTGTCCAAGGCAGGGTTTTACTCAGTTAGAATTTCTTTTAATAATTTCTCTCTTCAAGGAGGAGTGACAACTGAACACATTAGTTTTGCAATACAGGCCATAAGTACTTTGTACGTTCAGCTGTACCAGAAATGCGCAGATGTAGACAAAACCATTTATAATCTCTGTAGAAAGCTGCCTCTAGATAGAAGCTAACTCTTTGGGGGGCTCCACATAAACAAAAAAAATACTTATCAGGTTTTGTGATCTTGCTTAGAGGTATGTTAGCCTTTATGTCCAAGATGCAGTTAGAAAAAGAACAGGCATCTCTTTCAAAAACAGACTTTATAGTTCTGAATAGATCAAACAAATCCATAAGCTTCATTTAAACAAATTCTTCCAAATTCTTCCTAATCTAGTCATTTGCTCTTAAGCTGTCTGTAAGCAATGGGGAATTCATAGCTGAAACCAGTATGAAACCAGCTCCATGCTCTCAACAGCAGGAGAAATCAGATTTAGCCTAATGCTGGATGTCGTGTTTGTTTCTTCTGTGTGTTGCGGTTACATTCATACACAAAAAGCTATTTTAAATATCCTTTGCATGACAATCGGTTGTACTCTCTACTATACAACTGATTTTATAGGGCACACTATTTGTGGGGTCACTAGAAGAAAAATGTCTTGTAAAAGACAACAGGAGTTTGTCAAGAGTGAGTCATGACAGACCAATATAATTCCTTTTGTGACAGGGTGACAGGTCACTGCAGACACATCTGTGTTTGCGAGTGCTGTGAGAAACAGTATTTGAAAGGTGCAGGTGAAGTAAAATGTTCAAAATAGAGCAGCAGAAAGAAAAAATGATAAAATAATTAGGAGTAATTAGCCTAAAGGGTACAAGGAAAGACAGAAGTCCCAAATTTTGACAAAGGCTGGAGGAAAATAAAGGAATAATCTGCCCCCAAGCCAGGTGAATCTAGGTCGTATGCCTGTATTTGTGGCCAGGAAGGCCAATGGTACCTGAGGTGGGTCAGAAGGGGGTGGTCAGTAGGTCAGAGAGGTTCTCCTGCCCCTCTACTCTGCCCAGGTGAGACCACACCTGGAATATTGTGTCCAGTTGTGGCTCCTCAGTTCCAGGAGGACAGGGAACTGCTGGAGAGAGTCCAGCGCAGCCACCAAGATGCTGAAGGGAGTGGAGCATCTCCCGTGTGAGGAAAGGCTGAGGGAGCTGGGGCTCTGGAGCTTGGAGAAGAGGAGACTGAGGGGTGACCTCATTAATGTTTACAGATATACCGAGGGTGAGTGTCAGGAGGATGGAGCCAGGCTCTTCTCGGTGATAACCAATGATAGGACAGGGGGTAATGGGTTCAAACTGGAACACAAAAGGTTCCACTTAAATTTGAGAACAAACTTCTTCCCGGTGAGGGTGGCAGAGCCTGGCCTAGGCTGCCCAGGGAGGTTGTGGAGTCTCCTTCTCTGCAGACAGTCCAACCCGCCTGGACACCTTCCTGTGTAACCTCATCTGGGTGTTCCTGCTCCATGCGGGGATTGCACTGGATGAGCTTTCGAGGTCCCTTCCAACCCCTGACATTCTGTGATTCTGTGAAATAAGCAAAGCCTCTGACAGGTTGGTTGTGGGATGCTGTGGGCTGGAGGGGCACCATCTCAAGCTTCAGTTTAATTTTTTGGGAGATCGATACCTGCTGGCAGCCAGTGGCCCACCCATGGGGTCCATCAGGTATCTGACAGGTAGAGAAATGGAGACAGAGTCTCAAGGAAATTGAGGGACATTTTACAGAATATTAGAAAGCCAGCATGGAAAATTTTGCCATCAAGTGGATGAACCTGCCAGCATTAAACTGTACTCTGTCCCACAATATATAGCAAACCCTACTGTTACCCTGAGTTTACACTGGCTGCAAGAAAACTTTTCTGTTTGGGCTAGAACTCAAGGAAACCCATTCCTTTACTCTGGCTATAAAAATACTTCTTTTTTTTTTCCTTTTTTCTATATGGGTCAACAAAAAATTGTGTTATTTTGTTTTATGTGTAAATACTCTTAAAACTGCTAATTGTGTATTACACTGGCTTAATAGACACTCGTAAATTGTTACAGGAGTTGAGCTTTCTAAGATTATTTCCTCAACTTGTTGTCTTGGGTAACTGTTACACTTCCTTGCACTGACGTCTTGTAGCGACTGAGTAATTACAAAGCTCTTGCTCTGAATTTTAAGGTTTATCTGTATATAAGACTCTGAAATACAAATACCTTATAGAGGACACACAAATATAATCTCTTTTGCATTCCCTAGAAACCGTAATTACTGCGGGAAAGTTGTACATTTGTGGACCTAGATGTAAGGCATTCACAGAAACGCAGGTGTGCAAATGGGGGAGATATGTGATACACGCAGTTTTTACGCTCCGGTTTGATATAAATCCTAATTTCCGTTGCACCAGTCATTTTCTGGAGTGCGACCGCATTGTGACAGGTGCATACAGCCAACCTCACCCGTCCATCCTCTTTCACTAATAGGTTTATTCTCCACTGACTCGATGTGTCTCAGGTCCTTCCTCTCTTTGTTGGAGGAAGTCGGGTCCTTCCCTGGGGGTAGGACCTATTGCAGAGGACTGCATGTTTGGGAGAGGAGCCACACTGTGAACTCTATATTGTAAATTAATATCCCCCATTCAGGCTTCACAAGGGGCTCAGCTGCTTCCTTAAGGTAGGGATCCAAATCACTAAGGTCACGGTAAGGCTCCTCAGCAAAGTCTTCCCACAAACTAACCAGATTTCAACCATCTGAAGCTGGAAGTTTTTATCTTCCTCCGTTTTTTTTTTTTTTGGCTGGATTCGTTAACGTTTGGAACCGGGTGTTTTGTCTAGTGGTAAAACACAGGGCTGGAGTCAGGAGTTTAGATTCAGTCTGTAGTTTGGGAACAGTAACGGGCCTCAGGACAGCTTTTGTCCATTCAAGAACAGATGGGATGGATTATCTTTTGACAGGTTATAAGATCCAAGACTGAATAAGATGCTTTGCAATTAACTAAAGTTTGGCACTGCTAAACTGTAACAAAAGGAAGATGAATAATAGGATCTAACTATGTTTGATAGGGAAATGAAGAAGAAAAAGGAATTAACAAAGATGCAAGATAATGCAAAGCTACACAAAACACATACCGAGTCAATTTTGCTCTACAAAATCATCCATGGCCACCCCCATCTGCAGGGTGAAATTAATGCTAATCAGTTGCAGGCCTGCATTGCAGATGAACTCAAACAAAAAACAGCTCCCATGCAGTCTACCTGAATGTAGCCCAAAGCTAATATTACCGTTTTGTGCATATTTATGTTATTAAAACATTATGTCCTGAACTGTCAAACCCAAATAGATTTGTAACAAATTTACATACATATTTAACCCCTTTTAAAAAGTGATTTTGGAAACCTTAAGGAATCAAATCTGTTTGAGTAGTTTGCAATTAATCGTTTATCAGGTTTTGAATGTATATAACTATAGATCTTGACTACCAAATACCCACCTCAGATGATTTGAGGGGGGTTTTTTACATGTATATGCAAATCAGGCACATGTAGTGGACAAAGAGTCAGTTGTCTGAGGAAGTGTTGTTCTGGAAAAATAATAAGTATTGGATTTCTAATAAAGTAATAAAGCTCAGACTCCTGACATTTGCTGCA
Organism: Nesoenas mayeri; assembly: GCF_963082525.1. NCBI lineage: Eukaryota > Metazoa > Chordata > Aves > Columbiformes > Columbidae > Nesoenas > Nesoenas mayeri. The sequence continues at coordinate 5,016,662 of NC_137542.1, forward strand.
TTTTTATTAGAACCAGTGATATTTCTATCCATTAGCACTGAGGAGCGAAAAACTATATTTTTTTCAAAAAATAGGTGAGATGGACAAAGGAAAAACAGAAATCCAGAAAAACATGAAAAATCCACAGATTCTTGTTTGTGAATTTCAAGGCACATGTTGTGTTACATTACATTCGTGCTTTATAGTTCGGAACAGCTAATCACTGAATTGCCCTTTAACAAAGGATTTACAAAAGGAAAGAGTCTCAACAGACTCTCTAGTTAATTGCCGGAGGAGAGGAAAATATTGTTTATTATTATCCTGCCAAGTTTACATTTGCATGCTTTATTTTCTTGGACCAAGTAACTTAGGTTTAGTAAGAACAAAGTTTTTTTTAAACCAAAATAACACTTCTTGGACCATGGATGGGTGAGGGAGAGAAGGGAAGGAAAGGAGATATTAAGATACCAGTGGATTAGACACTGAAGTGGGTTTGAATGCGTGGTAAAAAAGAGTGGCTTCATTGCATGGTGACAGTCTTGCATGGCCATAATGTAATTTGTCTATCCCATGCTACATTGTCCTGGAGGCAAGGAACTTATTATAGGTGCGAGAATTCATCAGCAGGGAGAAAGTAAAAAGAAGGATGAATGTTTATACCAGTGTGAAGTTTTTGGCTCATCTCTTGCATTATCTTGTCTTCAGTCCATCTGCGTCCTGCAGCATTTAGTTCTACAGAGATGTTTGAGGATAAACATTCTGAGCTGGATCTTCTCTGCTGCCATTTTATTTCTGCTTAATAAGAGACTGAGCTAAAGCCAAGTGTAAAATTTAGATCTGGGTTAGATTTCTAGACACTGCCAAAGATTAGGGTGGTTTGATCCAAACTTTTCTTTCAAGTCTCTTTTATCAGAGCCGCATAGGGAGGTGGTTCCTCAGCATTTTCTGAAGCATTTTCATGCTTCAAGAAGTAATCTTTAACTACAGATCTTTTTCACAGAACAAGCGGAAAATTCACTGTGGAAAAATCTGACCAATAAGGGCAATGACTTCGATTAAATGTTGCTGCTGAAAAATTCTGGAGGTGTCGCCACATTTCCCATCTCCACTTGGATGCCTTTGTTATGAAAAGGCCTCCCTGCCATACCTGTCTGCCATGACTTAGCACCGATGGGCATGAGACTTGGCTTTGGGGTGGCCAGGTGGTCTTCAGGGGTGGAAGGAGGTACTCTCTCCACCAAGTGTCCTTTGGTTAAGCCGGCAGTGCTTTTGGCAGCCATAGGGGTAGTGAGGGAAGGTGGTGTCTCACATGGTTTCCTACTAGGGCTGTCTTGCGTTGGTGGATGCTGTGTCCCACATGGCTCACCATCTGCAGTTGGGGAAACCTGTCTTCTGATCAAGGAACCGTGTTCCTGATGCCCTCTTTGAAGAGCTTTCCCTCCCTGAGTGGTGACAAACTGCCAAAAAACAGCTGGAAAGTAGCTGAAAAGTCTCCCTAAAACCACACACAACTTCACTGATTATATTTCCCTATAGATTTCCTACTTTAAGGCCTCAGGACACTAAAATTATGCCTCCTACCAGTCTAGCCTTGAAATGTTACTGAGGTGGGCATTGAATACCTTGCTGTTCCTAGGATAATGCAAAATAAAATAAAAACAAATAAACAAAACCCCAGCTGCACCGGACCTCTTGGCACAGGTCCCTGCAAAGAACATAGCACTCTTTTATGTCAATCAAAACTTTTCATTTTAATGTCTGTGTGCAAAAAGAAGTAGTTCATACGCATCTGTGCTACAATTTTTTCTTTCTAAATGGCTGCCAGAAAATCCCAAATCCCATCACACAAAAAAAAAGAAAAAAAAAAAAGATAAAAGAAAAAAATTAAAGGGGGAACTAGGCTAGGCTGGGCTTTATTTTTTTTATGTTTTAAATGAGAAACTGATCTTACAGCTGAAAACTGGAATTTTCTGCTGAAAAACCATGTAGCTGCAAAGTTTCAGCCAGCTCTGCTCATCTTCAAGCATTCTCAGAGTGCACGGGGCTTAAGATCGTGGTGGGGAAACCAAAGACACAGATGGGAGCAACGTGTGGAGCTGGCAGGGTTCCCGTTGGGAAAGGGATGAGGTTACAGGGAGAGGAGCCGTCTAGGTGAGGCGACAGTCTGATCCTCAAACCTAACGGCTGATGTGCTGACAGTGCCTTTTTCCCCAGAAATTAAACAACTTAACAGTCTGACACACATCGTGGAGTTAACCTTTATTTCTCCTTCTCCTGACTGTAAATGCTGCTTTTCTTTCACAGAATCACAGAATAGTTGGTGTTGGAAGTGACCTCTTGAGATATCCAGTCCAACCCACCTGCTAAAGCAGGTTCACCAGAGCAGAGACTCCACAAGCTCTCTGGGCAGCCTTTTCCAGGCTCTGGCACCCTCAAAGTAAAGAAGTTTCTCCTCATATTCAGATGGATCCTCCTGTGCTTTAGTCTGTGTCCATCGCCCCTCATCCTGTCATTGGACACCACTGAAAGGAGTCTGGTCCATCCTCTCGACATCCACCCTTCAGCTATTTATAAACATTGATGAGAATCACTCTTAGTTTCTCTTCTCCAGGCTGAACAGACCCAGTGCTCTCAGTCTCTCCTGATAAGAAGGGTGCTCCAGGCCCCTAATCATCTCCATAGCTCTCTGCTGGACTCTCTCCAGTAATTCCTTGTCCTTCGTAAACCGAGGAGCCCAGAACTGTCCTCCCTTTCAGTGTCTAGTAACTCACCCTCTCTCTACCACTCCAGGTGTTGTGTTCCCTTACTCTCCCCGTCTGGGTCGTTACAACTTGAACTTCCACGAGGCTCAGCGTGCGTGTCTGGACCAAGACTCTGTTATCGCGTCCTTTGACCAGCTCTACGATGCCTGGAGGTCTGGGCTGGACTGGTGCAACGCAGGCTGGCTCAGCGACGGCTCGGTGCAGTACCCCATCACCAAGCCCAGGGAGCCCTGCGGAGGGAAGAACACGGTGCCTGGCGTCAGAAATTACGGATTCTGGGATAAAGACAAGAGCCGATATGATGTTTTCTGTTTTACGTCAAACTTCAACGGTAAGAGTCTTCTTCACCCTTGCCTTGTAGATGACTGTGTGCCATGTGCTATGTGCTATGTGTAGATGTCTATGTGCTTGGGAAAGAAACTCTGAGGCCAGCAAGTGATATTTGATTTGTCAAAGCTTATGTTAGGCTTGGGCAATGTTATTGTTGAGTTTACAAGGTCACATGCACAGAGTAAATTTGTCTTTGCCACATGTTCACGTAGATCATTTTTGCAATTCAGAACTTGTGTTGGCAGTAGTTTCTAACATCTCGGCTTTCACCCCATTAAAATTTATATGTACTCTTTTAATGCTGATATATGCCCTGTTTATTTCAGTAAAAGTGATAAAGAAACCTGTGATTCATTAATTGGGTTTCCTATTAAATTAAATTAGAACTATGATATTTTACAACTTAAATATATCACCAAAACTGAAATCTGTTCTCTGCTTCATTTATGCTGTTGGGTCAAGCAGCTCTAGCTCATGTACCACGTCTTATATGACTAATACTTCCTTATCAGCAAAGCTATTTCTAGCTTTTATGCCTAATAATTTAGATTCCTAATCTTAGTACATTGCCAAGCCCCTGTTCACTTTTGCTCTGAGCAAAGCTCTAAACCTTATTTTGGCGACTGCAAGCTTTTTGCTATTAGACATTACTTTAGGTATGAAACGACTTGATCTCAGTTTGCTATCATTTCAGTTTTAATCTAGTGTCTGAAAAGGATTTAGAAAGCATGGCTGTGAATGAGAGGAAAGCTGCAAGTGAACATGTGCAAAAGGATTCTACAATCCTCTGCAATACCATACTTGTGGATAGTTCTTACAGAACTTTGCACATGTTTGGCTTGCAGCCCACCCAGACCAAGGAGCATGCTCTTTTTTGTTTATGCACAGATTGCTTATCTGCAATGAAGCATTTTTGTCCCAAAGCACACCAAAGACAAACATAAGCCTTGCTCTCAGAAGATATGCTCTAGTGCTAAGTCTGCTCCAACATCTCAAAAAAAACCCAAATCCTCATAACAACAGTATCAAAAATTAGGCTGCGCGTAGTCTGAAATTAAAGTTCAGTTGATTTTTATCATGCTGCATCATTGCAGGAAATGCTGGCTGAGTTTTTCCTTGATGCATCTATCCAAGGCAAAAACCTTTATGATCTCATCTCCTATGTGCAGATTTAACCCAATACTATAGAAATTGCACCAAGGAATAAAATAAAAAAAAAAACCAAAAAATAATTAAAATGCAGTAGCTTCACTATTTAAAGTGCTTGCAGAGTAAATGACCAGCCTCTTCCACACCAGCAGCTTTTAAGTAAAGAGAAAAATCATTTGTGAAAATGCACTGATACAGCAAGAGACAGGGGGAGGCAGAAAGAGGAGTGAGGTAAGGTAAGGATAAGCTATACATGTAGTAGAGAAATCAAAGACACTAAAATGAATCTCATCCTTGGTGAGTCTGTTAAACCAACCTGCAAAACAGAATACTACAGAGCAGTAGGATGGTGTATGGAGCAGAACACCATTTTTTCTAGCTCAGTGCCACGCAAGCCTCCCAAAGTGTCAGCAGAAAATCCATTTCCTTATCCAGCAATTTACCAGCTTACATTGTCCTCACATGTCCCTGGTATGTTCTGTACTATCCATGTCCCAAGATTACCTTAATATCCACAATAAACCCAGTCACTCTCCCAAAATGCCAGCTTTCTATTTTCAGCTCAACGCTTTGGATAGTTTATGTCTGCTTAGCAACATACGTTAGCTTTCTCACTGTAAAGGAAAAAAAAAAGTTTATAATAACCCATTTTGCCACCAAGTTGTAGTTGCCAAAGATAGTGGCTACAGGCAAAGAGCTATTTCTGCAACACCCAATATTGATTCTCTCAGCTCAGGAGCAGCCAAGGAAAATGAGAAGTGGTTAGGACATCATGCACTTCCAGTGGTGTCAGTGACAGCTGGAATCTCCTGAGGATATGAAACAGAGGAGCCTTCAGCTTTATATAAGGTAGCTGGAGAAATGCCAAGGGTGCCAGGATCAGGGGAGGAAAAGGCAAGCTTAAAAAGAAGAGAAAAAATCTCAAAGACTGTCGGTTGTGGGAGCTGCTGTGAATAAGTGAGGTTTAGATTTCTGCTAACTGGGTTCTTTTTAGGGAAAGAAATACCCCAAATAAGATCTCAAGGACCATTAAAAAAATGTTCCCTTTTAAATAGTTCAACAGCCAAAGCTAAAAAGTCTCCGTCTAAAATGCATGCAAAGTTTTATTTTTACCGGAGGAAGAAAGGCAAAAACCAGCAAAATTACATTCAGTCATTAAGGTGAAAAAGGAAAACGTAGCCATCAGTGCAGTCAGTTAAAATCCAGGTTCAGTGTTTTCACTCTGGAAATATTGGATCCCATCTGTAATGAGCTGCATACACCAAAAAATACTGGTTATAAATAAAGGGGTTTATACCATTAGTGAAGAATTCTACCTGCATTCTTGTTACCTGCACAAGGAAAATATTTAAGAAAGCTTTTTCTGCAATGAAATATAAAATAATCTTAATACTTCATGAAATTACTCTCTGCAATGTCTTTTCTTAGACTAGTATGAGTGCAGTAACTGAACATTTTGTTCTGCCTGTGTAGCTGCTTTGTACTCAGATCATTCTATTGGTTCATAGAAGAACTGTTCATGTTTTATCTCTGTGCAGGCAAAGCCAAAAACCTGAAAATGTTTCATACACCTTGTAAACAGTAGCACCAGCAATTTACCAGTTTATAAGAACAGATAGTGATGTGTTTCATAAAACAATGCAAAGGCTAATATTAGCATAATGCTGTCCATTAAATCCATCAAAATATTGTGAAATAATGTGATTTTTGTTACTCTTTAGAGCTAACTATTGGATGGCAAGCTGCTTTCACATTTCTCATGTTGAAAAAGGCTATTGAAAACGAATAGGCACAAGTGGGAAGTACCTAACATAAACTTGGAAATTCCATTTTGGAATTTCCTGATGTCTGTGTGCTCAGCTCCACATCCTCTCAGTGGATTTCTCCTCTGCTTTTCCTTCACAGTAGACTACGCTTTAGTCCACGTTCTCTTTAGAAAAGGTGGAGGTTGAGCCCAGATGATGGCTGCACATGGAAGCACTCTGAGCACTCCAACAAGAACCCTGTTTCAAAGGTGTTGCATTAACACTTGATACAGAAAATAGTGAACAGGGTGGTACTGGCTTTCTCTGCCTCCAAAGATGATGACTCATTGCCTGCTACACCCAACCACGATACAAAAACCATATAATAAATCTCGCAATTTAGAGCTTGAAAATTTCTCCAAGGGTGATGCGTCCCTCAAATTCCCGTAGTCACAAGAGTGTAGGATATTTAGGTCAAGTGCTCAAGTTTTCCTCTTCAAGCTGTTCTGTTAAGCTCAAAATCTTCAAATAGCTATTACAGATGGGGTTTGATTAGGTTTGCATAAGCCCTCTGCCTCATGATTCAGATGCGAGAAGTCAAATCAAGCATGCTTATCCTCTGTAGGAGTGACCCGACTACCAGATATTAATGAGAGACAGTTAATGCCTCCCTCTCCTTCCACATCAATTAATAAATGCTGAGATTGAACACTTAGGAACCCTTCTAACCTATTAGCAGGGGAAAACCAGCAAATCTGTACTGAGTTTAATGAATTTTATTTAATCAGGCATTCTGGATACACATTGCACCCCTGTGGGTTTCACTATTGAAGTTCTCCTATTTAAGGAAGGGTCAGAGTATAGGAGTTTTTATTGCTGATGTCATATGTCAAAAGCCTGACCTTACTGCAGATCTCTAGGAAATTACATTCCATTGACATGTGTTTTGAAGAGCAACTAATAAGCTAGGTGAAGTTTGTGTACTATACATTCAAATCTCTGTTCCCCTAAGTCTGAAATCCTATTTGCTTTTAGTAGGAACAGGTTTACACTTAATAAACATCCTTTTTAGCAACACTTTGTAAATGCTCTCAACTTGCTGGAACGGAGTTAAGCAAGCATTTTAAAAAGGGGTAGATTATCTACTCTCAACACTTTTCTGTGGAAATAGTGTCAAGATTGTCTCTGATAGCAATGAAATTGTCTAAAAGTTTCTTCTCCACCACAGCTGCAATGTAAGTGCCTTGTTTAATGTTCTTGTCATGGTGTACAATTTCCAACCTTTACATAAAGTTAGCCCAATTATCTTTTTATTGTCATCTGACCTGACATTTCTTCACTTAGAAGAAATGCAATGTGTTTTTGCAGGGATCTGGAGCTGATGTAACTCTCCCTCTTGCTCACCACGCTTTGTTCACCAAGAAAGTAATCTGAAACTGAGCGGATTTCTGCCTGTGTGCTTGCATGTTTTTATGAGGAAGAAAAAGGGCATTATTCTGGAGTACATTCTTAATTAAGAAATAAAGCATGTGCTCTAAAATTAAAAGATACTCACATGAATAAATTTCTTTGTTTTCCAGTTAATTTACCTCTTATGGGACAGTCGGATTGAAAAATTGTGGATTTATTTGGAAATTATTATTCCTTCAAATAAACACCATTTCTACCTCATATTTGGTTAATTGTCAAGTGAGTGATGAAGAACCCTAAATATAATGAACGAAAGGCTTACAATGAATTTATATTGCTTTGATAAATGAAATTCATGTTAGTATTATTGCTGCTTATGGATTAGTAGGGGAGACTTCCTTTTTGAGCTTTGCTTGCTGGAATCTGTTTTCATTACCTGTAGACGGAGGCACATTTTTCTTAGCAGCACTATCAGTTCAATGCCGCCGTACGGTGAGGATATACCCTTTGAAGCCTAAAGAGAAACAGAGCCACAGAACCGCTGCGCGTGGTTTTGACACTGCTAATGAAGACTTACGACAAGCATGGTTTTGATCTACCACAGGCTCACAATGTGCTTTGGAGAAGCCGTGCAATATCTCGGCTTTCTTGCAGAAAAAGAAACATTAAAAAAGATTTGCTTGTACTAAATCAGAAACAAGGTCACTGCCTTGTCAGAGAGTGAAACTGCGTGTGTCACCTCCAGCCACTCACGCCCAAATGCTGTCAAAGGCCAGATCTTGCTATGCCGTGATTCTGAGAAGAAAACTCATAAGGGTTTTAAGCAAATACTGGGACTATAATTTAGAAGTGCACTGCTTTGGATGTTTAACTAATTTCCGTTCTCTGACAGTAAGCTACAGCCGCATGAGATCTGCTTTGTCTGAAATCTGTGGTGTTCCTCAGACTTCTGACTGAGATGTCACTGGCACCTTGTTGGTAAACGCATGTGGCACCATGAAGTGAGATGCAGAACAGGTGCCCTCCTCCAAGTCCCAAGGTGTCTTCCATCATCCCTCTTCCCTGACCTTTTTCCTGCTGTTTTTCTACCTCTGTGGATGAACATCACAGAATCACAGAATAGTTTGGGTTGGAAGACACTTTTCAAGCCCATGCAGTGCCACCCCTGCCATGAGCAGGGACATCTTCACCAGCTCAGGTTGCTCAGAGCCCCGTCCAGCCTGGCCTGGGATGTCTCCAGAATATGCATTGCACTGAAGCAAGTGAGGGTGGGGATGCTATGCTGTGCTAAATTCACAGAAATAAATATAGTACTACTTATTTTTTGTTCAAATAGTTTGTTTCCTCTACTTGCCTCTTTTTTTTAAAAAAAAAAGAAAGAACAAAACTCATATTTATCAACTCAGTATACAAATAATTAATATTTAAAAATGTTTTTAATAGTGCTAGGTACCAATTGCACAATGGCACCAACTGCAGAATGCTGCCAAGGAACATTTCCATTTCTCCTCAAACCACCTTTATAAACATCGCGTCATTTTAATCACGTCTCTAACACCCCTTTTCCTTCTTTCTCTTACTAGGTCGCTTCTACTACCTAATTCACCCGACCAAGCTGACCTACGACGAAGCCGTTCAGGCGTGCTTGAAGGATGGAGCTCAGATCGCCAAGGTTGGGCAGATATTTGCTGCCTGGAAGCTCCTGGGGTACGACCGCTGCGATGCCGGCTGGCTGGCTGACGGCAGCGTCCGCTACCCCATCTCCAGGCCACGGAAACGCTGCAGCCCTAACGAAGCAGCGGTTCGCTTTGTAGGCTTCCCCGATAAAAAGCACAAGCTGTATGGTGTCTACTGTTTCAGAGCATACATCTGAAAAACATACCTAGAGCACAAAAGTTTTAAATTCATTAAGAACATGTGAAAGGTTTCTTTTCGATATGAACTCATGCAAGTTACCAAAACTGTGATAAACCTTTTTTACTTACTGTAAAGAGTCATTTTCATAAACTCAACCCATTATTTTTTTTTGTTTGTTTTAGTATGTTTGTAAAAGTATCATTCCATAGATATTTTAAATTAATATAATTTAATGGAAGCTCTAGGTAAGGAAGTTTTAGAGCCAAATTCTTTAAGCTACATCATCCCAACAAAATATACTTTTCATGGATGGGGCATGCAATAGAGCTTGACAATTGCTAGGGCACAATTATGGAATGTAAGGCTACTCAAAGCAGAAGCTTTTAAAAACACAGATTTTACATATTTGTATCAGTTTGAGAAACACTGCAAATTGATTGTACTACAAATTTTGAAATAAAATAATTTTTTGTTAAAGGGGATCAGTGGGGTTTTTGCAATAAAAACCTCACAAAAACGTAGTTTAGAAAATTACTGTTTTGACTGTCTTCACAAGGGAACAACACAGAGTTTAATAAAAGCAGCTGAAACAGTCCACAAGATAAAACTAGTTTTACAATTTAAAATCTTGCCTTTCTACGAAAATAATCTCATGGTTCCATGCATAGGAACAAGCACAATTAGTTCTCCTGAACATTTCAATTGTGTTTTTGTTGTGTATAAAGCATTGATGAGAGAGTGAATAATTAACTAATGAGAAAATCCTATTTTCTTCTTAACTCCAATTAAAGATGCCTGAGAAGTGTTGTATTACCTTTGAGTAGCTTTACTGAGTTATTTTTAAACACTTAAAGGCCATTTGCTAAGCAGCATATAGCATCTACTCAGGGCAGTTGTATAAATGAACTGCTGGACAGAGAAATTGTAAACTTTAGCAGCTTGATTTTACATTAGCATTTGAAACGTTATTGTCTTAATGAAGGAACATTACAATATTTAATATTTCTTACCTATTTACACATCACACGAAATAAAAAATAGAAAAAAAAATAAAATTATTCAGGCTTAGAACAAGATTATTAAATAAGATCTGAAACCAGCTATTAAAGTGTAGAAGAGAAAAATGAACACTTATTTCCTTACATGCCATTTGTATCTAAAAATTACATCTGTTTTTTAAACTATCAATGAAAAAAGTAGTATCACTAGCCCTGAATTATTTAGTTAATCCTCCTTAGAGTTAACAGGAAAAAAATATCGAAATACTTGTTTTCATCAAATCTGCAGTGGTCTAGGTGGAAGATGTTTACCTATATCTGCCAGTGTCAGAGATAAATGCACTGTGCATGGTGCCTAGGATTTTCAGAGCTGCCTAAAGCACTAGGTCCTCCCTAAATACCCATTTGAGGGAATTTGGATTTCTGATGCGAACTTGTTTTGGATGCAGCAATTCTTGGTGCTCATCTTCAGATACCTTAATGCAATCAGCTTTTCAGAGAGTGGGTGCTCAAGACTTTCTGAAATGTGCTCCACTTATGGTGTCTCAAGCTGGATATCCAAAAAAAACCAGAGAGGTCACTGATTAAAAATATATTGAGTAATCTCTTAGGCAGTTTTGACATTCTCTATCCAGTATTGGTTCTACCACTTAAAAATGGAGAACTCTTTTTTCCTACTCTATGCTTGCTGACTATGACGATTTCAGAGGACCAATATTTGTATTGCACAAAGTTTTATAGCTTACCATGGTTTCCATATCTAAATAAGATATGGTGATATTTATCCAAGTAGGACACAACTGCTATGCTTTCAGAAACCGTTTGGTGTAGTTATTTTCCCATGGATATGAGTAAATAAATCTCTTTCTTGAAGTGGTTGTGGTCCTGTTTTAAAACTCTGTGAACAAACCAAGAAAAATATATGTTAGGATTGTAGTGGAACGATACCATAGTGTAAAAGGTATTTTATTGGAATTTGTTCCCATCAAGGTCAGAGACAAATTTCCATCCTTCTGAGGGTATTTGTACCCACTGTGGATGTTTGCTCATACTCTATGGATGAAGTAATCTCAGTGCCAAAACTACTCCCTTTTTTTTTTTGAGTCCACTAAGAATTGGATTTTCTTGAAACTCTATAACTTAGCTATAAATACAGACTTATTACAGGTCAAGCCCCTAAGCCCATGTTTCAAAAAGAGCCATTTTTTAAATCAGTATCCATTTCGCACATTTTCTCAGGCCATTCAGAATATTTTCTGAACCCTTTGTAGTAAAAATGGAAATGGAAAGAGGAATGGAAAACACCCGTACAGGATAAGGAATGGTGTACGCAAGACTGGACCATGACCAAGAGGAATACATGTTATTCCCCCATCCAACCTTCAGAAACATGGAAAGAGGGACTGACCATTTCATAGTCTTTTCTGAAGCTTGGACAGGGAGGTTGTGGGATGGGAAAAGCTACAGGGAACATGCCAGTTGTTACCCCAGCTAGATCCAGAGTTGCTGTAAAGAGGGAAGCCCTTTACACAGCTGGCTGTATCCTCCCCAAAGATCTGCTAGATCAGGAGGAAGATGCGTGATTTTCCTATTGCACAGAGGTAAAGAAACCCTCATGATTTTTATTTTTTTTTTTTTAATTATTGTTATTTTTCTTTTACCTCTCCAGGGAAAACCCTTCAGAGGGTTTCACCCAGACAGACACATCTTTTTTGCAGGACTGGGGATTATATTTTGCCTGCATAAAAAATGTACACACCCAACCCACTCGTGGGGATGGCTAAAGTGCCCTCACTGCTAGACCAAAGGCACTGCGGGAAAGGCAAAAATTCAGCCTTTCACCAAACTTTGCAACGCTCTGGAGATGGCTGGTCAGGTCCTAAATCACAGCAATCTCAGGCTTGTGCTAGCTTATGCCTTCTGCTTTCTTATCTCCGGGTTGCCGCTGTGACAGCCCGGGCGTAGCATCCCCCTCAAAAGAAAACCCACCCCTGCTTTTTGCATCACCCATAGTCCGGGCCGGTGGCTGAGCAGGCTCTGCACCACCCAAGTGATCCCTCAGCTCCGGGGAAAGCCCCAGAGCTCCCAGTTTGGCAGCACAAGGAGACCCAAAAGGCAACAAGGAGTTAGGTCTCCAGAGAGATGCTGGGCTGGCGTGAGATCGCAGATGGCCAAATTAATTGTTCAGTTACGCCTGCAAGTTCGCGTTGAAGATATTGCTTGCTAGGAATCATATGTTCGTGTAATGGAGCTGCGTTCGTCGTGTTACTTATGAAAAGCCCAATAGTCTAACTTGGGATCAGGCTAGATTTAGATCTTTGTATTGACATGCAACATTATGTATTATTATAACAGATAAAGCTAATTGGATAGTTCGATGAAAATATGTTTGTATGGAATAATTAGTTCTAACGTAAGCTGGTGTAAAAAACATCAAAAGTTTATGGTCACCTGACAAATGGGCACAAACAGACAAAAAGACACGAATTATATTTATTTTTACAGCTACTGACTCCATTTACTTTTATAATGTCGAATGTCAGGACATTTTCTTATTTTTGACTAAGCTAGCTAGGTGCTTGAATAAAAACTTTAAAAAGCAGCTTAAGAACTGGATAAAAGTCTGTGCTATTTTCTGTTCATGAGAGAATATTCTATCATTAGAATCAATTTATGTTCTCTGTCATTATCTTGTATTTCACAATTTATCTGAATTTTAATGCCCATGAATTGACAACAATTAAATCGTGTTGTTCTTTTCAGTCTGATGATTTCTCCTTATTGACTGTCCATTCTTCTGTTCTTCTACTTCTGTACCAGAAAACAAAAAAAAGCCAAAAGGAAAGGAAAAGATCTCACTTTTCCATAGTAAACAAAGCGATTAGAAGACTAGGGGAAAAAAAGACAAAAACAAAAACTACTCTGTGAATATGATTTACAATGAAAATAATGAACACTGTATTCCTAAGTCTTTGTTTTTTGCTTCTTTGAAGCATTTTGAAAGTAGAAATGCAAGTACCAATTTCTTCTTTGTGTTCTCCGTCATCTTCTAAAATAAAATAAAGCATAAATAAGGAAGGCTTTTTTCTATATATGTATGGCTGGTGTTACACTCCGCATATATATCACTAGAAATTGGATATAAAACAGTAATTTGTTTATGGGAAAAATTATGAAGTTATGTGTATAATCCTATGGCCTTAGAAATTAAACCCAAACAAAAATCACTATTTGTAATGCACAACAAGAAAGATTTCTAGTGCCAAGCCCTGAATTAGTTATTCAAAGCACTGGGCCAGGTTTTCAGCTTCTGTAATCACACTATTTCTGCAATCACACTACTTCTGCCTTGCTTTATTGATCTGTACTGCAAACTTAACCCCGGGAGTTACCTATACTGCACCACTTTGCTGAGAAATACTAATCTTCCAGAAGCTTTCAGTATATCAGCCATGTTTTAAAAGAGATGAAAAAGAGCTTAGGAAAACTTGTCACTCAGAAGAAGGGAAATCTGCGTTACCATCAATACATGATTGAGACAAGCATACTTTATTTTCTAACAATTTAGTTAAAACAATTTTAAAACCAGTAGCTTTATCACTTTACAACATTAGGCATAAAATTAAAATTGCCTTTACTAGAAATGTTCCCTCAATAACTAAGGTTTTCATTAATAGTAACAGCTTCCATTGAATGATCTCTAAGTATTCAAAATAGAAACACTGCCTTCATATTTGGGAGTGACTGGATTTAAGATTTGATGGAACTACCACAAAATCAGAAATGTAAAGATTTTCACCTAAATACTTAGTGAATGAAGCAGAGTGTTCCATTTTTATTTAGATATTCATTTACTCACAAAGGATACCTTTCTGTTCAAAAACAGCAGCTCATTGTTCTTCTTGAAGGTCTTAAGAAGCTCAATCTTATGCATTTGTTACCCATTTTCTCCCTTTCTGAGAAGCAGTTACAAAAGCTGAATAAATATGCTGCAGAACAGTAAAATTCCAATACCAGGTAATTTACTGTATAAAAGGATACAAGATTTATCTGGGTTTTAATTCAAAAATACAATACTAACAAATAGTCTTAATTTAAAGAGAAAGGCAAGGTGAACTGATGAATAATAATTACTACTGAAAAATAATTAATAATTACTAGTGATAAATTACTACTCCTCTTCCCATGCTGTGAATAAGGATAGTCCCTTTAAAACAGGGGTGACCTGAACGATTCTCGGAGAAGAAAAAGACAACATAGAGCAATACTTCAACTCTTGCTCTTTCACACTGCATTTGTCTTTGTTATATTTTGCCAAAAAGTTATTAAGATGGAAGTTTAAATGCCTAATTAAAAAAAAAAATTTGGAAGGGATTTCCTCTTTCTCTTCATCAAGCTTCAAAGTAGGAAATTCTCTTTAAAAGTCCTTTGAGTCTGATATTTTTCCATTTTTGTCTGAGAATATATCAATCCGTAAAGCCACAATGGGGTAAAATGTAAAGTCCATTTCTTCAATACTGTGCCAGAGGCAAGCAACTGTTTGAATAATAACAACAGCCTTATTATGGGACTCAGCTAATTAATTATGCACTAGCATATTTTCCAATTTGTCTAGATGTTTAATGTATTCTATTTTTTTTAAAGGCCAGCAAACAAAGCCAAAAACATATGCCTTGATACTAGTTGAATAAGTACAGTCTGGGTTTTGTCCTTTACTAAAAAGATGTATTGTAAGGCATTTCATCTCTTTACTTCCTACACTGTTCTTCATTGTACTTATATGCATGATGCTAATTGTTTATTACTGAATTTCATCCCGATTTCTTTAATAGCTAAAAGAAAATTAAGTTTCTGTATTTCTTTCATGCAGAAAAAAAAAATCAGATTTCAAAATGTTATGGCTCCAGCTCAAACACAAGATAGACTAATTAAGAAGCCTTCATTTCAGCAGAACTGGCTTTTGAATCAATGGCTGCTTCTTGCAATGGCAAACTTCAAAATCCCAGCATAAAATGAATTTATGTTCTGTGTTATCAAACGTGAACCATCCATGACTATTCTTTTTCTTGACTTTCAAGGATGTTTTTTTTAGGTTTTAGTTCTTTGTTAGTGCTCCTGATTTGGAGGCTTTTTTTTCCTCTTCACCAGCAATTAAAATAAAATTAACAAGAAAACCACCTCCCAAAAACCACACACACAGACAAAAACAGAGGAAAAGGGTGACAGGAGGAAGCCAGCAAAATAAGAATAGTGGATGAGAGTAATATCTTAATAATTATACCAAAGTATGAAAAACAAAGGAATAATAATAAGTAATTTTGGTTCCTGGTCTCAGAGGGTGACATTGCTGCTTTCAGTGCATGAACATCAGAGACAGGGACACTCACTTGCACACCAGGGTGTCCCACACACTCGGGTGATTTCTATCACGTTGCCTTTCATATTTATGTTATTATTAGTCTCTTGTGGAAGAAATAAACTGCTTGCTTGACCCTGCTCAGCTCCTTCCTTGAACCTAAACATCTACTCACTAAGTGTTTCTAAATTTGTGAATACGATTAAAATAGCAATGATTTCTTTATTTAGATGACTGTTTGAATGCACATGGATTAAGGTCGCAGCTACATGTGCCTGCATGTACATTAAAAAGAAAAAAATCAGTGCAGTTAACTGAAGGCAGGTATGTGGTTTTGAGGAGAATCTTCTGATCATCTGCACTTCTTGCCCTCTGGCTCATTTTAGAGGGTAACTTTGATGTTCATGACTTAGCTTCCCTTTGGAGGAAACTAAAGTGAAAGCTCAAACGGAGGTGGACATCAAATGCACCCCAGCCATAAGGGGAACATAAAGGTCTGAACCAACTGTTGATCCTTCAGACATCTTCAAATCATGTCTATAATGCAGATTTTTGTTTCAGGGCCTGAACTAAAATCTATCCTGATGAAAATAGCCCTGTAACTCACACTGCACAGATCTCAGCACTGACTGCCTCAAAACTATTGAACCTCTCCTGTTGCATGGAGCTATTTGCCAATGCAGACATAGCACAGACAGAGAACTTGAAGTACTGTTTACAAGCATTTAGCCAGAGGGATAGTGGCCTAAAAGTATTTCGCAACAGGATTAGGTCTCAGCCACCAGGAGTATTTGACACAGCATGTTTATACCTATGACGTATATCTCCTCCAGTTCCTGGTGTGGTCATTAAGGCTGCCATCATGTCCAGCAAGTCTTATGGAGGGGTTTGGCTTTACATTTTTCTTTACACCCACAAGTGCTTTGCGTGCAGAAGTTAATGTTTTATTTTCTAAATTTCATAAAAATAACAAACTCGGTATTTTCTGTCATTAAAAAATGTATTTTCTGTCATTAGGAAAAATTTCTTCACAGAAAAGTGTTATTGGGCATTGGAGCAGGTTGCCAGAGCAGTGGTGGAGTCACCATCCCTGGAGGGGTTTAAAAGATGTGTAGATGAGTTTCTTAGGGACATGGTTTAGTGACAATGTTAGGTGGGTGGTTGGACTCCATGATCTTGAAGGTCTTGTCCAACCAAAATGATTCTGTGATCCTATGATTCCATGATTCAAACTCAATATACACTGTTGTGTTTGAGCAGTGTGCCTGGCTTAAGAGACATGCTGGATCCTCCTTTCTGCTTTCGGTTGTTCATACCCACTACAAGGGATGGAATAGAAGGATTGTCTGGCAGCGATCAGTGCTGATTATCAAACACTAAAACCGGTGAAAACAAAGCCCACTCTCAATTTTGCAAGCTATCTTGTGAGGGTATGTCAGATTTGAAACGTGGTGGAAGTGTTGGGGTCAATCTTGGACACCAGGTGTACCTCAGAGTGCATAGACATGAGCGAAGGATGCAGCCTGCTTTGCCTAACCTCCCTCAAGCAGAACAAGCAGCTCCCAAATACATTCTCAGATGTAAGCAGTTTTAAAAATATGTTTTAGACTCTTTGTGCACAGCCTGTCAAAATGACAATGCAAAAAATAAGGTTTGAGAGTAGTTTTCAGGCTTATCAGAGTGCATCCCGGCCTGACAGCACTAAACTGGAATAATAGTTTTCATCAACACATTATAACCTAATCAGGTCCAAAAAATCCAGGTAATCTGATTTCTGCCCGTTGATTATAGAAAACTAACAATAAATTTATTTGTTTAGTTATCAATGCAGCACAGCATTATTAGCATGCACTGAGTGTTGCTTGTGTGGAAAGCCAGCTAAAATAAGATTTTATGCTGTTACTGACTGCAATCAAGTATAGCTGAGCTTTACTGCATCAGCTCGTCTCAGGGGACTTTCTTGGGATATTTAGTTCTGAAAAATACAGTACTCAGCACAAAACTAACATTCAGGATATTTTTAACCCTTCTTTTCATTTCTCTGCTTCTTTGCTCTATAGTAGTATGTTACACCAAGAGATGACATCCTAATGCACAAAAGTAGCCTCAGCTTGAACACAGTGCTATGAAAAGGTTTTCAGTTCCCACAGCTTTTCCAAACATGAAATTATCTCCAAGATAATTATCATAAAAAGAAAGCATCAAGGATTTCACCAGAAAAGCCTGTCTTTCTGATTTTTAAAACGTGACCTTCAAAGCTGAATATACCCAGAAAAAATGTATCTACAGTTAAAAATTTCTAAAGATAGCATGTAAGTCTCAATCTTCTCTGGCAAGAGGAATATAATTTGCACATAAAACCTAAAAAGGAAGCACTCTACCAAAGAAAAATACTGTTTCTTTATGAGAGTTCTCAATCCTAATTAACATTAGTTAACTAGGTGTTCATTTTTCCAATGCATTTTTCAACACTGAAGTTTCCTCACTGATCTATAGTACAAATGAACTTGATCATTTTCAGCCAGTTCTATGATACATTATTTGAAAAGACTTTTCTCAAGTATGTGTAAGCTGCAGTAGCAATGCAGCAATCTGCTGTTCAAGGTTAAATGTACATGGAGTTGAATCAGGTTTTTTAGAGGGAATTTTTTATGTCTCATAGACTAGCAGATTTTTAAGTAACATGTATAATAGCACTGATTTCAGAAACATGGAGGATCAATGTAATTAATAACACAAATTTGTATTTGGATTGTCTGCACTTCTAAAGTGCTATTGGGTCTCTAAAATTAATTATCCCATATAATGTTAAAGTAACAGCTGAGAAACTAGAGATGGGGATCAGGGCACTTCCACGTGAGTTCTGCTGCCCAAGATGAATAAGTTCCCAGCATAGCAACAGATGCACCCAAACACACTCTGACTGGGAAACTCAGTTCTCCAAACCTGCCTTACAATAACTGCATCCATAGAACAATAAACACATCAGTTATCAAATGCTAAAGAGACATTAGACAGCTTCACTACAACAACAACAAAAAGATAAAAATCCAATTTAAGCACACACATTTGCTTTGGATACTGATAGCTGAATTACTGGTTTTGCTTAAAATACAGCTAAAGCAAGAAGAATGGTGTCAGTAAGGATGCAGTATTTCTCCATCCTAAAGTTTTTCAAAACCTGATCCCCAACAGAGATTAAATTAGAAAAAAAACAGTCAGGCCACTCAGCCCAGCCAACCTAATGGTATTTCCAGACATGTGCAGCAGTAGATGTGCAACACCTGTATTGGTTTTACCACAAACTACTCCACTGGAGCTGTTTAAATGTAATCCTTTGTGAACACAGACCAGTCTCTCAGTGTCCTTTAGTATAAAGGCATAGCTGTAACTTCAGGCTTTGCAGCAAATCCTGATGGGTTAATACATTACATCAACATAAATTCAGATGAAACAGCTCACTAACAGAACACTGTGGCAGGATTCACATCGCCTGGAGTCACCTGCTCACCTGTTGTTGCTCGAATGTGAAAATAAGTATTATTGGCCACTGGGAGGGTCAGTGCCTGTATTGCAAAATATATCACGGTGTGCAAACTGAGCATACATGGTTCTGTCACCCCTTTCCACCAGTATGACATTGCAGCCCACACCATTCCCCTGCCTCTGTGAGAGCGCACCAGAGCTAAATTCAAACTACATGTTGCAATGCTGAGTTTCGTTTTCTACCTTGGAGGCACATTGACTTGAGTTGAGTTCCTTGGCATTGGGTTAGGAGGTCCGTCAACAACATCTTCTGAAGAGGCAGCTGTCTAACCTCAGAGCTGCTGAGAGGCAGAAGCAAGACCTAATCCAAGCTGCAAGAAACCAAGAAAACCACATTTTCAAGCTGCTCAAAAATAAGTAAATAAATATGTAAATCAAATAACTTGTCACTCACCCAGTCTGTCCTGTAGTTCAAGATATTTGTTTCAAAATTCCTCTATCACTGGATTTGGTGCTAAGATGTAACTTGTTTTTTTTTTGTTTTTTCTTAAAAATGTCCCATCAGGAGAAAGAGAGCAAACAAAATTGGAAGGGCTGTTACCCAACACTAAGGGGACAAGGATGGAGACTGTCAAGGTTTAATTGCAAGGCAACAATCAACCATGGCAGATGCTCTCTGTTACCCCCTCACCCTCCCCACATAGGAAAGATGATAAGGAGGAAGGGAGTCTTTGCAAAATGGAAAAAAAAGTTTGAAAATGCTTTACTAATGCTACTATTAGATAGAGAAAATAATACAAAATATACAAAACCAATCTTTGCCCCCCACCTCATCAGAGGATGGAGTTGGTGTCACTCCAGCAGCTGCAGGGCAGGCACACAGAAGTCCTGGGCTGGACTTCACAGCAAACAGGAACTGGATTCAGGGATGCAGGGTCTGGCACCAGGCATTGTATTTGCAGGCACGACAGGCAGGGTTCTCTTCAAATGCTGGCCATGGTCGAAGAGACCAGGACCCTTGTGATCACCCTCTTTTATAGGGTGTATGACATGGATGGGATGGAATACTCAGCTGGTCAGTTTTAGTCACCTGTTCTGTCCTCCCCTCCTTGCAAATACTTCCCTTTCAATTATGGGATGTTACCAGAATTCTTAGTTGTTATAGCAATAAATCTAAACATCAGCCTCTTCAGCATTCCATTGGTCACTCTTATCAGACCAGAACACAGTGTCTGAAAAACATGTAGTTACTTAGAAGATACTTAGAAGAACTTAGCTGAAAGAAAAATTCACTAAAAGGGTCTTGTTTTCAACAAAACCAGGACAGAGACACATGGATGGATGGATGGATGGATGGGTCCAAGTATTCATGCACATATTGACAGTGCAAGGGCTCTTTCTCCAGTGGTTGTACCTGGACAAAAGGCCTTGTTTAAAAACTTCTCCAAAGTCTTGGCTTGAGTAAGAACTCTGAGTGATGTGAAGGCACCAGAAAAATTGCATTTTCCAAGCGTTCACCAGTAAAAATATGTCAGCATCTGAGCACACAGGACAGTCCAAGTCCATTGTTGACCCCACCAGTAGCCATACTGATGTGTAGCAAGAGTCCCCTTCTTGACCAAGGACAAGGAACACTTTAGAGAAGGGGAGTACTGCCAAGAGGGCGAGCAAAGCAAAGACACGGCCCCCACTCAACCACACCTTGGTTCATTACACAAAACAGCTGGCTTGTTACACACTGAGAAACACAGGGCACGTAACTATTGTGTAGACATCAGTTGGTGCTAAAGACTCATGGGTCCAGCAATTACACAGATGTCTGCTATAGTGAAATCCAAGATATTCACTGCAATTCCAGGATATTTGTGGTCTTCCCTAGCAGCACATTCAGTTTATTCTAGGGACAAAATCAATCCTTCTCCATCACTTTTAGTGTTGGAAAATACTGACAGTTAGAAGGTTGAACCTGAGCTATGTTGAAAGGTTATTCTACAGGCATGCACAATCTCTGTCTTAGTTTCCCAGCTGGAAGCAGATTTTAAGGTAAGTCTTAGAAAGGCTTAATAAAGCCTTATCCACACTTTTCTGAATAACCTTCCTTAGTTATGGAAGCATGAAGACAAGGCCTTGGGAAGTGCACCGATACCAAAAGCCACCTTTGAGCATATGTCCAGACCACCACATTAAAAGATGTTAAAAACCTTCCCAGACAAAGACACCAGAGATTTCTAATTATCCCCCCTCTCTATCCCAAACTGCCTCACACTGCATTTCATCTGCGAAGCAAGACAAAGGTCTGGCTTGGCTGTCCAGCTTTACTGTTTTCTAAGCAGAGTAAGTATTGCAGCAGTGAAGTTGTGGCAGAGTAGAACCTGGTCTGCCAGTCACCTGAAACAAGTCTGGGATGGTTTAGGTGTATTCTGCTTCTAAAGTGAGCCATCAAAACCATCTTCACACATCCATCCTAGGCCAGAAAGACAAAAGAAAAAAATTAAATACTGTTTATACAATCTGTATAAAACATTATAGACCATTCCCATCTGTACATGAGCTGAAAAAGCCTCTCCTCAGAGATATATTTCAGAAGAAATTTTGAAAACTTGTACACCACAAAACAGTGATTTACATGCATGTAGTAACAGTCCCCCTTGTGACTGCACTGGGGACAAAATTTATGTATTTCGGTACAAAGACAAGGCCATGACCGATTAGCAATTCATATCTACTCTTGCATAGTTTTATGAACTTCATTTGCATTACAAATTAGGCAATCGTTTCAGCTCAACTTTGAAGCAGAAGTCCATCTAAGCCATATCCTAAAACATAAAGACTTTTATGAAAGTCTTTGCCTAAACTGTATTTAGCAGACTAAAAATTATATCCAGGAAATGTAACTTAGATTTATGAATGAGAACTCTGAGATCAAGCATCTCAACAGCATTGCTGAATATTTCCATCATGGCGAGAATTAGAAGTCCACATTAATAAATGCAGCACATTTCCCAAATGCAAAATAGGGGTTTATTAATCAGAACTCTTTAGTAAAAATTTGTTGCAATGATTTGTCAAAAAGCTATAAAGTTTGTTCTGATGTTTAAAAGACTCCCTGCCCATTTGGTAAATGCCTATTTATAAGCACTGAAAATGCAAAGCAGTCAGTATATGTAATTGTTTCTTTCTCTGAGGCTGAGCTGATTTAATGACTAAAAAAAAGAAAAGCAACAAAAAAACCCAAAAAAAACCCCTCACACAAACAAAAAAAAAACAAACTCAGCATTTCAGCATTTCAGTTAACACAAGGACAAGGACTCTGAGATATTTCTGCCTCACCAAATTGTATTCCTGCACAAAGCACCCAGATTTATAGACCAGATGCATTGGAATCAGTGGCCACCCAGCTTGGAGAATGTCAGTAGATGAACCTGAGAGATGATGCTTTTTATGGCAGTCACGGGAATGGAGCAGTAGCTAATTGCACAGGGAGGTACCCACAACCCCTCCATCCCCTTCTCTGCAAATACTTGCTTGTCTGGCCCTCAGGGATGCACAGACAGATGTACGTGCCCATCACATCCTGCAGATCAAGGTGCAAGGAGTCAACAAGCCTTGTGCACTCCCACAACTTGTGGTCATGTGGGAACAGGCACCTCCAGCAGAGCCATGTGGGACAAAGAAGGCTGCCAAGTGATGCCCAAGCCTGCATTGCAGAGTGTGGTTGTCCAGCAATAACCCCAAGGTTACACTTTTCTCCTCAGTCACTCCTACTGGAGGCTCCTCTGGGCACTGGATGGTTCATTGATTTTTGAGACAAAATGAAGTACTTAAGGTTTAAGTCCCCTAAAAGTAATATTAATGAGCTATATTGAGCCAAACGTAACCTCCTGACAACTCTTCCAGTATAACACCATGTTTCAACCTTTTTCCAGGTGCCATGATGAGGAGCTTTGGTTTGTTTCTTCAGATAACCATAATGCAGCTGCACAGGCTGCACAGAAGAGATGGACAGAAACCTTCAGATAAAATAAATGATGTTACCTCTTCTCAGGACAACGTTATGAGCATCCAAGTATTTAAGTAGCTTACAGAGAGCACTGATAGGGAAAGATCTTTCAAAGTTTGCTAACGACATCTAATCGGCTAATTACACAAAGCAATTTAGGCCTGACTGGCAGCAGATATGCTGAACTGTGGTTTCTTAATAGGAAGAGTAAACAAGATAACTGCAAAGTAGTACGTGCCTACAGCTTAGCACAAGCAGAGGCTTTGGAGAGGGACTGGTAGTGTTCAGTCCTCATTGCTCATCCAAAAGACCTCACATCTCATAAAGCTGCGGGTTTTGTTACAACTTTTCCTACAGTTTTGCTTTATTTATATAAGGTGTTATAATTCTTGGTATTATACTCAATATACAAAATGGTATTTAAATCAAATTTGCAGATGGCCTGCCTAGAAAAGTCATTTTTGGACAAGCTCTCCTGTGACATGTGTCCACCTTATATGACTGTCATTAAAACAGCAACTTCAGTTGGGAAGAGGTACCTTTTCTTCTTTACTCAGCACTTTCTCAAATGCTTAACCAGGAGTGGAAGCCCCTTGGTAAGTCTGTGTAAGAATATCTCTAGTATTCCCACATGTATGGCACCCATTGGGAATACAGACAAATACAGCAGTTTTCAGGGACAACAAAGACAAAACCTACTTTTTTAAAAGGATGCTTCTGTTAACTGTCAGCTTAAAATGCATTGGCTTTGTGTTGTCTATTGCAAGCTGGGGTAAAGTCATTGTAAGTAGGTAGCCAAGCAACCAGCTACCATCCTTTATAAATGAAACTGGAAGAGTAGAATGGACTACCTCTACATCCTTGCAAAAAGTGGTCTTTTGTTGACCTTCTGTATTTGTGACAGGGCGAGTGGGGGCCACAGCAGGGAGAATGAAGAGGAGTCTCAAGGGTTACCTGCAGCAGGAGCGCTGTGCCCAGTGCACAGTGATGCTGGGCATGTACCTGACCCCTGCCATCACACCACAGCCCAAAGAGGGGGCATGTTATCAGTGCTGGTCCACAAGCATGACGTGTACATAAGGTAAATTCAGGGCAAAGTGGCCAAAGAGGATCATTTTCCAGTCTCAGCTCTGTCATCACAAGGCACTGAAGCCTCTAACTTAGTCACTTGGGAATGGGTCACTTGACAAGTATGAGGCTTAACCTAACACCGCAAGGGAAAAAACAGGGACAAGTCTAAATTCAGTACTCAGCTCAGTACCATTCCCCAAGTACCAAATTTAGACCTGTTCCTGGCTCTTCCCTTTGCTAGGTTAGGAAGGGAGACCGTTGCCAGAGCTGGTCCAGCTGTAACAAACCAAGCAAATCCAAACCTTTAATCCTCTTACAAAAGGCCTCTTTATTTTTGAAAACAAAAGTTCTTGTCCTATGATCCTTTATACATCCCTTTTGTGTCTGTGATGCTATGCATTTTTCTTCTTTCCTTAGATAGGGTGTCCTTTCACTATTCTTCTGCTTTTCAGTGGGGAGGTAGAAAAGGACAGCAGGCTTATTTAGTGTTCTCTCCCAAGGCAGTAAAGCATTTCCTCCTTTCCTTTTCCAGCGGTTCGTGAGTAACAGAGACAGTTTGTGAAGATGTAGTCTAAAACTTCAGGGTTTTCTGTAGGGCCGTTTGTTTGACTCAAAACCCACGATGTATGCCAAGCCCACGACATCATGTTCAGAGCCAGCAATTTAATGGAAATTGTTTTAAGTTTTTATTTCCTGCCACAGGCTTTCTGAAGCACTCTCTGAATTTTCCTTTCAGGTTACGCTAAAGCTGTTCTGCATAAATATTTATGTAAGGGTGTGAAGGGGGAATCACCTTCCGCACTCCACCCAACAAAAATGTTGGAAAAAATGATGCATTTTTGGTAGTCCATTTTAAACATGTGGACAAGGGCAGTCTTTGACTGTATTTTACTTACTTGCTGGCTGGCATCCACTGCAGTCTTTGCCAAAATAAAAAATAAAATAAATAAATCAGAAAATATTATATTTTTTAGAAGCTAAAGGAGAAAATATTTTCTCTGAGCTCTTTGAACTTTTTTTTTCTCTGAGTTTAAACATACAGCTGTCTGTAGAAGTATGACTTTTGCTCAGGAAGTAAGATCTAGACATGAGTAAAATGCTGTCCCAATCAATTACAAGAAAAATGCCTTTTAATGATGTTTCCACACCAGAAAAATAAAATAGGCTGGTTCTGTAACGTGCTACAGCATGTAGAGCTTCCTTATTGCTTGTTTCTCTTTGATTTCCCAAAAAAGAACAGAGAAGGAGAGCTCACTGTTAGAGGTCACAGACATGAGCAGGTATCATTTCTGGAAGTGGAGGAGAAATCAGGCACCAGTTTCTTTTTACTTGAGGTCTGGGGAATTCAAGATCCTGACACTTCTGTCTTCATGTTTAACACCTCACCTGTTTTTCCTTTTGCTTTTTTTTAAGTTTACACCATCATATTTGACTGACATAAGCTGGCGCTTACTCTGAAACCCAACGAGCTGAGCAGTAAAAAGACTTGTGTTCCAGAAGTCCTCACCTAGGTAAATGTGAGTCCTTCAAAGCAAGGTCACTATGGGGCTCAGCACTATGACACCCCCTCCAAAGTGGCCTCAAAATTGTTTTTATTACTCTTCTGTGGTTTATGGAAGGGGAATTTGGGAAGAAGAGCCTGATAATTGTGACTACCAGATGACACCACAGAGGTAAATGATTTCTGCCACGTCCCAGCACAATTTTGAAGCTTTATGTTTGCTGTTACCCCCTTTACCCTGACCATCGCATTGCACATTTTGATTTACTAATGTTTGGAATCTGTTGCTGAAATGTGAATTTACTGAGACACATTGTCTTTTCACACTTAAACTGTCCATTGGTCAGAGATATCATATAATCCTGTGACCTTCCTGAAGGACAGCAGAGTCACAATCACTGCTCTGCTCTCTTTGTGCTACCAGACCTATTGTACACTCTGCACTTAGTCAGATACATATGCACTAAGGCTAATGAATAAAAGAATGAATGAAAACCGAGTTAGGATGTGCCATTTAATTCCCACACATCATTAATTGCTGTAATTTATTTTTGAACCCACACAGCTATAACTCCATGTCAGTTCATGCTCATAATGAGTTTAGATCAGTATTTAAGAGCCTCACTTTGAACATACTTGAAACTCCCGTTAAGTTTATATTGAATTAGTGACCATCTTCTAATGTAAAAAGTAATTACAATGAAAACTTGGCAGTACAAAGCCATAGTTTCAAGGCAAAATTTCCAAAGAGAGTCTATTACTTCTTCTGTTACTCCCCCAAAGAATAAATATTATGCCAAACAAATTCTGAAGGATTGTTTTAATCAGATTGACACCAATCAGCCTGATGGAATTTATCATTTGTGGAAATTCTCTGTCAGTTTAATTTTGTACGCTTCAAATCAAGACCAGATGACTTCTTAACAAATAGCACTTAACAAATAATTGACATATGACTGGAAGTCACTAGATTAATTTTATGGTTTTGTGGAGTCCAAATTCTACATGAAAGATAAAGGAAATAGTCCCTTCTGAACTGAAAAAAGCCCTTTACCCTAATGGCATTTATGAAGGCAGAAGGTGTTTCTCAGCTGCCATCTTTCTGAGCAGCGCTGGGGCTTTCCAGATAGCTCAAGTATCCACAAGGACCAACATAAAAATACAATGGAAATCGACAGGACTGGGCCAGAAGAAAAGGCATTGACGACAAGAAAGATCTGCAACAGATGACCTACAGGGAAAATTAGTGTGATTGGAACAGCCAATATAACTCTATCACTGTCACAAAAGTTCAGAAATAAAAGCCTCATTCATCCCCGCTGAATCCAGGTTGCCATACCATGTACAGGTGAGTGGGGAATCAATATTTCTTTGCATTGGGTTTTCTACCTGCAGCATGTGTCCTGCTGGACAGGGAAATCTAAACTAGCACAGTCTGAAGGGAAAAATGGAGACCAAGTTGGCATGGGGGCGAAGGCTCAGGTGTCAGCTTGTTTCATTTAAAAAGGAAAACGAACAAAAAAAAATCCCATTTCCAGGAATAACAGAACTTTTCAAACTCAAAATTTCTCCCTCCTTCCCATTCTAGGAATCTATTGTGAGAGACTAAAAGCTTTCCCATAACTTCTCCAGTTCATTAAGAAAGTACATATTTACTACGAACTCATCTATTTGATGGCATCTTCAGATTTGGCACCCTGATTTTTGCACGGTCTTGAAATAATTGAGAACAGAGTGCACACACTTTTATCTACCCTGGCTGTGGCCGCTTTTTCTCATTACCACCCTGGAGAGCACTCATGGAGAGGTTTGTGCTCCAGGCTACATGGAGGTTGAGCAATCTTCAGGCCTGTGCCAAAGAAAGGAGGGAGAAGGAAATGGAATAGAACAGTGCACTTCACAGTACGACCAGCATGGCTGATGTACTCTAGCAGCTACTTATACAATGCTCATTTGTCATGAACTTGTCCTTAAGTCTGATTTGATCAGTTTTACCTGGAATTAGTAACAACCACAGAGACAAATATTTTTCTGGGGATACGCAAGGGCATATTTTCCTGCACAATGGACATATCTTTGTGAAGAAATATGCTTGCGAAGCAGCACAACCTTGTGAGTAGGAGGGCTGCTCCTGAAGAAAGGCAGGGCTCATCAGCTGTGGTGGAGCATCCTGCTAATAGAGCTAATCCCACTGCCTCTGCAAACTGAGCCATGCCCTCACAAATTTCTGTGTCTTTGGCTCTAAGGATCCATCACCCAGTGCTCACTCAGGCGTCTCGCACAACATCTTGCTGTATGGGACAGCCAGGCATTGGCGTTGCTTTTTACATACATCTGCCTGGCTGGCTGCTCCCAATTCCAGGCAGAGTGCAGAAGACAAAAACAAAATCTAAGCTAAACAATCCAGGATAATTTGTCAGCCATTTGTGCAATGGCAACGTGCTTAAAGGCGAATTCAACACAACAAAGCAGAGTTTTCCTGCCCAGATTCATACAGCCCACAAATTTTGGTTCCTTTAGAAGCTGATAGAGGCACTTCCAGGTTTCTGGTCGTGGTCAGTATTTGTTTTTTACTGCCATAGTTTGGTGATGCACCTCCTGCTTCCTACCTCTCACTCTGAGTGCCTGGACTCTCAAGCTCAGCTGCCTTAAAGACTCCAGGTCTGGTGCCTGTGCTGCTGGTTGAATCATCCTGTTTCTGGTTCCCCAAAGCCATGCTTACATTTTAACCTAGCTAGATTTCCAGTGCAGGCTTGTGAAGGCTCCAAGTCAATGCAGCAGACTTAGGTTAAGAAAATAACACCAAAACCTGTATCAGTTTGGATTTACCTTATACAAAACAGTGTGAGCCCTCTAAATATCTTACTAACAGAGCACGTAAGCACACTTGAACACAAATGACAACAAAACGTGCCCTTGTGCTGGGCAATCATATCTGTCAGCTCTAAGTACTAAAAACCAAAGTCTCAGTGGAACCTCAAGTGATTCATTGCATTGTTTATGTGACTCAGTTTTAATTGGCACCTACATTTGGCTGAATGTTTTGGCTTAGTAGACCATTTAATGAAAAATAACAGTGGCAAGTCGCCTCAGACTGACCATAACAAAGAAAATGTGGGGGAAAACAGAAGAGTGCATTATTTTTCACATCTTTTGGTTACAAAACACAGCTCTTATTTCTGAAGAACTGCCTGCTGAGATAGGCCACTTTCAAAAATACAGCAGTGTGCAGGAATTGGGCACCTGTCAGGGAAAGACAGAAAAGACCACCCATTTGTGAAAGAAAACTTACATCCTTGAAAATTCAGCAAACTCCTATTACTCATACTGCCAAAACAAGTGCCTGCAGGTAGCTTATCTTGTATCGAGTGCACCACATGACAAAATACGGTAAAGAAATCATTGTTGTCCTCTTGATCAGTGTCAAGAGTTTAGGAGATAAAGCAACCACTGTCCTAGGAAGGGTGGAATCTCTTTGAAAAATGTTTTAATGTTATTCATGCTGTGCTCGCAACACTGATGACAAGGCTCACAAAGACACTGTATAAATTTGCTTAAGAAAACTATATTAAAGACCTTCAAAGCAGAATGTGGTTTTTGTTTTAAACAAGTCTCATTTCAGTTACTCTTTCAGGTTTCAACCACTCTTTTTTTCATACTCACAAGCAGCAAAATGGATGTTTCCAACTAGTCTGGCCACTGTTATTGATGGGCAACACAGAAGACAAGGGACACCAGCTACCAAGTTCCCATCACTTCTCCTAAGCTTGTCTTGATGGTCAACAACAGGCTGTTTTTTGGATACATCCTTTCCCTCTTTAGGATTCAGAAGTCATCACAGAGTCATAGTCTCCAGTAAAGTTTCTGCCTTACTTACAAATATCCTCAAGATTTGATGGCATGTGGCCAAAGATTTTCTAAACGCCACACAGTCCCAAGATCCTTCAGTGTTTCATGGTCATGGATTTGAAGCAACTCTAGGTCCTGTCCTAGCCAGCCAGCTCACCTTTCCCACGAGAAAGACAGAAATTCAGAAAGGCTTTTCACAAAATATCACATGGCTTTTACTGAAATGATATTTTCTCTGTCCTGCCTAATTCTGTGACCTGAAATGCTGCTTTCAAAACTCAGGGGAAGAACCTCATTGGGAATCTGAGAGGTGTCTCAAATACAAGCACATACTTTGGTACTGCCACTGCTTCCACTTCCCTCCTGCCAAAGACATCATGTGCCATTGCTCAGCTGTGTCACAGCAGACAAAGATTTCCATGTTAGGTCACAGTAGTGTACTTCAATCAGCACCGAGATAATAGAAGAAATAATAAGGACCAATTTATTTTTAAAAAGCACCAACCCCCCAAAAAACAGAACAAACACCACTAATACTTCCTGCTTTGAACACTCTCAAGAAACCTGTCAGGAAGATGTCAAGCAATAAATTTTATTGGAAGCCATCCAATGAACACTTCACTTTGTATTGATTTTTTGTGACTGCCTGCCACTCCATCAGTAAGTGTTCTTCCTTCTTGCAATGAAGTGTCTCCTAAGGTGCACAAAAGAGTTTAGTGTAGGTGGTTAGCACGCTTCATTTTTGTACAGGTTGGATTCAAGCATTGTGTTCAACACAAAGCCCCTGTGTCATCTTATACAACTCGTTTCTGTATGTTCTGTGTGTGTCTCATGTAAAATGGAAATAATTTTACCCTACCTCATCCATATCGCTCTCAGGCACAGAGACACTACAGTTGTATAAGTCACACAGTACTCACAACAGATTGAGCATAAAACCAATTATCTGACTGAAGAGCAACACAATAGGTTGTCGCAGATGAAGCCTACTAGAGGAGATACCTAATATGTAGTAATCTACAGTCATTCTCCTGTGCTGACATATATAGCAATGGGCCAGAAGTGTGATAGGCACAAAACATCCATCAGAAAACTTGGAATTCTTTTTTTTCCCTTGAGTGTGAAGGAGAAAATTCAGAAGGGTCTTCTGGGTCTCAGATTTCAGAGGGAGGATCAGGGGCCATTTGGAAACCAGCAGGAACTCATAAATCAGATGGAAGGGGACTGTGGGCCCACAGAGAAAAGAGAGATCACTAACCTCCTCATCTTAAATGTTGACTTAGCCTCATCGACAGGACATTTCAAGATAAACTTGCCAGAAATCTTTTGAAGAAACAGCCCTGCTGCTTACTGTTTCTTGCTAAGAAATCAACAGGTTTTGTCTTCTTCTCAGCTGGAGTTCAGAGCTGTGGTCATAGAAGTCATGCAAGTGTCTTCTCCAAATTCTAGCCTCACAGTTTAGCGCTTTGTACAGTACTTGCAGGTCTCCTCCACTGCCCAGCCTCCAGCATGTACCACCACAGCTATGCCTCCCCTGCAATACAGTGTTGCAGCTCAGTAATGTGGATCACCCTTTGTCAACTGTTCTGCTCATTCATCCCTTTGAAAAGCCAGTGCATTTCTAATTGTACTTCCATTACTGTTAAATAGGACTTGAAATACCTGTGGTCTGTAGCACTTCTGCTGCTGTCACGTCATGACACTGAAATCTGCCCTACTCTCTTCAGTCTGGGGAAGACAGGTGATCACAGAGTCATAGAATAGTTTTGGTTGGAAAAGACCTTTAATGTCATTGACTCCAATCCTTAACCTAATACTGTCAAGTCCACCACTAAACCATGTCCCTAAGAACCTCACCTATGCTCCTTTTAAATCCTTCCAGGGATGGTGACTCCACTACTTCCCTGGGTACCCTGTTCCAATGCCTGACAACCCTTCCTGTGAAGAAATTTTTCCTAATATCCAATCTGAACCTGGTGCAACTTGAGGCCATTTCCTCTCTTCCTATTGCTTGCTACTTGGGAGAAGAGACCAACATCCTCCATGCTACAACCTCCTTTCAAGTAGCTGTAGAGAGAGAGAAGATCTCCCCTGAGAAGCACACAACTCTTCTACAACTCAGTGTTTCCTTTTGGCAAGAGGAAACTTGCTGGTTTAAAAGGGGCTGGTCAAAGAGTGAAGCAGTAGTAACTTTACATGATGGTGGCAGGGTCTAGCTCTAGACCCCAGGTCTCTGAGCCCACTGCCTCCAAGAGTCAGTGCACAAGTGAGCAGCTGCCCTGCAAATAAATCAGAGCAGACTAGGAAGAAATATGCCCTTGATGAGATGTCCTGGGGGAGGTCAGATTTAGTCAAGGGGGTCACACTTTTTTCCTTCCAGAGCAGCTGGAGTTTTCCAGGGCGACCCCCAAGAGGTCTTGGAATTGAAAGCTTGAGCCTCTGGTCAGGGAGAAAAGCACACCAGAAGACAGTCCAGATCTTCCCTTTACCACCCCCTGTCTCCACTTTTTCATAGGAAACACTTAATAATCCTCATTAGTCAGGTTTTCTTTCAAATGTGCTTGTACAATAATCACATTTTATTTAATGCTTAGTTTCAAATAAAT
Source organism: Nesoenas mayeri (assembly GCF_963082525.1). Lineage (NCBI taxonomy): Eukaryota > Metazoa > Chordata > Aves > Columbiformes > Columbidae > Nesoenas > Nesoenas mayeri. Next base: position 5,048,761 of record NC_137542.1, read on the forward strand.
ATAAATTAAATGTACTTCTTTACTATTTGAAGCCTGCTGAAGTTTGCTTGTTTCATCCACCAGCTCCAGGACTGAAAAAGAAACTGAGCTTGTGTTAACCAAATTACAGACTTTTCACAGTAAACAAAGTTTATACAAACAAATTTTGCTCTGTAGGAGATTTTAGCTAGCAAAAGCAACATTTATCTCTGGCAAACTGATGCATCTGGCACATCCAGAAGTTGGGTTTGGTCCTTAGCACTATTTCAACCCTTCGCATTATTCAGTAAAGTACTTGGATTGTATTAAAGACATTCTTCTTACAGAAGATGTGCAAATAACTATACATTCCACACTCTTTGACACTATTTGACAAGTATCAAGTGGAGATACTGATGACGCTGCACTCTGGAAATGCAGCACAGACTCATGACTTTTTTATTCTTGCCAGTTAAAACAATAAAATGTCAATTCTCACAGCAGCCCCAGTATTTAGGGGGCAATGCTTATTCAGCAAACCTTCCTCTGATCCCACTTTCCAGGCTGACCCTAACCCTATGCAGCAACACCTGACTATCTTGTGTCACTCAGTACTGGACTATACTGGCTCCCAAAAAAGATCTCCATCCTGCACACTTGGAAAAAATCCATGGACCTTAAAGGTGTGTAGGGAAAGAGATGGACAACTTGCCTAAAATAAGCATTGAAAACAATTGCTCAGTGTTCTTTTTCTATGTTTAATATTACTTGTTATAACTGCTGCAGTCCTTATAAATTATCTCTACTATGGTATATCCTGACGTACCTTTAGCTCTGTTGCTCCTCCCCATGAGTGAGATACCCCGGCTCTCAGGTTAGAGCATGCTTGGGTCTTCAGGCAGGTCTCTAGGGGATCTCCACTGCTTAGTTTCATGCTCAAAACCAACAAAAGTAGACTGAAACATCGCTTTCCATGGAAATACCTTGAGTTCTATATGGGCAGTGCTTCTGTTTTGCAGAGTGACTCTGGAGACGTATGTTTTTAGAAGAAATAAGAACCCATGTGAAAGTTGCAGAGGTCTGTATCACTGACAGATGAAACTGTGCAGATATCATTGTGGATAATTTTTGCTTCAAGCTGCCCACACGCCACTTTATTTGGGTAAAATATTGCACTATTTCTAAAATTAGGATTTGTTTCAAACTTGGCCAGTTTACTGCCATACTAATAAAAATGTCAGTATCAAGGTTTTAAGAAAAGTCTGGGGCAAGGCTGGGGGTGTGCAAAAAGAAGAGATGAAGAAAACAGGAGAGTAAAAATGTGCCTTCCAAATAACAAAATGTAGTAGAAAAATTATGAATAATCCAAAGTTGAGAAAAAATTTGAAGCAGAAATCTGGAGAAGAAAGAAGATAAAATAATTATTTTGGTTTTAATATTTGCCAAATTTTTATTACCAGTTAATAGTGGGTTGCAGCTGAGCTCAAATGGGGTTTCAGTCATGTGACTAGACAGTTATGCAAACCAACAAGAACTTCCAGGATTTTTAAAGGAAAAAAAAAAAACAGATGCCTTTTATTTCTTTGGTGTTAAAATGGAAAAAACAAAGCACAACCAAGCCATGATTCACATGGAGAGTTACGCTTGCTGCGTGATAGAGTTATAACCTGATCCTCAAGTGATCCTATATGAATGCAGCCGACTGGGCACAAACATAAACATGCAAAACAAGCCAGAGTACTGGCCAGGTGTCAACAACTTATGAAAAGACCATTTCTTTCCTAACTCAGCAATGGTCCATCACACAGGGACTGTACTTGGTTCATGGCTAGGTTCCTGTTGTTGAGCACAAGAGAAAATAACCCCCATCTGCTTGGCATTTGCCTCTGGTACACAAACCCAGGGCCACTGCATTGAGGTTTCATTGCCAGCGGCTGTATGGAAAGTTTTGCACAACAAGAGATGATGAGGATCATGCTGGCTCACGCAGGAGGTGCTTAGGGCTGCTTTTAGGAACCATCTCTTCTGGAGACCTCTTCTGAGGCTTAAAGTCAGTATTTAGGTGAGGGATGAGTGCTAAATCCTGCAGAGTCTTTAGCAGCTAGATAGACCTTTACCTCCAAGGTCACATTGAAATAACCTTTGAATACTGGTTGTGTTGGAGTTATTTCATTGCGTTTCGACTACATGAATAAACCCCATTTAAAATGTCTCTGAATTAACTTAAAAAAAAAAAAATTGTAAGTAATTCAAAACACCCCAAATCTTGACCAATCGTGAAAGAAGGCAATCACTAAAGTATAGCTTTACAAAATCAGAGCTTCCAAAAAGGATCACTCCGTTATAAACCAAATGGAAATGTGTTTCTGCTTCCATTGATCTGTCCTGGACTCTAAGATTGCCCTTTCACTCTGACAGCCTTATTTCACTTCATGCAGTGTCCAGTTCCCAGATGCTAGTATCATGAAACACTGGCCATGAATTATTTATTTGATTAAAAGGCTGACATTACTTGACTTTTGCAGAGCACTCAGGCAGAAGACATTAGTGCCTGTAGCTTTCATATGACATCATAACTTACAAATGACCTTTGTAATGTTTGGTCACATAATCCTGCACCTCAGGTACCACTGCCAGTGGTACAGCTCAGCAGGTTGTTCTTTCATACTTTGCCTCTTGCACTTGTCACTTCCTGCGACACTTTAAATCTATTTAAAATTATATGCCCATATTAAACTTCATAAAATTGCCTTCTCTCTGATCTGGCAGTATTTGTGTAGGAGCAAACATTCTTTCCAGTCCTACTTAATCTGCATCTGACCTTTGGAGCTGCACCATAACAAATTTAAATTTTGAATACTCTTCTGTTTGAACTTGTTTCTTCTTATGTAAGTATCTACTTTATGTTAGGTATGTGTTGTATGCACAACATTGACTCTTTGATGTGTCTGTGAAGAATTTATGCCCTGTGAAGAAGAAAGAAACTGATAATCTCAACAAGCCTCTTGAGGATATCAACTGTAGGATATGACTCGTAATAGACATTTTTGTTTAATGATACACACACACACACAAACACTTTGTATATGTATATATACGTATAAATGTGTATTTATATTACTATAGACAAGGTATACACCAGAGTCAGGCAACAGCCCACAGAGATGACTAAAGGACTGGAGCATCTGTCATACAAGCAGGGATTGAGGGAGTTGAGAATGCTCAGCCTGGAGAAGAAGAGGTGCTTAGAGACCTTATCCATGAGTATAAACACCTGGTGGGAGGGAGTAAAGAAAACAGAGCTCTTCTCAGTGTTGTCTGGTCGCTGGACTGGAAGTAGTGGGCATAAACCCACCTAAACATAAGGAAATACTTTTTTGTTGTGAGGGTGGTCAAACACTGAAACTTAATGTCCATACAGGTTATAGAGTCTCTATATGTGGACATACTCAAGATCCCTGGGCACTTTACTCTGGTTGACCGGTCTTCAAGTAGGAAGGTTTGCTCTGGGTGATGTCCAGAGGTGCCTTCAAACTTCAGCTGTCCTGTGATTCCAGGTAAATGAAGGTATGACAGAGTCACACTTTCAATAAGATATTGCACTAATGTCACATGAAGTTCAGAAACACAAATTCTAGTCAGTGGAAATATTTTGGTTTTGAAATCTGATTTTGATATTGACCACTTTTCTGAGCAGCGGTCGAAGATTTCAGTTGCCCCACCATCGAGTCAGTCTATCAAATGCTCCAGACAAGGGCTCTCAGAGCTGTCGCTGAGGAGTAATTTAGGGTTCTGCTTGCTGCAGAACAGTGTTTAGATTTCTTGAAGAGAAGCGTGACATGAAAGAGTTTGGTGGTGGGTTTGCTCTATTATTTACTGCATGGGAGAGATATACCAAGCCAAATGCTGCTGACCTTCTCTCCAGGTGCCTGTATCCATTATGAAGCAAACTTTCAGTCATCTTCTTTCCCTCATAACCATTCACTCCAGGGGCTGTGTTTTGAAGTTCCAGAGGCAAACTCTCAGGTGATGGGTATATCTGTCATGATCTGAACATTCAATATTCTTCTTCCCGTGATAACCGTTCACTCCGGAGCCTGTACTTCAGGTTCCAAAGGCAAACTTTCAGGGGAGACCCGTAAACACATGCAAAGTAGACTTTAGGGAAGCAAAACTTTCAGTAAAATTATTTAATGGAGTAAAATAACAAAAGGGCTGGCTCAAGCTGGGTACCTACACAGAGGTCCACCCAAACTACAAACTTTTGTATCTTTACAAATCAAGATCCAGTCCAATAGCAAAATTTTGCCACTATGTCCATTACTCCCCATTGGATCCCTTTTCCCTGACTCCACATGGGCCTCTGTTTTGTTCAGTTGTAGACATTGCTTTTGTTCCATTACCTTCTCTGGAGTCTGCACCAAACTGCGCTGGGGTGGGTCGAGTGCATCCACCACAGGAGCATGTCTCACATTGGGATCACTGACCTAGTTAGTTCCTAGGAAAGGGACAGGGATCCCACACCAACCTCAGATACCAGCCCTGAATGCCCTAGGATTATGGTGATTAATACAAGTTTTCAGATCCATCCAAACTGAGAAGAAGGTCCCTCCCTTTATGAGATCTAACTAACGATGTTATGTTGTACTCACATGTAGAAGAAATCTTGAGACTGGGCAGCTTAGCCACGTTTCAGAAACGCTGGATTCTACTCTCTGCACATAGTCTCTAGTCTCACTTCTCTATAAAACCAGAACTCAAAAAATTATCCACAGGAATTTGAATACTAACTCCTCTCTTTTTCTTTCTTTCATTCTATATGTCTGCTTTAGTAGTTAAAACATACTATTTACAAGGCAAGACCTCTTTCTTCCCCCAGGCACCAAACTAATTGTAAAAAGTCAAGATTCCAGTCACTTTTTTTTTTTTTTTTTACATAATTTACGACCATGTGACGTTATCTGACCCAGCAGGCTGGCTTTCCAGAAACAACACCACAGTTAAGGAGTATTCTGAGACTGAAAACCTTAAACAAAATTCATTGACAGGACTCAATGGCAGATGTAACATCAAAGTCCAGCTCCTGAGTGCTGATTTTGGTGCTCTGAAACAAGTTTTCAAACAAGAAGGGAGGGCTGATATCCTGGAAGCCCTGCTGATGCCACATGCCACATGTGGCATGGGAGGGCATGGGAGATGTGTGAACCTGTCCCTGGTGGAAACTGACCTTCTCCTGCCATGGGACCTTCAGGCTTCAGCAGGTACCACTTAATCCTGCTCAATACTTCCACACAGTGCATCCAGCTTTATCTTGAAAATAACAAGCCACAAAACATTCACAAGTTCCCATTTTTTTCAGTGGTAATCGCACAGACAATGAAAATGTGTTTGCTTTATTCTTCATCTTTCTTCAGCATTGGTTGTTGGCCGCTCCTTCTCACAGTGACACTGAGTTTGTCAATGTCCTCCTGCCACTTGCCCAGCCTCAATCAATTGTCACTATGTTTGTGGATCCAATTTTTCACTGCACCATTGAATTAACACTAGACCTGTGTTCAGTAGCAGGAGCAAGCACTCGCTGTGATACTGTGTTCCTATGATTCCTACTTCTGCCCTGTGCAGCTCTGTTTACAAATCCACATAGCAGGAAAATTGTAGTCTGCCTATGTATCTCCACTGCACTTCACAAACTTCAAGCATTATATCCACAAGAAGCATGTCTGTGCCACAGCATCTCAGATGGTGTATCTGTGCTAGCATATAACATCAGTAGAGACCCCTAACAGAGACCAATCTAGAATATCTGAGGTTTTTTCTCCTTTGTTGGGGTTATTCAACTGATTCCACATATTCTGTAAACTTGTGTTTTTTGTGTGCTGATTCACAGACCCACACTGGGGAGTGTAGTAGGGAAAGATGCACACAGGCTGCTGCAGAGACTTGAAAATGAGGAAGATTTAGCTCGCCGGAGGAAAATACTTGAAAGATTTTAAAAGTCTGCAAATGGAGAGGACTTGCTGAGCTTACACCGCAGGGTATTTTTTCTTACACTTTCACCAGCAAATCTGTGTTATTTGGATCAGATTCTTTCATACCACAGATAAATCCCTTTCTTAAAAACTTAAAAGTTTAACAAACAATGGCAGCTATCAAAACAGTATCTATTTCTCTCTGATGATGATTAGAGTAACGAAGTATACAATCTTAAGGTTTTGAGGTCTGGCTCCTAGGCATCAATTAACCATTTAAAATGATTAATCAGTAATAAAAGCAGTCAAACTCTGCAAATGGACTTCAGGACAACCCACACGACACCACTGGGCAGTTGTAGTGATTTTAATAGAAATAAAGCACATACAATTGCACCCTTGCCCCAGAGAGTCTTCAAAGGTTAAGTAATAAAAGGTTTGCAAATATGATGTGTAGAATTCTATGTAATATGGGGAAAATTTAAGGCTCGTACTTTAACTGGTAAAGGTACTGATCTTTACAGCTAGGAAAAAGAAAGAGTTATCAAGAGTGATGTACAAATCCAGACTTTTGACTGTTCTATTCGGTACTTAATGTGGCATGAGAACAGAGGATATTAATGAAAAGAGAATGTGAACAGTTAAAATTGAGTCAGACAGCTTCCTGTGGATAGAAAAATGTCTGTGATTTATCTGAAGCATCTAACACAGCTTTGGGTTCATTTGAATTTTCTGCATTGTCAGTAATTGCAGCAGGAGCTTGTACTTCCATAGCAACTTCCACCAATGATCCCAAATGCATGAAAACACAATTTCAAGAAATCTTCACCTGCAAATGCCAATCTACCCACTTCAAACGACCCTGAGCATGCCTTAATTAACACAGAAGCATGCTGAAGTCTAGATGAGATACAGAAACAGGTAACCCAGATTTCAGCCATGGGTCCTGTGACAGACATGGAGGATTATATTCTCCTTCAGATAATGTATGAAATGCATTGGTTTTATTTGCTATAGCAGCAGACGTTTGTATAGGTGCTGGTTTATTATGAGCTAACGCATAGCTGCAGTTGACAGACGTAAAAAGGAAATAAAATTGAATGAATCGCTCTCTCGCAAGCTGCTCCCCCTGGCCCCTGTCTCTGCCCCTTGCCACATCTGGCACTGGGAGCCCCTCAAAGCAGGGAACTCAGGACGCCATGCAATAACCCTCCTCCGTGTGACATCTAGCGTTGGCTTGGGTGAAGGACAAGCCCCTACGAGCCCTTTGCTTGAAGCCCTGCAGCTTTGCAGGGGGGATGCTGGAGCCCCCTCAGTCTCACTCCCAAAAATCCAGCAGCAAGCAGGTCCCCTCCCTCATTTCCAACTTCCACGTCGCTTCTTCTGCAAGTCTGTACTCAGCCAGCTGCTTTTCACAGAATCACAGAATGTCAGGGATTGGAAGGGACCTGGAAAGCTCATCCAGTGCAATCCCCCCATGGAGCAGGAACACCCAGATGAGGTTACACAGGAAGGTGTCCAGGTGGGTTTGAATGTCTGCACAGAAGGAGACTCCACAACCTCCCTGGGCAGCCTGAGCCAGGCTCTGCCACCCTCACTGAGAAGAAGTTTCTTCTCAAATTTTAGTGGAACCTCTTTTGTATTTGAGTGGGCAATGTTTCGGCAGCAGAAACCCTCTCCCAAGGGTCTAACCAGGGAATGGCCACAGCATGGACAATGCTGTGCAGCCACCCACCAGCCAGATCCGATGGGATCTGCCAGGGCTGCAACAATATACCTGTATTATCAAAAAAACTAAGGCTTCCCAGACCTCTGGCACCTAACCCAAAACTGACTGTTTTGTCATAAACCGCCACAAATTCAATACCCTGCCTGAACCTCTCCTCCACAAAGGGCAGAGGGGACAGCTGGGGACCCCAGGCTCAGGGGGTGTTGGCACTGCTCTCTCACATCGCAGCTGTTTCTTGGTGCTGGAGAGGACTGTCTTGCCAGACACTATAAAGGAAAGAAGAGAAAAGAGCCCAGAGCTTACAAATATCATCCAAGTTGTCCCAATCACTTTTCCATGCCAAAGGGAGTGGGAAGAAAGTGCATCATTATGCTGCAGTTATCTGATAACAGCAGTGGATTTGCTTTGCCCCTTCTAGCAAGAGTATTAGTAGCACTGGAAATAAATTGTATTGAATTGAATAAACTGTATTTCAGCTGAAGAGTGAATAAAATAGGGTTTCATGGGCATTCTCTTGGTAGTACAAGATCATCTCATAACCAAAAACCAGCTGAGGAAATAAACTTCATTGAGTGGATTTTAGTGCACTAATTTCCATGCAAATTGCAAGGAATGCTGGAATTGTATTTTAGATTCTTAATTGGATGTGAATGTAACGGCCACTGCTATGTGAAGTTACTGACATTTATAATTTCAGTCCTTGTCAGTGGGCAGGCCAAATAAATAAAGCACAGAAAAGAGTTTTTCAGAGGTTCCCAAAAGTATTATTAAAAAAAAAAAAAGAAAAGAAAAGAAAAAAAAAAGTAGAAAGCAAACAGTACTTATGTCCCTCAATCCTCTTGATATAGTAAACCTACACGCAGATTTTCACCTTCCTTAGTATCCCATCTTTATCAGAGGAAAAAGCAAAATTTGCAACAGTCTTGTTGACTGGCTGATAAGAAAAAGGAATATGCTTTTAAACACATGGCTTGTAGTTTCCATTTGAAACGGTATTTCTGGCTTAAGATTAAATTCGCCATTTTAGCCAAGGTCATCTTGGGATATAATGAAAGGAAAAGGCTATAGGAAGATGCAGAGGTTTTAATCCCTCTAACTGATATAGTAGTTTAGGAAAACAAAATAAAACAAAACATTTTAATAGAGAATGGGGAAAGGAAACCCTTTCAAACCCCTGTTGCAGGAGGAAAGCTGAGAAAGAACCCCTGGGAGTGCAATGCCTTGTTTTTCCCCTCCCTATGAAGACCTGAATCTGAATATTGCTAAATTTTTACAGTCTATTGATACACAAAAAGCTATCATGTACTCCAACATAGCTAAAAAGATGCCATGAAATTCAAGGATATTCCTGCTCCATGCAGGAAGATCCTTGGAGAAAGTGTGTGGGACATTTTCCTTGTAAGAAATCAGAAATGACCACCAATTCAAAGGCCACATGAGGTCACTTTCTCTTATTAAGTGGAAGCATCGACAGATGGAGTATTTGAGACTGATTCGTCCTGGCACTGCTGGAAACTAAATAAGATTGTGAGAAAGACACCTCATATTGCAAAGGACAGCAACTAATCACAAAGCTAACAACAAAAAAAACGGTGCCCATACTCAGCTACTCACAGGAAATAGAACTGCCAGTGAAGTGGCAGAGAATTAAATGCCCAAGAAAGTAATTTAAGTAATCTTGGCTTATAAAGCACTGAAATTTTAATTCAAAATGCCCCATCACTATCAGTTATTGAGGCCATCAGTTTAGAGTTGTGAGGGCAGAAGGACAGAAGCTTTAGTGCCAACAGCTTAGAAGTTCCTTCAGTCAAAAGCAATTAAGTCCAGAGTAGTTATGGGAGACAGAAAGGGAAACAGATGGGAAGAGGAAATCCTGGACAACAGCTTCAACTGCTTCTCCCCATTGTGGTGAAGGAAGAAAGTTAGTTCCCAACCAGCAACAGCTGTGGCCCTACAGCACATGTAGGTTGGGTTTGTGTACTATAATCACCTCTCTAATTGGGATGCTACCAAGAGCACTTTGAAGCTGACATAAATAATCATAAATAAAAGTGTTCTCACTTAAACAGGGCGGGGGGGGGCGGGGAGGGAAGAGAAAGAGAGAGAGAGAGAGAAGAGATAGAGAGGGAAGAGAGGAAAAGGAAGGGAAAAGGAAAAGGAAGGGGAACGAGAAAGGGGAGGAAAGGGAAGGGGAGGAGAGGGAGTGGGGGAGGGAGAGGGGAAGGGAGAGGCAGCGAGAGAGCGAACTGAGGGGCCCAGAACTGGGCACAATATTCCAGATGTGGTCTCTCCAGGGCAGAGCAGAGGGGCAGGAGAACCTCTCTGACCTACTGACCAACCCCTTCTAATCCACCCCAGGTACCATTGGCTTCCTGGCCACAAGGGCCCAGTGCTGGCTCATGGTCACCCTGCTGTCCCTCGGGACCCCCAGGTCCCTTTCCCCTATACTGCTCTACAACAGGTCATTCCCCAACCTATACTGGAACCTGGGGTTGTTCCTGCCCAGATGCAAGACTCTGCACTTGCCCTTCTTCTATTTCATTACGTTTTTCCCCACCCAACTCTCCAGCCTGTGCTTCCAGTGCTACTAATAGTCTTGCTAGAAGAGCAAAGGGTGAGCACAGGCCCCAGAAAAGGGGGAGAAGCAGCATGGCTGGGGATGGCAACCCCACCTGCACTGGTAGTGACACCGAGACTTGCTCTGCGGTTGTCAGGTCTTTATTTTCTTTTACTGACTGATAATGACTCCCAGAGGGCCGGGAGCCCTGGAGGGCCAGCTCATGCCCCAGCTGCTGGCCCAGCCCTGGTTTCGGCAGCTCCTGGGCCATTCTTCTAGTGCTGCCGGCTGGGGGGCCTCTTGGGGCCCGGAGAAGAGTCCTCGGGGCCGCCAGCCTTCCTCTTCAGGGCTGGCCGTGGCCCGGCAGAGCTGCCTTCTCTGCCCCGGCTGGGAGAAGATGGACGTGGACCAGCATCGTCAGGCTCCTCCTGGGGCTCTGCCTGCAGCCCAGGGGCAGGAATCGGGGCAGAGGGAGGGCTGCCGGGCCCGTGCTGAAGGGCAGCTGCTGAGGTGCTGGGGAGGAGCTCCACGTTGGCGCCCTCAGAGCTGCTGGGGGAAGCTGGGCCAGGCGTGGGAGATCATCCTGGGGAGACAACGGGGCCAGGGGCAGCCACGGGGCCGCCTTCCCGCTCCCCGGCAGCATGGCCGTCCTGCAGGCCCAGCCGACGCTCAGCCTCCCTGCTGCAGAGCTGCGCAGCGACGTCCATCAGCCGGTGCACAAACGTGGCCGCTCGGTTTTGGAGAGTGGCCTCCAGCAGCTGCACCAGCTGGTCTTCATCCAGCCCAAAGAGGAGCAGCATGGGGGTGAGGAGCGCCTCCACTGTGCCTGCCCGGGAAGAGCGTGTCCCAGGTAAAACACCCTGAAGTTTCAAGCTTCAACAGGACAGTGCTCCTGTAAATCTCCCTCAGTTGACACATTGCAAAAACTTCTTTCTCCTTTTCCTCCAGCTCACTTGCAGAAATCTCTAACCGCCTGAAGGGAAAAGGCTTTGTGTGTGCTCTCCCTTTAATCAAGCTTGACCAAATGCCCCATAAATGGGCCTGGTGCTGCTTCAGTAAAATGCACAGACAGGAAAGAAAAACAACCTGATGTTTCAGGATTGTTGTTTTACAAGGACAGACTGATAGCCGAGAGCTTTATTTGCTGCAGAACCTTTGTTGCTGTTCATCTTCTCAGTGAAGAGGAGGAAAAAAATTGCACACTCTTACTTTGAGGTTAAATCCGAAAATTGATCCTAATAGGGTAACAAATGCCAGATTTCTCTTGAAATAGCCAGTCCACCAAGGAGGAAAACACGAAGAAGCATTTTCACTGGAAACACACATTTTTACACCCTCATTAGTGTTTTTGGCTTTTATAAAGGATACACGACCCAGCCACAAAGTCTCAAATGGTGGGGGAAAGACTATATTTTTTTCCTCTTCAATTCTGAGCAACTTTAACAGTGGCCATAATGAAAAATATATTATTATAATAAGCACTGGAATTTCCCAAGTCTGTTAGTCATAACAGTATCAATAAAATATACATCGTAGTTATTAGTGAAATCCTTTGTGCCTCAAAGGGGACTTTTGAACGTGTTAGTGTCTGTCTATAACCTGAGAGGCTTTTTTCTATTCATTTTTCCCACACAGGCATCAGATTCAACTCTTATACCACAGGCCATGCAATGTTCAGTGTTTTTCGTGAAGCTCGCTATCATGCAACCATGCAGACTTTATTACAAAGTTAAAATGTTCAGTTTAGTAGTTTCCAAGTAAAACCTGAAAAAAAAGGTTTGAACCAATAACATTCCAGTTTCCAAAGTTAGAAATTAATTTTCTTAAGAAATTTACAATGCCTGAGGACCTAAGGAGTTTTCTTGAGTGTCTGCAATTAACAATAATTTTCTTTGCTAAAAATATTAAGCCTGAACTGAATTAAAAATAACAAGAAGACCTGTCTTACCTCACAGTTTTGTACTGGTGGTAGGTAGAGAAACATTGTCACCATTATTGTCACTTGTTTTAAAATAGGAGAAAAGAGCCTGTCATAAAAGATGAAGGGACTGAGTTACAATGGCTGCAGATCAAGGAGAAGCTGAGGTAGCTGCATGCACTGTAACTCTAAAAATCTCAGAATGAATGTAAAAAAACATACCTTCTTATTTTTCTATTGCTCAGTCTATGACATATTATGGCTACAACGTGAAACTCTTGTAGGTATTGCCAAAAAAAAAAGGGGATTTAATCAGATTTTCAAAGGGAGTTTTTGCTGCCTGCTTAAGACTGAGGTTAAAGCTTCTTGCAGCCATGACATGTGGGCAATGTGTAACTGTTGGTGCCATGGGGTGTGTGGTGGTAGAAACCTATATTTTAGTGTTGTGGAGGTCAGGTCATGCGAGGTCAGAGAGCTTCAGGAGTCAAGACACATATGATTAGGGTAAGAGCATCAACGGGGCGAGAAAAGGGTTTTAGTAAACACGACAAGGTTGCAAAACAAGGCTGAGAAAATAGTCGCAACACCAGGGACCAATGAACACATCAGCAAAACATGATGCAATACTGAGACCTAAGAGAAGGATATTGTCACAGTAGGTAAAAAATGAAAGTTTACACTGGCATTTTGGCTACCAAGGTGTCTTGGGAGACCCAAGGGTTGGAGATTCAGAAAGGATTTGCAGATGTAGAGGAGATGCAGTATCTCTCTCCCTTTCCCAAAGCCCTTCATAAGGTGGGGTCAAGGAGCTGGGGAGGTTCCTTGCATTACAGATTAAAGGACTGATTAGCAATTTAAGGAGAGAACTGAGGAAACACTGATCTGCAATTACCAGGTGAGGAAGGGATTTTGAGATGCACCTGGTGCAGGCGTTGGCTGAAAGCTGAGGATGGGTACCAGGAGCCTCTAAGTAAGACAAGTGCCAAAGTGAATGGACAGAGACTCTTACAGACAAAAGGGAGATCACTATGGTCAGCTTATAATACACCAAACTATAGTCTAGAGCAAATAGCAGACAGAGGTTTGTAAAGCCAGAGGATGCATCATCCCCCAAGCAAACACATATGCCAGCATCCCACAGTCAGCCTGGAGAGACTTTGGGAAGAAAAAGGTTTATCAACAGTAACAGAAAATCTTACATCCTTCTTTAATATTTGAGACAGTACCTGGCTTGGCTAAGCTTCCAGGTCTGATTTCAGAGGTACATTTGTGGCTTCCACAAAATGCAGACCATGAAAACTGAAATGGAACTGTGCTCATGGTGAACAGAGCTTCCTTGTTAATCATTTTCTGTCTAAATGTTTGATATTGCAAATAGTCACATCTTACATTTCTCTCTGTTAACCCAGCCGTTTTGAACCTGGTCCTGAACACACAATGAAGCAAAACATGAACATTTTATCATGTATTTATTTAGTTGTTTTTGGCTTTATATTGGTAAAGACTGACTCTGGATATGATGTTAAACATGTTATGTAATAAGATACTTATTACGTTCATAAATATTGGAGAAAAGCCTCAAATCCCAGATGTATTGAACCATTTAGTATTGAGAAATATTTTGCACAAGCCCAAATCCACTTGAAGAACAAGTATGAGGAGTTACTAAACTCTTGTAAGACCAAACTATTCATGTTACAGAATTTCTTCATGATGCTTGGACACAATATATTTGCATGCAGTGTCTTGAAGCAGTATGCTGCTGTAAAAAATATGGCTTACTTTTACGCTGTAGATATGATTAGCAATTCGTACACTAATTTTTTAAGCTCTCCCATGGTTTCCTTCCTGCCTCTGGTCCATGTCAGCACAGACAATATCAATCTGATGATGATATAAAACTGACATTGTAGCCACCCGAAGAAATCCTTTGAATAGCTGAAAAGAATTATCAGTTCTCACTGACCCAAAAAGTATGCTGTATATTCACAAGACATCTTAATATTTGACACCTCCTTGACTAGTTTCCAGTAAAAAAAAGAAGTCTCAGAGCCACTAGGGAATCCAGCATCAACAAGAATAATTTTTAAGGTGATGAATTATCTCTAAAGATATCAAATACCTCCTCTGTTCAGTCCATTTTTCCCCTTGTAAGATTTTGAGAAAAAATACCGGATTCTTTTTCCTTTTTATTTTTCCTGACTTTTCAGGCTTTTTGTCCCCCACCCTTTGGAAATCTAAGTAAGCAATTTTACTTTTAAACAAATATACAGTGAAGCGAATAAAGTTTGTAACTTCTAACCACCTGACAAACTGTAGCTCAGAAATCAGGCAGCTATGTGTCTGCTGCAGGAAGGGTGTAAGAGAGAGCAATACCATTCCTTATAATGCAAAGATTTCCATTCTGTTATTGTCGTCCTGCTGTATAGTTCATCCAGAGATGTTTTGCCCTGAGGTATAACTATATGGGTTTAATTTCTGTGCGTATGTGGAGTTGAAGAAGTCATAAGCTTCAATAAAATCCATGTAGTTCAATATTTCTCGCTCTCAGATGTGGAGAGGCTGATCTTGGAGGGAGACCTAACTAATATCCACCAAAACTTATCCCTAGGCAGTGATTTTTTTTCATAGTATTTCTCTAGTCTCTGGCTCTTCTTTCTTATCCACTCATGCAATATTTATATATTTGTAATGTTTGTGCTAATTCTGATGCTTTCCCCCATTGTTAAAGGAAGGCTGGTTGAAATGTGTCCTTCTGTTTGCATTTCCATGTACCACATGAGTTTGTACAATCATTCCTTGCTGAATTTACATGGTGGGGCAAATATTTTTCCCCATACCCTCCTGACTGCAAATGAGAGATCCCAGATGGCATTTTTAGCAGCAGATGCAACTTCCTATCCCTCTTGATTTCGGAGTGAGCAATTCAAAGCAAATAGAACTTCTCACTTCAGGCAGAGATGGTTTTGGTTCACGTCGATACTTGTGGAAGGGCACAACCTGCCTCGCTGCCTGGCAGATGTGACTTGTCATTGCCACCCTCCATGAAGGGAAATACACTTCTTGCTACCTCTAGTCAGGGGGAAAGAGATGTACAGGTTTGCATTAGATCCTGGTTACATTGTACTCCAAGGCTAATGAGCATAAGAATAGCTCCCAAAGATGAACTCAAAACTTGCGCTGATTAAAAGCATTCACCCAGCAAGCTGTAAAACTGAAACTGTACTTGCCATAAACCAGAAAAGAGTCATTAAGAAACTGGATGTTTAAGATCCAAACTAAGGTTGGTACTGGTCCTTTGATCTAGGAAGATCCTTTCTTCCCTCCAGCTGTACAGTTAAATCTCAGCTTATTCAAACATATTCTGGCCCAAATTTAAAATGGGTTTATTTAACTTCTCAAAACAAGATTACAATAAGTCACAGCATAGGATTCCTCCCTTGTCCTGCTTTCTGTGATACTTGAAGTAATGATCTTGCATCAGTCATTCAGCACACCTCTGTGCCTTTACATTATCCTGGAATCTCCTATCATGGGTGATTTAAAGCACCTGAGAACAAATACTGGAGTGCTAATGATCTGATATGCACAACAGTATGTTCACACTTCTTCCTAAGAATCCTTGCTGAATTTCTCCTGCATTCAGCTTGCACAAAAGCACACAAATGTTTGGGTGAACTTATGAAATACTGGGAAACAGCTGCAGAAAGGTCCTCAATTTGTAACTTGACTATTACCTACACCCTATATCACAAAAGTGGTCATGGCACGATTTACATTTGAAGAGTCTGTGCTTGGGGTGAGGCAATATAACTGATGAAAGGAGAACTTGGTTTCTCCAGTTTTCAGAATGTCAAATCCCATTTATGCTTGATTTAGTCTGTTCTTAAAACATGTGAGATAACTATTTTATAAAGATTCACACTAATAAAGTGAGATAAAGGCTATTAAATATTTTAGTTTCTCCTTACTCTGGGAGAGACAGTTCTCATTATGATACATAATTTGAAAAAAATCTGTCAGCATTTATTAACCTTGGAAAGATGGAGGGTATTACTTAAGGAATCACACTTCTTGGGTGAGGTGGAGGGGTAGCTGTTGACATATGTTGAAAGCTGGGGGTTTTTAAGACACTTGACCATGGAAGGATATTAACAATTGTATCCAAGACACACAGATCTCAAGAACACCTATTGTAACCAAAAACAAACAAAAAAAGAGATAGGAGTGGTTAAATGTTAAGCCTATAGGTTATGTAAGTAGTGACACGGGCGAGATGAGAAAGGAAAAGTTTTGGACTACACAGAAGTCTTTTGAGCTCTTTGGTCACTGTCAGTGGAGCATGAGTCGAAAATTTACAGGCAAAAAGAGTTATTTCCATGTGAGACCAAATAAAGGCATTTATACTCTGGCTGTTACACAGAATATATATGGATCAAGATTCAAAGAGGTATCACTCCCATGAGAAGATCACAGAAAACATCAAGAGGCAGTCCTGGATTTCCAAATACAAACAACACTGGGCTCTTGTAAAAAGGTAAGAAAAACAAAGGAAAACAATGTGTGTGAGTTATGATCAGAGAGGTTGACAAGCCTGGTTTGATTATTTTTTTGCACAGGAAGAGCAAGACTTGTGAACTTCATGGAAGTAAAATGAGGCTTTGCAGCAGCAGAGGGTAGTTTGGAGGAGGTACAACCTTTAGGAAGGGCGGCTACACCAAGCTGTGAATGTAGCTTTTGAAAAGCCATAATGATTTAACAAAAAAGGAGACATGCTCCCAAAAAATTGAACTGAAAGTGTCCTAGTAGCCTTACAATTTGTTATATGGTGTGTATTATCATTTGCTGCAAATTAAACAGTGGTTACAATTGTGTTATCTCAGCTGTTTTAGATCTGGGTAGCTCTAGTAGCAATGTTCATACAGCCAAAACCACCAGTCAAATCACATCAGGGAAGGTTTGAGGTCTGGTGCCTCCAACAAGGTGACAGGTCCCATGGTCTTCCCAGCTGCTTCTCCATGGGATGGGGCTGGCCTGGGACAGGGATTTGCTCCTTCACTGGCTCAGTGACACCAGCCTCAGGTATCCAGCTTTCTGCCTCTGATCACACTGCCCTCCTGGTGCTCCAGAGCCTTGGAGCAGAATCACAGAATCACAGAATGTCAGGGATTGGAACAGACTTCAAAAGATCACCCAGTCCAATCCCCCTGCCGGAGCAGGAACACCCAGATGAGGTTACACAGGAAGATGTCCAGGCAGATTTGAATGTCTGCAGAGAAGGAGACTCCACAACCTCCCTGGGAAGCCTGTTTCAGTGTCTGTCACCCTCACTGTGAAGAAGTTTCTTCTCAAATTTAAGTAGAACCTCTTGTGTTCCTGTTTGAACCCCTTACCCCTTGTCCCATCATTGTTTGTCACCAAGACGAGCCTGGCTCCATCCTCCTGACACTCACCCTTTATATATTTATAAACATTAACAAGGTCACCCCTCAGTCTCCTCTTCTCCAAGCTAAAGAGCCCCAGCTCACTCAGCCTTTCCTCACATGGGAGATGCTCCACTCCATCATCTTTGTTGCCCACACAGCAGCCCCAGAACCATCGTCAGTAGCCTGGAGAAATCCCCAGCCCCATGGCCTTTCTAAGAGCAAAGCTGTGCCTGGAATCAGCTGGAGCAGGGCAAGAGAAAAAAGGCTGGGTTTCTGTAATTTTATTCACTTCTTTGGCAAATGTTTCTTTTTTCTGAAGTTAGCCCTGATGCTGTTAGTGATGCCTTGGACTCACTATTCTGAGTCAATCAAAATACACGAAACTGATTTTCTACACCTGCAAAATGAAGTTTTTACTATATACAACTGTGTCCTAAAAGGTAAACGAACTTCTCTGTACAATTACATGTTAACTAGTACCCAGCAAAGCTCAAAAGGCTTTTGTAGACTAAACCCTAAACTTTTCCTTAATTTTCACATTTGACATCTCTTCTTCAGGAGGAATCTTCCACCCAAGAGCAACAGTATGTGATGGTGGATGGTCTAAGCTCTCCCCTTATCTTTAGAAGTTGTTTCATTTCAGCAGTATGTTAACATCAATTCAGGCATCTCAAAAAAATCTTTGTGTGTCCCCACTGCCTGTCATTTTGAACTCAAATGTTTGGCTTTACAAGTACAAGCAGCTGCTCCAAGCAGTTTTCAAGGACTGGAGAGTGATTGAAAGTGTAGCCCACTTGTACAAACGCAGGCTAAATGGTCTGTCTTAAAGTCCCAAAGGACTGAAGTAGCTTTTTAAAAAACCACTCTTATAACCATAGAGTGCACACAAAAACTACTACCAAAGAGCACACACATTTAGGCCAATTTATTAAAAACTACAGTAGCATAGGTTTTATATTATATGTAGCTATTATACTGATATGCACATACTGGGAAATCACTGTCTAGTTGGTATAAATTCTTCGGTATGAATTCAAATTCCTCTCTAATACAAAGTTAACATGGATTGATTTTTCCATTTTCAAGTCAATACCTACGTACTTTTCCTCCCATCATTCCTCCAGAATTTTTCTCTCTGACAGAACAATTCACTTTCATAATAGTATTATTTTCTGATAATTTTCATCCCTCTGGCTGTGCTTTAGAAAATGCCAGTCTGGAAAGGATGCACACAGGGAGGGAGCCAAACTGCTGCCACGAGGACACAGGAGAGAATGGATCAAAATGTCACTTAATGCAATCATGCCTTTTTCCTGACAGCATCCTCCACCGGTCTCTGCCAGTGGTCGCACAGGGCAAGCAGACAGACCTTTGCTCTGACATGCTTCAGATCCTCTTGCAGAGCTACCTGACGGAGAGGGTTTCTGCAGGACTCAATGAGCTGCAATTGATGTGATATCATTATCAATGGTGCTGTGCTTGATTTAGGATTGTCTCCATAACCTGAAAGCATGAGAAAACCAGCATGACCTATTCAGCCTACTGAAAGGAAAACATCTTTATTTTCCCCAAAAGAAAGGGAAATAGCTGATATTTCAACCCTGCACCATCAGCCATTTTCGAACTGCAAATACCAGCTCAGGGCCACAGCACAGTTTGAAATCCACTGATTAAGTTTGAAATCCATCGAAGTCCACTGGTTTTGTTAACTGAGCACACGTTTGCATTCAAACACACTTTTGGGAGATACAGGGCATTAGCTCCAGCTGGGCAATCACATCTCTTGGCCACCTCGCACTGCAGGTGATGCAGGTTCAGCATCGTCCTTGCAGCCATGGGGTCTGGGGCTGCCTCCTCCCTCACCGAGGGGTCGATGTGGAAAGTGTCCTGTGAGCGGTCGCTGGTCCTGTCACCCTGCCACATACCGTCCTCAAGCAGGATTTGAGCACATCCAGGAGCTGCCATGGTTTAGGATGAACGAGCTGCAGCGGAATGAGAACACGTGTGGCTTTCACAAGCAAAACGATCCTTCATTCGGCAAGCAAACAGCACCCTCCGCAACATCTGCTGTTTTCTTCCCCATTTTCTAAGCTTATTAAAAAATTTAATGAAAATATGTGGCACATGGGTGAGCCCAAGATTTCTTTAAACAGTGAAGTGAGCAGCATGGGATCCTACTGTCTTTGGAATGAAAACTTCCATCACCTGCTTAGGAAACTAACCTTTTTTCTTTTTAACAGGGCCTTTAGTAAACACAGATTTATTGCCAGGGTCTGCTGCAGATCTTCAAGTATGACCTCTGCCAAACCTCTGCATTACTTCTTTCCCATACAACATAGGAACATTAAGTGTAATTTTTACTGTGACCACTGCCGTGTGAGATACACAGGACTAAAATTCCTGCCATCCTCCTGCTACCAAAGACAAACACGTAATTTATTCTCTTTCCTAGACTGATTACCTCCTGTCTTAAAGTAACAGGGACTGACATGGGACTTCTTATCACTACACAATGCAACTTCTTGAGCTTAAAACTAGAAGTCACGTAATTGCTCATTAAGACTGCTGCATCTGTGCAGGACCACCACCAGTGTTTGCCTTCCTTCAATCTTCTCCGTTCTCCTGACCATCCCAAAAGCAGGACACTGGACCATATCCAGCTTCAATTCATTTCTTTTGGCTATTGCCTGCTGAAGATCTGGAGGCTCTTTCATAGCATAATTAATCCCTTCCCATCCTTGCAATAAATTCCTCACTAATACATCTCAAGGTTCCACTTTTATTTTTTTATCTGCAGTTATACAGTGAGAAGTGATGGCTGCCCCACTTGAAAATATTTATTTGGCATGAAAACCAAGATTTGCAATCAAATCACACTTTGCAGGCTCTCAGGTTTTTACTTCTGTGTGTGCTGCTGGAGTGTTTAAATGATACACCTTTTCCTGAATGATATTTCCATCCTTAAAATCACCACACTTCTTGGCTTGACCAGGCTAGCAGCTTTACATGACTTCTAAGCTTTTGTTAATGCTTCTTCCAGACAACATATCCCTTTCATAATTTGTTAGGAAAATCAATGCGCTCATCAAGGCCTATGCACAACTGCTTACAATAAAAAATACAAGTTGTATGTTCTCTGAAAAACAATGCACGTGCCTTTGTACACGTGCACTGAAACTAGAGATTTTTTTCCAGTCATATGTGGCAGGTGACACCTTAAACACTTCCTGGTGAAGGTGCGATTTTCTACCTGGAGAGCTGAAGCCTACACACAGCTTGAATCATCTTCTACCTCTGAGGGAGAGGACAGCAGGTTGCAAGCCTTTTAATTGGGCAAAGAGCATGACCACCCTTTTTCCCCACCATCTGGACTAGGAAATGGCTCTGGTTCACAACAGGAGCAACTCATACCCCTCTTCCTACAAGCTGCTGAAGCTCACAGAGCTGCCTAGAAGCCCTAGGAGATATCTCCACTGCCCTACTCAGTCTGAGGAGGAACCATCTGGAGGCTTTTTGGAGATGCAACAGCAGCCAGACCTCTTAGCAAACATAAACAGAGCTGTTCTAGATAAAAAAGGTCAGTATCTGCAATTGGGGGGGGGTAGGGGGGGGAAGGAAAGGCATAAATGAAAACAAAACCAAAAAAACACCCCCCAAAAACCCAACCAACCAACCAACAAAACTTATTAGAGGTACAGAGGTTCCCCAAGGATTTAATTATATCCACAAGACATGCTTCTAGAGCTCTTAGTAGGGTCCAGGTTTTCAGAAGTTGTATGATAACATTTAAATTGTAGCCGCTCCTCCTCTTGCTTTACTTCCTCCTCAACAACCTCAGGCTGCTGTGCTGCTGAGCTTTTTACAGCTCAAACATGCACCAGCTGTTGCAGCTTCAGCCTCCCCTTGTCAGGGGAATGTCTCTGCTTGTGTGTCCTGACTTGTGTGTATGCTCAGTGCAAAGATGCTGCCCACAGAAATGAAGACCTTTCACTTAAAATACTATTGCAGACCTGGACCCTAACCGTACCCATAGAGTGAGCCTCAGACAATGGTCCTTGAGCCATTACCCTGGCAAAGACATTTCTGACTGCAAAGACCCCACTGGCAGACTGTCCTTTCCATCAGCAGCCCCTTGCCAGACTGTTGTGTCCTGCTGATTGTGTTTTCTCTTACGAGATTCACCCAGCCTCAGTCTCTGATGAGTTGCTACTTGCAGCAACATATCATGTGAGAGACCACGTAGAAGTCAATGTCCCACGATGACATCTGCCAACAGCTGTCACTTCCTCCCTAGCTTCAAGAAGTTGTTCATCTCTCAAGAGGAAGCTGTAACACAGGAATGTTTCCACTAACCAGCACCTTCTCTTGATATTTGAGAAGCCCTACTGAAATAGGTAGCCTGGCTCATTTCTACCTTCTGTGGTGTTAACCCCTGTGAGGTTCAGGCCAAGAAGTCAAATACCATCAGTATCTGAAGGGATGGGAAGATGTTTGGAATAACAATAGCTACTCTGCGTAGATTTTTGCGGGCACATGAAATGCAATTGCTCCCATGAGGCACTTTGAGGTCTGTGCACAGACCTACAGCCTTAGATGTGGTTGGACCAGATACCCCAAGTGCTTCTGGCCACCCAAGAACGTGCCATGCACATCCACACTCCTTTAAGCTAATTAATCATCAATGTCCCATCCTCCCCTAATGTTTCCACCTCCTAGCTTACAGATGTTCCTGTGTCCTTTTAAACGGCAGACAGTGTGTTAGCAGAGACAAAAATTTATTAATACTTATGCAACAGGGGCAGATTACTACAGGAATACTACTCTGGTATTTGTCTTGCTCGCACTTGCAAAACACAGTTTAAATCAGATTCTTCTGACTCTGCAGCAGATACAGGGTAACTGAAAAACAAATCAAACAGAATTCTGGGTTAACTTGAAAGGCAAGAAAGCAGAGCTAAGAAACACTCAGAAAATCTGTATTTAAATGCCTAGTTTTGTCTTCTATCCCTCTAATCCCAATATGTTTTTGCATACTGGAGTCCAGAGATGATCCACAGAATGGAATCGTGGCACTTGCTGTGACAACACCTGGGCCGCACAGCAGACCTGCCTTTGTGATGTGAGTGGGTGCACTTTGCAGGGGATTGGTATTGGAGCATTTGGGGTTTAGATCAGTATTAGGAAAAGTCTCCAGAGCTGAAGAAAGTTCCATTCTCTTTCTAAATAAACAAGCATGGGTAACAGGTTTTTTGTTCGTGGCTTTCCCCCCCCGCCTTTTTTTAAACAAGTTGTTGTCAGTCCTATTTTGTTATGTGTAATAGAAGAAGGTGAAAAAAATAAATCAACATAAGCACTGTATCTAGCCTATTTAACACTACAATCACAATGTTATCTGAATGCCTTACAACATTGTTTAAATCCAACAAGTAGACAAAAAAACCAACAAATCTATGCAGGGTTTTTTATACATATGGTGAGAAAGTTCGCAAAGTGTTAAAATATATTTTCTGTTCTGTGTGTTTCTGGTACAAGGAAGTGATGTGTAGAATACTGCATATTTATGAACAGAACCTTGACTTATACAAGCAATAATCGACTTCAAAACATACAATGTATATCTTAAAATATCCCCTAGAGCTGCTCATATAAAGTCAAATCCAGCACCTACTTAAAGTTCAGCCAGCTGACTCTCTTTGACTCCAGTGGGCACTTGACTAAGCCCGTGATAATTGTGAAGTACCTGACAGTCTAATTGTATTCATATGAAAAAAAATCACATTGCATAGATTTAAACAGGAAGACATGCAATAACAAGACAAGTCACAGTATAGCAAAACCTTGTTTCTTTGGTGAAACAGAAGCAGATATAAAAGTTACAAAGATTTTAGACTTTCATTCACAAAAAAACCAGACATTCACATTATACACTATACAAGATAATAATATAAATAGAGAAAAGTATTATGTGCATTGTTTGGGGGTGAGGGATGGGGAATGAACCGGCCAACACAGTGACATGCTGCCACGCTGAACACGCAAAGACTGGGTACAGTTGATGGAGCAGTCATCACAATTTCTTAGGAGATGCTGTCTGGAACTGCAATTACTGCTCCTAACGAGCTATGGCAAGGTCACTCGATGGGCAGCTCTGCCTGGTACAAACTCCTAACGCGTTGGCCGGGTTTCAATTCTTTTTCCTTTCCCTTTCAACTTTTTGCATCATATCCCCACACTAACACAAAGGCGTTAACCTCCCGTCTGTGTTTGTATTCGTAATGTTATTTTAAAAGGTATATCAAAGGAAGATTACTGTTCTTTATTTTCACTTGTTTTTTTTTTTGCTTTTTTTTTTCTTTTTTTTTTCCTTTTGTTTTTTTTTAATCCTGTGCCCAAAGGTGTGCAAGGCACTTTGCAGAAATAACAGTCCTTTCTGTGGAGAGGTCGTTTCAAACGTTACCTTCTACGCTTACTGTACACATCCAGGTCAGTCATCAAGCTGACCAGGGTAAGAAATCGTAATAGAAAAACTCCTACATACACACTGCACCAACTACAACCTACAATCTCCTTGTGCACACACTTCTTTCTAGAAAGCCAAGATTCTGATTCTTCTGTAAGTCACGCAGTTCTCACCCATCTAACCGCAAACAAATGATCCTGTTTAGCAGGAATTTTGTTCTCCAGGGAAATAGCCGTTGAAATGAAAGATGGTTCCAAAAGTGGAGCTCAGGGGCTAATACTGCACTGGCGAGCTCTTTTAATCTTCTTTGCATGGGTAAAATAACATCCAATAAATTAAATCAGTATGGCTTACTTCATTTATTTATGTACGCTTCACAGCTGCAGCATTCATACACAAACATTCATTACTTTATAAAAAGATTAAAAAATGGTTATATATACAAAATTATTTACTTTTTTGATTTTTGTTTGTTTTTTACAAAAAAAAAAATCCCCCAAACACCAGGTCTATCTCCATTTTAGAATGCAGAGACCTGTAATATAGACCTTGTGGTTAATGTAGTGAAAGTAATTTTTTTTTTTTTCTCAATTTTTTTCTTTTCAAAAAAATGTGGCCCTGGTTGATAAAGTTAATGTATTAGCACTTGGATTTTTACAGGCCCTCCTTGTCATACACAACTCCTCCATGCAGTCCTTTCTCATGAATGGTGAAGCTGGAATGGAGAGCAGAAGAAAAAGTTCCACATTGGAGTCCCTAGTTCATGCTTCGTGCCACTTTTATGTGCTCTGTCTGAACTCTGCATCACATGGACACAAACTGTACCTTGGATGGGAATTGGTACAGTTCCCATTAAAAAAGAAAAGAAAGTAATGTAACTTGTGTGTTTATCTTCACCTGATAATAGCAAATTTCAGTCAGTGAAGTTATTTCAACCATTTCCAGCCTAAGTAAACAACATAAAACCAACGTCATAAATGACTGAAGACCTCTGAGGCCATTCTAACCATAAATATGCCTGAAATTAGTGTGACTTTTCATTTTATATACAGGATTTTAAAAACAACACACAATTAAACAACATTAAAATCATCTTATTTACATTTTCATTGGTGCTAAAATTGAGCTGTTTAAATATTGCAGAAGGCTGGTATATATCATAAAATGGTCCACACCGATGGCATATAGAAAACTAATAATCTTTATAGGCTGGAAATGGTTTCCTTTTATCCCCATAAGCACTTCTCCTTTTTTTTTATTTTTAAATTTTCTGATAAACACCGTATTTTTGCAAAATGCATTGTGAATACCGCAGTCCATAGTTTCAAAACAATTTGATAATACACCTATAAGTGATAGAAAGGCACAGAAAGTTATGACTTTGGCTGAAATGGTGGAAATCCCCATTCACCATTTAGCTCTCAGCGCCTTGAGTCCTGCCATGTCCTGATCCAGCGATGATAGTGTTTTGACGAATTTAATGATGTTCCCTTTCCCAATGAAGAATGTTTATAGTAGTATTTCTTAGAGTAAGTCCTTTGGTATGTGGATGCTGCAATAAGAAAAAGGGAAAAAAGGGAAATTAATTTAAAATTATTTAACTATGAATGAGCTGGCTACCCTTCATATTACAGTCCCATTTATTCTTGATTAATTAAAAGGTTAAGAAATGATTAACTGGTACTATGACCATGTTATTGACAGGAGAAGCACCTCCTACAAACAGCTAGACCTCATTTGCAGAAAGGATTGTGAGTGTTATTATGAACCCGTTGATTCCAGGGGCTTTGTAAAACTATGTTTTTACTTTAAAGTAATCTTAGTGACTTCTGTAAAAACAGAAGAGGAACATTGTCATTAGTTTTGGAGGCCTGCCTTTTTTCTACAAACAAAGTGAGCAGTATTGCTGTCATAATCTGCCATATCAGATTTACGCTTCTCTTAAAATATATGTTCATTACTTATTAATCTTAGGTTAATCTGTTGTTTCTGATCCAGCACTGGTTTGCTTTGAAAGAACTCACGATTCATGCAAGTAATTTTAGGCATATCCCATCTTCCATTCCCTTGACACCGGATGGTTGGAATATGGCGCTGGATGAAACCGTCTTTGCAGTGATATCTGATAAGGGAGTTGATCTCGTAACGAGGTTTCATCTTCCCAAAGGTCTTTGCATTTTCCACGACAGGAGGCTGACCACAAGCCACTGAAAGCAAGAGGGAACATAACCAAAAACTTCAGTTTGTAAGTGCACTTCTGAATATGGTACTGACCTCTAAACTCTGGCTAAGGGAAGATGTCAAGGGACCTCAGACTCCCAAAGGAAACATCCAAACAAGGCCAGGGAGATCAGTCTTTTCCGTAGTTATCCAGTCTTGCAGACCAAATACAGTAATGATGAACATTTGAAAGCATCAGATAATGTTGTTAGAACTGCCTTTTTGGTTTTAATTCATGATGCAAATTTGAACCAAAAACGTTGGCATACTCACACAAAGAAGTGATTTTCACTGGAAAGCTGCAAAACCTGAAAACCAGTTAAGTTATTACAAGCATTTGAGAAAAAAGCCTCATTTTCAATACTTTTCATGTCTTCTTCAACAATAGACTGTTTAAAAGCACTTAAAACTGATGGATCTGTCAAGGCACAGAGAACATGTTAACAAAAACTTGTAAATGGTAATTGGGAACAATGGAGTGCACATAAGATTTTGGCTGCTTCTTTGCTTTCCCAGTCTGAAGAGGCAGAGGCAATTCCTAAAGGATTGCTGTGCAGCTCCTGGTAACAGTCAGGTTTCAGGTAAGTATCAGCTCTAACAGTGTATTAACCGAATGTGCTTTTCAGATTCCAGCAGTGACGTGGAAACTGGATGGTTTTGGAAAAGAGGAAGACAAAGATCGTCGCTACATGATGGGTGACAAGTATGCCCAACTGAAGACAAAAATCTAACCCCATACCAGCCATCAGCTGTCTGCTCTGGCTACCCACCAACATCCTGCTGCCCGTGTACTTCACAGCGATGCCACCGCAGGAAAGAAGAGTTGGTAATGTTCTCATGGTATACAAGTCAGGCAGGCCTGCCAGGTACCTGAACACCTCTTTTGCTGGGATAAGCAGCAGTTTGCCTGGTTTTAACCAAACACTTTGACTGCATACACTTTTGTGCCTTGCTCAAGAACAGCTTAGGCAGAGACGTAAATATGTGGATACAGGATGACTTTGTGAGGGTAAGTCAGTTGAGGGCTCACCATACTAGTCACAAAAATCAGCCAGAATTTGTCATTTTAACTTTATGAAACTGGAATTTAGAGAATTACGCTATTGTTACTGGTAAGTTTGTACCTGTTCCTTTCTTGCAGGTGTAGGTGAGGTGGTAATTGCATGGTACGTCATTCCATTGCCCATTCTCGTGCCATATTATAACAACACAGTCTTCTCCAGCAGAAAAGAAGCTGTCTGGCTGGTTTGGTCGCCAGTTCTCGTATTGCTGCAGAAAAGAGGAGCAAAACCTTTATTCCTTGTGCTGGAGTGTATTTACATTCCATTTTACAGAAGAACACACAATATTACCTTTAGTAAAGAGCAATCTCAATTGTTTAATTCAGGCTGTTAAGCACAAACTAAACAAAGCTATATTTATAATATCCTCCCACTCTATTAATAGATTATCTCAATAGTAAAAAAATATTCCAATCTAACTTCTAATTTAGTCTAAACTGATGTCAGGTGAAAAAAGTGACACAATTCACCACAACCAAAATCTGATCCTAAGTATGTTGAAAAACACTCTTTCCTACACAGACAGGCAAAAAGTAGAATGTCAGGAAATACAGTAAATGTTGTATAACCCCTGTTAGTCCACATCTGCTAAGTGGCAAATTACAGGCTAGCTTCTCAGACTCAAAATTATTTATTCTCTGGGATGACGTGCAGAATTAGGTGTAAAATAAGTAAAGGTGTCAGAATGTGCCCTCAGACCATTGCAGATTGACATTTCCATTAAAAAGACCTAGGTGGCAGACTGAGCACATACAGCAGCCTTTCAGCATTAGAAATGATGATGCAAATTTTGCCGTCTGTAGACAAACTAACTCCAGACATCTATCGATATATAAGAATAAAATGAGAAACTGGCACACTAGCTTTAGAAGTAGTCATCCCATTGTTAGTATGTGATTAAAACAAAACAGAACAAAACAAAGCAAAACAACAATTTGGGCAGGCTTTGTTTGTTGGGGTCCAGGCTGACTACTGTGAGTCTGCACTTATTTATCTACACAGTTCTGCAGCTTTCAGCTCTGCATCTACCTAGAGATATGTCCCTACCAAGAGCTGTGTGATGCTGGCTGCTGACAGACTGTGCACAGCCCATGCATGCACTAAACCCATATTTATTTCACTGTAGAATGTTCTCTTTCAGGCATGGCCAAGCTCATCGTTGCACAATGTCAGTTTGGGGTGAAAATCAGGGAGGATTCAGTCTGGTTTTTTTCAGTGATAAGCCAGAAAAATAGAAACAAAGGGAGAGTCACACGGATTGAAAATCTATGCCATAGTCCTTGGTAGGGGACACACAGCCTGTTGTCCTTGCAGTCATCTTTATCCAGCCTCTTGTTTAATTTTGATCCCAAATGAAACATAGTAGTTTGAGATTGGCATAAGGTCATGTAAAGAAAAGCAAGAGAAGATTTAGGGAACAGCTCTCAGTGGTTTGCTTTAGGATTTCTGTTGTGACAGTCCAAGAAGAATTTAATGAAGGATAAAAATAGAGATCTGAAAGAACTGGAATTCACATAAACGCCAGACATTAACCAGGCAGCTAGCCCCTTGTATGGTCAAAATGACACAGTTTCTACAGCACTTATATTTTCCTCAGTGCCTACATCTTTCTGTCTAGAGCTGACCCATATAAATGTCATAAAAGTTTAGCTTTCTATTTTCTTAACTTTATGAAATAACCACTATTAACTGCCTGGGCGAACACATTTTAGAAATAAAGTTAACATACCACACACAAGTAGTATTTACCTTACAATGAATCGAGCTGTGAAAAAAATGAGTTAAATACTTAACTTTTTCCTACCACATGTCATCTTACCCATCACAGGTTTTAATTATCCAGGCAATTTAACAACCATGGTCTAAATAAATTCGTTCTGCACTGTATTTATTACCTGTAATAAAACATCCCCCATTTTATATGGAACTAACTTAATTCCATCTCTACACTTCCATGTTTAATAGTCCTAAACTACAATACACACTAACTCATTTACTCAAGTCTGGAATTCAGCATTTCACATTAGCTTATAAATCAGAGTAGGAGTTTTGCAAGCACAGTAGCCAAATACCATCCATATGAGTCAAACAGGGCCTGTGATATGAGGGGCTTCCTGCAACATCTAGTGCAAAAAAGAAAAGTTCTGTGTGTATCTCCTGACCCAGTGAGAAGGAAAGTGGGGAGGAATATGCCTGTGCAAGGTGTGTATTAATGTAACCTAGAATGCTCCAAGGTCCTTTTTCAAAAAGGGTATTTTGGAATGTCCACTGAGCCAAAGGTTTAGCACCTTTTTACAGCAAAGCTGGTTAAGGATGCAAGAAGCTGAGCAAAAAAGGTCACACTACCACAACGCAGGGACAGACCTTTTAGCAGGGCGTGATATGACAGGACAAGGGGTGATGGTTTTAAACTAAAGGATGGAGATTCAGGCTGGACACGAGGAAGAAATTTTTTATGATGAGGGTGGTGAGAGCCTGTCCCAGGTTGTCCAGAGAGGTGGTGGATGAACCATCCCTGGAGACATCCCAGGCCAGGCTGGACGGGGCTCTGAGCAACCTGAACTGGTGAAGATGTCCCTGCTCATGGCAGGGGTGGCACTGGATGAGCTTTGAAGGTCCCTTCCAACCCAAACTGTGGGCTAGCTGGAAAGAAGTGATCACCTCTTAATTTCACCGCTGAATGTCTTGCTACCCAACCCAACTGAAAAGTAAGGTTTTCTGGTGGAAGTCTGAAGTGTAAGCATGGATGGTTTCACCACTGAGATGATTGGCAGCAACATCTTAAGCTGAGGCAATCCAATCACTTTCAAGAATTTATCCAGACATAAGGACACATAGAAAAATTAAAGAAAACAGCTAGGTTAGCAATAGAAAAGTTTGATCAGTAATGTTCTGACAGCAAAGACTTGTACAAGCCTTGCAGCTGCTTCTTGTGGAAATGATACTAGAGAGCTGTTTGTTTCCATAGGGATCAGAGTGTGGGAATGAAGGAGATTTAATGGCTATTAGGGGTGTGTGAGCTGGAGGTGCTCAGCAGCTTGCCAGCTCCCACCCTAAACATATAGACCCCATATGCTCTTACTTGCCATAATGACTCCAAAATTTGTGTTTGCTTTGTTGGCAGGACTGTAGTGCCATGGCAAAGGATTATATCTAGGCCCTGTGGTTTATTCAAGAATGTCTGATATCCTCCAGCATGACTTGCTGTTACCTCACATCTGATATCGTCATTGCACAGATTTATTTTGGCTGAATAACTTTGAGTTTGCTTGGTTTTAGTGCCAGAATTGCTTAGCAGAGGAAGTTCCAGACTGCTGAATTGCTTTCTTAGGTCTCCACCCAGGTCTTCTGTAGTTTTTCAATTCCTTATTTAGCCACTGATAATGGGATAATAATACAAAAAGATTCTCACAGTTTGAGTGGAATAAGTTGCTAGACAAATAAACTAATATTTTTCTTTCCTCTTACAGATTACATTTTTGCATGGCCATGAGCATGATTGTACTTTTCACTTACACTGGTGTAAATCAGAGGTGACTGCACTATCTCTGGTAAACTCACAACAGCAAAGAAGAATAACGGTAAAGAAGCAAATGCCATAAGTCACATACTGATTTGTACTGTTTGTTTTCAAAGGTATTCCTTACAAACTCTCCTATCAAGTGTGCTAGGTGTGAAGACTTCTGTAGCCTTGTCATAAGCTCAGTAAACATGTAAGATACTCAGCCCATAATTATGCTGTTGGGAAACACTGCTTAAAATATCCTGAATAAGATGCCCCTTTTGAAGTGGCTGTGTCATCTAACATCCTTGCATTTCAATCCACTACTGTCTTTTAGAAAAGTATATTGTACAAAAAGAAAACAAAAATCAACTTCATTCCTTGGCCACATGTACCATTCAGGTTTGTTTGGGTTTTAAGTTCGCATCCAAAAAAGATTAGCCATATTCACAGATGAGCCAAAAACTGCTGGCATTGCTCCAGCCAACCTGCTGCTAGGTTATATCTTCATGTAAACTGTTATTGTCTCAGCAGACCAATGAAACTGCGCTAAGGAGCACGGTGTTTGAATTGATAAAGCTCAGGACATCCTTTTGCCAACAACCAAGCTTCAGTTGACACCTTTAGCCATGCTCCTAGCTGTACCATTCATAAGATGTGACTTATGGTTCTGAAAACCTAAATAGATTCACATGCTAAGTTAATACATGGAAGAAAAGCTGCTATGATCCTTTTCAGCAGAAGCACTTAGACTGGACGATCACACAGAGCGATCTAAAAGCTATTAGTCCCTTGGTTTTTAAGCAATGTTAGCATAACATGTGAACTTTTCCCCTGGATTAAAATGCAAAGCACCTCCAGACTGTACATTTTAGGACATATAATATTAATTGTGTGCATGACTCAAAATGCGCTGCAAAGAAGGTTTGGCCCAGCACATCTTTCTCCTCCAGTTATGAAGCTTTGCTGAGGTGGCTGTGGAGAGGGAAGTTCAAACTAATGCGGGGAGCGAAGGCTGAAATCACCACTGCACCAGCCGCCCTGCAAAGATCTCAACATTGATGATGGCAGGACGCTTTTTTGTTTGTTTGCTTTGGTTTTGCTTTATTGTGTTTTGTTTTAATTAAAAAAAAGGGAGGTTTCTGTGTTATCAGGTAACAGCAGGACCTAGCCTTTGGGGCAGAATTTTGGTCCCTGTGCATTACTTTGGTGCTCGGGAGCCACACCACTAGCCTGTCCTGCCATCATTTCGGGCTGAAAACTGGGGTTCCTGTTATGCTCTTCCCTTTAATTACTCTGTAATTATTAATTAATCTTTCTTGTATTTTTTTTTCTATTGACATGAAAGCCCGCACTGGATTTACTTTTCTAGCTTTCTTTGCTAAAAAGCACTGAAGATTTTCCTGCAGAGAAAGGGTGGATGGTGCACGGGTTGGAGCTGAAGCTGAGAGGGGGCTCAGTTCCTCAAGCTTCCTACGTGGCATGAAACAATGCACTTGGCTGCATGATTCCCAGTCTGTAAAACACTGACAATGTATTCTCTTGCCTCACAGGAGGAGCTTGGGCATGATGGTTACAAAAGCCCATGAAGATGTTTTATTAAGTTCCACATTTTGGGGGAAGATTTCCTTATATGGCGTTGAATTAACTCACAGCCATAATCTGGCAGTTGAGTGACAGGCTGACTTTTCACATAAATCAAATCTAAGAAAACGAGGATTATAGCAAGAGCTGTAAAGCAGCTAACTTTATTAGCCAGTCACTACTTTTTCTCATTCAGACGGCTGCTAAATAAACTGAATGAGCATGGCCTTCCCATCATGAACACTACCTTGTGGGAGATTTGTTATTTAAATTTTCAGATAAGCAGTCCTATCTGGAGGACTCATTTCCTTGTTAATGAGTAATCCACTCGGCTCTTCCAGATGTTTGCACTGCCGAGGTGAATCTACAAATAAGCACTATCTCAGCTTTGTGACACTCATTTGGAAATTTCAGCCGTTCTTTTATCTCCAAAAGGCACACCAAGTGTCTGAGATCAATCGCTTGGATTTGGCATTCCAAAATAGTCAACAAGCACTGTGTTCAATGAAGGACAACAAGATAAACTACTGATGCAAACAAAACTTTACTGCTTGACCTCCTTATTGTACAAAGGCCAATAATCTTTTGTACATAACTAAAGACAGGAAATAATTTACTTGAAGTACATCTATTTAGATTTAAAGGGTTAATGCTTTTCCTTCTGGGAAAAAGAAGCAAGTTTTCAGCATGTTTAAACAAGATTAAAGTACAAATCTGTTTTGGCACTTTTTAGCACTTTTAATTTCCAATGTGATTTTTTATTTTCTTTCATTCTGGCTGCTTCCCTATCTGATTGCTTCTTAATGTAAGACAAATGAGGTAAATCAAAAAAAACAAGGTAAGAAGTAGGGACTGGCTGACTGGATACTCTCTGTGCCATTTCATCTTAAAGTGAAGTAACATTTCCTGCCTGGTATTTATCACCAAACAATCTGAAACCACCACTGCGAAACTTACTGCCTGTTGTCCTTTCACCCACCCCGTAAGTCTGCTAAGAACAGGAATACGCTTTTCTTACAATAGCAACAAATTCCCTAGAAATCTTTATCAGGAAAGCCCCCGAACAAGTCCCTCACTGTGGTGGTTCTGTTATAACTGGATAGATTAAATAAAAATTACGTCTCACTTTCAGTGAGTCCCAGCAATTACTCAGTTTTATAGGTTGGCTGAACTACAACAAGATCAGCACAAGGTTGCAACATGTATATGGATCAGTTCAGAAAACCCTCGTTTGTGGCTCATGCTGTTGTACAGCACTGATTGTGTTGCATGCGACACTCATGGGAAGTTTGAAGGAGACTGTATTTCCTTTCCATAGGAAAAAAAAAAATCAAACAGATTACTGTGAAGATCTGGCAAGGTCTGAAATACTTCCATTAAGTTCATCTAGTATTTAAATGCATTTATACACTGAGAAAGACAAGAAACCACCGTATGGCTCAGGCTCTGTTTCACTTAATTTCACCCCGGTCCTGTAGAGGATTTTTCTGCTTAATTTTATGAACGGAAGCAGTCTGACAGAACTTACCAAAACCATTAATGAGCTTAAAAACTCCACTCAGCAAGTGCTTAAGCATATACCTTGCTTTAAAGACATAGGTCATGCCCTAAACCCTATAGGGTAGATCACATGCACAATTCAGACATGTGCTAAAATAACTTGCTGAAGGACGGACGAAACTAAGTGTGTTGATAATGCTGCGCTGGGAGAGTTCTGGTCAATTTTAAGACAACTGCTACATCTACAAGTACACGTAAAAATCACATCTCACGAACCTGATATTTTTTTAGATCATAGTTGAATGGCTTCTGTCAAGCCCTTAATCTGGGCTTTATTTGTGTGGGATTTGGGAAACTGGCAGGATTTGGATCAGGCAGGCACCCAACACTCCCCATTACGGAGTCACACTGTGAGCAAGACAAACTCCCAGAAGGAGCTTTGCTAAGGACCTTCGCAACAGATTTCACTTGAAAGGGCTTTTTGGTAACAGAGCAGTGGGATGTATTGAAAAACTCTTTGTTTTCCTGTGCAACAGCTTGCAAAAAAAGGACTCTGAATAACATACACTCATGTATATCCATGAATATCCACAAGCACTGATTGTGGATTGAATAAGCGGTAAGATCTATGCAAAAATAAATAATTTTGGAAAGAAATCTAAGGAACGCAAATGAAACAAGTAAAAAAGGATAGCTGATGAAGCTGAAAAATAGAAGCCCTATCAGTTCTATCCTATGGGAGGAGTGATCGTGTGGTGCAGCAGATGACTAGCTCTTTGATACTTTTCTAAACAATACCATAGTAAGACAACTTTTCCATGAGGAGCAGAAATCA
Organism: Nesoenas mayeri; assembly: GCF_963082525.1. Classification (NCBI taxonomy): domain Eukaryota; kingdom Metazoa; phylum Chordata; class Aves; order Columbiformes; family Columbidae; genus Nesoenas; species Nesoenas mayeri. Next base: position 5,083,480 of record NC_137542.1, read on the forward strand.
CTAAGTATGGCAGGAAGCTCCCACTAGATGGCAATGTCTACTAACTACCGAGTCCAGATACTGACACTAATTCCAAAATAATAATTGTTCAGAAAAAAGGTCTCTTTTATTAACTCTTCAAAAGCTAACTGAAGACAGTGAACACACTTCCATTGCATTTCATTTGCTCTGTACTAAATCTTCTTAAAATAATAACTGTATAGTTCAATTTTGTGGGTATATTTTGTGTGTTGGGCTTTCAGAACTCACCTTAGTACAGAGACTGAAAAATATGGCAAAGAGCTGTTGAAATTCTCTAGCTAATGGGTGGGTGTTTTACCATGGAAGAAAAGTATGGCAGAGTGTTAAGTGTTGGTTGGTATAATACATGTTCTTTGGGAGTTACACTAACATAATTATATATTGTCAACGTGATGCAAATTGCATGGGGTGTGACTTATTCTTTTTGTGCATAACTACCAGGAGAGCCACTGAAAAAAAAACAAAAAAAAAGGAAAATCCTGCACTTTGTCATTTATGTCAACAATTACTGCAGGTTTGAAGCTGCCCAAGATTTTGAGCCTGGAGCCAACTATAACAAGGCTCTGAAGTAACTGCTGACCCCCGTGCTAAAAAGGAGACAAAAAAGTGCTTTGTCCAAGACGCCCTCCTGACTGCCTACGACATACTGAACTAAAAATATACCTGTCATTAATAACATTATATAGTTCTCCTCCATTTAAATGCAGGTCAAATGAGCATCTTAAAAAGAGGCTGTAATGACTGACTGCAGCACAAAACCAAAACATTTGGTAGATTTAAAATCTCCTTCTCCAAGGATCCTGTGGGACATGGGCACAATGAGCTTTTTGTTTGCAGCTGACTACAGTACTTTTTAGTTTGTTTGCTTTATTTAACCCTCAGAGGCAGGCTCCTTCCCTACAATACTCCAGGCCTTTTGAAGGATTTCGTGTTCAATAGAGTTACTCTTTCTGAGAGGGGTGCAGTTACAGATTTGTTCAAGTTAAAGCATTCTGATTCACTGACCAATAAAGGAAGGAAAAGAGAGGGCTTTGTCTTTGCCAGAATTAAACTTCTGTTTTGTTTTTATTTTCTTTTTTTGGGGGGTGTTGTTTTTTCTTTTTAATGTCTCTACCTAACACTGACAACCTGAAGTCTAGCATTGCAAAACACAAAGCCTAAACAATCCTATGCTGAAGAAAAACTAACGTAGAGTCTCTGGACAGTTTTAAAAGTGGCAATATGCCCCATTACTTTCCTAGCTGGCAGCATTCTCTAAGTGACAGACAATCTGGCCACAGACACTAGCCAGCTCCTTATTACAGCACTAATCTTATGTAATGGGAGTGAGCTCACCACCGTACAAAGCACTAATTATCAACAGCATTTTCCAAAGGATATGAATAACTCCCCTTGTGAGACGGAGGCCCAAGGCACAACCCCAAGTAGCTATATGCACTTAATCCATAACTATACCGCTGTGCCCTCTCACAAGGGTCCTTAACAGTGAAACGCCAGCAACCCAAATACAATGGAGGAGCTGCCAAAAGCAACAGCAGATTTTTGCTATTTGGATGGGTGTGCTTTACAGCTGTAAAAGTTACTATTCACAGAACTAAGAGAATTATTTAAATTCAATTACCCTAAAATATTTTCAAATGTCACATTGTGTTCATTCGTCCTTTGATCAAGCCAATTGTTAGACATTTCCACTGATAATGTAACTTTTGTTATTTGCTAGTTTATTTTACATAAAATTTGAAGTATACAAAGATCCAAATAGGTATTTGTTTTTATTGCTTACAGCTTTTTATGACAACAGTGCAATGAAGACTGTCTGTGATTCATCCAAAAAGAGTTGTTCACTATCACAGAAATGCTGGTAGAAATATCTACAGAAAAGTGCAAGAATAATTTTGTCTCTGTAATTTTAAAAATATAAAGTCTTACATATGGCCATTCTCACTAGCGTAGAATGAAAATCAGAGGAAAACTAATACTCTCCCACAGCAAATGCCAACAGAACAGCCCTGTAACTATACTGCAATAGAAGAAAGGCAGAGCTAATAGAACATGCTCTTTAAAAAATTATACTATTTTCTTCTGCCTCTTGCATCTGTCAATATAATCATACCTGAAAAGTCTTGAGTAGAAATTGGCTTGATTTTCAGGAAGTAAGGAACAAGGAAGCTCCGAAAATATTGGGGAGCTGTGAGTTCTCTGTACACACTTCAGTACCTGCTCTCACTACCTTCACCTTTGAGACAAATTATTTGAAGTTAGGAACTAGCCAGATACGCCAAAATTTGCAGCTTACAAGTGCCTTCCCTACTGGTCCACGCTGTCTCAGAAGTTGCTGGTACCCCAAGCCCATGCTTGTGGCCGTGGCCTCTAAGCTCCATCTTTCACTGAATTTGCACCACAAATGAGGATCTGGGTTTCCTGAAAGAACATTCCCTTTTATATGTTGTATTAGCACAGCTGCAATAAACTCTTTTCCCTTGATATAAAAAGGCAACGGCTGCTGCTGCCAAAGTGTTTTTCATGTGGCCCATCAGCTCAAGAACATGAATCCACCTCTCCCAACCACCGGAAACACTGAAAAATTCTTTCTTTCAAAAACATGAAAAGGAAAAATAAAATAGAGCAGGAACACATCGTAGATGAGAAAAGATTGCTTCCTGCCATACGGATGCAGTACAGCAAATCAGAACAAATTAGATTCATACGGGTGGCAAGCAATGGGTTCATACATCTTCATACTCTGACCTTAGCCAAGAAGCTCCCAATTTGTTTTGTAAATAATTTTTTAAAAAATTAATATATACAAATTGGCCTGGGCAATAAAATCTTGTATAACTGACTATCAGTTAGCTGGAATGTAATTTGTTTCTGGAAAAGCAGCACCTGAATGATTAAACTTTAGGGCACAAGAAGTATGACCTTACTACTTTACTCATGTTATTTTGTGCTTCTCAAGAGCAGTCTTTGTTTGGGATGTAGTGGGTATAGCATCTTGAAAAGGTGTCTTTTACCAGGAGATGGTGAGACTTTATCTACACAATCCCAACCATTACATAAAATTATGCCATTTTGCCTGAAAGGCAGGGAAATGCTAAGCAGTTTTAAACTAAAAAAAACACTTTGCAATTGAGAAATAAACTTGCCAAAATTTCCTAAAAACACACAATAACTATGCATCAAACACTTCAGTGAGGTATATCAAAAAGCCTCCCCAAGCTCTCTTTGCAGGAGCAGCATCTACAATTTAAGAGTAAGCCCATTTCTATTTTGTTAGGAAAATTTTCCTTGTCTTAAAAGTTCTTGTAATGGAAAACAGGCAGAATCATTACAGATGTAGACAAATGTGATGTGGACCTAAAGTTTTAAATACTGTTCTTCGCTTTTTCATTGAATCTGATTGTATCTGCTTCGTTATTCAAAAAAACCAAAATTTTCCTTGAGGAACTCTGAGAATCAGAGCATGTATTTACAAGATCTCTCTTCATTCATTCCAAGACTTGCTTACTGGCATCATTTTTGCAAGTTAAACACAAATTCCAGTTGATACATGAAAGACATGCACAGGAAATGAGCAATTTTTTTGACTGCTGCTGTTTTTGACGGATTGGTATCAGACAGTATTTTCTATAGGCAGCTGACTATAGCTGGTCCACTACTAGTCACCTAAATAGTTGGTCCTGTTTTCAGTAGGTCTGTGAGCCTGTTAAGGCTGTTCTAGGTTCAATGCAGGTTTTCCAATAAGAACCCTAATTCTATATGCTCACTTCTTAAAAATCTTGGTCAAGTTCTTCCACATGCCTTAAAAAAATAAACCGACCTCCAATCCGACTGAAGGGGCATGAACTGATCTCATCTGGACACTGCACAGAAAACTGAACGGCTGTTGCTGATTTGATTGGTGAAACTGTCACCTACTGATTCATGAGGTAAGGGAAATATCTGCAACTTTACCCGAGAATTTAAGTTTTCTCACATTACTAGGCCAATGGCAAAGGCGAGTTTACCACCCTCATTTCACATTAACTGGTAAGAAGTGTACTGAAAAAGAGCTGCCCCTTGTATTTCGGAAGCCAATGGAAGTGAGACAGCACAAGATCTATATGACAGTGCTGCATATGACTATGAAGTCTATGAAAAATAGCTAAGGTGGGCATGTGTATTCAATAGCTCACTGTAATTAGAAACAATGTGCAGTGCACTTGGAAGTACATTTGTTGGTTTTCACTGAGGAACTCCTGTATGTTCTTTGTCCAGCACCATATTTCATGGTGGCTGGCACTTCACTTTAAAAAAATCTGGAAAAAACACAACTGAGCATGAGCTGAAAATGTCAAAAATTACTGATTTCCTTCCACTGTACTCATTGGTTGAAATACCTTCTAGGGACAAAGAGAAAAAAAAGTATTTGATCCCTTTTCCAGAAACTGCTAACAAAATATATGCCAACACCTGTCAAAGGAGTTCCTTTCCAACATACTGAATATTTAAGTTGTGGGTTTCCTTATGTTCATGGAAAACTAGTACCCAGGTAAACCCACCTTGTTGCATAATCTCAAATAGTAGAGGCTGTGGTTCAATGATTCCCAATTCTAGTCAGTTTTTTTGGTTGTAGTGAGTTGGGGTTTTTTGATGTTGGGTTTGTTTGCTTTTAGTGTTGTGTTTTTGTCTTTTTGTTTAGAGAGTAAACTCATGTGAAAGAGAAATCACTAAAATGTATCGCTGCTATTTCTTCTGGGCAGTGCTGGGTCAACTGAAGCACTGGGCAGACAATTCCACCCATCACACGTCTTGCTGTTGTTGTCCATTTACTTTTTCTTCTAAGTCTACCATGCATTACAACTTTTTTTCACAATCTAAAACCTACTGAAATCATATAAGCATGATTTTAAGACTAAACCAAGCTTTTATTGGCAGAAAATTCCAACAAGTATCAAGATAAAGATGAAAATATATCACTTTAGATACACAGTCTACCTAAGAGCAGGAGTGACTTCTGATAGTATCTCCAACTCTTATAACAGGAGAATCCTCAGCAGACTTGACAAATTTTCCTCTATGCCAGAAATGTTGAATGGAATTGTAGATAGATAATATTGTCTTGGAAAAAGAGTGAAGCTGGGCAACAATGTTAGAAACAGATGAATTACAGATGCACCCTGATATGTAAAACACAAGAAGGTTATTTAGGTTTTGGCTATATGAAAGATCTAGTGTCAGAAATTCAAGTTAGAACACGAGTGTTGATTCAATAATGTTGATTTTTATGACTACAAATTATACTTATGCATTTAACACTGTCATGACTACTGTTGACTTGCAAATACATAAACAATGTAATTTTTTGACCTACACAGTACTCAAATTCACTGGAATTTTAAGACATCATCAGAGAAGTATTTGATGCATAAATTTAACTATGTGGTTGTTCCTATTAATCACTAGAGAAGTAGTAAATCACTATAACCAGAGGAGTGGTTAGAAAGTAGGAAGAATAAGTTAAAAACTAAAGAAAATGAGCAAATGAGGAAACTGCTCAGAACCATGGTATCCAGAAACCATATGGAACAGGTTATGAGGGAAAGCTATTGAAGCAATGAACATAAATTATTTCAAGAGACACCTAAATTGTTTCTGAAGGAAGAGACAGAGGGAAGTTGTTAAAAAGAAAAGAGAAATAAAGTGGAAAAGAAGATCAATCAAAAGATAAATCTGTTGGACAGATGGCCTTATTCTGTTCCTAGAACATCTTCATTTCTTAAAACTGAAAATTAAAGTAAAAATTTCATACCACATTTTCCCAGTAGCCTGAATTTAAAAATGGAATCTCAGCCTTAATTTTAATTTCCTTGAATTCATCATTCAGTGGCATACCAAATTTGGCTTTGGAATGTATGAGCATGTTATCTTGTTTTATACAACGCAGTGTAAGATGGGCTGCCTCTTCAGGCACTACATTTATGCCCAAATTTATCTCACCTAACTTTAGATTCCTTAGTGAAGCGCAGACTCCATGACCAACCACTGCAGACAGCCCGGACCACCCCTGAGCTCCAACCAAACCTAAACCACCCTCAGTGGGTGCCTGTCACTGCCCATCAGGTGTAAGAAGCCACATCAGGAGACAGAGAATGAACTCATCCCCAATGAGTAGTGTTCAAGGCCATGACCCATCCTGTGCTCCAAAAAATACATGATAGGCAAGAGAAAACCACGAAATGAAACTCTTCTGCTCACATCCTGCAAGACTTTGTGGCTCCAAGTACAAATGGGTGCATTAGTACCACCACAGGGCACCGGGCAAGCAGTCACGCAACAAAAAGTCTAATCATCTTTTTCTTCACCTGCCACACAAAATAATTTCCCCAAGAAATGGCTTGTTTACAAGGCATTTTAGAGGGCTTTAAAATTCTGGTTATCTCCATGAAATGATGATGAATGAAGCCTTCTTTGCCCCAGGTGTCTTTCTACGTAAGTTGTAGCCACATGGGATGCAGCAATGATCATTGCGTGCATGTGTGAGCGTGTGCATATGTGTGTCCAGATGCTTTCTGCTTTAAGAAGAATTCACAAATGGAAAGCAAAATTATAAGCGTAACCACATAACCAGTTCTGGTTGTTGTTGTTTTGGTGTTTTTGTTTGTTTGTTTGTTTTTGTTTTTAATGTAATGTTCTCCATTAGGTGTTAAATGTGAATAAATTACCCATCTCTTCTATAAAAGAAATTGTTGTGAATTGGAAAGAGCTCAATCATTTCCTGTATCCATCAGCTCTTTGATTTAGGTTAGTTAAAGGTGAGTAGAGAGTGTTCTGCCTCTCCTTCTGCTGATTTTCCTTCCTGTTTCAAGGTAATAGGAGCTATCAACAGCATCTTAAAATTTTATGGACAGATTATTGGTTACAGGCCTCCTGAACCACGCAAGGATGGCTGCTTACCCATCCTAGATGTAGAGCTACCATACAGACTAGAATAACCTCTAACAATATTTGAGAGGCTCCTTTGTGACCTAGTGAATGCAAGAGCTTGAATGCCATATCCTCATCGAAAAATGAATTCTGCTGCATATATATAAGGGAGAGGAGAATTATATGTGTCCTTGTGTGAGAACAGAGGAGCACAAACCAGGTCCAGCAGAGACCTTTAAACAGCAGTCTCAGACTTTCTGACTTTTTCTGTTTGGAAGCTTTGAGGGCTCCCACGTATACAATAATAAGAACTAAGAATAAGGTTTTAGAATGACACCGCAAAATAGTACTTATTCCAAATAAAGGTTTGCTGGCTGTTTGCTTGGGTGCCTATTTAGTTATGCAGCTTCCCTCATCGCTGGTGGGAATTTAGTAAACCACCACAAAAATAAATGAATGAGTGATTATATTTCAAAAGCATCTTACCAGTGGGCTACCGTCAGTCCAGCGGAAATCACGCTCAAACATCTTGTCATTGAGGCCAATCCACTGGTAGTCATGCCCAATACCTAAGGAACCAGAATGATATTTTTATTAACCTTCCCATAAATGGAAGCGGTTTCAGCAAAGAAAATAAAAATAATTTGCACAAAATGAATCAGACATCCTGTTCTTAAGATTCTTCTACTCATTATGCAAACAACTACTTGCAAGCTGGTTTTCAGCTTTTCAATTTTAATTTGGGATTTCTATAAAAATGCAGATTGTCATTTGACAGTTTTAAACAATTCTGGCTCTTCCCTCCTGATGGCATCTCCCAATGAAAACAAATTAACTTCCTACCTGAGCACATATGAGAGGAAAAAAAAAAGGCAAAAATATTAAAATAAAAGCATATATTTTAATCTACATTTTGCAAGTTTTGGTTAGGCTGTAACCAGTGTTGTCTAGATTATGCAACAGAACATACAGGAACTATTTATTTATGCCTACCTAACACAATATATGGTGATGTGGTTATTGATGCCAGGTGCAAAAAAAATTCTAAGGCCTCCAGAAAAAATTGTTTTACAACTTTCCAATGCTGAAACAATACTTCCTGTTCTCTTCCTCAAAACAAATCTATTTTCTATGTAACAAAGAATAACTTAATAGAGATAGGGAACTTGCACTTACCGCACAAGTAAACATGAAGAACACAAAGTGTGCCTTTTAAACATTCTAGAAGTATATTTTAAGATGGACATGTAGCAGCTGAGTGATCAGGGGGATATTTCCCTAGCTCTGAGCCCTCAGTGCCTGTTCTTGTTTAGAGAAATCCCAACAGTACGTACGGTTCACAAAGATCTGCTCCTCATGAGACAAGATGCTTGTCAGGTGCGCTCCCTGGAGACGGCATTCCCTTTCGGCTGTGTCCCACGTACGCCGGTGGGCAAAGTATTTGTAGCATTGTCCTTGGAACTTGTGCCAGCCGTAATCACAGGTCTCCGTGTCTGCAACAAAGAGATAAATCACATGTCTCTCAATGGGGGTGAAACACTGGCATGTTTCATGCAAGCCAATGGATTTCTTGGGCAAAGGTTCAAGAAGTACAAATGCAAACAATAAACACTCATGCTTGATAACTCATTACATTTTCAGGTGGTTCTGTTTACTCAGTTTCAGCACAACGTGCAATAATATTACTTATGTAAGGAGTGTAATTGCAACTGGCAACTTTGTGAGCTTCCACTGATGAAATTGTGCTGCGCCTGGACAGACTTAAGAGGACATCTTCAGTCCATAACTATGGATAAATTAAATGCCTGGATGTTTGACTGCAGTTAGTCTACATTTCATTTGGGTTTTCTGGGTCTGTATATATGGGAATTTTTACTTGCAAGGGCAAATATTTCTTTGAGTGATTGTACTTAATGATTTTGGTTTGGAAGAAACAGACAACTGAAAGTAATATGAAGGAAAACCATTGTGATTGTTCAGTCCACAGATGCAAAGCTGCAGTATTTCCTTTCTGTATTTACCCCTCCAAATCCTGCTCCAAAACCCATCTTCCTTGACAAAGTCTAACTTAATAAACTTTAGGCATCACTTTCTAAGGAAGAAAGTGAAGCTGAAATATAAAGTAATGAAATACACATTGTCTGTGCTCATATGAGGGATGGTACTGATACGAGTGCATTACATAGAGAAGTTCACATCAGCCAGTATATCCTTTCATCTAAAGAGAAATAAACACAAGTCTTAGAACAGTAACAATCCATGGATTTGACGTTAATTATCTTGTCAAGGTTAGGCAGCTGTAAACAGAATAGATGGCAAGAAACAACAAAGTTCCAGTTCCAAGTTTGCTTCTGCACCAACACTGTAGGAATGAATCACAGACAAAAATCGGTATTAATAGGACAGGCATAGCAAATACATTGCCTGAAAGTGTCTGAGCTATGCTTGAAGAAGAACTTGCAAGACAGTTTTAGGGAGAAATACGAGAAACAACAGGCAAAACTCAGACTGCTTTGAGTTACGGCGGAAGAAATGGCAGCATAAAGGACACTTCAGCACAAGATTACAGCTTGTTCTGACCACAGCTGGTTCCAGCTATCTGAGTACACGATGGTTTACTCTGAGGGGCCTCAGTTGCAGGATGTTGAAGAACAGAAACCCAAAGTTTGGCCTTCCCCACCCACCAAACAGGAATTTGCCACTTCCCACCAAGGTTTATCAGTTCCCAAACAGAACTGTGCCTGAAAGCAACTCTCTGGCCTTTCCAGAGGAATAGATTTGTTCTGGGTATGAAACTGCATTTCCTGTTTTCAGTAAGTCAATATAATCAGTAGTCAATAACATGCTTTGGCCAAAGGGTCTCTTTTTGCAGTAGTACAGAAAAAGCAAAATATTACAGAATATGCCAACAACATATGCCTGCAAATTCTGTAACTATGGTATTTCTTAGGCTTGAGCAGCTACCACCTGAAAGACAATTGTGGAATAATTTTTTTCGTAACACAAAACTGGTTCTTAATTCATAACCAGAAGAGGACATTCGCATCCTGAACCATCATAGTGTCAATTTTTAAAAAGTTTTTAAATTTTCCAAGATAAAAACTAGCCTTTGGACGTGCATAAATGGATTTAAAAGTGCAAACATATAACTTCGGAAACTTACCGAAATTTCTCTGACAATTCCTGGCAACACTAATAATACAGCAGTCATTGTCTTATGAGTTTGGTATCAAAATCATTTTCTAAAAGTCATCAGTACATAAGTGTAGCAAATACAAAGGCATAATAGTGCTTACACTGGTTATCTTCTATTTTCAACAAGTTAAGCTGTAGAAAACTGCTTGTGACTTGAGTAATCTGAGCTATGAAAAAGGAATGTAATCTGTATCTTTGGGGTTTTTTATCTGGTCCCTCTTTGTATTCTGTATGAGGTGCAGGCTTCAGATACAGCTTTAATCTCTGGCATCTAGGCCATCTTAAAGTTTAGTCTGCCTTTGGCTTCCTAGAACATTTTTTTAACCACACGATGCTGACTAACAGTGCTATGTCCTTTGTGAAGGCACTTAAGATTTTATTATTCATCTTGTTCAGGGACTCCCTGTCCCACAGGAAAAAAGTCACATCATAACAAGCAGAATTGCATGCTGAGAAAATCGTGGCCAGAGAGCATTTCCAGGCTATTCTAATCAAGTCTTCCTTGGCCTCTGCGGAGGGAGGCAAAGAGGGCTGAAAAGACAAAACCTAGAAGTCTAGGTTCAAAGAATGAGTTGTAATGGTCAGAGCATGGATCGTAAATAATAAAACTCCTTAAGGTAGATGGTGCCAAATGATAACACAGGTACTCTCAGTTGAAACACATGCACCACAGCACACGTATTATACAACTCCTCCCTGCTATCCAAAAGGGCATGTTGCCTTCCAAAAGGGAAAAGCTGAATAACTTCTTCTGCACCTGTTTGTAAACCTTATCTACAAAGACAGAAAAAGCCAGGGCTGATAGCTATAAAATAAAGAGGATTTTTAGAATAGGAAGAGTGGATTTGATTTTTTTTATTTTTTTTTTTTTTGAGACAGGGTGTTGATGAGAAGAGGGGGAAAAAGGGACAGGGAAAGGAAGAGTCAGGAGGCTAGAGAATGAAAAATGCACACCAGGCAAGTAAAAATGTGGGCACTGTTTTATTTCTGCAGTGCTTTGTCCTGAGTGTGTGTGTGTACCTTACTACGCTAAGAAAACTGAAAGGGTGACACAGAGAAAAGGGTTCCATATGGGTATAGGTTTTAATGATTTTACTGAACCCATAAAGGCTAATTGCAGGTGGCTGTAAATGTTCTGATCCGATCATCTGTAAGCAGAATAGGTGCAAGCATTTACTGAATACAAAACTTTACGTTCATTGTATACTTATTCAGGGTGGTAACCATAGCTTTCCTTAACCTTATTCGAGAATGTGATGGAAAGACTGAAACACAGCTTGCCATATTTATGGTGTTTTAAAAGTTGTCTGAGTAGTCTTAAGATTTCTGACAATTTACAGGCTTTTTCAGTGATGTGTGCAAAGAGTTACTTACACACCTTTGTTCTCTGTAGTTTCATTAAAAGAAAAAAAAGTTCTCTGTAGGTTTAATACATAGGTAGGTACCACTTTTTCAACAGCTGCAATAAGCTGTTGACAATAGGTCCCTTGTCTTTAAAGAAATTCCGTAACAGGCTTAAAGAAAATAAAGACTGAAATGTGGGTACTAGAACATAATGAGAGTTTTGCTCAGCTGTGAATTTTATCTATGACTGTCTGCCTTCATCTAATGAACAAATGTCTGAGGCCCATTAGCCCACACATCTTGAGGGGAAAACATTTCTCTGGTAAATGTTCAAAATAATCCCTTCTCAGCTGAAAGACACCAGTTAGAGACCATCTGTTTACAGAACGTATCTTTGCACTGAGCCGTTCTTTAATACTTTCATCCCAAGCTATCAAGCCCTGGGAACAAAGTGAATCAAATGAGAACAGAGTTATCACAGACATTTCAACAATGAACCTGGGTTATAAAAAAAAACTTTGTTCCTGATATGATAATCGAAAAAACAAATAAACAAACAACAAACCTCACTCCCCCCAAAAAAACCCCAGTTGTTTTGTTTTCATAACCTGGAAGAGAACAGCTGGTGTATTACCCCAAGGAGGCATGTCCTGTAACAAACATGTATGCGCCATTTTGGCACACAAGTCCATACATGCAGCTGCATTTGGTAAACAGGCTACCCCAGTTGTGCCTGCAGAGACCCTGCCGACGAGAAAGCCAGACCTTAAGTTTAAAACACAAATACCACTCCTTGAAAGCAGGTAGACACCAGTTAGAACAGTAAAAGGAGAAAAAGAAAAGGACAGTCTAGCCAGCCAAGGAAGGAAGAGGAAAATCTAAATAGACACTCATCTAGTTTTCATTAAAAACACTTATTCTTAAAATTGAGACTTAAATTGAACATCTTTACCATTTTGTTGTTTCCCATGTAACTATTCATGAAGCAAGGTATTCGTCACTACAAATATAGATGGCTAGATACTACAACAACAGCCGAAAACTTCCATGGCTCTGCTGATCCCTGAGGACTGTTGTCTACACAGCCCAGTGTGAGACAGGGTATCAAACAACCCTCCTCTCCTTTCCCCAAACACAGGGCTTGCCAAGCAATGCTTCAGGCAGCAAAACTGGGAGGATCTGAGCCCTGGGCTGATTTATCTGGTCTCAGAAGGGCTTTTCACAAAGGGATGACAATGGAAAGAAAGACTGACGGCTCCCCCATGATGAGACTTGCATCAAGATCTACTGCAGCCTGCGGTCACCCTTTGGAAAAGTGGTTTTGGGATATTTCTGCATTTTAAGAAGTGATATTCAAATGTCACCAGGTCGCATGCACATATGCATCTGTATACTTTGAAAAGGTGCATGCAGGGGGTGAAAGGGTATTATATAACAGAGGTACTCCACTCACTTTTAGTCTAGTCTGACGAAGAAGCAGTGCTGGCTCACTGAGCTACCAACTTAGTTTGAGAAGGAAACACCCTAAACTGCTCTATTTCTAACATCAGACAACTTTAGATCTCTTCAGGAAGAAGTTCCTGGGCTCAGATTGTCAGCTGAACTCTTGCCACCTGGCAAGAACAACAGCTGTCAGGGAGCCAATTATAGCTCATTGAGTCTCAGGATTGATTACCCTCACCCTAGGTTAGATCACCCTGAAGGCTCCTTTAGTTTCTACCACCTGCAGGAGCTCCCTGATGTGCAGCTGCACTGTCCTCTGGTCACATCCCCCTCTAACACTGACACAGACTAATATATCACATAAAGATCCTTTAGTCTAGAAAAGTCTCGCTGGGGCACTTGGGTGAAATCCTGAACTCTACGATTTTTCTACACCAGTGCCATAGGACCAGGACACGGTGGAATTGTCCTCTACTTTGAGTTTCATTTCCAGAAGAAATGCGTGCTCACTGCTTCCATTCCCTTTGGTGGCGTTTCGAATACTCAGCAGTGTGCCTAAGAGAGATCTTCAGCTCGACTTTTTTTTAAGCTTTCTAAAATGAATAGTAATACATTGGAGGGGAAAAAAAGAAAAAAGAGTATGAAATATAATCACGGTGTGCTCAACTCCACCTTTCCTGTGGCACTGAGGTACGCATTCTGTCGTTTTGGCTGGTCTTTAAATCTAGTGAGGTCAGGACTGGTGCCTTGAAATAAAGCCTGCTTGCCAGACAACTGTGTCTGAATTGCCAACACAGTTTTATTTTGTCTGGTGGAGTGGAAATTTGGCACTAAATGCTTTTCTCAAGTCCCAAACCACTGCAGGACTTTAAGTGGAGGAAATTTAAATTCCAAAGCTAAGAGAGCAGGGCTCTGGTTCTGATTGACAAACTAGGAAATGTTCCCATTAACCACCTAAAATGTGCTCTCAGGTTGATCATAAAAAGCAGCTTAAAACTACCACGGTACTCAGAGCCACTTGCTACTCTGGATTGCTGGAATGAGGGGGAGGAGGAAAGGAGTGAGAACATTTATTTCTTTTGTTCTGAAAACACTGTCCACTTACAGCTTTGGAGAACAGATTCAAAAAGTCCTTTCAAATTACAAAATTAGCCAGAATACTGAAAAACTTAAACAGTGAAAAGTGCTGAGGTCGGTCAGCTTTGAGAGTTTTGAGCTCTAACAAACAAATCTCTATAGGTTGAGCTGGAAGGATTTGCAAACTGCCTTTCACTGAAAATGAGAAACAAACATAATACACGATATTAAATAAACAAATCCAAAGAACTGGTTCATTCACCTGTGACCAAAACCATTCAGCTGAGGAAAAAGAGGAAAGTGTATTCATAAGCTTTAGAAAGTACACTTTAAAACACCATGAATTTTTCCCATTGAAATGCCTTCATTAGTTTTGCTGACAGAACAGGTGTTGCTACCCTATTTTTCCTCTTCCATAGACATACCAAGTAAGCATCTTGCACTGTAAATATTTCTTGTAAATACAGTGGGATTTCTTGCAGACAATGTTCTAACAGTTACAGAAATTTGGATATTTAATTCATTTCAGTTGTCCAGCTGAGAGAGTATTTTACAACCTCCTTGTAATTGTGATCCTGCACCTATTTCTCCTAAAATCATCACAGAACAAATCAATTTGAAAATTTTGCGATGAAGTTGTCAAGGCTATTGTCCCCAGTGGATGGATAAATAATGTAGAATATTCAGTAGACTATTCCTACTTTCTAGTGATGCTTGTTGGAAGTGACAGGTTCTGATACATCTTTCATAATATGTATAATTTTTAGGACAAAAGCTTAGTTAAAGAGTAAGTCTGGTTGTACTCATTATCCCATAAGCAACAATACAGTAAGGAGAGAACCTTGTTATGTGTATTCCCCATAGTTTGGTGGCCAATATGAGCAGACTGTGCTTGCCTTGGAACCACCTGAAAACTGTACGGCTGTTGTTATTTTGACACAGAAACTGCCCAATATATCAGTCAGGTTAGCAAGTGGATAGAGTTTGCTCTCACCCATCTGCTAAAGAGCCACAAATCACGGGAACTCAAATATTAAAATCTCTCCTGACCACTGATGACTTCCCACAGATTTTGACAGTTTCTTCCATGCTCTCACTTTTAGAAGGCTTTGTCTATTTACCCCACAAGGGTGTAGAAACGGAAACAGACGAACTCGATCACCGCACATTAAAGAATGCACTTTACCTTGTTCACAGAGGGCACCTACATAGCTTGGCAGACACAAGCAAGTAAACGTATTGAGGCCATCTATACATGTGGCTCCATTCCGGCATGGGTTAGACTGGCATTCATCGATATCTACAACATAAAGATAAAAGAGTTTTTGTAACCCACTCACTGCCTTGAAGGGAAATGTTCCTCAGCCTTAGTCATACTTATTACTAAGACCAGTTCAATACAGAAGAATGAAGTATTGCAAAAGATCCAAGTAACCAGTTTATTTGCACGATAACTGAATTCACTATGCACAACCTTCTTTTCTCTTCACCCACAAGCTAAGAAGTGGTTTCCTCAGGAAATGTGACATTACTGATCCAAAATTTTATATCCTCCGCTCTGACTCCTAATTTCTGAAATTTAGACCTTCCATTTGTCCCTGTGTAGCTGAGAAAGAAGTGATACTGTGCAGTGTGTAGTATTTTCTCATACTGGTGGAAAATTTGACCTCTGTGTGTGACCATGGCACAAAAAATTCTCATAAGTACTAGAAAACTCAAACATCTTAACAAATATTAAACACTGGGTATCTTATCTTATACCAGGAAGGAGACTGTTCATTTCAGCCTGCAAAACAGCATGCCCTGGGATCTTATTGGTTTGCATTTCTCGTTTCTTCCTTGTCTAATCTTATCAGGATATGGACAAAGCATAATAAAGACAATCTCACTAAATGACCACTCAGATAGCAACGTTCGTAGTCATGCACAGGTTTACTGCTGAGCCTATCATTCTAGAGTAGACAAATAACATTCTCTGGCTGCTAGAATGCTTTGTCTTCAAATTTTGAATTCAAGCAGTAGTTCATTCAATATAATTACTTTGTGCATGTATTTGCAGAGGTTATAAGCTAGCAGATCTCTTTATAAAGATCATATGGTGTTTTCTAATGAGTGCTGCTCTTCTGAAACAATCACAGCTTAATCTTTGATGCAGATTTTGCAAAAATATTAATTGCAAGTGAACAGCTGGTAGTGACTGACTATTATATAACTGACTAACTATATATAAGAGAGAAGGTAAACATATCTACAAACCAAAAAGCATGTATTCAATGCTAGGCATAATTGCTGCATCATATGAAAGGCTTCTTTTTTAATAATTTTCTTTTTAAAATATACTTCTGTTCAAATTTTATGCTAGGTCTTATTTGTTCCAGTCATTTGGAAAACTCTCAAGTCAACATTTTATGTCTTACATACAGAATATCCCTCAATGTCAGGTCAACATTTTATGGATAAAAATGCTGAGGTTTACTTTCTTGAGCACCACAGACCGTATCTCTATATGGTGACTGGACATGAAGCGTCCCACTCCAGTTAAAAGGGACAAGACATGGCCAGAATAATAATTTATAATCTGAAAAAGAAAAAAACCCACTCTATATATATATATATATATATATATATATATATATATATATATATATATATATAATTTCTGAACTCTAGTTTGTGATCAGGGGATGCCATATTCTTTGATAAAGAAGATTTAACATACGACGTCTAAAACTTGAAATCTACCAACAACAGCCCTCTAGGGAACTAACAAACTCATCAACATGAGCTAGGAAAGCTGAGAAAAACACCTGCTAATTTTTTTAATCACATAATGTCTTGCACAACACAAATGAAAAAAAAGTAATCCTCACATTTATACCGCACTGGTATCAGCCTTTGGGTGGGGTTGTTTGTAGTTGTTGTTTTTTTCTCCCAAGTTATATATAATGAGTTAAACTAATTTTAGCAACATTGCATGAGTTTGTTTTGTTTTGTTTTGTTTTGTTTTTTTTCTTTCAAATTTGGCAGGAAACTGTGTAACAGGTAAAACCATAGTAT
Organism: Nesoenas mayeri; assembly: GCF_963082525.1. NCBI lineage: Eukaryota > Metazoa > Chordata > Aves > Columbiformes > Columbidae > Nesoenas > Nesoenas mayeri. The sequence goes on from NC_137542.1 coordinate 5,100,523, forward strand.
GTATTAGGGAATTAAACCTGCAGTTTTTCAAAAGCCTACATTAGCTGTACACTAAACAGCCAAGCTACCACTGTTATCATACTTTTGCTTGCTAGTTGGAAGGAAAGCTGGTTATTCTGAATGGTACTGGTGAGTCTCTTGAAACTCACAATCACAACAGGTAAACATAGATGAAGCTTGAGGATGTCCGCAGCTAGAAGGGTTACCAAAATACTAATTTATACCAAAAATGTATATGATTATGATAATACTTCAAATTTCCTTGAAATAATATTAAGGTGACATTCAGATTTGGGATTAGTTTATTTTATCAGCCTTTCAAATAATTACACAAAACTTTTAAGAACTGCCCTGAAATATTAATGTTTATTTGGTTTTATTTGATGTATTTATGAATACAAATTGTGAATGCTAGGTCATGTAGTTCATCTATGATTCTCTTACATTTGTGTGCGTATATATCTATGCACTTTATGGGGAGAGAGAAAAGGACTACGTGGACCTCCTTCATGTTATTGCTCTGTTCTTAAGGCCTCACTGTAGAATTTTTCAAATGTCTACATATTCTTCAAATTCAAAACCACTCCACTTCTGCAGATTTCATGTATGAAACACTTATATTTGACTTAATCATTATCTGATGGCATCAGCTTACCTAATTCACACTGCTCACCGTTGAAACCTGGCAAACATGTACAGATGTAAAAAGAACCACGCGGATAGCAGGTACCACCGTTCAGGCAGGGATTGCTTTTGCACGGATCTTGGCCTGTTAAACAAGTAGAAAAAGAAAATTGACTCCGTAGCTTCATTTTTCGCCACAAGAAATCTTTCTGCATTTCTGCACTGATGTTGCGGGGTTTATTGTAGTTAAAGAAACTCTATTAACATAATAGACTACTGAAAATATGATAGCTCTCTAAAATAGTAAAGCTTGTTTTCAGGCATCATTATTTTCAATGACAGGGCATTTACTATGAACGAGTATAACTTATTTTCAGAATAATATTTTTCATAGCAATTTGTACTATATTTGGCAGTCATGATATTCTGCTGAGGATTTAGTTTGCATGACATGACAATTAATTATAGCTGAACACAGTTAAACATATGCAAAATGAATGGAAAATGCTTTTTTTGACAGGGTTAGTTTATGAAGAATGATTGGGTACACAGAACATACCGGCTGGCTGCTGTTGTTTCATTTTGCTATATTTAATCAATCAATGCCCACAAAGTCTAATTTCTTTTAAAGGATGTTTTCACACATGCATATTTCCCACCTGGCTTTCTTAAAAACACATTTCAAGAACACAAATAAAGGTACCAAATACATCCATAACTGAACTAAACATTAAGATAAAAGCTTACCTGCTGTGAAATCCACAGTTGTTATGGGAGTTATCATTTAAATGGCTTTTCCTTGCAGACCTCTATGCCTTGTAGTGATGCTTATTTCAAGTGAGTTTAGATACCTAGGTATTTGCATCTGACTTAATTCCTAGGAGCAATCACTCATACAAACAAGTACACACTGGATAACCATTTCTAAGTATTATCTTCTCAGTGTTATAGGAAAATCAGGAAGACAGTCCTTCTGGGATACAAGAAGCAAGCCTTGGCTTTGAAAACTTACAAAATGGTTAAAAGAGTTCTGTAACCTAAGTTAGTTCAGAGATATGAGAAAAATTTAGATTTTTGATTACATTTTTCCAAAGCAATCTGACTATGGTTTATGGAAGAGAAGATGAGCAATATCTGTTTTACCCTTGCAAGTTATCGATTCAAAGAAGTCTTCTTTAAAGCACCAGATTCCTTGTCTAGTTAGGGGAAAGCAGAAGATTTAGTTGAAAACTTCCAGAAGCAAAACCTGTCTGCATGAATTTGGAATCGTAATTAAGTGGGCAGGATTTCACTTCGGAGGTTTTGAAAAGGATCTGATCCTATCCACAGGATAGGATGCTTGTTTTAGGACTGCTTCACTGAAAATCCCAAATGTAGGGCTATGTTAAACACCTAACAATGTTCATTGTGCATTTACTATCTGTTTGTCTCCTACGGACTGCATATTTTCCCAGTAAACATTTTTAAATTGACAGCTACCTGGATTATTTGAGGAAAAATAACAGAAAACCCTATAAAATTGAGTTTTTTCCTCAGCTATAACTAGATAAAATATGAATTGAAGCAATGCTATTCATATTGACCCTACCTGCATTATCTGTGTGTTTGGTGAAATGGTGCCTAATAACAGCTATGTGAAACAAAATAATGTGACAAATGACATCTAACAAAAGGATCTGTAATTTATAAGAGACAGAAACTGTATCAACCAGTTAAAGCTACAGACAGGCTGAAAACATTAGGTTTCAATTTTCTCTTGTCTAGACAGTTACCTTGTAGGTTAAGAGAAGTTATTTTTTTATAGAAAATTCTGATCCTGAAATGTGTACTACGTGTGCTTTCTAAGTCAAATGCAAGATGCTTTAAAACAACTCTACCTATAAACCAATTGTGTAAGTATTATCATCATGACAACACACAAAAGCTGTCAGACAAAATTGTCTGTTAGAAATTGTAAAATTAAATAATTACAGCTGAATTCTCTATTGCAGTCAGTGTTACCTTCCTGTCTTTTAGAACTGTCTGGTTACCTCAAGTATGATCCAGAGGTCCTTGTTGCAAACACTCAGGAAAAGTCACTGAGCTTGAGTTTTGGTACCCGCATCCTCCTTCACTTTGTAGGGGTTACAATCGTGGTTGATTTCAAAGCTTGAGGCTCACAAGTTCTGTTGTTATTTCACAAGGTGCTCAGATTGCCATACCTCTTATCAGACTTAAACCACACATTTACAGCTATTAAAAAAAAATATGTATATATACGACAGTGATCACATTTGGAAGTTACCTGGAATTTGCACTGCTGTGCCTTCAACTGAACCCACACTGGTGCCAATCAGGAAATCTGATCCATTAGTGACTTCCGGAAGGGAAAAAGACGAAGTTACAAGTTCAATAGTATACGGCTCCTCAGAGCTCATCGTTGACTGCTCGTTTTGATACAGACTGTTTCCAGGGGCAGTGATGTTTGTTGCAATGTTAGAAGGAACTGTCGTGATCTCCTCTTGACCAAACAAACCTGATGGTGTTTCCGTGCTTGTATCCAAAGGTTGGGAAGATGAGGATAGCACTGTAACTGCTTCCTGGTCAGGTTTAAATACATCACTTTCAATACTATTGGGTAAATCTGAAACAGGTGTGGAAAAAAGCCACGGGATCTCTCCCTCAGTGCTCCTGTCATCTTCTTGGTGGGGGTTGTTCACTCTACTTGAGGGCATTTCAACTTCTATTGTGCTAACTTTTGGAACATCTGTGCTTGCTTTATCTCTGAAACTGAGAAAAGCAGTAGGCAAGACATGTATTGATGGAGAATCTCCAGAAACAGTAGCTCCTTCCTCAAAAGCTGAATCAGTTACAGAGGTCTCAGTCTCCTCTGTTCTGTCTGTCACAAGTCCATTAAAGTGAGCAGTACTTTCGGTAGTTGTGATTTCTGAAACAGGTTTGGGAGAAAACTCCAGCAGAGAAGACTCTGTGGTGCCAAGAAGGTCTATAGTGGGTGGTTTGTATGTTGCCGCAATATCAGAACTAACCTCTTTGAAGGTTCCTTCTGATGAATGATCAGACTGATCTGAATCCTTTGACGATGATGTGCTTGGAATGATTACCTCAGGATACTCAGATACTCCATTAACTAGCTGAACAGTTACTGAGGATTTAGGAGTTTGAGGTACTGAATAAAGGCTCACTGAATCTGTTTCTTCATACTCTGTGGATGCTGATTTTATGTTTGTGTATGCTGTAGGATGCTTTTCTTCATTCTTGCTAGATGATACAGTTGTCAGTTGAGATGTATGCTGAGTGGTGACAGTACTTACATCAAGCATGTCAGTTGCCAAAGACTTTTCTGTCTCAGTTAAAACTGGTGTTAGAGAAGGAGCCACGGGCTGCTTATCATCCAGTTCTTCTTGGCCCATTCCAGAGAAGCCAGAAACAGAGTTTGTCTCACTTTGATCTGCTATTACTTGGTGGTTTGATGAAGTATTCAGCTCATAGGTATTTTCTGTTGTGCTTGTTACATCATGTTTAGACTCAGGAGACACATGAGGGCTTGCCAGTGATGGTACTGTAGGAAGGAAAATGCCCAGTTCAGAGAGTTGGGTAGTGATGGGAGTTTCAGATGTGAACTTCACGGCATTCCCTGAACCCAAATCCTTGTCATCTGCTTTCGGTCTGTGCCCAGCTGTTACTGATTCACTACGTGGCTGACTGGAAGTAGCCAAAGAAAGAGTCTCACCAGATTCAAGTGTCTTCTCTTTGGTTATGGAAAATTTAGGTGTTAAATCATATTTCTCCCCTTCAGCTGTAATGCTGTCATCACTGCCATATGTCGATTGTATGACAGAACTTGGCATTGTCTGCACACTTATTATATCTTCAGGTATTGATTTTGGGTGATCCATGTCTATAATAGTTGTTTCTTCTGATGGGATTTGAAGTCGTTCTTCAATTAGTGTAATATCACCATAAACAGAAACGTTCAGTAAAACACTCCTTTTATCATCAATCATGGGAATAATTTTCTCATATAATCCAGTATCACTTGTTAGTTCTTCAGATGTAGCTGTGTTTGGCTGAACAGCAGATGGATTTGCCACGATCTCTTTTTCTTCTGTAAAAAGGGATGGTTGTCGTGTGATCACAGTCTGTGATCCACCTATTGGTGCCTCTGTTGTCATAACTTCAGAATAAACCTCCCCAGGAACAGCAGATGAAGCATTTAGCTCTACCTTTGACACAGGGGGTATTGACAAATGAGTAAATGTTTCAGGAGAAGACGAATCCAAAACACCAACCCAGCCAGATCCTTCTCCAGAGCTTTCAGGTAATATTCTGCCTGGCATTTTTGTTGTTGATGTTGTAAGTGATTCTTCTGTTTCAAGATTAGGAGTTACACTCAGTATTGCAGAAACAGGAGTTACGCCATCTTTAACAAGCAAATATGAATTCTGCTCTGGAGAAACAGCTTTAGAAGTAGCTGTTGTCCTATCTGTTTCATTTTCTTCTCTTCTGTAGTGAGTTCCCTCATCGTGAGGTTCTTCTGTTGCAACAAAATAAGGCGTCATCTCTTTAACCTCTTCAGAGCTGAAGCCCTTAGAACTCTCTTCTGCTAAAGATGGGGAACTGGTAATTACCGAGCTGGGGAACTGGTCTTCTGTTTCTGACAGCTGCTCAGTTACAGCACTTGTAACTTCTTCATTAACTTCAGCATTTGATTCAGTACTGCTCCTTTCAAAGTCTTGGGTCTTGTCAGTTGAAAGTTTGGGCCCCATATTTGTAGGATGAGAAGTCTGAGGACTTGAAGGACTCACGATTTCTTTGACAATCAATGGTACTACAGAAGGAATAACAACAAGATCATCTCCCGATCCTTGTCCTGAAAATAATGGATCACTGATGAGCACATTATTTGTTAGCTTTTCTTCTTTAGGTGTCAGGAGTGATACGGGAATATCTTTTGTTGGGAAAATATTTTGTAACAAGTCCTCCTCTTGCTCTATATCTGTAACGGGAGAGCTTATGTATTTCCTTTCAATATTTACAGGCTCAGTTACTCTGTCATCATTAAATGGCAAAAGTATGTTTTTAACAGATTCAGTTTCTAATTCCTTTTCTTCTGAATATGGACTGAGAGTTGGAACATTTAGAAATCCCAGTTGTTCATGGTTAGCCTCTGTACTTTTAATGAATCGTTCTGTTGTTGTCTCTTCCGAAGATTCTATAACTTTCGGTGAAATTTCCCTTGTCCCGTCTTCTCCAGAAGGAGTATCTTCCACCGAAGGAATCTTCGTAGTAAAAGCTCTCACTGTGAGTTCATCGATCATTTTCTCTTTCGTTCTTATGTCAGTTACAGTTCCCATTGTGGTTACTTCATGTTCAGTACTTATGACCAGATCATCAGGTTTGGTAGTGAGGGCATGATCCATAGATGGTGTGCTGACGACTCCTTTGGTGTAATGCTCTCGTGTTTCTAGTCTCCCAGTGGGTGAAACTGCTGTTTTTAAAAACGATTCAATTACTGTGTCTGCTTCTCCAGATCCCTGATCAGTAAATGAGAAATGAGTTCCAAGTATTTCTTCCGTAGGTCCATTAGACATGAGTTTTGTGGTGCTGCTGTCACCTTTGAATTCTTCTCCAGAGCCATGCTCAATCAGGAGGATCTTGCCTAATGAGACAGTTGGAGGACTAACTTTTGCATTTTTGCTTTCTGTAGATTCAGCTACTGCTTTTATACTGCCGGTACCATGTGTCACCATGATGTCGTGAGGGTTGTTACTAACCACTGATTCTGGAGATGATGTGACCTCACCGTTGTCTAAATCTTCAGGTTTATCTCCTGGTGCAACATATGATATTATCTCTTTTATAGAACTAGGACTAAATTTGACTTCAGAAGGAGCTGTGTAAGTTTGTTCTGTTTCCTGATTTTGTTCTCCAGGGTTTCCTGTACTAAACAACTCCTGGGTCATCTGACTTGTTATGCCAGACTCCTTTGTCAAGCCATTTGACCCAGTATTCGAACCTGATATTGCTGGTTCATCTGTTCTTGCATGTTTTTCATATTCTGTTGTTGCATTCTTCAGCAAAGCATCATCTATGTTGTAAACTTTTCCTTCCTGCTTTTCTGTTTGTGTTTCAGTGACAGACCTTGATGGAACTGAAGTCAAAGTAGCAGACTCAATGATAACATCTGTGTCTCCAGAACCTGGCTCAATAAATGGGGAGTCAGTACTTACCACTGTTCTTGTCGGACCCCCTGAAAATATGTGTGCTGGTTCATCTGCTGATCCTTCATTTATAAAAAGCTCCTTCTCTCTCAAGAGAGGAACGGTGGTGACCTTTCTAATTTCAGAACTTATGGTACTTGCTACAGGTACTGTTATTCTGAGCAGTGTGGGCTCTTGACTTACAGTTCTGACTTCACTAGCAGTGGTCTCCTGTTCTTTCAACTCCAAATTGCCTTCTGCAGTAGTAGCTGATTCTTCCTGATTTGAATAAACAGTCGTCTGTATTTCTTTTTCATCTTCAGTATTCTTTTCAGTTACAAGAGAGCTGGCAACTACTTCTTCCGTAATAAACCCAGACACAGAATTGGTGGCAAGAGTTACTTCAGAATTTTGATCAAAAGCAGAATAATGAGTGCTTATTCCTCTCGGCAAAGCAGAGTTGATTTCTGAAATGGTTACAGAAACTTCTGTTGGCAGTACTGTGCCAGAGCCCAAAGAAATATCCTGCACTGAAAGTGTTTCTGTTACTGCTGTTCCTGTTGTCGTGGCTGAAGTTACAGTGATGTCCTCTCCTACATCTCCAGAGCCTTCTAGAACTATAAAGGAAGCAGCACTCATCACAGGCTTTGCTGTATTACTGCTTGTTTGCAGAAGGTTTTCAACAGGGGAATTTGCATTAAGTTTAACTGTTGATTTATAATGATCTCCTGGAGCAGGGGTTGCCTCTTCTGGAGTAAGGTCTTTCACACCTATGCCTATCACAGCAGTATTTAAAACTGCATCCAGAGAAGCAGTTACAGCAGAATTTTCCACAGTGAATGCATCAGGAGCAGAAGTTATACCAGAATTTTTTTCATCATCTTCCTTTCTTGACATAGTCATCATTTCTGAGGAGACAGAACTGGATAAATCAGATTCAGTGGAGCCATCTCCAGAAGACTCGCCAGTAATCAAAAGGAAGTTTTTAGTATCTTTTGTTGAGCTCTCCTCAGTTCCATGCCATGTTACAGTCTCTATATTTTTTTGCAGAGACTGCTCATATGAAGAAGTAATGGCTATTGATTTGTCTGTTGTGGCAACTTCTGACTCACCACTATAAACTGGTTCTAACATTGCAACATCTGCTGTCGGTTGTGTAACTTCAAACGCCCCTACTACTTCTCCAGCTTTGCTTGGTTGCATAGTACCAGAAGCTTCAGTTTCAGGTATAATAAATGTGTTTGTTTCATTGATTTGAGAAAAGGTTACATTTTTGGAATGAGCAACACTTTCAATTTGGTCACTTCTCGCTTCCTCAGCTTTTGTGCTTTTAGGTGCACTGGTAACTTGTTGCTTTCCATTGATGAACTGCAAAGCTGGAGGAGTTGTAACATCAGTAGTATTTTCACAGTCTTCCTCTTCCTCAAACTCTATAAAGTTTGGAAAGAAAGGATCCAATATTATATATTCAGATGAATCCTGCACAGAGTCTGAAGTACAGGGTTCAGTCTGAGCTGATTCTGCATCAATGTGGGGTTCATCTATTGTGTGAGGAAGCATGTGGCGATTGAACAGATCCAAAAATTCATTCACCGGATGATCTGCAAAAAAAAGAGAGCTTTTCATAATCCCTAAGTGACAGTGACGGTTGCTCATTATAGTAGACATATGAAGTACAAGCAGTCCATTGGAGAAAACAAAATCTAAAAGAAAGGTAGCAAATTCATGGTACTCTTCTATTGACACAAAATTGAATGCTGCCACAGTGTTTGCATTTCTGGTTGAAGCCTTTGTGTATGTTGAACACTTACGTTGTGTAATATTGTCAACTGCCATGCATATTTAGTCCCAAACCCACACCTGAGCTGACTTATCTTGCGCTGTTCAGCAGAGATAAGAAAAAGACGAGAAGAAAATCATTTTTAGACCAAGAGGCTCTGGTCTCAACCTGCAGCAATGGCTTCCATGGATTTAAGACACTACCTAACCTTTATCAAATACTGAACTTCAACAAAACTTGGGCAAAGTCTAAAATAAAATAGAACATAAAGAATATGCCTCTGCAACTCCATTTATTCTCAGTATAGAGTAATTCAAATTACTAGGAACACCGTAAAAACTACATTAATTGCCCTATTCTTCACACTTGGATGGTCAGTAAATAAAGTCTTATTTTATAAAGGTGTTGCTATTTGGCACTATAAGGCATTATGAAACAAATAAGAAAAAATACCCCAGATTCAAAAATCAACCACCATTCAGACAGTAACATGCGTAAGGTCCAACTATTCTACTCTGGGTACCACTCGCTTTCAATTATTTACACACTCTCACAGATCGCAAACCTCTCAAGCTTTTTTCTAGGTAGCCAAGCAGAGAAGTAAGTTCTAAGCAGACAAGGCTTTAGCTGAAGAGGCCTTGTGAATTCCTCCAAGATTTATAATCCCAGATTCCATAGACACTTCTTAAACATGTCCTCTCAGCACAAACATGACTTCAAACCTGCTGTTCCAGACAATAGATAACACCCTTTTTACAAAAGAGGATACAACAGACCCAGAAAAAAGCCAATATTCAGGCTTGGCCAACAGACTTCGAGCTGGAAAATCTGTGGTGAAACCTTATTCCATAAATGTATCTTTCTTCTGAATCTAATGCTTATAGCTGTTTTGTCCAAAGCAAAATTACAGTTTGCTGGTATAAACTGGTGCAGCCAGTGGAGCTTTGTCTAGATCTGTCTGAAGAGGATCTGAACCAACACACAGGACTCCTGTTTTACAGCAATGTTAGCAGTGATTGCTCCCCAAAGAATATTTATAGGTATTCTGGCATACCCAGTCTATGACAGAACCCAAATTTCAAGTAAATTTCCTTATTAAAACTGTTCACATGACATAAGAAAAATGAGAACCTGACACGTAAAGTATTTCATTAGTTTGAAATAATTCCCGTACATATGAACATCATTTAACCTCTATGATTATTGAGGTCTCAGAAATTAGGTGATCATTCTGGAAAAGAATGTATCAAATCACATTAAACTGACACAGAGCACTGTGAAAGGCCTGTGGTTCTTTGGCTTGGGGTATTTTGTGTGTGCACATTGACTGCAATGGGGGTCTTCTAAAGGTCATTGAAACTCTATTGAGAATTAATATTCTAATGTCTTATGCTGGTTTTATAGCTAAACTCGCAAAATATTACTGAAACTTCATTTTGCTAAACCTCCAGCTAAAGTGTAAATGGCAACTTCATGTCTGTTTTACAATAAAACACGTATTATGATGACCTGAATCCAAGGCTTTGATGTAATTATTAAACAACTTGGGAAAAATTAAGATCCACATCAGCCTTACAGAGAATAAATCACCTTCAGTATTAGGTATTTTCACCAAAATATTCAGTTTGCTAAGCTCAGCATTCCCCAAGCAACAAAAACAGACAAACAAGCAAAAAACCAAAACCACCAACAACAAACAAATTGTTTTTAACCTCATTTCTACCTGGCTATTCTATGTTGCCCCAGTGAAGCCTGCTGTTTACTTTGCGCTATGACAAATTTGAAACTCCTTCTCTCTCTCTATCACGTGTGCTTGTTGGGAGTTGTTTTATGCAATGCCTGTAAAGAGAGATTTTTTCCCTGCTCCTTCCTCCAGTAGGTTACAAATATTTAAAGAAGTTGCTCAATGCCACAGAAAAACAGAGTTTCTGCAGCCATTTATTTGAGTCCTCCCAGGTCTCCCTTTCAAATTTTGCTCAAGCAGAAAAGCAAGAATTAAGTTATTTTTCCAAGATTTGCAATATGACATAGAGAAGCGTGTCTAATAACATCACTTTCAGACTCCACAAGTTTTAGCAAAGAGCAGCCATAGTCATACAGGGGAGTCATATTTTCATAAAAGCAGAAGCTCTAATCTACAGAGAATTGCACACCTTCTTTTCAAAACTACAAACACAAAAATACATAGGAATGCGATAACTGAAAGGGGAATTGACAGTCAAAGCAGCTAGGGAGCTTTGTGAGTTTCTGATTTGCAGTAAAATCACTAAAAAATAGCTGCACCAACATACAGAACCAGAGAACTACATACAGACATGTATCAGCAAGAAAGATGTTTTGTACTCTGTGCGCAGCTTAAAAAGAAGTGTGTATAAATAATCTGGTATATAGAATAATGTGCCATAAGGATTAATTATTATTCCATACACAGCTGTTACAATTGTCTGCACAAAGCATGTAGCATGTTTTTGCACAGACATATATACTAAAAAATATGTAGAAAACCTGGATGGGACTGGATAGGCTGTAATTTGTAGGAGAGTACCATACTAACAAGTTCTGACCAGTGTATTATTTTTGTAGCAGTGCACACCTGGGAGTCCCTCGAATTATTAGCTCATGCTAAATCATTTATGGTAGGTAATAAATTTAATGAACAACATCTGTTCCAAATTCACCTAGAAGACATATACAAATTCTTACATATGCAAAGATCTCTATCAGACCCTACTTTTACTTCGTTAGCTTTTTCAAGATCTCACATGCCACAAAGATCCACATAAAAGAACCTTAGCTAAAGGTATGATATTCCAATAATAAACTTTCAGGAGGCTCCTTCATTAAATATGAAGTGGTTTGGTTTTGTTTTTCAAATAAAAAAAAAAATAACCAGCCTTTAAGAAAAGAGTGAAGAATCTTTTTTTTTTCTTTTCTTTTTTAAATTAGAATTTCTTCTTTCTAGCAGTTTGATTATTCAGTGCTAGCAAGCAGGTTGCCAATACTCAGGAATAACAGCTATGGAAAATCCTCTCAGAGATGGCAAATAATCTCCGTAACAATATAGCTCATATAACATATAACCCTGTTCTCTAAGAATAAGCAAGACATTAAAATGAAAACCTAAGAGCTATCTTAAAATATGAATAAAGGAGGAAAAAGTCTTATCTGTTGAATTGATCTGCTAGACCCTTAGGATGGACACATAAACACTTGCAGTATTTTTAATCTGGTAGATGCAGCTGACACGTTTTGCCCCTATTTATGTTCATGTCCATTCCAGCTGCAGGTAAAGATATACAGAGAGACCATTAATAAGAGATGGCATGAGGACTTTGAAGAGAAATAGTTTTGCTCCTAAATATGTTTATCAATAGTTCACACATTATGATGGCAAATAAGCCAAAAGAGGCACTTGTTCAAAGAAGTCCTTTGTTGCTATGACTCCAAGAACAAGAAAGTAAAAACAAGTAGCTGAAAAATAGTAAAGCCGAGAGCTGTCAGTTAAGACTGCCAATCCAAACAATTCTTAAAGTAGATTTATCAGTAAAGCCTCTTATTAAAGAAAGTGATGAGGTATGTGCTGAAATACAGATGGCGTAGATAGATGGATGAGAGTATATGCAGCCTAGAGTGTTTCTTAATCCCTTTAATATGTCTAGATGTTTTTTAAATTACCTGCATGGAATAGGCATCTATCTCAGTAACAGTCAACTATGTGTAAGAAAGAGAAATCCCCCTGGCTACAGGGTGATTTTTAGCCACAACAGGATTTGGCGGCTGCTACTACACATAACCACAGAGAGACTGATTGAGGTGGCTTTAATTTCCACTGCCACCCTTTTAAAAAAGTGGTTCTAAACCTACATTAATTCCTCACTGGATCAGATGTGAAAGCTGCCTCTATGGACAAGCTACCTTCTGCACATTCAAAGACAGGTATAATGAGTAGCAACATCTTTTCTTGAGAAGACTTTTAACATTCTACAAATAACCCTAATGGGCTTTTCCAAGATCTTTTTTGAGGGAGCAGGCAGTAACAAACATTTTTTCCTCTCAAAAACCTTCAGATCAGTAGCTGAAGAAGAATTAATGGAGAAGTAAATATGAAACAAATTCTGATGTTCCCCAAACTTTCAAAAAAAATTCGTTTAGAAAACTTATGGATTCAGCATGGTTTTGTGAAGTCTCTTTCAAAACGAGACTATTAACATATAATCTGGCATCCTGCAGATAACATGATTTTACCTGTAGATTCCTGTAATTTGTCTGTTTATTGCTTCAGAGCAACATGCTCAGTTTGCGAGAAGCAATAGCTCAAACTTTGGTAGAAGGACTAGAGGTCTAATAAACCCATGAAATCCACAGAAAGAATCACAAAATGTTCTGTGGGCTTTGAATCAGACCCTGTATTTTGATTAGAATAGAGCTAAAAAGAAAGAAAAACTAATAACCAACCAACCAAACAATAAAATCCCCAACAACAAAAAGAATTTAAAAAGAAGACCAAAGACAGTTTGGACTGCTCATTTCCAAAGCATGCACGTCATCCCATAATGTGACACTATCATGAGCTACTTAACATTGACTATAAAGAACTCACAACCACAAGGTAGGATACTTTGCATTAGTCAAATTTCTTACTGCATTTGATAACCATAAAATTTTGGGTTTGGCTTAAACAGAACTATATCAGGGTGAATTTAGAACATACATGTCATTAAAATATTGGTTGTTGTTTTGTATCAAAGTTCTGCAATTGTAACATTTGTTGACCATGAAAAAGGTAATGCAGTAACTTGCAATAAACAAAACAGAGAGAAAAACAATAAACAATTTAAATTAAGATAAAAATTCGGAAAATCTAGGTATTTTTCCCCATGTTCATACTTGCTAACTAATCTGTTTTCCATGTACAAGTCACCTTGTTTCTATCCCACAAGTGCTATAGGTTTATTTTTATGTCTTCTTTGCTACAGGTGGTCTGCACAGTACCACAGTCATCACCTCCTGCAGAAGATTCCCATCATATACATGATGATAAACTTACACTTGTTGGCAACAGCCTTTAATGTCATCTCCAACAGAATGGATGCTTTGAGGTTAATAACAGAGGTGTCTGGGACTAGGACCAGGGGACAAGCACGACACCTAATGACTAGCAGTTAGCACAATGGTTCATCATAGAACAGACCATCGTAGAACAGCTCATGTAGGCTGTCAAATGACAAGTCAGCTGCCTCAAGCTTCACAACAGCTATTGATCAGACCCTTACTCATTCAAAAAATGTTATTCTGAGAAGGTCGCTTCTGGAACAGGTTGTAAAATTGTGCTATGAAAAGCACACTAACAGCAAATGCAGACGCATGAATCATTATCTTCTTCATTTTAGTACATTCATGGAATTTGCTGCAGATTGAAGCTGCTATGAAAACCAGACAACCCACAGAATAATTCAGTAAACATGCAGACTGGTTTTGATTAAGATTCTCTGAGTAACCTAAAGGAGTGTCTTTAATGCTTTATCTCAAAATCTCTGCACGTTTGTGGGACACTCCTGAATGGGCTTGCAAAGGTGACCCACCAAGGGCAAGCCTACAGTTGGCAGACTTAAATTCAGCCAACAGGTGTCTACAGTTCACCTGGAGACTATTTAAGAGTCCACGAAGTGTAAGGGGTTCAAAGTGTTTGATTTAAACCCTTTGAAAGTCCACTGAAGCCTTGTATCTGGGCTTGGGAGAGGATCTAGCAGGAGGAAAGACTTAAACAGCTTTTTGTCTCATACTGACTCCCCTGAACCTCAGCTCTGCCAAGGAGCATCTTTGGGTCTGGGCGGATTCAAGCAGTTTTATGGCTTGCTGAAACTCTTCAGGTGAAACAAAACTCGACCAGGAACATGTTAGTCTCAAGTATATATGTTGTTTTAAAAACTTACTCAAGAAGTAAAGAAGCAATTTGACAAGACGACCCTCAAACAAAAAAATTCTTTTTTTTCCCCTTTTGTTTCAAAACCTTTGTATTTAGAGGCTCCTCGCCCCCTTAAAATATTACATTCAAATTGGAACAGAAAGATTCAATTTTACAGAAATAAAACCTTTTGATAACATCTTTTGGGGCATTTTGTTTCATAGAAAAGGGATTTTTTTTAATTGTTCTTTTCATCTCATTTCAAAAGGAATAAGATTTTGAAATCCAAACGTTTCCTGCTGAAGGAAAATTCCAAGTGTCAGCCTTCAGTACATGCAATTCCTCTAACTTGTGCCATCTTGTAATATCATTAACCTACCTAAGCGCGGTCAAAGTGCAACAGTGCTCCAGGCATACCCATCTCCCACGTCAGGAAGAGGTGGGAATACTGCCAAGGAGCTGGTCTAAGGTGTTAAAGAAACATCGCTACTATTATACACACTTGAGTAAAAGACAATAAAGAAAGGTCCAGAAATAATTAATTTTTTTATTATTTTAATCCTGCTACCTCACCTTAACCAGACTAGTATGTATGATGAGGTCTAGTAAAATCCAGTTCTTGATTACTGTTCAGTCTAAGTAAACAAAAGGTTTTATTCAGTTCACTTGAAATGTTCCCCAGCTGGATATATATTTCTAAAATTTTTGTTAACTTTTGCTCAACAGGTTTATTTTTATTTTACCTTCTAAATTTTATCAAAATTTATGTTTTGTTCTCCCTTTGACAGTCAAAAGAGAAGTCTGTGTTTCTTAAATCTCATCAGCAGGAAAAAGAAAAAAATCATATATAAAAATCATATATAAATTGACCTTGCATAAAAATCTCAACTACTCAAGTAAATTTCTGGAATAAAGTATTTGAAAAAACTAATTTTTACACAGCTGGCTGGGTAGGAGTTGAAAGTAATTCAAGGTGGGTGGTCAGTGTTGCCTGCTCAAATTCACTTATCCAGTCTGTTTTACCATATTTGGGTTTCTCTGTTTCCATGCAAGATACAACCCTGTTGAAAACCTGAGTATCAATTGCTGGCACGTTCCTAAACTGCAGCCTTTTTACAGTTATACCATTTCCCCAAGCTTGTTGGCTGAGACCAGAAAACACCTGTGGAAAGTGGATGTCGCTTACACGGACATCTGTTTTGCACAGGGCTCTGGCCCGCGTGGCTGTGCTGAAACACCCCTGCCAAATTGTAGAGTAATAGACATGAAGATGCAAAAACCATGTCAGAAATAAAGGAACTGATTTATTATAAGAGCATATCGTGAAGCCTCCTGGCAATCTCTAGTGTTTCCTTCAGCCTCATTGCTTCCTGTGTTGACGCAGTGGTAAAATTGTTAAGAAAAGACAGAATAAGTAAAATGTCAAGTTGTTAAAAATGGCAGCCTTGCAGTGTCAAGTTTAAGCCCCAGCAAGTGCAGGATACAGTTCCCTGGATAACGACTGAGTATTTGTCACACAATATTCTTAGGACAACTATTCCCACTTCCTTTCTACTCCAATATGTTATTAACAATATGGCAGGGAAGGGGAAAGGGGAAAGGGGAAAGGGGAAAGGGGAAAGGGGAAAGGGGAAAGGAGAAAGGGGAAAGGGGAAGGGAAAAGGAAAGGGAAAAGGGAAAAGGGAAAGGGAAAAGGGAAAGGGAAAAGGGAAAGGGAAAAGGGAAAGGGAAAAGGGAAGGGGAAAAGGGAAGGGGAAAAGGGAAGGGGAAAAGGGAAGGGGAAAAGGGAAGGGGAAAAGGGAAGGGGGAAGGGGAAAAGGGAAGGAGAAAAGGGAAGGGGGAAGGGGGAAGGGAAGAGGAAATATATTTTCAGGAGTATCCTCCCTATGCAAAATAGCTTCATTCTGAATAACTTTCTTCAAATAACTAAAGCTATGACAACGATTACCCTACCTGATTTACCCCACAATGCTCTTTTTACAGATATCTGGAGAAGTTTATGCATCTATACTGCCACTTATCATGATAGTTTTCTGACATTTTATCACCTATGATTTTTCAAGCATCTTTCAAGTACCTGATACACACACTTTCAATTTTATGTCCGCACAAGTCCACAGCTGATTAGCTACACTATTTGGCTGCAGTCCCTGCTCCTTTTGGGGAGCTATTAATTATTAGAGCTATTAATCAGGTGACAACATACAATCAGTCTTCCATGGCAAAACATTTTTTAAGCTTCAGTTTTCTTCATTCAAATATGAAAGAAAAGTTTTGCTGAAATAGACTGTTGTGGGGCAAATCACCCTTGTCCTAGACCCATCTACTTGTGCAAAATAACTTGATTTACTACAGCGGCAGCGGTAACTCAAGTCATTACGATATCTTCATAGTATCTTAAATCCAAATATATATGGTTTTGAATATATCATTAGAGTGATTATGCACATAAATATGGACACACATGGTACACAGATTTTTGCCCACAGATCTGAGTTGTGCACTTTGGAAATATTATTCAGAAGACACAAAGTGGATTCTGTGATCGTAATTTTAATGGAATCTTCTTGCATCATCTCTTGACTTGTAGGAAAAAAAAAAAAAAAAAGAAAGTGAAAGAAATTGAAATTTAGCTATCCAGATTAATAATAATAGAGATTAATAAACTTGATTGCTTTGGGTATTAAACATCCAGTTCCTCAGTTAAACTAACATGAGGCTGTAAAAACCCCACTGCTGCAGACAGAATGACAGAAATACGACTCTTTCAGACACAGTTTTAGGAATAGGAGTGCAGTGCCATGTGCTTGAAAGCCTTTCAAAAATTAAGTTACTAAACAGTATTTTGATATCTAATTTCTACCTGAATCAACTTTTAGGGTGCCTTTGATCCTGACACTTTTCTCAGCTCTTCAGAGACATATGAACAGCATGTGAAATAGAAAGAATAGCAGAGAGGAAGGGAAGCCTGATGCAGCAAATGCTTTTGAATAAGCTTATAACTGGAGAAGACTTATCTGAGAGCAAGCTGCGCACCTGTAAATGCTTAACCATTTCTTCAGTTGGAGCTGGGAAAATAAAACATAGGGCACAAAGAGCTGAGCTTCTTTTTAACCATGTAATCACATACATATATAAAATGAAGAAATTCCTTCATTTTTCTTTTAAATGGAGAACTTTTACTTTTAAAAAAATAGATATTAATTTGTTTTTAGAAACATTTGCTTTTTGAAAAATATGTTTTTGTTCAACAATACTCGAGAACAATAGTTTCAACCCACTATAACTAAAAGAAGATGCATAGCTATGTTAAGCTTGGTGCAGCACTAAAAAATGTCAGATGGGGACAGCCTTTTGACTATAAACCTATTAGCACAAACTCCATCCTAACATGGTTATATGGCTACTGACTCAGAATTAGTTCACACCTGACAGGCTCTGAATGTGGGCAGAATAAACTGAAAGAAAGCATATAGCCGAAGAAGTCAAATAATTGGGTTAAAGTGAGAAGAAATAAACATTTGAGTAACATTTTGAAGAGGTTTAAATAGTTCCATTCCATTGATTTTTGTAGGATTCCTACTTCATGTGAGGTAGAGTATACAACTAGTTTACACCCTCTTAGGCCATCTGGTAATCCTGGTAACTCACTACTGTGCTAAACTGCCATCTGTGATGTGCTTTCCAATGCTCAGTGGTGTTTCTCCCTTGGCAATGCTGGACTCCTACATCCAACACCCACCAACAGTAAAAGCGAACACCAGTGCCTTTGTTACCTATTGCAATTTAGTAATTTCCAAACAGTGATGAGTTTGGCATTGGTGCCTTTCTCCCTCATGGCATGAAATCAAGGAAATTTAGTTCTGGTTCAGATTATTCGTCCAAGAAATTATGTGGGAACTTACACTAACTCGGATTTCTTCAAGCAGGGAAAGGAGTAACTGCACTAAGGCAAAAGACATGGTGACCACGGAAAAGATTTTCCAGGTTCACTTGTCATTACAATACCATTATCACCAGAAGATATATCCTGTGGTCTTTATCCTTGCCTGTTAGTTGGACTAAGTGTACAAAGCACTTCCAAATGACTCAAAAATTTTGCTTGTCATAATTAATATTTAACTAAGCATGTCCCTGGAAACTCACTACAAGCCTGAGTTGTATTTATGTGACTAACCTAAGAATCATTTCACTCACCACTTCCAAGAAAGAAAAACACAATTTAGACAAAAGCCCACAATAAAATCTTATAAAAATCATGATGTTACTCTGTGTACATAAAGGCATATTCTTTGCCATTACTTTGGCAAAAGAATATTACATCAAATACATGGAGATTATTTTCCTGATGCCAAAAACCTCCCACTAAAAATATGGAATTCTCACTTGATGAGGTCTTATATGAAAAATCCAAGACTATGGTTAAAAAAGTTTAAAATTAATGTTTCTTATGCACTCTTTAAGCTAATGGAGGGTAATAAAAAGGTAATGAATTTAATACCAAAGGTAATAAAAGGTAATATCAAAGCAGGCATGGACTACTGGAAGACAAGATTGCTCCTGCTCAGGTACCCAATTCCAATTGCATTTCCCTTCCTAATGGATTTCAGTTCTAATCATTAATGAATAGAAATGTCTAGACCATTTTTTATACTAAGTTCTCCTTGTTTAAGCAAATATAGTAATTTGAGACTGTCAGAGAAGTCCTAAGACAATTCACTGAGCCTTAGAAAAAAAAAAAGAAAAAAAAGATAATTACTCTAAAGAAAAAAATAGGTACCTTCAGCTCTATGTTCCCAAAGGCAACACAAAATATGCAGCAGACTCTCTGAACACATCCTGACTTGTGCCAGGAAATAATTCACAAGTATCTTGAAAGACACCAGAGGGTATTATGTGTATTATTGATCATATTTATCATCTAAACACTTCCAAGAAGAGGAAGAAAGGAAAAGACTAGCTGGATTAGCAAGGATTAAGTCAATCACTAAATCTAAATTGTGCAGAGGACAACTAAAAATGAACAAACAAAACCCAAAACACACTGAAAACTACATGCTCAAAAAGAAAGAACAGCCAACAAATATTTTTAAAGTGCTATTATCAGACTAATTATCAAGTGACCCATCCTAAGGGAATTAATTTCTATTAAGACCTTTAGCCTTTGAGCCACTTATAAAAATACGTTCATTTATATTTCTAGAATCATGTCCTGTGTTCCTTCAGATTTTCACTGTATCAATGAATCATTTCATGTAAAGTAAAATGGTACAGATAATAGTTTCTGAAAGAGGCAAAAAAGATTATATTCTCATCATAAGTACTAAGATTTGTTACAATCTGGATACATTCACAAAACTTTGGTAGAGGAAACCACTTTCTTAAAAAAAGTGAAGTCATATTGTTTCCATGTAAAAGACAGCTCATCTTTCCTATAACAGGATTTCTTAAGACTTTCTCCACATGTAAACAAAACTTCTAGAAGGATTCCTCTCCTTCACAACAGAAGCATGAAAAACTACATTGTACCTATGAATAAAATTCCTTCATTTCTGTCATGAATAAACAAAGAGCTACAAGAAAGCTAGAAATGTGTGATCCTTATGGCTAGAACTGAGATGTTTCCTTGGAAACAGTGCAAAAACAGCAGGGAACGTGTAGGCATCCTCTGAACAGTATTTAATGTGAGGGCACTGTTCCTCGTATCTATGGAAGTCTATAAAGGAATGTGAAAAAAAAAAAAAGAAATTATTGTTCTATAATAAGTCTTCAGGAAGACCAGTAATGGTGGCCTAAAGACTATTTATTAATTCAGTCTTAACTTCTTGTGAAACTTTTTAAGTTTCAAGTTTCAGCTCTGTTGGATATGGGGTTGGCTTTTTTTATTTCCCTTTGTTTTGGAAAACAGAGCATTGTACCAAAAGCTTGATTTTATTACAATTGCTTGTTTATTAGGGCTTGCTTTCGTAAAGGGCATCATTGCTGTTGCATTTTAACTGTGATTTGTATGTGATGGTGTTCAACATATTTTAAAAAGCCCTTCACAGCATCAGTATAACATGAGTATTCTAATACAGAGAAATTCCAACTGGTTTAATTAAGCAACAGGTCTATCAATTTAGATTAAATATGCAACACAAATTTGTTCTGTAGAAAAAAATCACCAAACTATAGAATGAACCAGAAGCTCTATATGTTATAAAGACATTCTGATACCTGCCATCCCTACACCCGCATAACAATTCTGCTCTCGATCACCTCATTGGAATTACTGTGGTGTAATTACACGGGGGAAGATGATATCAGAATCTAGTCATGTTGCTTAGCATTTAACACTTCAGTGACTCCAGACAAAATGAGAACTTGGCTGTCTCTATGCCAGGTTTTATGAATAACACAGAGCATTCCGTCATTCAGGGCATGAAAATGACTTGAGTAGCTATTGGACTTTGGGAAACCTGTTTCATCTGGAAATGTGTCTCAAAACCATTGGGTGGTTTTCTTTGTTAGCTGAACACACAAGCCCAGGGCTCAAAGCTAAACACTACCAGGAAGGACCAGATTACTAATTCAAACAGTGAAATAAGACCATGTCCATTGACTGCAGCGTGTTCGGGGCAGCAGGAAATGTGGTTTTTCCCCAGTGCTGATGAGGAGCTGCAGCTGTCTAAGTCTTAATGTCAGCTGGAACAAGCAGACAAGCCCAGCCCTCCATTAAATAAATAGGAGATTTTGCAGTTAATAAGATGGGAAGTTGGTTCAGCCCACGTGATGCCACTTTTACTATTGCTTCAACATCCCACCAGAAATTAATTCACATCAGTCCAGTTGCACAATACCAGTAAACTGTGGCCACAGAACACCACATCCAAATGCATACAAGTCGAAATGTACTTGGAAATTAAATGATACTTTGTTTACCACAATGTTTAGGTAAATTTGGAACTTTTCTTCTCTTAGATGCATCCCAGTGATATCAAGAATTAAGCATTTGTTAAAAAAGCTGAGCTCCTTGCACAGGCAGGGAAGTCCTATTCGTACACATCCACTTTATTGTAGAATCATAGAATATCAGGTTGGAAGAGACTGCAAGGATCATCTGGTCTAGCCTTTCTTGGCAATCAGTCACTACATACAGCAGCAGAATGCAATGACTACAAGGCAGCTTCTATCCTTTATGATAAACTTTGATTTGAAATAGGTTCTATGAATAAACACCAGGTTTCAGCACCATATACTTTCTCCTTGAGGAAAAACAAATGGTGATTTCAGCACAAAAAAGGGTCACCTCACCTTCAGCAGAAGTCTCTCTAACACAATAACTAATAGAGATAATTTTTTCAAAGGAACACCAAAAATCGCACGTAGCACATGTGTGTACTACAAAGAACAGTGTCCAGATACGTATTTGCCAGTGGGCATAAATAAAATAACTTAAAAGAGAACAATGTGGGTACAGGTGCAGACAGATAAAAGTCTACATGCTGCATGCTTTTAAGCTGGCTCTGTTTCAAGTGAGGTGCTGTCTGGAAATGGTGTTGTGAGTCACACTGCTCCTGTCCCTCCACACCATCGTCGGATCTGGTCACAGCACCATCCTGACACCCACAGCCTCCACAACAGAGCCAGCATCTTTCCTCCCAGCATGCTCCCAGCACATTTCCACTCTCCCAAGCACATATTCCCCTCAGAAGTTTGCAAAACGAAGGTTGAAAGGGGACATGGTTATTCTCTGTGACTGAACAGAGAAATAAAATTATCAAGGGATAAATGTCAGGAAGAAGAAAGACCTATTCAAGCTAAAGACAATGCTGGCTAGAATAAACATGGGTATAAACTGGCCAAGAAGCAATTCAGGCTAGATATTAGAATCAGACTTAGAGAGCCATGATGATCTGTGACAGCCCTCCAGAAGGAGCTGTGAAGACAACAGGATTAAATTAATTTTAAGACAAGGCCTAAAACGGACCTGAAAAGACTCTTTTTCTGGCTTCTTTGTTGAGGTTTATGACTATGACTCATTACCATTCTGCATTTCATTCAAATCCCACATGCCCTCTTACACTGCTAAGACAGAAATATGCATGTCAGAGAGTTACATGTTGAAACACAAAGGTTTTTAACCTCTTTCTATAAAATTACACCTCTACAAAGCACAAGTTCCTGCAATTTCATTCTGTTCAAAGCTGGAGGGGACAAGAAACCAGACAGAGCTGGTGTGAGTCCCAGGGTCCAACAAGCACTTTGAAACATCTTCACTATTTAAAGACTTTTAAACTCCTCCAAAAAATGCAGGTGTGCAAATTACTCCTGATACAGACAGGAGTTATGTTTCCAGCATTTCTCCAACCACTGTTAAACAACACCCCCACAAGCATTTTTCATCTCATAAAAGCTTTATGAGCTGAAAAGTTCCTTCAGGTTTGGGTGTTTTCTTTTATTTTTTTTCAGCAGCTAATCCATTACCTTCCAGCAACAGCATCAGCCCTCATCACTACAACGTATAGGAGCGATAAGACCACAAGAGGCATGAGGTGCCAAGTTTTGCATCTTCACAGTGAGACGAACTCCCCTGTCCTATCTGAGGCAATGGAAAGCTGCTAACGTGATGACACATCACAGTGTAGGGCTATTCTGCTTTCTCACTTCTACAATATGGTCATGATCCCAAGGGAATCAGTCTGTTGTTCCACACAAGTGAATGAAGTCCCAAGCTCCCTCCATTGTGAAACATGTGCATGGCCCTTTTTGTAGCACAAAAAGGCATGGTTCCCCATGCACAAATATATTTCCCTCATTAATTGGAACACCTGCCCTAGATCGGCCTATGTGCCATAGGCTGTCAGGAAAAACATGCCTTATATCCCTCATTAATTTGTGCACCTGCCTCACATTTGTTCACATGGAAGTACATGGATCGTTTGTACAATACATTTTCTCAATGAAAATTGCTGTATTCTTATACAAATAAGCAGCTTAATCCATTCAGCAGTGCTCTTTCTTATCAGCTCTAGAGTGCATTTTCCAGAATTTAAGCTAATGAGCTTGACCTTCCACCCAGCCCTCAAATTACTTCTGTGTCCATTGGTATTTTTTTTTAATCTGAAAGTAACTGAAACTTCCTTTATGAATGCTTTAATTGATTGCAAGCATGCATTTTAAAAGCTAGGAGTATAATTATTTACCTTTTGGACAGCATAAGAAAATAAGTCCTCTAGGAGAAAGTTCTTCTAGTCTAATAAATTTAAGGACTTGCTGTATTAAAAAACTGAGAATATTTAATAGCAACTTTCAGTTATAAATCGTACTACTTCATGTTAAGGGGGTGTGTGTATCTAAGACAGCCTAAGATCCTTGAAACTATATTTAATTGAATTTAACCCAGTCAACATCCAGCGTCTTTTAAGTACAGCTTGAGTCTACAATAATAATGAAGAATAATATCCCCCACATTCCGTACATCCATAACACATTCCATACATCGACAGCACATTCCAGCCAAAGGCTTCAAAGCATCTCAGCAAAGCTGGTGCCAGCTTAGCAAGGGTTTGAGACTGAGAAGAAAGGCGCAAGAAATGCTTCCCATTTCTCTCTCTACCAGGACATGACCATGGGCAAGCTCAGCGGACCCAGAGCAGCGACAGTGAAGGTCTCACCATCCTTCATCAAGAGGTTGGACACCCACCGATGGAAAAGGAACCCTTGTGCTGCAAGGGACACACTTACTGGGAACTGCTAAAAACGTCTGTGTCTCCCAAAACTCCGTTTGTTTGGCATGACCCTTCTCTTCCACATGGAGTATAAAGTATTGCTCATAACTAACAAACCCTAATAGCACCTCCATGGAGCATTTAAATATTATTATGCCTATGCTACAGACGGTAAATAGAGCTGCAGAGAGTAATATTCAGCTGTGTTAGTATAACAGCAAGTTTTTACTGTAATTAAGTGATACGGCTGATAGGAAACAAAACATGGCACCGTATTTCCGCTGGGCTTTGCTTCACTATTAAACTGTTGCTTCTGGCAAAAGCTGAATACTAAGGAGGTGAAGAAAGATTAAAAAAATAAAAAATCTCATAAATATTTCCAACAGTGGTGTATACACAAAAAAAGGAAAGTGTTATATTCATTTATACATAATATTGTTTACACAGCAAACCTCTATTATTCCTGTTGAAACAGCTGTCATTTGAAGGGCTTCAGTAAGCAAGTTGTCATTTGTTAGGAGGCACTTTTGAAGTCTTGACTTGAAAATTATGAAGATCTTTGCTTCTAAACCTGATTATTTTATTTAAGAATACCAAGCAGTATTACCTTGAACACAGGTCAAAGCAAAGTAGGAAAAAACTTTTTTTTTATCAGAGAAATGTAGTGATGAAAACTGTATTTATTATTCCCATTTACTGAGAACAAAAAGCCAAAGGTACAGTTTATGTAGTTCCTGTATGACTGCGGATCAATTTTCTAACAAAGAGTAATAGAATAAGAAGCTGAGCTACGTCCTAGTGAAAGGCATATGTTAGCAATATCTGCCATATTCATTCTTCTTCAGCACCTCCTATGTACATTTTCTTCAGCACAAATAAAATTTAATGGACTGAGGAGCAATGAAGAAAAACCAGGCTTAGCAGGATTTTTCAGATGCAGTCTTTCATTTCTGGAGAAAGAAAACGCTAATCTGAATCCTTAAGCAGAACAAATCTTCGGCAGTTCTAACTTAACTTGAAGTAAAGAGGTATGGGGTGCCTTGCCTCTGTGGACAGCTAAATGGGGAAATTTCCACTGTCAGATTCTCAAAACAGAAAAAAAAGACAACTCCTTTTTGACCTTGCACTAGATACATGATAAATCCCTTCATGTTTAGAGACAATACACATACTGCCACGTACGGAATTTCATATTTCAAGAAAAATAAGGTTTTTTAATGCTGACAGACTAAACAATTCTTAAATGTAGAATTTTAAGGATATATAGATTTAACTCTACTTACAAACACCTCCAGACATATGCACAAATAAACCTGGAAAATGCATGCATAGCTTTAGAAAGTTTGTGAAGATACAGAAGGTCTGTCCTAAGGACCTGATCACCCTAGTGAAAGCCAGAGTAGCTGTGAAGGGCACTGTCCTCTAGATAATCCAGCTTGAAATAATTCCTAATTTAACAAAGCGCAGTACCTACTCCATTCTGAAAAAAAAAAAAAAAGGAGTAAAAATAAGACTCTCCTTGATGTATATTCAGAGAAATCCTGAATGATATACCTTGTGCATTATTTGGAGAAAACCCCAAGTTCCCACACCCTCCCAAATTACCCTACTTCTTTCTGTCTGCCTGGAACATAGAGCTGCCCAGCACAACCCACTCTCCCGTATGCAACAGACTGTAGTAAAACTCAACAATCTAACAAGGAAAACTAGTTCACCACTACACAGTCCAGCTATTAAGGATTAAATCGAATTCAAATTAACCAAATTTCCATGGGTACGAAAGTATCTAATTTGTGGCTTAACTCTAGTCTTCAAAAACCACCCTTCCGTTCTGACTTACCGGACTTGTCTCATTTAATTGAGACTTCCAATACACTGGCAACATCTAAAGCTTCAGACAAAACAATTATAGCATACCACAGAAAGAAAAGTAGTGTTTAAATGTTAAAATAACAGAACTATCATTTTCTGAAATAGAAGGTTAAGCTATTGCTGATATGACTTTGTGCAGTTTTACACCTGATAAAGTAGGATAATAAGCTTAAAATGAAGAAATATACATAATTCACTGTATGAAAAGAACAATAATGATATGGCACATGTCAAGAAAACTACTTCTGCCTTTTGATTTTTGATTGACATTCTACCAAGCACAAACCTGACAAAACCAAACAAAAAACTTCCATAAATTATGAATTCTGTTGGATAAGACCTTCAAAGACACAGATGTTATGTCCAAGAACCAATAAGAAAAGTTTCTTATAAAACCATTCGAAAGCATTGCATATAGTTAAGGTATATAAGATACAAAATGAATTTTTACTGTGTTCCTTCAAAAAATAAAATAATTATAAAATAAATATAAAAGAATATAACAGAATGCAACATTGAACCTAATAGATGTTTTGAGCTTTATCCTTTTCGTCAGTTCTTTTACATGTCATTTTAAAAAATTAGATTTTACCAAGACATCTTAAATAATAGTCAGCTGACAGGCTCCTTTGATGTAAAATTGCATAGCCTTCAGCTATTGCATTATGAAGACATATTCATCATAAAACTCAACAGTTCTTTGCTACTTCAGGAGTTTCTGTTCTGGATACCCATGGAATTGAAGCTATATACACATGTACAGCGCCATCAGCTAAAAAATGTGAAGAAACTAAGAATTATGTCAATTTGCATCACAGATCCCATAAAATGGATTTTAAAATATTATTACATGCTATGAAAGCACGCAAAACCCCTTACCCCCCAAGTCACAGGAGGTCCACTTATGGACGCAATGGAGTGCCTTAACCTTTTTTAACTGACTACACTGTACATGGCATTGTTAATTGCTACAGACTAATGGAATGTTAAAATAATCTAGTGCTTGGTTTAGGACTAGTAATGCATGGGATGGAAGCTATGAAATTAAAATGCTTGTTTCAAGATAGCCGAAGTTAAATCAGTGACTTGACAACATTAAATAAGAAAACTGGACTATAGCCATCATGACTTTTAAAAGGGAATATTCATTCTTATATAGAAATTAATCTTACCCTGAAACATACACATAACACATTTCTGAGGTTTTTTGAAATGGATAGAAAAATAGACCTACCAATATTTAGTAAGTTGCTGTCTAGATAAAACTTGTACTTTGCATCCTTCATTGATCCAAGCAACATCTCCCGTATATTCTAAAGTACAGCAGCTTGTTATCATGAACTGTCCACTCTGATGGACTGCAGGTCTAAAAGGCAAAATCTTACCTGTGTCATTGCCTGTGATTTGAATAACATACAATCTTATGTCATTTCCACTATCAGGGTGTGAAGTAGAAGGAGACACCTCTTGAGGTTGTAAAGCCTCTGTGGCCTCCTTCACTTTGGGTGGTGCAGTTGGTCGTACAACTGCAGTGGCAGTTGATGCTGTGAAATACTCCTTATCAATTTCTGGTTCTAACAACTTTCCTGTCAGATCGTCATCAGCAGTGGTTTTACTGGGAGAAATCGATTCATCAATTATCATGATGTCATTGCTTGTTACTTCCTCCTCTTCCTCAGGAATGAGACGTGGTGACTTTTGAGTGACAAAAGGTTTGGATGCTGATGTAGGCTGAATTTTGTCTACAGCACTAATGGAAGTTGGTGTTACATCACTGAGAATCGTTGCCTTATCTGTTGCATTAGCTGAAAATACAGCTGGTTTGATTTCTTCAGGTTCTTCTGATACTCCTGAACCTTCCAGAGTTTGGCTTGGAGAAGCTCCCAAAGTCAGATGAGTGATGCTTTCCACAGTAGAACGACCTGTTGGCATCGTGTGAGGGGTCAACTCAGATTCCGAGGTCACTACATCACCGTCTTCTTCCCTGGTGGGGGTTCCTCTGCTTTCGTATGTTTTTGCTTGGGTACCCACTGTTACAGGCATCACTTCAGTGACCTTCTCTTCTTGATCAGTAGCAGTTTCAGCTTTCAGAGTCACAGTGAGAGGCAAGGTCCCAGTGCTAGTTTCATTAGATCCCAGGACTCTTCCATAATCTGTGAGCTTCACTAAAGGCACTGATGCTTCTGTTATTGGATATATCTCATCATAAGCTGAACCTATCTCATCCTGTTTTTCCTGAACAGCTGTCTGAGGTGATTCAGATCCTGTTGCTGTCTTTTGTTCATGTATTTGGACAGATGTCACAGAAAATATAGACTCTGTCGCAGTATCTGGTTCCTTATCTTGATCTTTCGTGGAGAGTTCCTCTGGGAATACCTCACTATCTTTTGCAGTTGTTTCTGTTGCTTCTATATGAAAGATACCATCAAAAGGAGTGTGATCGGTAATTGGCACATCTCTAGTGACCTCACTCTCTACAGTAACTGGAACTAGGAAAGCCTCATGTTCTTTCTGTGGAACTGTAGTATCTACCTTTGTTACATCTGTAAATGTAATAGATTCCTTTGTCCCTCCAAAGACAGTTGGTGGTGTTTCCTTTCTGTCTTGAAGTGTTGCCACTGACTGCTCCCCAGTTGATGTTCCAATGCTTATCTGGCCTTCCCTTGTTAATGTGTATTTTGAGATCTCCATTTCAGTAGAGACTTCTTCACCAGGTGTTGCTACTGATGTCTCAGTAGCCTCTCTTTGTTCAACTTCTGGGGTAGGAATGGATGTTTTCAAAACATACCCTGATGTTTCATCTCCTTCATGTTCAGTTACGTCCATGACTGTGGGCATGGCAGTTGGTAATGCAGTAACACTTGAGGAGCTAAAGGACTTTATTGTTGTACTACTTCTATCCACTGATATTTTGGGTACTGTGATCATTTCCAAATCCAAAGAGATGCTTGTGTGTGAGACACTTGTACTATCTTTACTCTGATCAAAATCAGCTGTCTCAGCTTCATCTGTAACTGCTGAAATTGGAGCTCCTGGATGCTTTATATATTCTGTAATTTGCCCTGGAGATGATGTAGGCTCCATTCCAGAGATACCATCTTCTGTATCTAATTCATATATTCTCTTAGTATGAGATGACTCTTCTGTCATATAGCCCTGATCTTTATCTGTTGGAAGCCACATGTCAGAAGCTGGAGGAGCCTGTGTGAACTTCTCACTTGCTGGACGTCCCTCAGGTTCTTCTGTAACACGAGTAGGAATTACAGTTGTGGCATGAGGGATCTTAACATCCATTGTTCTCGTTTCTGGCTCTTTTGTTTTTCCCTGCTCCTCTAAAGTGGCTGATCCTTCCATCTGCTGAGACAAGTGGATAACAGATGTGCTGCCTTCTCCAAATTTTTGCGGGGAAACAGTACTTCCTGGGAGAGTCATGGCCTCAGATCCAGTTTCATTAACAGTTGATACATAAAAGGATACAGGTATTACAGATGACACAGTAGGCTGAACATCTCTCAGGTCCTCTCTGCTTCCTTCAGCTGATGCTTCATTATCAAACACCACTGCAGAACTAAATTTAACCAATGGAGTTGACTCATCTGCTGTAGAAAACTGTCCAGTGGTTACTGCATACTTGTCTACGAGTGTCTCTGATGTAGCAGGCACATCTGATTCTGGGACATTACCAGTAGCCATGCCAGAAACTCTATCAGGCATAACGGTGTACATGCTCTCTCTGCCCTCCCCCTCTGTAGTAAGATCATACTGCTCAGTGAACAAAGCTTTAGGGACTACAACAGTCGTGAGTTTCTTGTCAGATTTCACCTCCATTGAATTTTTTGTGGGTTCTTTTGTTGAGTGGGCACCAAGATGTATATTCTCTTTTGTTAGTGAAATTGAAGTCCCTGTCCTGGGAAATTCTCTCCGAGAAACTGGTAACAAGCTATCTGTAGCTGTCTTCATAGGACCCACTTCTATTTGTTCAGTCTGATTGTCGGCATCGTGTCTTTGCGTATCTCCTGTTTCAGCAGCTTCCCACGAACCAGTGGAACTCTTAGCTACAGCTGTGCTATCCTGAAAAATTATAGAGGTCAAGAAAGCGTCCTCAATGCTTTCAGACCTACCTTGTTCCTCGGGCAATTCTGCTTCAGAGTAAGTGGGCTCCAGTTCCAAAGCCGCAGATGTGCTCTCTGTTAACCTGGGTGAAACATCATATTCAGTCCTTCCCAGTGTATCGTAAGTGCTTATTTCGCCATCTGTGACCGTCTGAGGTAGAAGGGTGGTTAAGTTAATGTTCTCCATAAGCACCTCCATTTCCCTTTTTTCCTCAGCCACATCAGGAGTCATTTCTGTATCTTCTTCAGTCTGTAGGGTTGTTTTCTCCAATGCAGGGACCTCTGTTTTGGTGGCGGCCACTTCAATAATCGAAGTCTCAGAAACAGGAGGTTCAAGAGTAACTTTAGCAGATGCTGATTTCACACTGTCAGTTTTCAGAGGTGTAATCAGTTTAACAGTTGTAGGCTCTGTTACGATTTTTTTACCTTAAAAAATAAATAAATAAATAAATTGTTAAGGAAGCAGTCAGAATGCAAACAAATGTTGCTTTAATTCACTTTGAATGATCCCAACAAAAACTAAATGCTACACTGAGAAATAAGTATGAAGGTCAAAGATTTTAGGTCATAGTTTAGCATACAACAGAGTTTTGAAAAACAAAATAACACATTAGAAAGCTGCAGAATATCTAAGTTAAAGCCAGATGAAATGAGAAAATTAGCAGTATTCTTCATATTCATTATATAACTACCCATAGAAGTCCTCATGTTACATGAATACCCATCAGCTAAGTACCGATCAGGGAATATAAAAATTTAATGCATGCTGTCATGAATGAGTGGTACTGTAAACCTGTAGGTATTCCTCAAAGTTTACTGTAACATACAACTGACATGTATAAAGGGATTGAAATAACACATTAGTTTATTTTCAGCATGTAACTGCAAGTTGCAAAAAGGAGCCCTCCCTGGACTGAGAACATGTTTAAGCAGCGGGAACAAATGTGCCATCAGAAAGCACTATTTTACAAAGCTGCAAGAGATGCTGCCCTGCATTTGAATTACACCGAGAGAAGTTTTTATGGGTTAAGGTGAGAACAGTAAATTATAAGATCATAAACTTAATATTTATAATGATGTTGATATTTGGAAAACACTTCAAAGATACACATCTGAAACTTCTTTTCATGCAAAAGTGCTTCTATGTGAGTGCTGAACATGAAAAGGCAGAGTGTTGAACCCTCTGAATGATGGGAAGAGTAAGAGGGTAGCTATCCCAGATTCCAAAAAGACACAAAGAAAGGTCTTTCCAGTGAACCAAATTGTGATGTTGTAAAGAATCTTGCTGCCCTAGCCCTTGTCCACTCCTTCTGCCACAGATTTTCATCCTATCTGATCAGGAAATGTATGCTGACAACCATGACACTGGAAAGTCTGGTATCAGATTTTAAATTCCTGAAAAAGGTGCGTTTGTGCTAAGTAAACAGGATTTACTTGGGAAAAGCCATGGGTGGGAACTTCTTCCCTTCGGCCAATTCTTCCAGGTCGGTAGTCTTTGGAAAGGCAATGGCAGCAGACAAGTGGAAGAAGGGAATGTCTTCAATCAGTTCTGTTAATTGCTAAGTGATTGGGAGTCAAAAGACTTAAATGGATGCAAGTTAAGAGCAAAATGGTCCTTCAAATCAGACTAAGCATATGAAGAATGCATTAAATAGGCCGTGTATATAAGGACTAACTGCTTACCAAACAGAACTAGACGTATAGCTTCTTGCAAAAGAAAATATCGCTCAACTTCTAATAGATTGAAGTGGTCTGTTCCCCTAATATGCAGAAATCAAAACAGTTATGGTGTTTTACAAGAAAAGGTTTAATTATTATAGTTATGAGTTAATAAAAGAGACCAGGAAACTTTACTCAATGTAGTGCATGAATACCAGTTATCAGGGAAAAAAGTGAGTTCTGAGACAGCATTTTTACTGCGCAGCACATAGGGATGAAGATTTTCTAGATGATGGTGCATCCTGTGACTGACTCAGGATTTGCACGAGCTAATAGTGTGAGCAAAGAGAGCAAGAAAGTAAACAAAAAATTTAGAAAGACTCAACTTAGTCACATATTTGTGAAATGACAGTTTATACTCAAGCATACGCAATATGTATACACGAATCAGTTCTTTTCACACACCCATGTCTAATTAGGTACTCCTTTGATATTTGTAGATATGAATTCCACATGTTTAAGTCAGGGTCACAAAAATATTTGTTTAGTTTCACACACCAAGGTTTGAAAAGTCATCTTTGCAAGACAGCTATGTGATTTACCCTAAAGTGGATTGGCTTGCCAGATGATACCTGCTTAGGATTTCTAGAAGAATGGGCAGATTTACAGAGCAGGGAAATGGGGAAAAAGAGCTGATATTTCAGCTTTCTGGAATGAGAAGTGAAAGTGAAAAGGAAATTGTAAGGGTAAGAAAATATGACACAGCTATGTTTAGAAGTGGTGGTGTTCTTTGCCAACAGAAAAAAAGGAATGGGTTCTTTTCCCTACCATATGCTAAATCTTTTTGTGGTTTTACAAAGAAGACTTTGCTACTTATATACTCTTTTTCTTGTAAGTTATAAAGATCAGTTCAGCAAGAAGGAGCAGAGTTATTGAAATCCCACTAGCAAAGCACAGCCTTAACACAAGTGATTTTTGTGTTCTGGCGTTCTGCAACCTAAAGTGGATGTTTATTGCTCTTTTCAGAGCCTATGTGATTCAAGTGTGAGATTGTGTTCTGACAACCAAGAATCAACAAATCCTTAATTCTTTCTCCCCCTTTGCTTGTGTGAGGATGGTTTAAACTATGGAGTTTCACTTCACAACTAGGGAGTGGTGAATGCACACAAGTAAATTAGCACTGTCCTCCTGAGTGGTAGCTGATAATTGTTAAATTCCTATCAAATAATCCACCTAGTTGCCTTAACAGCTCCTTTTTTTAATGGAAAAATGGAAAGGAGATACCATAGTTTCATGTTCTCCCTTCTAACCATAGCATAAGTTTCCTTAATGCTCATTGAGACCCCAGTTATATTTTAAGTGGCTACCAAGATGACTGATTGAAAGAACATGAAAACATAATACCCTATAGCAAAGACAGACAAAAATGAGGGCATGAGAATAGATTTTAAAATTTGCAGAAGAAAAAGGTAACTATTTCACCACTGCTGGGAAATGGTGCACACGTAATCACAGCCATTTATGTAGCCTTCCAGTTTCCAAGAAACATTTGGAAGTCCCAAAGTTCACATATTTATGCAGTTATTTGTTGCTCATGACTCATTATCTGCTAATTACTTCATAGCATATACACATATTTATGAAGTAAACCTGAAAAAACACTAAGTGTATTTGTTTTGCCTATATTAATCAGTGAATCAATAAATCTTAAATTCATACACTGGTGTTAGAAAGCACATTTTTAACAGTGTATCAATAAAAAGTAAAATTTTATCCTGTGGAAACTGACACAGGGTTATCAGTGTGCAAAGAGTAGTTCTGCTCAAAATCAACTACAGAGCCTCCAAAACTACTTTGTCATATATGTAATACATAAGACTTTTCATACAGATCATTTGGATTTGCAAACTTATTTGAGTGGATCAAAAAAAGATGCTCCTTCAAGGAGAAATCTATCACTGCTATTTTTTTTTTTTCTGCAGGAAAAGAAAAAACTAAATAGAAGGTTGCTTTTTAATATACTGAACATAATTTTGAAATGTCATCCTCTCCACCCAGATGTTTCGCATTACTGTACTTCTTGCATCATGCTTGCAATATGCTATCTCCTTTGTCCTTCTTCTGATTCAAGACATGAGGCAGATTTTCCTAATAAAATTCACGAACATATTAGCAGCAAGAAAGCAAATTATCTCACCAACTTCTGCTCATATAAAAGACTATCTTGCCATTTTTAATCGATTCCTTTTTATATTGAACAATCTGCATGATGTTGATTTTGCATGGAGTATATGGCTTTCTGGAGATACTATATTTTTTCACTCTCTGTTTATTTATTTTATGCTTTTACTGTACAACAGTTTCTTCCTCTTTTCTTCCACTATTGTTTAAATAAGGATTCAAAATAATGTAGCAATATTAAAACATGATGTTTTTTGAAGGAAATTACACTACACAATTTCAGACTTGGTTTAACTTTGTGATTACCAAATAAGGATTTTGGAATGTTCTATGCTGTTTAGTAATCATTTCAGGAGGAGAAAATGCCTATTTTAAAGATTATATACATGTTATATATATTTAACATATATGCATTTTCAGCATAACCAGTTCCACAAAACTTTTAACCATGTGTCTAACTTGAACTACTTGAGCAGTTTGTCTGTGCTCAGAAATATTGTTTTGTGTTTACTTATGAACCTGGAAGAACATAGACCCTACAGACAGAAAAATAAATTATTCTGAGTCATTTCCAACAGCCAAAACAAACAAAAAATGGATTAAGTCACAACAAAACCTGGAAATGGTGAATTCTTTATGTGAATGACAGACAAAATAAATTATTCCAAAATATAAGTAACATTGGGATAGTTAAAATTAATGGTTTGACACCTTCCAGCCCATTTAGAGTGTGATGTCTATGCAGATATATTGCTTTGCTTGATTTTTATGTATTTTTGTAGGTTAATTTCTGTTTGCGGCTTTGTTAAGTTTGTTCTGTGTGTCTGTCCCTTGCCTGATATCCACTATGGCAGACAGGACATTGTTGAATGTTCCCCTGACTGCAAGAGTTGTGCCAGCTGGAGTTTAAAACACCTCCCAAACTGGACGAGTCTAAGAGTAAGAACAGAATACAAAAAATACGAAGTAAAATTTAAAAAAAAAATGGTGTTCTGGGGTTACAGACTGAGCCAGAAATCTCTCATTATTACACTGGCTTGGCACCCACTCATTCACTCATTTCAGGAAGCAGAAAGGTGGACAGGGTATGTGGAGTTTTGTTCATTACTTATAAGACACATGGTAGCATAAAGGAGGTTCAAAATCTGATACTGCAGCTATGAGCATTTCCCTATAACTCCAGGTGTATACTCTCACTTATCTATACTGTGTTTGGACACCAAAACATGAGCCAAATGCAGTGAGAAAAATAATTCAAAAATCTAAATGCCGTGTCCATTCCCACTTACAAAATGTGCAGTATCAGAGAAAATTAATGAGTCTTAAAAAAAAAAAAAAGAAAAGGAAAATTAAAGGCTATTCATCTATCTTATTTGTAAGAAAAACTTAAAAACATAATGAAAGACCATGCGGCCTCTTCACACCATTGCTCAAGGTTCCTCTCTTCCAGTGAACAAAACAGCAGGGGCAGCAGCTCTATTAGTTCTCTGAACACAAATACTAGTTGGTAAAACCACTTCCTATTTCATAACTTCTGACTTCAGGTGGTTAAAGGGGGAAGGATAAGTTATCTCCTGGTTTCTCCACACACCAGTGTAGTTCTGTGAAGAAATTATAACTCATCAATCTATATACCAAGGAACAATAGCAAAAAGCATTTTTCCTTCCACATTATTTATAAACCTGCTAAAGAGGACAAGAAATCAGTGAACCACTTTAATCAGCTCTTCCTAATGAAATCTGTATCCCAGCACCAAATAAAAAGAACAGTCTTTGCTTTCTGAAGAATAGAAAGAGATAGGATTGTCACTCAGCTCAGGAACCAAGAGCAAAAGGCTTGTTGTTTTGCTCTCCCCACCTAATGTGAAAGGAAACAAATTACCCACATGTCCCACAAGCTGTACCCACTTACTACAGCAGTGAGCAAAGGCAATAAAGAGCAAAACCAGTTTATCCTTCTTGTACTTGAACACCTAAAGGGATGGATCTTCTACTTCTTCACTTTGATGCTCCTAGTCCCATCATTGTTACGTGACCAGTTCAGTGATCTGAGGCAATGAAAGGAAAATGCCTTGACTGTGTTCTCTTTACTTTTTCCCTCTGTCCACAATGTTTGCATTTAGGGACCATTTTTATGGAACCCAGTTTTGAAACACTCAGATAAACACAAGTTCACTTTCTGTGGCAAAAGAAGAACCACCTCCTGAAGCTCCATATCCTTGTGGCTCTTAACAGTTGTTCTACATACATCAGCTAGATTGATAAAACAGGTTTTCTCTGTTCATACTTTATGCCGCATTTAAAAAGTTAATCTGCACCCCATCACCACCTCCTCCTCCTTCTCAGGGTGAGGTACTAGTGAGGTCTATGGCACAGGATTGTCTGAAGTGGGTTGAGGTCTTCTTGTTCTTTTCAGGGTGGTCTCACTAATTTCTCAAAATTCCTTCAACATGCAACTGAAGCAAAGTAGGGTAAGAAACGTGCTGCGAGCTCTTAGTGTGCACAGTCTCTGGGATGTTTGCCTGTTGCTATAAACCCAGCAGAGAGCTTCAGGGATTTATTCCTCCTGCACCTGGTCCAAGATATTACTGGAGATCTCTGCAGCTATATAGGTCTTGCTAAACTGCATATCTGAGCAAAGCATAGAGATCTACCTTCTTAGTAAAATAATAAAAGCTAGAGAATTGATATCTGGTGGTAGCTTCCTCAGTAAGGCAGCTTAAGCCCTTTGCATAGCTTCTCCTTCACAGCGAAAAGGAAGCACAAGTAGAGCCAACAGCCTTGTGGTGAATGCCATGACCTTGAGATGCTCACCTGCTCAAATGGATTTTAGCCATTCTGATACTGGACTGTGAAACAGTAGAGGACATTAGCTTTATTATGTTCAGCACTCTATGGTGTTTCATTTAAGATAAACTCCTTTATTGTTCTTTTTCTTCAGACTGACAATGCTGTTCCCTGAGTATTACCACGCCCGATGTCTTCAGTATTCTGTGGTCATTCCCAAACTGATCAAAAATCCACAGATCTCCCATAACACAGTCCCTGACATCAGGCTGGAAATAATTCCCTCATGCAGGAAATAGCTGGGACATGTAGCTACTGACAGTTGCTGTGGAGAAGGGCAGAACTGCCTCGTTATTCAAAGTTTTCCAAACTAAGTCACATGCAGGAAAAGGGAAGACAACATTTCTTCTGCCAGCTTTTGAGCTATGCCTGAAAATCTTATTCCTTCTGCTGCTGCACGAGTGCAGCATATGGAGACTTAAGCCATAGGACGTTCCAAAGAAGGGGCTTTTTTCTCTTTCTCTGCTCTGAAGTTGTCCCTAGGACAACACTGCTTGCAAGTCACCTTCCATTACCAAATAACCCCGTCCTAGTGAAACGCTCTTACTTGAACTGACAAAAAACAATGGGTTTGGTGTTTGAGACATTTTTACTCTCCATCTTCACCTTAAAAAGGCATGTCCTTCTATGTAGTATGAACGTTGCTGCTTCCTATATTTCTTCTATAAAAGTGCGCTCTGATTTTGATCTTTAGGCAGATGAAGCACCGAAGGAGGAATCCCTCAGTCACAAGCAGCGCTTGACTTGCATACACTCTTGATTGGGCTGTATTGAAACAATCAAAACAACGTGGACTGCAGTAATGATGAACATATACAGCAGTGCTGTCTCAGAACAGGAATTTTCCAATCTCCAGCTAAAATGAAGTCATAATGCCAAACCAAAGTGGCACAGCCAAAGAGAAACAACAAAGGTGTGTGAAACAAAGCCAAAATGGAAGAGCAAACCTGAAAGAAAATGGTCAAAACCAGAGCGAAACGGTCAACACGTGTTTTGAGTCAAGCAAAAAATGTTTTGCTGAAAGATTTGCCAAAACCAATACAGGTTCATGAAAGAATTCAGCTTTAATAAATCAGTGTTTCTCCACAAAACTCAGATTTATGTTTCAAAAATTCAGCTACCTCTGAAGTTCATCAAGTTCAGTTTTGTTGCAGGTATGTAAGACAAAAACTGTATACATTTTGATTAGTACGTTTCTGGATCACAGTTTATTCTACAGATGCTGCAAGTATAAAATGCCCCTTCCAAAGTCAGTTGAAATCTGTGGCAAGATTCCTACAAACTTCAGTGAATTAGACCTGGCAAGAGTGGAGGGGCTGAAGGATGGAATTATGTAAATAAATAACCTTTAGCTCTATGCAAGAGACTTTAAATACTTGACCATTAAAAATTATCCTTTTTCCTGATACAATGTTTAATTCTCTTGAAAATAAACATAAGTGTTCAGTAACAGTTGTTCTATCTTTTTTTTTTCATTGTAAATAGAAATCCTATATGCTGACACTTGAAAAACTTTTCCTCTGA
This sequence comes from Nesoenas mayeri, assembly GCF_963082525.1. Classification (NCBI taxonomy): domain Eukaryota; kingdom Metazoa; phylum Chordata; class Aves; order Columbiformes; family Columbidae; genus Nesoenas; species Nesoenas mayeri. The sequence goes on from NC_137542.1 coordinate 5,138,937, forward strand.
TGATGGCCTCCAAGGAGCTTCAAGTACTTAATCATGTGTCTAACCTCAAACTTTTTCAAGTCCCATCACATACATGACTATGTACCTCTCTCTCAAAAAAAAAAAAAGAGAAATAAAAAGTCTTGGAGCGATGAGATGAAACACGCGGATAATGTTTCAGAAACTCAGAGCCATGTGGTTTCTGTAGAGTGAAAACTACTTGTGATCAAAGTGAGGAAGGTTTTTTACTTTTTTAACAAGATTTTTAGATTTTAGATCATGTATTATTAGTCTGGGCTGCTTTAATTTTCATAAAGTCAAGACACTTTCTACAATGTAATTTTATAACCAGAACACTGCTGAAGTTAAAATCCTGAACTTAACTGTACCATTAAACGTTGTCCAGGTTGGCTGTTTTATTGAAGCTAGTGCATATCATTTTTAAGTTGGATTTACTGCTTGGGTTACTGTTTTTCATGTATTCTAATAAATGAGATTCTTTTTTTTTAAAGTGAGTGAAATGTTCAAAACACAGATTACAGTTTCTTTTAACTGCAATTTAAAATTAATATTTTGAGACTTTCCATCAAAGAGACTTTTAATCACAGGACAGGAGTGAAGACTTGAAGCGGGGCTGAAGAAAGAGATATCCCCTTCCCTAAATGTACAATTTGTCTTTGAAATGACTGAAACAGATGACTGCTTTGCCACAAATCTATTACTTCAGATTACCTTGTGTAAATTCAACCACAGGGCTCATCCTTTCTGTAGCATTTGTTTTGGTGGGCTTACTCAGGGAATACAGTATTACTGAGTACAAGCAAAAGTGGCAGACATGGATCCTTCATCACTGCCGCTTCACTTCAGACTAAATGTGCAACATGTGGCCACAACCCCTGGAGCTGAGTTGATGGGAATTTTGCCGGCTTTCACACAGGAGGCAGAGGAAACTTTACAGGGATGCTGTAAAAAACCCTGAGGTCACCACACGAACATCTGTGCTGCAGACATTCGGCGCTGGTGCTACCTGGACAGCTGGCTTGATCCTGCCCTGTTCATAGAGGAACTCAGTGGTTTTTTTCCCTTAAGCTGACCAAGATCTCATAAATGCATGTAACAACCTCCCTTTTTTCTTTTTCTTTTCAGCAGCAGAAGTTTTTCCCTGGTGTGACTGGGTATTCAGGCAAGGCCGGAAACGTAATGATGTAATGTGAGACACATAATGAGCACAGTAAGAGCTGTAAGCACCGGACTGGAGTTATGTGGAAAGAGTCAGGATCTTGGGGTGGACTGCTTTGTTGTCTGGGATGGTGGGAAATGCTGTTGTAAAACCTTCATACAGAGCTAAAAGCAGTCAGAGCTCGGGGACAGTGGACTTCATGTGAAACACTATTATCCCGCAACTTTCAAACACAGCTGATGAGAAGTTTTAGAAGAAACTTCCTAACAAAAGAAGATTGAAAGCAGGAGTAAAATTCAAGCCTCCTGCTATACTGTAGACACGTTTCTCTTTTTCTCCCTTTCTCTTTCTCTGCCCCCAAAAAGGGACTGGCTCCAACAGGAGAGAGTGACTCACTCCATAGCCGCTGCTTCAGGCAGCTGCTTGAGATGTGAAAGACCAAGATGCAAGGCAGCGAGTCCCATTACTCACCACTTGCATAAATCTTTTAGCAAAAGCAATGAAGAGTTACAGCTGGTTCCTGTGAGATCCTGAGCACCTTCTGAGAGGGAGAGAGAGCTTTCAGAAACTTCTGAAGTGTGTGGCAGACAGGCACCCCCCCCCGAAGGAGAGTACATGGTTCAGCATTACACTTATGCATTTTCCCACTCAAAACCAGATGTATTTGGCAAAAATTGAGTCATCTAGCTAGCAGCATTTAATTAATTCTGATGTAACGCTGACTGCAATTAAAATTGCTAGAGAGCAGTCCTCTGTCTGCCAAATTACGTTGGTTCTGTTTAGTTTTTTTTTTTTTTTTTCATTAAAAGGGTTGATAGTCATAGACTGTTTACTTCCTGGGATGATGAAATATTTATTCTCCATGTATCAAGGGCAAGAATTTGCAGAAAAAGTAGTTATACAAAGAGGCACTAACCCAATACATATCAAGGATGTTTTTGGAACAAATGGTATATCACTAGAATTTGTTACCTAAAACTTCTGGAAATAACATTGAAAAGGTACATGTTGTTTGAAAGGGGTGAAATTCACAAAAACAAGAAGTTGGACTTTGTCCTAACTAAAGACTAGATTATAGGCAAAACATAGAGTCCCTACGTTAGTCCTTTAGAGGGACTGAAGAACTTCATCCCCATTGAAGTCAATTTTATCCACAGCACTTAAACTGATCATAAACAATTTGGGGAAGGGACGGAAGGAGCAATATGATAAAACTGTGCTTTGCAGATTAGAGCACACGCTCCTGAACTTAACTGGTCCTTATTCCTGTATGCAGTTCCCTTGAAGTTCATTAGGACTGCTTCCACATGCAAAGCTTTGGAACATCAAAAAGAAGAAGTGAGAACTGCTAGACTGTAACATTACACCAGATATTGGGATTGTGTTCTCAAGCAGTGAGGTTTGAGCTTTCAGTGCCTGAGCTGGAAAGATCTGCAGCTGCAGTTGGTTCATCATCCACAAAAATGGGGACAGTAGAGGCTGCACATTTCAGGCAGTTCTGACTTACATTCACAGGACTGAGTCCAAAAACCCTAAATATACAAACTTAAAGACCAAGTCCTGAACTCAACTCAAGTAGCCTTTACACCTTAGTGGTAACTGTACTATTTGCAACCACAGGAACTTCATTGAACAGAGAGAAACTGTTCAGACATCCAAGCTCCCTGTGCTGCTGAAGAGGCTGCAAGCAGGATATTCCGCTGGGAAGAAGCACTTTGATCTCTTAGATGTGATGCACCTTCCAACAGTATCAGTGTCCTTTTGCATCAAGAATAATCCTGTGATAGAAGCAGTCTTGAAGGATGGAAGTAACGTGATGGGATCCTCTCTTAACATGCACATATAGTCAGTCTGTGGTATTTGAAAAGGCTACACTGAAACTTACATGTTGCACATCCTGAGGTGCATGGATGGGTTTCCAGAGGTGTAGGAAAAGATTATGTAGTGGTCACTAATGACAGAAAGAAACGTAGAAGGGATGTTCTGCAAGAGGCTAGGCAGATGAGAGCAGGACCTCCTCGGTGGTGGTCTATGAAGCCCTACTACTTCCAGGAAGGCCTGGGAGACAGGCATAGATCTGGAACTGGTGCACAGGGGAGATGTCGTAGTGATGAGAAACTCAGGTGCACTAGAAGTGAATGAACCTTTTGAAACAAAAAGAACCTATACAAGTGTAGGCAGCATCATAATAATAGCAGAGCCAGACTGCTGGCATTGAAGATGGACGAAGTTTACAGAGGAATATTTAACCCCAAAGCCAAAGGAAAGCTGACAGGTTTGGAGGAGATACGGGTTAGATTGATGCAGTCTACCAGGTGAATGTGGTGAATGCTTGATGCGTCTTGGAAACACCAGGAGGGAAACAAGCAGCAGTAAGAAAGGCAATTTAGACCATCCACAGTACCAGCTGACTGGCACGTGCAACACTGAGTGACCAAGAGAACTCGAAACTGCTTTAGAAACCTAAAAAATACAACAGGACAAAATCCAGACACAGCTTCAAAATTACCAGCAACTCATATACACGTATGAAATCTGTAAACAATCTTATTGCTGTCACTGGAAACAGCATATCAAATTAAATGACAGTCAGTCAAGTAGGACATTTCCTCGATTCTCGTGTTCATTGACATGGCCCAAAGATACCAAGGTGCATTCAGGCACTGAAATATGTAGCATCCACAGTCTCAGAGTGACTGTGGGTACAGTGTGTCACTCTATGTGAAAACACTACCCAATCTTAAATCTTACCTTAAAACTTTGCCTGCCTTTATCTCTAAACATTACTTTAAATCAGTTGGTTTAGCTTGGCTTTTCTCCCTTTTTTGTAAAGCCATAGTGCTAAAACAATTTTTTAAAAACTCATGCACACAGCAAGAACTGAAACAAAACACATTAAATAAAACAATTTCCAGGGTTAGAACAGTGAGCATGCTGAAAATTATAACTTAAAAAAAAAAGCTTACGTTCATAGCAGTAGGCATCAAACTTGCTATCTGGGTAAGGAAAGCCTGTTTGGTTCTCATAGCGATACAGGGTTCTCACCCCAAGTAAACCTCCACCACACTGGGGCCTTGCCACCGAGGCTGGGTACCGAACGCTTCCATCCGCCAGCCAGCCATAGTCACACTGGTCAAAGCCATTCCTCCAGGCAACATACATGTTCCCAACAGAGGCAAGAACGCCATCTCTTTTCCGACACAGCTCTTTAGCTTCCTCAAAGGTGAGCTTCTCGGGGACTGAGACATGAACCACTTCATCTAGAGGAAGAAAACAAAGATAACAAAGAGTGAGTATAACATTCCATCCTCAAGTTAGCTTAGTGTGCTTCTTCCAGTCAATGTCCTGGAAGGTTGGAGTTGTTTGGGTTTTGGTTTTTGTTTTCTTTTTCCAAAGTTTGTTTGAATAGCTTTTTACTTAAAAAAATCAGAGTCAGAAAATCATATGTGCCAGATTTGAATATGAAATTGAACCTGCCACAAAGCAGTGATGAAATACACTACAGTTGGAGATTGAGTCCCTCCCTCAGTCTCTAGACAGAGGTAACAGCCTTGAAGCTTCTCTGTGACCTCTGTTGGAGTAGACTTTGCAACATACCACGCTAATTAAATCCAGTCCAACAGAACTGACTTTCTCAGTAAAACAATTCTTTTACATCTGCACACCTCTTACCTGATCTTCTTATTATAGTCATCACTATAATCTCGCTTGAGACACAAAAACAGCACATGTTCTTCACTGGCTGTTCCACAGCAGCTTCTAATGCCTTATTTCCACCAGTTGTCGTCTAATCTCATGGGTAAACAAAGGTGAGGGAATGGACTAGACATGTTGCGTGCCCTTTTTGTGTGAAAAAGCTGAATTAGTCTAGAATGCCACTAGTATAGTTTAGTTTTCATGGAATAACAATTCGTAAATAATAACCTTCCAGTTAGAAACTGAAATAAAACCAACAGCACTTCTAATATTTTACTTGCAAGGTGAACCACCATTATGCAGTTGGCTTGGTTGCCTCAGTCACCCAAACACTGTAAAGAAAATCAAGGCTCTAATGTTCACATCCTGGGAATGAAATGGTAAAATGACTCCTTTCCATTTTTTGCTCAAACTTCAGAAAGGACTGATGAGACATAAAATCAACATGTTCAGGTATAGAAAAGAGTGAAAACTGAAAATATTTGTTACAAGACAGTAATTCCCTTCCTCAGCTACAGTAGGCCAGAACATAGCAATGCATTGCAGGAGGGCACTGCTAATTCATATTGAACATGCAATCTGTTTTATCTCTGCAGTTGTCTCAAGCCAACCTAGCGAAAGGCAGAAACTACATGACCACAAGCAGTTTCATTCACATCAATATTACACTTGTTTTGGGCTTGAAAGGAATACAAGTGTGAAAGGAGGCAAAGTGCCAATTTTCTTTTTCCTCCTAGGTAGAAACTGATTTGTTATTACAGCTGTAATATCAATTCCATATTGTAAGGTTCTTTGTATGTGTTGTGGGTAGCTACTAACTTAGAGGTAAAGGGACAGAGCATATCTACTGGACACACTTTAAAATAAGGAAAGCAAAGAATCATTCACCCTCAGACGCACAAAAATGTTTCATTCAGCTCTTCAAACCACACAGATAATGTACATTCTTATTAAACGCTTCTGCAGACGACAGTTTTTCCCACACCAAGGGGCATATCTGGTATCATGGCCAACACAGAATGATGGATGCAGTTGTGCCATCATAGCGTCCCAGCAGCGGCATCATGAAACAATGGAGCAAAGAGAAACCTCTTCAAGGCAATATCCTCTGTTCTCAGAAATGTTCACTTATTCTTTCACAAAGCAGCCATTATGTATATGAAAATTAGTAGTTAAAATGATTACCGTTAAATAGCAGATAATATCAGCCCAGTTAGACAAGAAAATGAGACAAGTAAGAAAAACAATGTGTTTTAGTGGTTTTCTAGTAACAAATATGATGGATCAAAAAGTGAATAACGTTAAAAAAATCTCACAATGTTCTTTCTAGGAGAAACATTGAAAACATAGGAAAACAGCTAAACAGTGCAAGATTAAAGGCAGAGCAGTTTTTCCATCAACTAATCCAGATCACTACCTCCAAACGGAATTTTTGCATAATGCCATCAGAGGTATTATTCCTCTGAGCTGTCTGCTGCACTCTGTTAAAGTAAGGAAACTTAGTGAATGACTATAAGACTTCAAAATGCAGGGTTCAATCCGCACTTCTATTAGAAAGGTCACTTGACAGAGAACTTATGCATCCAAGTTACACAGGAGCATTTCTATACAGAAACATGCCTTAATTTTTTCTTGCAGTATGCCCCTATATATAATATTGATAATATTGCACATTTAAAAGATGGGTTGCTTATCTTTCTTTGTATTTAATCTATCCTACTGACTTCACATGTATTTACTTGGTTCATCTATCAAAGTCAGCTACTGTCATATGGATACCATCTTTGCTAAAGTGTATTTTGCCATAAAAAATGAATGATAAATAAACCCATGTGTTTAAGGAAAAATAGAGCCTAAGCAGAATAGTTCACCAGTCCAAAGTCAGGTTCCTTGCCACCCCGTTGGTATATGAAAGAATTTGTGAAGATAAATGCACCAAGAAGGCAAAAAGGCACCAGAGCAATCAGCAAAATGTCCTTATTGTCATTCCATCATATACCAAGGAAATATTCATTTATTCCAGGAACACTAGTGATAAGATAAAGAGTATAAAGATGTTAAAACATGGTAGCTTGCCATTACTCTTGTTAAACAGTGTCTTGCTATGAGTCCAAACTTCATATTTTTAAAAAAAATCTGGTAAAGTGCAAAAGTCAGATTCTAAATTGTGGTCATTTAAGCTAAGAGACACAACTCTGCAATTTGTCTGTCCAGTTTGAAAACAAAATAGAATTCTGTATGACTGAGTGTGCATTTAATGTGCATAATAATTGTTGGGATGAAATGTAAACAAAACAAAGCCAGAGTTTAATAGAGGCCTTCTCACATAAATCCAAAAGCAGCTAAAAGTTCCCCTGCAACCTCCCAAAACTACACTACCAAAAAAAAAGGAAAAGGTTCATGTTTTCTGCTGAGCGCTTAAGAAAACAGTACCCATAACACTTCTTAAGATGAACAGCATAAGTTTGATTCACCACAGCCCTAAATCATGCAATGCAAAATTTTGCACAACCTTTCCTGTGTTTCTCACCTGATTAGCCTGTAGGCACGTGTACTCCATGCACAGCAGACTGAGCACTTCAGGGATAAGGTGACCCACAAAGCACAGAGACAGCTAATCAGGACCTACTGCTGGTGTACAGTAAGTGTGGCCACTTGGAATGTGCAGGGATAACATTTTACTACCCATGTCACCTCTCTGACATGATTAGAGCTGACACACTTGCTCACCGCCAATATCCTTGGTGAGAATGTGATGGCTGCCAAATTATTGATATTTTGGGTGTATGTTTTGGAAGCATCACTTGATAATCCCCCACCTCTTTATCCTCATAGGAATGTGGAAATTCAGTTTATCGTATGTCCTACTTCACTATCAACATCGCTTTTCCTTTCATAGTGAGAACTTGGGTTGGAAACCACGTTGTTCCCCAGTCAGCCTTCACAAAAGCAGGGCAATAGAGCTGAAAACACAGAAGGTGGCATGTGAAGAAAGGTGCTTGTCGCTGTAAGAACAGTGAGAAGCTCCAGGAATTTCCTCTGGCACCACCAAGCTCTGGGAGAAAAATCATGCAATTGAGCTCAGGTTCTGCTGAGTTCTTCCATAGACTCAACCTCAGAAGTGACAGAGGTTTTCAAGAGGCCATGGAAAAAGGACTTGTGCTCCAATCCTGACTTCCAGCATGTCAGTCAATGTAGCTGAAACATCTTGACTATTTCAAAGTAGCAAGGAGAAAAGGGTTTGACCCTTGCACAGAAACTTCCTCTAAAGAGCAAAAAGGCTAATAGTGGTGTTAGCACTACATATTTAATCCATGTTCTCTCTAAAATTAACTCCTACTTTTGGAAGCACAACGGGTTCCATATTTACCGGGAAGATTCACCCTGTCACAATCTTACAGTACCTTTATTATGATGTCTGAAAGCAACTCAATTTCCCAGCCAAAACGCTTGAAACAAGGAAATTAAGAGAAAACTCATCTGGTCCATAAACACATGACATAGTCGCCAACACCAGCAGGGCAGGTTCAGTTTTTGTGTGTGTTAAAAGCCATGCGTAATGTTTTTATAGCTGGAGTACACTCTGCGTAACTTAGCAATATTATACGTGCAAACCCCAGGGCTTAGACCAGCAGATGAACAGAAAGTGTTCCCACAGCACCAGGAGGTGAAATGGAGCCTGTGACAATGTTTAGCCTGCAGACAATAATGTAATGTATATTATTGCTGGCTCCTGTTTAAAACAAAGCTTCAGGTCGATCATCCAGCCTCAGCGGTCAGAGCACCTGAAGATTCCCCAGGATTTTCCTGCTGCATATGTTTGTTTTGCTTGGGTGAAACAGACACCTGGTGAAAGTTATGCTTTTTTCCTCTCTTTCAAATATATCAAACTAGATAAAGAGGCCAGGTTTTTCCTCTTGAAGCTGATCCACTACAACCCCCAAGGAAACAGCTTAAGATCTACAGACTTATCAGCTAGCTTTATAGCAAGCTTCATTCCTTTGAAGGTTATTTCAATTATTTTCTCTCTCGCTGAGCCGGGCATGTTTGTAAATGTGAATTTCATGAATCACACATCTTAAAAGCAAGCACAGAAATCAGGGCAGGCTAGAACCATAGCTGGGGGTCAATACACAACACATATTGACTAGGGTAGAAGTAATGAATCTGTGTGTGAGCCCTCCAGCATAGACCTCACCAGTAATTTCTTTTTCCAAAGATGAAATCACAATTAAGAGATTGGTGGGCTGCACCTTCCTACAGGTAATCTTTGAACCTGACTATGTGGCACTCTATTCCCAGAGCAAAGCATCATCATCTCCACACACCATCACCTACCATACCAGGCACAATAAAATGAGCTACAAGTCACTTCTGCCAGGCAGACGAAGGCACCACATGCAAATCCATAACAAAAGGTTTACAGATGTCTAAAGGATTCTTCCTAACTGAAAAAAAAGTCTGCCATTGAATGCTTTTGACACATCTGGTAACACACCAACTACTGTGAATGGTGGCTGGTCAACCACCTATGAAATATTCTTGCTACTATCCAGCCCATGTGAGGGAATGACAAATACTCAGGAGACACATATTTATTTGGTTATAATATTTTTTAGTGTTTTTCCCCATTTTGCTCTCCCAGAGCAACAGGAGACTTCATTATTAATGCCTCATCTGGAAGGTGATGCTCACAAGCTTTACATTGTGGTGGGGTGCTCAAACTGTAGAACCTCCACTGGGCTCACATGAACAAAAGAAAGACATAAGAGTATCCAAAGTGATATTGATACACAAAACACTAATTATTCCCATAGACGGAAACACTTAACTCTAACAATTTTAAATACACAAGACCAAAATGTTCCAGTACGTTTCTATCTCAGCTTCTTGGTAGTGTTCTTATTTGAGGAGAATAAACACTATCCCCCTCTAAGAATTTGGCAGTTCTCCTTTTTTGAGTATAATGAGTCTCTGGTGAAGTCCAGACATGTTCATCGGTTGTTACTGAGGGATGGTGGAAAGCAAAGATGTCCTTATGGGGATGTTAGAGCTCCAGGGTTCTGAGACTACAGTTGTAGACCAGGGTACCCCAGGCACAAAAGACATCTAAAAGTGACAAAATATCAAATTTTCTGATATTATATGGAAAATTCTAAGGACATTTCCCCACCTGCAGCTATAACATGATGTTACTGCTTCTCATGAACATTTGGCCATGACCATGTGGTTGGCAGTTCAGTGCACAAGCATGAGACGAGGCAGTCATCTTTCCCAAACTCCATAGGTAAGATGCCTTATCGCAACTGCAGGTTTCTTCCTCATTCTGCTGCTGGTAAGGGCTGGTCCTCTGACATGCCAGGCTAGTAAAGATGTATGCTTAACAAAGCCACAAATTATGTGAAACACTCTCTAGGGCTGGAAAAATCATAAAGACCAAAGGAGATAGGTTCAACTTTAAAGAAGGCAGTTAGACAAGCTGAAGAACTCTTTTTCCCTTACACGTTAGGACAAGTTAGTAGATTCCCTTTGATACACATCAGTAATGAGTTAATTAAACCCTCCTGAATGTTTTAGGTCTATTCTATGCAAAACCATGGACTGAGCAGGAATCCATTGCCTTTGACAAGGCTGGAAGAGTACACTTTTCTCATAGGCTTGCCCTCCAGCATGAAGAGTAGCACAGCAACTGTGATACAATGCCATGCATAAAACCAACCCAGGTATCATTTCCTTATTGATTTACTCTATTTGGGCTCTGTAACCCTCTTAAGAACACTTGGATCTGTGACAGTGCATTAGCTCATGCAATTCAAGACTGGAGAAGTGTCCAGTATAAGCCAATGCAAAGGCTGTGATCCCATCCCAGGCCCTGATATCAGAAGAAAATACCCTTTACTCCATGTCCCTGTTTTAAAATCTAATCAAATTGTTGTTCCAGAATAAGAATGGACTGTGGAGAATACCTTTAGCTGTGAAAAACATAGAAGAAACTTTTCACCTGAAGCCATATTTTAGACTATGACTTCTTTAATTATTATTCGCCTCACAGGAATTTCCATGATGATAACAAAACTGCACACGACTAAGTGGAAAGTATTTAAAGGACATCTGGTTTTGGTTTTTCTTTTTCTTCCCCGCACTCACTGTAGGGAGGGAAATGGTGCATAGGAGGAAGACTATATAATCTTCCCCACAGCCACCCCAAAATAACTTTCTTAGCATGAGTCCCCATCTGCATATTACATAGGCTCGTTAGACTTATATGGCTTCTTGCTGGCTTTGGCCAGAAGACAATGCTGCATGGAGTATTTTGTGCTTTGGCTGCACACCACAGACTCGCAGCCCCTCACTTCATCAGTGGGGTTTGTAGAGCAGAACTCTCTTTGTCTCCATTTCTGACAGCACAGCACTGTCAAATCAATCACGTACACACTTCTCTGAAGACATATCCCTCCCCACCACCTATGTCCATTCAAGGAAGCGCCACAGAAGGCGCTGGTGCAGATAGCACTTCAGTTGGAGGTGTTGAGGAACCTTAGAATTACATCCAAACCTTTGCAGCTCAATCACTTTAGACTAAACTCTATTAGTAAATAATCTGCTGCAGTCCAAGGTATTCTAAATGTTTTTGTTAGTGCTTAGTACACTGAAATACATGATGAAATATGAGGAATGCAAATTAGTTTGTAATAAGAGACTATGCTCAGTACATATTTAATAATATTTTGACTCCAGACTCTTATTTTCATCACTAAGAGCCTCAGAAATTTTAAATGTTTCCCATGATTATTCTTCTGTGCTTTTTAGCAAAACTCAAAATATTTAACTTATAATTGTGCAGCCTATAATCTATCTGGCTTTCCACAGAACAAGGAAATCGTAAGAGTTAGCCTAGACAACTGGTTTTAATTTAAGATTATAGTTTGTGTTTCAAGAAGAAATTCATGTCTCTGGTTAACTTTGTTATTTCATATGGCCAGAAAGGAAGAAAATTGAAATGGTGTTGCTCCCACAAATTCTCAGTGCAAGTACCCAAATTAGTACTGTAAATTCAATACACATTTATGTGAAAATGTACTGCAAGAATTCCCATCACCATTTATGGCCTTCTGGGGTAGATAACACATTAATAGCGGCAAACAGACTAATAACTGTTCAATGATTTCCATGATTACATTCTCATTATGGCCAGATTTTGATATCATTAATCAAGCATCATCTCATTCCATGAATAGTCATCCCACTGACACAGGCTCTCCAAATAAGGACCTATTCAGGGCACGTAAGTCTAACAGATTTGGCATTGAATCAGAATAGGCTATGCAGATTTGAACTTTCAAATTCACATGAAAAAAATCCTGTTTAAGCAGAGTTCTACAATATACTAAGACCATGAATGCCCTTCATTATCGATGAAGTGTTGAGAGCACTCATTACAAGAGAAAGTTTGCACCTTGCAGAATCCACCTTGGGTGAACAGAGCCATCAGAAATTTGTTGTAACCTTAAATCCTGAACTGTACATCTTCTATCAATGTGTTAAAATACAGGGAACAAAACACAGGATCTAGTTTACTGCAATGTTCACTTTCTGTTTACTTCGGTTGACATTTTATCTAATTGTCTTCTGTGGATGAGTGATTCCAAAGTGCAATCTCAATGGTGTAACTTGAAACAAGATGTACATTTGACATAAACCTTTGTTCTTACAGAAACTGCTTGTGTTATATAGGAAGAGTCACCTTGGCTCCTTAGCCCCGTCTTAAAAAGGAAGTCTGGCTCAGAGGCTCAGGTGTCTGTGAAGGCACCAAAGAATAATTTATCCTGCACTATACCATGATGTGCGATTGTGTATTTCCAGAATGCATCTGTTTGTCTTTATACAAACAGAATAAATGAACTCCTCTGCACGTTAGTATAACATGCCTGTACCTTATATCCATAAAACCATCACTCTTTCTGACTACTGGAAGTTATTTTCTGATTCTAGTTCTTCTGAAAATTTCTGAAAAAAAATAGGGAAAATAAATAAATACATATATAAAGAGTTGGGGGGAAGTATCTGTGGTTATCTATTATAATAATCTGCCACTAAAATTGATCGATGTAATCAGAAAAAAAAAAAAAAAAGATTCTTATGTAGCAAGTTGAAGCTGTACAGCTAATTGGCAATCCTCACTTCCACAGCAGCCACCTCCACACAGCACATACAAGATCCTCCTGCTACATAAACAGCTTCAGGATCAGTTTTCCTATGTGCTCAGTGTTGACTCTGCTTTCTTGAAGTCAATGTCAAAACTGTGAAGGAAATCCTCTTCTCTTCTCAAATTCAGCTTACTACAACAGTATAGTGTTTCTAATAGCAATGACATTATCTATTAACGTAACAAAACATGCAGCTCTCATTCATCAGACTGTTTTGTCTCTTTCAGTGCAAAAAACTGTACAACATGTACCAATCTAAGAGGAAGTAATCTTTCCCTAATTTATAAGGAAAGATACTAGAACATTTTTATAAATGCGTATTTTGAAAATAATTTAGATAAAGTCTAGGTCAAATGCACTTCACGTTTGGGAAAGACAGTGATGGAACTGGCAGGCACCCTTGCCTCCTGCAGAGTTTCATTCTGAATCTGTATCCATCTCTATGAACATGCTGTTGTCACACAACAGGCTTTGGAATGATCTTGGGGAGCTTCAATGAATCCCAGAGGAGAAGTGGTCAATCACAGTCTTCAAGTGAGACCTACAAGCCCTCATAAGGTCTTTAATGCTTGTCTCATGCTATGGAGCTTTTTAAGACAAAGGCTGAAACTGTCCATTCCCACAGGAGACTACTGTGCAAGGAAGAAGGTAAAATGAATATGCTTATTGTTACCTGGGTTGATAGACCAAGTGTCCCCAATACTCAGTGCTACCTTGTATTTCTTAAACGTTGAAGGTTTCATACCCAAGCAGATCACATTACAGAAGTCCAACTGATAGGCCACAAAGACATGCATATTTTTAAACAGATCATCACCCACAATAAGTGGACAAAAACATATAGTTATCCAGAGAGGACACATAGCTCATAAACCTTGGTCAATTAAATTTTGTAACAAAGAAGAATCAGCTAGTGTTTATGAGAAACTGACAGCCTGTGCATGTGCATCTGCACCAAAGAAGACTGCACAGTCGCTGCAACATCTTTGAACCTCATGGCCTGGTTCCAGGTCATTCTGGCTACAGAATAATAGCCTTAGTGAAATACGCTTCAGTTTTGACTTTTTAAAAATTTTATTTTTAAAAGCCCAGTGAGAATATTTGACCCTGAGAAATTGCTGGCTCACATGCATCCAGGATAAGCTTCTCCATATTATTTACACTTTTCTATTCTTAAGAGGGAAAAGAACAAGGTATTGCTCTTCATCCAGGAATGATACAGACTAGTTGAAATTTCTTTTTGTAAACTAGGAAAGACTCAAATTGAATTTGTAAGCCTTGGTTCAGAGATAATTCAGAATTCAATCCCATCAAGTACTGATGGAGCACCAGTCATGAACTCCAGGTGTTCAGTTGTGCTGGTCACTAACAGATATAGGCGGAACACAGGTAAAATTAACTCAATGCTGAGCACTAACAAAATTCAGTCACTTAATTTTCAAAGTTGATATGTTTTTCTTAGTCTTTGCAAGACTTGTGTCACTTTTATTTTATAAATCTCCAAGATGAGAACAACCTGTGGCAGATCCTCAGCTACTAAAGGTAAGAAAAAAATGCTTTCTGCTTTCAATGACTAAAGCCTCTCTAAGTCATCAGCAGTAGAAAACTCTGCATGGTCTAATATGTTTTTTGCTCTGACAGAGAATACAAACACTGAGCACCTTAATTTTGCAATTGCTTGTTACAAATATATGTACATACACAAAGCCAGGCTTGCTCAGAGCCATGGCTGATTTATTGCTCTGCTGACTTCAAGAGCACTAAACTCAATGCATATTAGTCAGGCATCAGCCCAAAAGATATTTAATTAGAAACTATTAGCATATTTTTAGAAAGTAACAGCAAAACTGGCATGGAATAAAAACTTGTCAACACAGAAGAAGTGTGACACACTCAGACCACTGCAGTAAATGGAAAATGTACTTTGGTCCTGATTGCAATGTATTTCTGTATCAGAATGAAGTTCCCATGTGCATAACCAGCACAAAGCCAAAAAAAAATAGGCAACAGGAAAATACATTTCTGCATTTATGTTTTAAGCATACTTATTTAACTAGTCACAGTAACATGTAAGCATAAGAATATCTGGTGTCTGGAATATGTCTATAGGACCACTGAAAGGATATACTTATAATTTCTTTTCTGGAAGTGAATATAAGAAATTATTACAACATCACACGAGTAATATGGAGATTTGTGCATGCTAGAACTGCCCAATCACAGAAAAAATTACCATATTTTTCTTTTTACCATCAAACTCTTTGTTGAATTAAGACTGGTCATAGAGCCTGGCCACGGATCACAAGGTACCATGGGGTTCACAATATGATCCACCTTTTAAAGTCACCATGTGGCAGAATTATAATCACTCTGCTGTATTAGAGCCATTTAATTAGCAGCTTTTGCAAAAATTGTACTACAGAATTACAAAGGATTTTACTAAAGAAGATGCCGATTCCTTACTGGAAAGACTTTTCTTGTTTGTTTCTTTTCATTGCTGAGAAGCCCTTTTTTAAAAAAAGGTATTACTAAACATAAATTGCAATTAAATATCTGTCTAATTTTATGCCATGGCCATGTAAAAAAACCTTAATTGTGTACTTTATGAACTATAATACAGTTAGCACATGTACTATATCTATCTTTATATATATATATATATTTTTATATTTAGCTCCTCAAACATTAAGCGTTTCTTCAAAAATCCTTTTATAACATTCAAAAATAAGATGCTTCAACAGCAGCTTTTGTCAGATCTACTGCACTAACTATAGCAGCTTTAAATCTGACTATCTCTTTGTAGAGTCCACATTTGCCTTTAATTAAGGCCTGCTAGACCACAAAATATAGGTTCACTTCATTCAGCAGTTCTCTTCAGGTTCAAAACAGTCAAGACTTATTTTACACAGAATTTCTTATTTCTTTGACTTTCCACATTAGAGTCTCCAGTCAGTTTTTAAATCTTGCAGTGCAGAATAAATATGGACCTGTCTTACCTTCCATGTGTTCCACATAGCAATATACATCATAAGTTTCATTAGGAAAACGGCGCCCATATGTTCTGACTCCTTTCTTTCCCATTTTATCTCCAAAACAGCCAACTCTTGGATGCCTAATTGGATACCTGAAATGCAGCATGCTCATATTTATTATTACAGCAAGTTAGCATTTTAAATCTGTACAAGCTAAGCATATAAATTTTGTGAAGCTGTGTCAAGAGGTCTTTTAAATGTCTCACCTAACAGTCTGGTCAGACAACCAGCCAGCATCACATTGCTCAAATCCATCTTCATAGGCTGCTTTCAGTTGTTCTGGGCTTGCTATGACAGCACCATTGTCCAGACAAGTCTGCTGAGCTTGTGTAAAATTCAGAGTGTACCTGCTGGTTGCTGCACGATAGTGAAATACAACACCTGAAAAAAAAAACAAACAAAAAAAACCCCCTCACATTAGTGACACATTTTGCATCGTTTCTGCAGCCATCATCACGCTCTGACTTTACCTAGGTATTATTACAATGCTGAGAACAGAGGGGTACAATAAAAACAGTAAAAGGCTAATAGATGTGCTATTATATAAATGATGTCCCCCCCCTCTAGTGGCTGCTACTAGTAATTATAACACCTTATGTTATTAATAGTTGGTAAAATTAAATTCACTGTATACACAGGAAATATTAATTAAGCATATATGCATTTTCACTGTTGTATTACAGAAAATCATGATTTAAAGGAAAAAAAAGAATGCTAAAATACATCAATGATACCCCATAGTTACCCAGACTAGTCCAGTTCCAAGTACTGGTCAACTAATGCCACACCAGGCTAGGTTGCTGATGCCAGCAGTGCTAACCAACATGTTGTCTCCTTGGCCTACATGATGCATCCAATTGTGAGTCAAACTGCATGACCAGACAATGCTAAGCACATCTAGTCTTCAGAAAAAGTGAGCTCAAAAATAAGCTTTTTGAAGCAGACAGCTGCAGTTACCCCACACAGAAGTGTCAACAGTGAATGGGAGATCCCTTGAGTGCTTGAGGCCTGCTAGGTGCAGTGAGACACATGACCAATGGGGACACCAAAAAAATTATGCTTTTGATGCAAATTTGTTAATTGGCGATGGTCCTGATGCCTGTTCCTATGTGCCAAAGCTCACTACAAATATAAAATTCATAAATATATGTCTGTTGGTCAGGTTTTTATAACCATGTTTTCTTGCACACACTACAAATGACACAGACAAAACAAAGCCTGCTTTTGTTTGGAGCCTTTCTGGTTCTGGAAAGAATCTCGACAATTTCAAAGGTTACTTCAGCACATCAGATGTTTGCAGAGGGAGGCCTAGAGTTAAGATGGTTTTAGTTAGGACAGGATCTGTCTAGAAGCCACCTTCTGTTTTCTATATACACATAGTTCCCACTGAATTTGGTAACAGCTGCACATGCACACCTAAAACAAACCATAAAGAGCATCAACTCCAAAGTGGCAGAAAACAGATATTCAAACTCGCAAAATCACTTCCCCCCTGTTGCCAGTGTCTTTTACAGCTTAGCATCAAAAGGACGTCTCCTGATGATCTCTGAAAAATAACATTCAACCTCACTTATTGCACTCTAAAATCTTCAGAAGCATTGCAACACCATAAAACATCCGCTACACAGAATGGCTACAAAGGAAGAAAAATCAACCATAAAATGTTCCTTTTTTCTGATGATTTTATTGGAGTACTTCGTGATGAGGAAATAACACACAGTTTGAGAAAACAGTGGCATTGCAGCAATAATGAATTTAACAACAAGTGTTTGTTATTAGAGCATTGTTGAAAGATGGATGAAGTCCGCTAATTTACAAGCAAATAGAAATATGAGTAACTTAATAAAATGTTGATTCAAGAGGTTCCAACATATTTAGAAATACTTTTGTTCATGCAGACAAATTCCGTAAAATTTTGCCACTTATCAGAAGTCTGGATATGGCCAATAAATAGAAAATACGAATTTTTCTTCTTGTTGTGATTTACTAGGATTTCTAAAATTAAAACAGAATACATTATCTGAAAACTACTCACATGTAGCTTAAACCTCAATTATCAGACACCAACTTTAATCAAAGCTACTGTCAGAGAAACAGGAAACAGAAGAGGCAATGCTGGGAATCCCCGTGGTTCATCACTTAATATGAAGTCACACCAGCTGCAGCCACTAACTGGAAGCTTATGGACCACTAGCGTGGTCTGTAAATGCCATTTCAGAACTACTGATGGAACCCATCATGAACAGTGCTTCTTCCAAGCAAAAAAGTAATTTCAGCTTCAAATTGACCCGTTTGGCAACAGTGACAAGTGAAGAATACACCCTGAAAAATTAGAATTATGTTTCTATTGCTAAATTAAATACTCCAGGTGCCTGCAATTCAGTCATCAAGACTGTTAAATTCTTAGATTAGTTCTCTGCATTGTTTAGACCAGGCACCATAACATCCTTCCAAACAATTTCTGGGCAGAATTCAGGAGTAAGCAGAGACCAGAGACAACTTCCAATGGGCACCTTCATCCTGTGCTGGGGACCAGAGGGCATAACAGCACAGATGGGGGCCACATTACTCCAGACCACCCCAATGCTAAAGCACAGCCTTAAGAATGCTTTTTTATTAATGTGGACTATCTGCACCAGCAGAGATTGACAGGGAATGTCAGAGAAATAGCTTGACAAACTCCTGTATCCCTCCACTTTATCTGTTATAGGGCAACTTCCATTGCCTGGTTTGGGCAAATTTACATAGCATTTATACTGTCTTACAATGTGCAAAAGGTTATATATGTATATATAATATATCTATATCGACATGTATAAATGTGTGTGTGTGTGCATGCATATTTTGGCTTTGTGTACCCTAAACATCACAGTCTTTACCACATGTCAAACACAGAGCGCTACCTCACAACATAAAGGAGCTAGACAACAGTGACTAATCACACCTGGAATTTAAAAGCTTAAAATAATAAAAATATGATTTAAGATCTTTTTATGTAGCTGAGGAATGCATCAAAATATTTAATATATTCAGAATTTAGTAACGTTGGTTGATACTGTGAGCTAGTTACCTAGGTATAAATATACCTAGCTAAGTAAAAATAAACCTCATTATATTCAGTGGTACAGTAGTAAATAAAAATGTGAGTTCAAGTGACCTGCTTGTATTCTGGGTTTAGAAATAAGAAACTGACAAGTTTTACAGAACTCATAACAGAAGCAGATAAAACATTTACCCTGAGTCATAAGTATGAACTATGCACAAGCTGGGCATCTGACATTACTGCATGTTATTGTTGAATGTATACAAACATTTTAAACCTTTTTTTTTTTTTTTGGTAGCATTGGTGTTTCTGTAGTATAAAATATTTGACACTGACTCCATAACTCAGGGTCAGATCAGAAATGCCCAAGTATGTGAAACAGTTTGTTCATTTGATTTGTTGTTTTAGTCTTAATTAAAAGTTATTTTATGTGGATTTAGGGTAATTGTCTCTTCCCCACCCCCTGCAAAGATTGCTTAACTGATGCTATATCCCTTCATCTGGGCACAAACACGCTGCTTCTCAGTACAACCACAAAAAGATTCATTAACTTAGCAGGACACGGCAACATATTTCTCCGAACTTGTTTTTTAAAGCTTCCTACTGCTTAGATATATGAGTGCATTTTCCCCAAACAGCTATCTTGCCTCTCATCCCTTCTATGTTGGAAGCAACCACTGCCCTTCCCAGCTGGCACATGCTCAGGATCCCTGTGATACCTGAATAAGGCAGGACTAAAGAGTTAATATTAACACCAATTTAAAGTAGCTTTTGCTGAGAAGAGCCTTTGGTCATTTGTAAATCCTGGAAAGGAACTTGGAGAATGCTTTGTTCTTCTCACTCTGATCCAAAAGGTAAACTTCACCTATTCTTAGAGTTGAAGGCTCTTCCATTTCCAGTGAGGAGCTAATGGACATAAAAGAGCCTCCAAGATGAATGGGGAGCAGGACATCGGTATGTATAAGCCTGTGCAACAGCTGCAATAATTAGAAGACCCCCTGGGGCTAAGAAGATTAAAGTGCAGGACTTTCATTGTTTCAGTTAGACAGAGAGAGAGGGGCAAAGCCCATTGTCCAAGTTTTTGCACTTTAAAACATTTGTAAAGGTTTTTTTTTTTCCCTTTGTCTATTTCCTCTCTGAAAGAAAAAGCAAGAAAGGAGTTGTCCTAGGAACAAAAAAAGCAACTAGAAAACAGACTACAGCAGTATAATGTTGTCACTGAACATCTGGCAAACAAAGTCAGTGTAATTACAGGAAGGAGCAGCAGTGTCTGCAAGAAAGAGCACTCACAGGAAAGTAATTTGTAGCATCCAAAATTCACTTCTGTCTGAGCAAGAAAGAATGTCTTCTAATCTTTTATCTGTCTTAGACCAGAAAACAAAAACAGTAGGCATTTCGCGTTTAACAAACTAAGACGTGCACAGGTAAGAGCCTGGTTCTGCAATTTCACACTTTTTGGTTGCAACTTTGCCTTATTATTTGCTAGGTATCGTGCAGCAAAACCTTGTGGAACTGCAAGGGAAGGGCTCCTAATACAGATAATAAATAGCAGTTCCCTTTCACTAGTGAGCTCACACGGCTGCAACATGCAGTTTTGGAGTCACATGAAGCCCAAGTTTCAGAAGTTGCCTCACACAGCAAAGAATATCTAAAGAGAAAAGACTATGATGGTGGTGGTGGTTATTCTGTTAATTTTTATGTTCAAACCTTAGCCACTGTGGTGTAGACCCTTGAAATAACCCGCAATCCACTGCCAAAGCTACCAAACAGTTTGGTGATCCTCCTAGCCTTTAGTGCAGAAGACCATTTACATCACAAACACACAACAAAACAGAGGTTACAGGACCGAGCACTGTATGAAAGGAAGGAATAGGGCAGCATTTTCAGTTTCCTGCATGAATAATTCATTTGCATTCCCCATTCGAGGTTTTGCACCCATCTCCCGATTCCAAGTTAGGCTTTGGCAACCTGGGAAGAACAGGCTCACCTTGTATGAGCAGGACCTCCTTTGCTCAGGCAAGTTCTCACCATGGGGAGAGAAAGCGCATTTCAGCCCCTCTGCTCTATCAGCCCCACTGCCTCCTGCTCTACCCGGACAGGGGCTTCTTCACTAACTCACACGTTGCTTCTCCCTGGGACTTGAACATAAGACCTATGGGGAGAGGCTGAGGGAGCTGGGGTTGTTTAGTCTGGAGAAGAGGAGGCTCAGAGGTGACCTCAGCACTCTCTATAACTACCTGAAGGGCAGTTCTAGCCAGGTGGGGATTGGTCTCTTCTCCCAGGCAGTCAGCAATAGGACAAGGGGGCATGGGCTTCAACTCTGCCAGGGGAAATTTAGGCTGGATATTAGAAAGAAATTCTTTACAGAGAGAGTGGTCAGGCATTGGAATGGCTGCCCAGGGAGGTGGTGGACCCACCATCCCTGGAGGTTTTTAAACTCAGATTGGACATAGCACTTAGTGCCATGATCTAGTAAACAGACTAGAGTTGGACCAAGGGTTGGACTCAATGATCTCTGAGGTCTTTTCCAGCCCAGTCGATTCTGTGATTCTGTGTGGTTCTATATCCACAAAGCAACACAGTTGTGTAGGTGTACGCAACCTCCTCTGACCAAGTTGATCCAGATAAGCAAAGTGATTGATGCTCAGCTTTATCTGTATTTTCCACAAGGGGAGGATTTCTTTACGTCTCTATTAATTTCTGAGTACACAGAGGTATCAATTGCCCCACTCCATTTATTCTGCACTTACTAGGTCGCACAAGAGTTCGTGGAGGTCAAGACACTGTTATTTAAATTAAAATTAATAAAAAAAAGAAAATACGCAGCCTCTCAGAAATGTCCTCGTACTGGGGAGTGACCAACATCCTAACACCAGTCTAGCCATTAGTACTGGCTTCTGCTCTTCCATAGAATCATTTTGGTTAGAAAAGACCTTTAAGATCATTGAGTCCAACCGTCAGCCTAACACTGTAAAGTCCGCCCTCCTGCATGTGAAGGTGTGTCTGGGATCAAAGCTCTCCCACCAAACGTCCTACATCCAGCCTGATAAAGGAACTCCATCATCCTGCCCATCGGGGGCCATGTTCGCAGTCCCTATGTGATGGACACGGCAGCTTGATCAGAACATTTGCTCCCCTGTTCCTGTCATGCATTGCGTGTAGACCCTGGGTCCTTCTCACTGAGGAACAGATTTCCCTCTCTCATCCTTTGATGGCTGCTACCCATTGTGCTCTTTCGTTCCCAGCTACAGAAGTCAGAGATTCCTTGGGATCCATGATGCGGGAGAGTAAAATACAAGCTTAAAAATGCAGCAGCCCATGTTAATTTAGTTAGAAAGGAAGCACGGAAGTTCAACATCAAGAGGCGGTAGGGTTTTGAGACTGATAAGTCTGAAAGATTAAATAAAAGCATCTCTTCAAATGCTATACTTAAGAGATAATGAAGGGGAGTTCTGGCTGTAGAGAGAATAAATCAATTACGTTGTCAACACACAATCTCCCAGGGCTAACAGCACAATTGAGTGGCAGCATTCCCACATTGGAAACGACTCCCATTTGTTATCATTATAATGCCTGCAAGAAAGATTTTGCATAAAAATGAAAATGTGAATTACCATCCTCTCTGCTTCTCTAATTGCTACTTCTTTAAGCCCAGGATTTTCTTCACTGGCTTTTTAAAAACAAAACAAAGTAAAACTAAAAAGACTAAAAAAGTCTCCCAGACTTGCAGCAGATTTAAACCGAAGCTACCAAAATGAGACCCATGAAAACACTGGTCTCCAAAACATCAAGACAAGGATAAAGTGCTGTCACTGTTGGTAAAAAACATTCTCCAGCAAGATATTTAAAAAGAGCAACAATACTAGAAGCATCTGATTTGTAGTGGTTGGTTCCGATTTTTTCTTCTTGATTGCACATGGTCATACATGTTATTTTTTATGGCCCAATATGATAGCACCACACAAAATAAGAATTTCATTAAATATTCAGTTGTGTTCCAGAATGAAGAGTACTGTTACATTGCATTCTAAGGTCAGCTTTTTACAAGGTGTCTCAAAGCTCTTTCATACAATGGACTTTGTTATAACTATAGAGAAAACATAAATATGGACATAGAGAGGTACAGCAATACTTTTATACAATCCTTTCTGCGATTCAACTCACGGAAGTTTGTTTTGCCTAAAGGTTAGAAGTCTAGTCTAAACCAGTCATCTAAATCTCTGTATTTGCTGATCAGGGATATGGACTGCCAGAGACCTCACCTTGCCCAAGTGTCTAATCAGAGAGGACCTGAAGTTAGCACAAGCCTGCCTGTTTAGCTTAGACTAGGCACACAAGCTTCAATCATCAATGGTGAAATAAATCCCTGACTCCAGGCTTCCTGATTTCAGACCTGGCGTCCAAGTCAAGGTTGTGGAACTGCATTCAGTGAACTATTAGCAGGCAAGAGAACACTTGGGGATGATCTTCAGAAGGCATTACCTGCTGGTCATCAACCTCCACTTTGTTCCCAAATGTCTCTACTGGGATACAACAAAAACCCACCAGCACCTAAAATCAACTTAAAGTGGGAAGGAAGTGGCAGCTCAGTGTTAACTGCTGAGAAAGGAAAAATATCTCTAAGTATCTGAAAGCTCCTGAGACCTGACATTTTCAGACAACAGTGGCAAGGGAACAACTGAAAATGAAGACAAAATAACATTAAGCATTCAAAAACTGTGAGGCCAAGGACTCCTAACATGAGACAGTTTGACTTATGGGTTTAATAACATCACAAGGGTCAGAAGAAAAGCTCAAAACATGGTAGGAAGATGAAATTACAAGAGCCAGAAAAGGAAGAGTAAAGAGAAAATTTTAGGGGGACATACAGAGAGGGCAGAAAAGAGAACACATGGAAGGAAAAATGAATATTAGTGATGTGCTCTATGTATTTCTCTTGTAAAAGAAATTGAAGCATGTAACACTGCAATACTGTTAGATCAGTTTTGAACACAAAATATCACTGTCTGAGCGATCTATGTAATTAGAGCAGCAGCCAGTGTGTAAGGAAAGCATTTCCCACAATTAGTAACAGGAAAGGAGGTATCTAGTGTGACAGAACTGCGCACTAGCCTGCAGACCTGCCGGCGCTGTGCTGTCCCCCACCCCAAGGACAGCTCTGTGGTTGTGATTAACGAGCTGAACAGGCATCTGGCTGCCCCAAAACTTCCTGTGTGGGCTAAAATTAAGTGTTTCAGTCCTCTCTTTTTACACTTTCACCAGCAGTAAAATTAAAATAGTAACATATAGCGTACAGTTCAACCTAACCCCTCTGATCTTAGCGATGACATATATGATAACCTATGTGAATGGGTGCTCCCAATTGATTTCAGGATTAATAAGGGCATGTAGCACAGCACGTAACATGGTTAATTGCAATACCAAAGGAACTAGATCAAGTGACCCAGTGTGTCCTTCTAGTTCTTACAGTGCTATGACTTTCCCAGGTCAGATCCCCAGGACTGCACACAGTCACATCACACCATTTAGAAACATGAATGTGACCACCCTTATACCCCAGGTGAAAACAAGCAGGTCAGACTTAGCTTTAATCTGAGCAGTTAAAACAGAGTATGGATCAAATTATTTCACCTCTATCACAAGCTTATGATGCACACACAGTTAAGAACTGCTCAGCAGATACAAAGTATCATGTTAAGTCACAGTGTTTTGGTGATGCCTCTGAGCTTCCAGCAAACAGGACATAAGCAGCTATTGATACCCAAGTATTGGGCATAGGTTGTGCCTATAACCAAAGCAAAGGAAAAGCACAGAATCATGGCAATCTCCTAGGCCCTGCCGTTCTTTAGAAAGACTTTTACCCGTCAAAATAGGATACAGTAGAGAAAAAGGCAACATGAGTGATCAGACATGCATATCTTCCTCGTGATTAATGACTAACTTAACCAGCTGTGGTTAACTGGTGGCTGAACTGGTATTCCAGTTGTGGATATTAAAAATTTACATACATTTAAAAAAAAAATAGTAATGTGCAGGATTGCCTAACATAAAGCTATGGCATCTGACTCAAGAAATCCATGGGTGACAAGTGTCTGACAGCAACAGAGAACACAGGGAAAACAGTTACGTTTGCCCTTTGGTATCAGCTATTGCTGCTTTCATTGGAACAGGGCACTGGGACACACAGACTTCTGTCTGAAATGGTACAGAACTTGTTTGGCTTAATTTGTGAGGAATTTAAATTACACAACAGTTGATTATATTAAAAACAAAATCTACTCAGACACTATATAAATAATCCTATGGCAAGGTACGATTTGATGCTGAAGTATTTTGAGCCAAAGCACTGAAATACAGGTTTGTCGCGGTCAAGAAGGTAGTTTTGTATTTACTTTCTATCTTCTTGGTAAAGGTAATATTTGTACTGTTAATAGCATATAAATCTGACTTTTCTGAACTTCATAAGTTCATTAGGCAACTAAAAATAGCAAATTAACTGCATATTTACATACAAATTATTGAATTTGTCTGTTGTGATAGCCACACACACAAAAAAAATAGATGCACAATTCTGTAGATAGCCTTGGTCCTGAGACTCAGATAAAAAAAAATGGCATTACAAGTTTTACTGTTTATTTTGGTGACTAATATCAACTGTTCAGCTTGTACAGTTTAATCTGGGAAAAATTACATGCTACAGAGAAAATTATTCCTTCTTAGAAATCGAGTTTTCCATTCACAATACATTCTATCACTGGTAAAATACATCCATTCGATGCACAATGGGTTCAACAGCTGATTTTGTATTCTTAACATACCTAAATGAAACAAGAGGAATAGCAATGATAGCCATTTTGTCCTTATTCTAGTTAGCTCCCCCAGTTATCTATTATCTTACTTGTAATGGCTCATTTGAAAAACAAACAGCACAGCTGTCTAAGCTTATCTACTTGGCTTCTTTGGTGCTGGAATGTGCTTTTTGTTTTAAAGTTTCAAACCGGGGAATGTCCCTCATTTTCAAGTGGAAAACCTGGAAATAGTTAGAACTCAAGTCCTCTATTGGTTTAAAAATACCCAAACAAACCTCATAAAGGTAACATCATAACAAAAGAGCAATGCCACCTGCTTCAGCAGAATGATGCAGATAAGCTTTGGCCCACTTCATTTGGTCACTTCTGAGACATTAATTAAATTGGACTTAAGGCACATAACAGTGTTGGCACTTCAAGAAACACTTGAGTGTTGCTTTCTGAAGCACTAGTAACATTTCTTCCCACACCTGAATTGCCACACACAGGGAATTCTGCAGAAGTTTCCTGTCTTCATTAAAGTTATCCTGTTTCAATTTAGAGCTAAGGTATATGATCAAATACTACCCAAGCCAGAGTTATTGCTTTTCATGCATACTTTTAATCCACTGAAATGCTAAAGCAACACATGCCTGCCCAGGCCTCGCAAAAAAAGCGCTACACAAATCCACGTTAGGTTTCATTTGTGATGAGCATAAAATGTACAGAATAGCCAAACTTGTGAAAATTTCGCCAGGACTTCACAGGATGGTCTGCAAGAGCCCTGCTCATGGCTGGGAGAGCTGACCGGGGCACAGTGCTGAACCACCACAGCCCTCAGCTCCGGAGTCACCGCAACTAACGAGGAAAGATGTCCCCACACCACGCCAAGGACAGGCGGAGAAGAACACACAAAGAGGGTATATAGAAGATCACGTCTCTCCAATTGTTATCACTTTAGGGTACAGATTCAAAAAGACAACATAAAGCAATAAATTGCATTTGGGACTAATATTTTTTTTTTTAAATAAAAGCTGAAATCACAAAACAAAAGTGCATTACTGAAATGACGGCAGAAGATTTCAGCGGAGACATTCGCATGAGAGTCTTATGAGTCTGATAAATGTTATTTGTTTACTTAATGTAGAGAATGGAGTGCACAAAGGACAATCTAAAAATGCTGTTTTCCATTTGGGTCAAGATCTGGATTTTTCCACTCCTGAAATTTTGACACTAAAGCAATCATGGAAAAGAACAGTTGCAGAAATAAAATGGAGTGTGTGAGACTTTATTTCAACTTAAAAAAATAACCCAATCAGTTCATCTCATTGCAGAGTTTTGCAGGAGCACTAACTACAGAAGCTGAAACATTGCCATAAATCATCAGATATTTTATTGTCATAAACATCTGCTGCTCCTAGATACAGATATGTAGTCAAGGGAGCACTTGAAAAGAAATAAAGAATGTCAGGTACACTAGTTACTGAAAAGTAATGTTCAAACCAAGATTTCTTTTGCTTTTGCCATTAGGACTGAGCAGTTCATGAAGTCATACAGACATTAATGGTTACACTGATTTATTGTATTTCCAAATGAGGACCACATCTTCAAAACCTTTCACTGAATCAATGCCAAAAGACTGTTCAAGTTGGGTTAAACATATTGGAAGAACAATGCAGTATTAAGCTCATAAAAAAAAAAAAAAAATCTTAGCCAAATCCATAATTTCCAGCAGCAGATATTAATGTTTGTTTTGGGATTCAGTCATCTGAGTAAATACTGAACTTTCAAAAACCACCTAAGTGCAAAGGAGTGTAAGGCAGAGTCCAAACTAAGGCTCGTGCAAGCCGGTACATCCCCACAGCACAGTGCTGTTCTAAGCATGCAGAGTAGTTTGGGTCTAGAATTTGCATTCATGTGGCACAGAGCCTGGGCTGGTGCCTCCTGCCTTTCAGCACAGCTTGTTAGCTCAGGCTCTGTGCCAAACTGACGGGGCTACACAACACCAGGCTCTGGAGCCATCTCTATGCTGTACTCACCATGCTGCATAAGCAGGAGAATAACACCTATAGATCAAATGCTTCGTTTACCACTTACATGCTTTTGAAAGTCCTGTCTTTTCCATCTCTTTACATGTACACTTCTCACTCCTGAAAGTTTCGGAGATTATTTCCTTATAGTGATGGCAAGCAAACTCTTCGCCCTGGATCCTCCACATGGAAGAACATTAAGCAGCCATTTCCCTACTTGTTTCCCTGCAGCTTATGCCATGTGGGTTTCCTCCTACCTACCCAACCTCTATTAGTGGGACAAAGAAACGCTTCCACTGCACTTGATCACAGAAAGTGTGGCTCCCAGTTTTGTTGGCACTATGGTTTTTGTACATCAAATGGCAAGACAGGCCAACCACAGCTCCAGTAGCAAGGCAGTTGTTTCCTTTCCTCCTACATAAACAATTAAAAAGAGACTTCTTCTGCCTGCCAAGTCTGCCTTCTTGTAAGGACATTGACATTTTCAGACAGATGTATTAATACAATATGTATCATGTTTCAAAAGGCCTGGTTTGAGAAAACTTAAAAAAAAAAATAAAAGAAAGAGCATGTCTTGAAAAACACATAAACTAAACTGAAGTATCAAACTAGTTTGGGAATAAGCAAACAGCATTTGTTCCGGGAATCAAAAATATCCTCCCCAAAGGTGTGAGAAGTTAGAGGGCTACAGATTGGAAAAGGTTCATGAGAATAAATAAAACAAAGAGGCTGGAAAGAGTGAACAGTTAAGGAAGGGTAAAATGCTAAATATGCTCCTTTAAATTATCTTTAGTTATATGTTTATTACTAAATTTAACTGTTTTAACTAGAATCACTGTTGAGCACAAATGAAATGGATAAATCCTTACCCTGAACAGCCAGCGATACAATGCCTTGTGTGTCCTCAACTCCGTACATGACATCGCAGCGATACACCCCTGCGTCACTGGCACGCAGCTTGGAGAACGTCAGCGAAGCGTCTCCGGTCTCCTCTGAGTGGGTCGGAACAGACACTCTGTCTTTGTAGCTTTGACCTATTTTGATGTTGCCGTTCTGGGCCACCAGCACTGTGGTTTCTTTCGCATCTTTTCCACTTTTGTCCAGTTCAACCTTTGACCATTTGATTCGAAGATACTCAGCTGCATAGCTGGAGGCTATAGTGGGTGTGGTTGAAAAGAAGCATGGCAGGACTGAAGTTCCAGAGAGGGAACCCTTTACCAGGGTTTTTTTTTCTGCTTTAACTAGAAAAAGGGAAGAGATGGGGAGAGAAAGGAGAAATCACATTAGTGGAACAGCAAAATTGGAAACAGATACACTTCGTTGTTGTTTAATGATTCACAGACATGCAAGACCTGAAATCCATGAACCTTAACTGATTTGTAACAGGACTGATTAGCATAAGCTTAAAAAAGTTGGCACCAATATGCTCGACTGCTGATGGAGCCCTTTTCCATTTGGGCCGCTTTAATTCACTGCTCCCTGACTTGTTTTCTCTGTTTGTTATAGTCACCAATTCCTTGACCTTCTTCAGAAATTGTTATGAAATTTTAAATGATAGATGAACTGTAAGAGCTATGTTTTTTTCCACTTCAGAGGAGGAAGATCACTGTAAGCAAAAGATGGCAAGTCACCTCATATCTACTGATGTGGCCAAAAGCACGTACACAGGTGAGCTACCAATGTTTACACCTAGCCGTACCTCACAGTAGCTTGTTCATTGCTCCTGTCCTAAGAGCAAAACATAGTGCATGACTTTGCATACATGACATCCCTTACTCCATTATTCTTTCAAGGGTTAACTGTTTTTATTGCATACCTGCTGAAACAAAAGCCTTTCTGGTGAGACTCCCCTAAATAGTCATTCTTTTAAAATTATTTCCTTGCTGCCTCAGGGACTTTAACACATTGCAGAAATAAAGTATTGCAGGATGTTAAAGCAGAGAAGGAAGTAACGCACATAGAAAGTCCCTACTTGGCTCAGACTTGACATGATAGGGCCTTTATCATTTTTTATGACATCTCCAGCTGCAAACACTTTACAGTGCAATGCTTCCATCTGACAATATCCTGAGGGGAAAGTTGACTACTGTTCATTCAACCTACACACAGCAACTGTCTGAAGAGAGGATTTCTGTTAGATTTATTTTTCATGTGATGTTATTTCACCATAAATAATGGATTAATGAAGATTAAAAGCTGAATGCACAACAGTATCTATCTTACCTCTTTCACTGTCCTGCACTCTAACATTTTTGAAATGTGGAACATGCTGATCATTAATTTGAAACAAGCTAAGATTCAACAGGTTTGGAAATATAAAAACTTCAAACAGTAGCCACCAAAAGAATGATACATGAAATATGAGACACCAGCACATGAAAATTATTAAGCTATTTATCTATCATGAAAAATATCATGTCTCCATAAGGAGGAGAAGATTTGGGGGAAAAGAAAAAAAAAAAGGGGGGGCGGAATTGCTCATTAAGTTGATTATTTTTAACAGAAAGAGATGGCTTTATACGGCACAAAGTATTAATAGTATTATCTAAACATATACAACACAAGAATCTTCAGCTTGGTAGCCAAGCATTTTCATAGAACTGTTGAATGGTTTGGGTTGGGAGGAACCTTAAAGACCATCTAGTTCCAACCCCCCGCCATGGGCAGGGGCACCTTCCTATAGACCAGGTTGCTCAGAGCCCCATCCACCCTGGGCTTGATCACTGCGAGGGATGGGGCACCCACAGCTGCTCTGGGCAGCCTGTGCCAGGGCCTCACCACCCTCATTGTGAATATTTTAATAATAAAGCACTAACTAGAAAAAATAACAAAACAAAACAAAGGACTGACCAAGGAAGACCCAGAAGTTTGAAAGGCAATCTTCTGGTCCTTTCCATCCATGCCTACCTAACTAGTAATTCTTGGAAACACAATGCAGGTACACTCAGTAGGACTGTATCAAAACTGATCAGACCAGCTGTTGCTGGTGTGTTGCACCCAAGCTCAGCTGAAAAATTCAAATGGAATGGCACTGTCTGAACACATTTACCAGTAAGATGCTCACTCTGTGTTTCAGGCATGTGGTGAGATTTTCATTCTTCCATTAACAGAGACTGGTGATGACACAATTCACATTTAACAGTCAAATAAAATAACCACTTCACAAACTTTGGGTCCAGACCTAGCAAGAATCTATCTGTGAAACAGGGAAAGACAAAAATCACAGAATGTCAAGGATTGGAAGGAACCTGGAAAGCTCATCCAGTCCCATGCCCCTGCCGGAGCAGGAACACCCAGATGAGGTTACACAGGAAGGTGTCCAGGCGGGTTGGAATGTCTGCAGAGAAGGAGACTCCACAACCTCCCTGGGCAGCCTGGGCCAGGCTCTGCCACCCTCACTGAGAAGAAGTTTATTCTCAAATTTAAGTGGAACCTCTTGTGTTCCAGTTTGTTCCCTTTACCCCTTGTCTTACCATTGGCTGTCACCGAGAAGAGCCTGGCTCCATCCTCGTGACACTCACCCTTTGTATATTTGTAAACATTAATAGGCCGCCCCTCAGTCTCCTCTTCTCCAAGCTAAAGAGACCCAGCTCCCTCAGCCTTTCAAAACAGGCCTAAAGACTAAAGAATTCACAAGGCTTGAAGAAAAGCCTGTAGAAGTTACTGAAGACTAAAGACTAGCTCAAAAGCTTTGATTACACACACATTTCTTTAGGGGGGGGGCGGAAATCCATTGAGGATATTTTATTTCTTTACTTCCCTAAGGAAATAAAAATTCAGCTCACCTAGAATCAATTTGATTGCTAAAAACTAGAAAGGACTGATTTTATCCTGAAAATGTAAAGTATAGTAACATCACTGCCTTTTATATCACCTTTAGTTTCTTGAAAATTCACTGAGCTACACTGGGCCAAGGATGAAGAAACAGAATGCTCAGTCCTATCAGCTCTAATGGAATTATTGCCAAATTGCACAGGTGGGAGATTAAAATCAGTCTCAAAATATTTAACATTTATTATGATCTCTTGTCATCTCTATAGATTACAGGAACTTCTTAAAAGAAAAATTACCTAGTCATAATTATCCTGACTGACAGAATTTTAATAAACTTTTGAGAACTTTGTTTCTGGTTATGAGTGATCTGGAATATCAGCACTGAACCCTGGGGAAATTTCCTCTCCTTAAAATTTGTTTCTTCACATCAACAGACTGAAACTCTTGGCAAACAACACATATCATCATGGTATACAAACTAGATCTATCCTAAACTGGGCTACATCCCAGAACATGAGACCATGTAGCTACAAACACACCTGTGTAACTGCAGAAAGCATTAAAAATACTATATAAAAGCACTCTTTGTTATCATGAGAAGAGGGGAGAAGAAAAAGAGGGGAGAAGCTTTTCCCTACTGAAATATATATATATATATTTAGCACTGAAACATAATATGAAGTCAAGTTCCTGCACCATTCCAAAAAGTTTGATTTCTTGCAGCAGAATTTACTGGTCAAAGCATCAATATCTCCTATTAATCCATACAGCCTTTTTGTTCCTTCAGCAGTATTCCTACGCTTATACTGCATGTTGTGTCTCCTTTTCAGACACTATCAATAGTATGAGATAGAATCATAGAATTCTTTTGGTTGAAACAGACCTTTAAGATCATCAAGTCCAACCATCAACCTAACACTGCCAAGTACACCTCTAACCCATGTCCCTGTTTCTTAGAAGGGACATGGCGGGCAAAAATATTAACAAAACATTTTGTAACTGTTTGCAAACTGGAACACAAGCTGAGCAAAGCAAGTATTTCCCAACATTGCTTTATTCTGTATCTCGACCTCACCATGTGGGACCTAGAATACTTGTAACATGGTGTGGTCTTAAACAAGAAGACAGTTTTGAAATGACTAAGCTGGTTGGTGATTAACATAAGCATTTTTTTCTCTTGCTAACTAATATGTACTTGGGGTTTGGACTAGATGACCCTTGAAGGTCCCTTCCAACCCAAACTTTTTTATGATTCTATGATCACTCAACCATAATCTATTTATTGGAAAAATGCATCTAAAATAAAGAAATAAAATACACAGCTAAGTCCAAATCACCTAGCCACAAACTTGTATCTTGACAAAACTCTCAGTAATGTCAATAGAAGATTTGGACAAAAAGATAAACCAGAGACAGGCCAAAAACAGCACAATGCAGTCAGATTATGGGCAGACTCAGTAGGCAGTGTGCCTTAGCAGCTGGGTATTTTTGTTGTCTTCCTCTGTTTAAATACTAAATATATCCATCATCACAGTAAGTAGCAGGAAGAGAATGCAGAATGAAAACTTCTGCCATGTGATGTCCAGACAGGAGACAACCCTGTCAGGTTTAACTTACTGGATAAGATTTGGCCACATTTTATAATTGTCTAATTTTCTTCAGAATTAAAGCTATGTCTATGCATTTGTGTCAGTTTATCATGGTAATGATGGCATGTAG
The DNA here is from genome assembly GCF_963082525.1 of Nesoenas mayeri. Lineage (NCBI taxonomy): Eukaryota > Metazoa > Chordata > Aves > Columbiformes > Columbidae > Nesoenas > Nesoenas mayeri. Next base: position 5,172,385 of record NC_137542.1, read on the forward strand.
CACACTCTTCCTTCAAAAAAAAAAATAAAATAAAATAAATCCACCTTCCCTTTTTGTGTTTTTTTCCAGCAGCAAAACTCCCTTGGGTCCCCAAAGTCTGCCATTTCAGCAGCAAAGTCAGCTTATCCTACCAACAACACATAGCCTAGTATCTTCCTTTCAAAGTGGGAGACAAACTTTAGAAGAATTTCTTGCTTGAGAAGAATGCCTCTTTCCCTAGAATTTTTTATTTTTTGTGTTGCAAATATTACAAAGTTCTTAAAATAGAAATCTAGAGAGAAAATTTTAAAAAAAACCACACAGAATTCTGACTTTTTATATTACATTAGTCAGACCCATAGGTCTGTAATGGACAAGAAGTCTGAAGCTAAGAATTCCCTATATTAAGTGACACTGCTTAGAGGAGTAATTTTGCTATGTAATTAAGCTTAACTGAACAGAATGTTGCTACTGAGTATGTAGACAAAAACCACATGCTTAAAGAGTAAAAGGTTCTATTTATTTTAAGCCAAATTTATGAGAGAAAAAAAAAAAAAAAGAATGTTATTTTTTAGTTCATCAGCCACCTGCCTAGATACATGGTATACTGCCCTGTCTACCAGCAACAATAGAAAGGATCAATGAAATTATGTATTCTGTTGATGTGACTACTAACACCAAGTTTAAGAGTAGTCTTCTCATTAACCATAAATCCTTTAATGAAGATAATTATAAACTAAAATGAACGCACCACTTACACAAACTTATCTGAAAGTTTGATGGCAGAGGTAACACACTGAGACTCAACAAAACCCCTCACTGAGTTCTTTACCAAGCGATTTATGGTCTGAGCAAGTGAAACAGAGAAGGAGGCACGGAATGAAGAAGAACCAACTACTTTCATATTGTGGAAGAAACTCACAGGAAGCCAGACAAATGTAAATCTCATCTGCAGAACTCAACATAACATATGAAGACTTCACAGGCATGCACAAATCTATGGTATAGCACATGTAATGGTCCTGGTTTTGTTAAAAACAAGACTAATTCTCTTTGAGTAAATTTTCCTTTCAGCTAAATTCTTCTAAGTGCCTTCCAAGTAACTGCACTTCTCTGAATTTTTGCCTGCGTATTTTTCGGACACTGTGCTATGAAAGCTGATAAGATGACTGGTGGAATACAGAAGAAGCTCATGTTTAGATTTATTACTATGATAACCAAGGTTAACTGATAATGACACCCATTTGCAAGGAGGGGTAGACAGGACAGGTGACTAAAACTGACCAGCTGAGTATTCCATCCCATCCACATGATACTTCATATAAAAGTGGGAGATCATGAGGGTCTTGCTCTCTTCAACCATGGCCAGTATCTAGAGAGGACCCTGCCTGTCTGCCTGCAACCTGAGACCCTGCATCCCTGAATCCAGTTTCTGGTTTGCTGTGAAGTCCTGCCCAGGACTTCTGGGTGCCTGCCCTGCAGCTGCTGGAGGCATGCCAGGAGGGACAAAGTTGCTACCCGGGACAATCAAGATTGGTTCTGTATATTTTGTATATTTTCTCTATTCATTAGTAGCATTAGTAAAGCCTTTAAAACCTTTCTAATTTGAAGTCTCTTTTCCTTTTTCCTCCTTATCATCTTCCCAATCAGGAGAGGGTGGTGGAGATATCAACAGAGAGCATCTGCCATGGTTTATTGTCACCTTACATTAAACCTTGACAGAACATAAACACAAGGGAATGGCAGGAAAATGTGCCAGGAAAGGTTCAGGCTGGACATTCGGAAAAGGTTCTTTACCCAAAGGGTGTTGGAGCACTGGAATAGGCTGCCCAGAGAGGTGTCACAGCCCCAAGCCTGACAGTGTTCAAGAAGAGACTGGACAATACCCTCAGACACACAGAGTGAACTGTGAGGTTGTCCTGTGAAAGGTCAGGAGCTGGACTCGGTGATCCTTGTAGGCCCTTTCCAACTCAAGAAATTCTGTGATTCTATGTTTTAAACTGGCGTATTACTTGTATACCTTCGAAAGAACATATCACATATGGTAACCTAGAGTTTTTCTACTGTCTTCTGGATTACAGGGCTTTCAAGAAAGCATAGTCACTTATGGCATGACAAACAGAGGCTTAAAATGGATAATATAAACTCCAACATTACTCATAATCAGAATCCAGCTTATAAACTAAAATATCCCAACACCAGCTAGCTCAAAGTGAGTAAATGCCACACTAGCAGTAGGTGTAAACCTTGCTTGTGAACTTCTGTCATTAATCCTTCACAAGAACCAGAGCAAACAGCAAAGGTCTCGCAGAGGGGCACTCTCGTGACCCCAGAACCTCACACCATATTTCCTGCTGCCTTCCTGACACACATCTTCCGAGAATGTAAAGTCTTAAAGAACCCATGCAAGACCATTCTCAATTTGCCATCAAAGGAAAAATACTTTTGTTGCTACATGAAATCTAATGAGAGTGCCAGGCAAACACGCTAGGTATTTATGAATGTGACCATTCACAAAGATGAGAACGGAAGAGAAAACAAAGACGGGAATAATCATTAGTGGTGAATGCATAAAACTCTGGATGCTTATAACTTGCTGTGTTCTGTATTAAGCTTCAGTTTTGTTATGACTTAATATTAAGACTCACAGATTTCAGGATTTACACTTTAAAAATAACTGCTGATTTTCACAAATTTCCCATCTAACTCTTGAAAGAAAAAAAGGTAAAGTTGTAAAATTTTGCCTGAAAGCTTTTTAAAGGAAACATTGCAATGCATCATATTGAAGTGACTATTTACCTAAATTTAATTAAGTCATGTGGAGTGATCCAATCCATTGTGGGAATGGAAGGACAGGAATTCGTGTTTCATGAAAGATTTCAAGGCTTCAATTTTATATTCAAATTCAGTATTTAAAAAGAAGAAGTGAAAACTTCAGATTCCTAACTCTAAAAATGAAATGTATCTCTGCATTTTGAAGAGTATTTTTTAAACAAAAGAAACAGCTCTACTTGTAAACACTGTCTTGTAATAATAATCCTCAAATGTGTTGTTATACCAACTGACTGGCATTTCTACAAAACAGAAAGATATGAGTTGATATCATAGACTCTATTGGATCAGTTCATGAAATAGAAAAAGTTTTGCATCTTTGTTTTCTTCACCGTGGTCATACTTTGAACATGCTTAAGAGCCTCTATGGCAAAAGAAGGGCCCACAACTTCAAAAATAAAACCCCCAAAGTTCACAGTGTGTTCTAAAGACATAAGGGTTTTTTTTAATTCCTTATGAAAGATTTAGGCAAATAAGGACCAGTCAGAACCTGGTCTATATTCCTGAGAAGCCCTTACCAGAACACCCACACAAAACTTGCTTAAGTACTAAAAATTCTACTCTGGAGAAAAAACAAACCATTGACAAAAGGTGGAGTAAGTCAGAGGACATCTAAAGGTGCTATCCCATGTTTTACCACTTCAAGGACCCATCCCACTCCTCCCCACTTCCAGTGATGCAATCTCAGTCTCCCAGTTCTGCCAGCACCAGCATTTGCAGAAGGCAGCAAGTCAGATCAATGGTCTAATACAGTGGAAAAATAACCTACAAGAAATGCCATATGCTCTTTCAAACAATTTACCTGATTCAGCTGGCCTCATATCCACATAAATCATAGAATCACAGAATGTCAGGGATTGGAAGGGACCTCAAAAGATCATCCAGTCCAATCCCCCTGCCGGAGCAGGAACTTAGATGAGGATACACAGGAAGGTGTCCAGGCGGGTTTTGAATGTGTCAGCACAAAGAAAAGCACAAGAACTAGCATCAGGGGACAGAAAAGGTGCAGAACAGTTCCAGCTAGTGTTAAAATGTATGTGTGATTAGATTGACCATGAACTATGCCCTAAGCAAACATAAATAGACTTTCAACAGATCACAACCGAAATATTAGGTTTGAATTTCTTGACAGATTCTTTTGCCTTTCTTATTCTGTCACCTTACATGTTCTCCATCCCAAGGCTGATCTTCAGCTAAAATTTTATCTTTAGACCTCTCCTTGTGTGAGTGATGAATTGTCATTTACCCCACTTTGAAGCTAACTAAATAACGGTAGCAGTTCTTCCTCTATCTTAAAACAGACATTTCTGCCTTAAAGAAAGCTTGAACTTAAAATCATAGAATGGTTTGGTTTGGAAGGGCCTTTCAAAAAATTATCTAGTCCAAACCCCCTGCCATGGGCTAGGACATCTTCCACCCTATCAGATTGCTGAGAGCCTCATCCAATCTGATTATGGACACTTCCAATGAGGGAGCACCCACAACTTCTCTGGGAGACCTGCTCCAGTGCCTCACTACCCTTACCGCGAAAAATTTCTTCTGTATGTTTGATCAAAATCTACTCTATTTCAGTTTAAAACTGTTGTCCCTTGACCTGCTCTGGTAAAAACCTCTTTCAACTTTTCTTAGAAGCCCCCTTTAAGTATAAGTAGGTTATCAAGTAAAAACACACAAGTTCTCCATATAGACTGACTTTGCAGTCCATGACCTCTTCTGACGATTGCTTGCTTTGCCTCTCCAAGGGTTTCACATGAACAAATTATTAAATGTCAGCTTACAGACATTTTACTAAGTAAAAAAAAAAACAACCTGGAGGCAGAAAAAAAGCTTGACATTTAATAACCAAATCAGTCTAAGCTTTCCATGAATAAGAAAATGGAAGTTCAGTTTTAGTGGCTTGCCCCCTGCCTCAAGCTTTGAATCTGTTGTCCCTGAAAAGTCTAATCATTCTGGCCTGTTGTATGCCTAATAAAGAATGGAAAAAACAAAACCAGCTTTAAGGGAGAAACGATGGTAGGAAATAGTAAAGGATGGTGCTCCCAACCTGCTTGAGTAAAAAGAAATAAACTTTTAATTGGCTGCACTAACCATAGCAGTCTTTTCCTTTATCTTACAGCACTGCCTAAAGACTTTGATAGCAATGGTGTGCAAGCTGGGGAAAAAAAAAAAAAAAGGGTACATTTGATCTTCCCAAAGGCTAAAATCAGTTTGAGTTGTTCCTGGAAAGAAAATTTTAAAAATAATTTTAAAAAAAATATATAAAACAAACACAAGAACAACAACAACAACAAAAATCTTGCTTTGAGGTTTGTGAAAGCTGTTATTCCGATTTTGTGAGTCTGCAGCAGCTGTAGGGGCCTTTCTTTACAAAAGGCTTGACTCAAACTTTCAAATAACCATGGCAACCACACATGAACACATACTTCAGCATTAGTATGTAATCACTAAGAGAAGTCATAAAGGCGTCTCCTTTCCACCCAAACCAAAGACCGGCAGCCGTCCTGACAGGTCACTGCTCCAGAAGCCAGCAGCCTAGGGACCTGCTACCAGGTTAGCTCATGGTGTCCTCCACAACAGGGGCTGACAGACAGACTGTCCACTCCAGAGGCAGAAACTGGTGCTGCTAGTTTCCCTTTAACCCCACTTGCATGTGGTACTTTTCACCCTGGATACAGAGAGGGTGTGAGCTGTGACCCGTGGAGCCAAAAGTCTGCTGTGGCATGGCATACATGAGCACGTGCATTGGGGTCTAACTGGGGGGTTTGCCAAACCACTGCTCCTGTAGCCCAAAAATTCTTCCATTTCATCCACCACTTCTACAGCCTGGCTGGGTCCTTCCCCAGAATCTGCTCTGATGCTCTTGGCACTATTCTGCTGCCTCCATGAAGTTCTCATGGAAGAGGTCTGCCCCTCATGAAAATTAGCACCCTCATCAACTCTCACCTCATCTACTGCAAGGAGATCCATAGCAGATCACGGAAAAATAACGTGCAAGACATACCTGGGTCAGAGGTCCAGCATTTCAGAAGCTCAGGTTAGAGAATTAAAATGCATTCTTGAACATTTGGAGAAGGAAATTTATTTTGCTTTACACAATGCGATCCTATGACATTTCCTTTATTGTTACTTGAATTGTAGTAATGGCACTTATAAACCTCAGCAGACATGCATGTAGAAACCTTGTCAAAAATATGCACACCCACCAAGTGTTTTCTTTATAAATCAGTAAAGCAATGAGAACAAGGAAACAAAGTTAATTACATACTGCAGTAAAAAGAGTGGCAGAGGCAAGACCAGAAACTGAATCTCCCAAGTTTGGGTTGTTTCCTCAGTCTTTGGAAGTACCCTACCAAACGGAAAACTGAAGTGAATTTTAATAAATTATTCTTCTGTGTATAACACTCACCTTTAGGTAGCATACATGTTATAACTAATGTAGAGCACATCCATAAGATACTCTTTATACTTAACAACATCTTGACCTAGAAATAAAGAACAAAGGAATAAGTGGTTAGTATTGAATTCTGTCCTTATCAAGAGTTGTAACTCAGAACATCAATATTTGTTATGGATATTAGAAGCAGTCATCTACTTAAAAAGGTGTTCAGCAGGACAGTGAATAATTCTTAATATATTGATCTTCTATTTACTGGTTTAAATTTATTCCCATACAGTGGTGGCAGTGTACAAGTACAATCTGATTACTTTTTCCTGGTGTGGTGTTGCCAGTCCAGATTCAACCTCTGAGTAGTTTTGTGTCCATAGCACAAACTACCCTGTCATTTAGCAACAATTAACAACCCAGTTCATGTCAGAAGGGTCTCCCATGACAAGCTTCTCATGAACTTTGATGATGAGTCAACATCCACACTATGATCCTTTCCATCTGCAAGCTGGTTGCCAGTCAAGATTTCTCCATATAGTATTTTATGGTGGAAATTTCTTATAACGACAACGTGTCCCTATTGAATACAGATTCCTAATGAGTTTCAGGTTACTGAGTGCAGAGTGATACCAAGACATGTCAGTTCCCTTTGCGTTTGCTTGCCACTTCCTTTACAGGCTTCACCTTCTAACAGCGGTAAAGATCTCCACATATATCACATGTACATAAAAATACATTGCCTGTTCATAATAGTGTGTGTTCATTTTTATACCAATTCTTAGTTATACACATTGAACCTGTAAATATCCCAAAAATTTCAAAAGTACACTAACAAAAGCATTACAAGCCCCATAAACATCAACTACCAGAAAGAGTTTATAAATAGTTCCACTTCCATATAGTTACACGTATGTAGTATCTAGCCAGCAAAAGAAAATCTTTTCAGCAGTGGTTTGTCAAACACTGCTGTTGAGAAATGTTTATCACAAAATCCTGAGTTTCCTGATATTGCTGTCAAAATATGCTATGTGGGGTTCTTTACTTGGACAAGTAACCTGAAGTGATAGCTTTTTCTTGCCCAAGAGAGATTACAGTCGAACTGTTTTAAGGAACACTGAAACAGAGATTGAATAGATGTACATCTGTGTTGCAACTATGGAACTTGTATTGCACACATATATTTTAACATTTTATACATTAGTATTTTAGTTCTTTAATACTTACATGTAATGGTTTAGGGCTAAAACATTAACTAATGCATTTAAAAACCTCCACAGGCTACACTGAACATGACAGCAAGACACACAGAGAAACATCTTCACAAAACTACCAGTGATGTGTTCAGTCTCAGGAAAGATTTCTCCACATCTTACAGCTGCAGTCCAAACCACACGATCCTGTGTGAATTGGCACCTATCCTGTAACGGCTGAACAGTTCAGGAAAGATGCAAAACATCTCAAACCAAGCCTTCCCAATGAGGCAATCTCTAACATAACAACATCATGTTAAAGAATTCGCCCTCAAAAGGGCTGAAAACCTGAGAGCTTTTCATTCCCTATGCGTGGAAGGCCAGAGCCGGCCGGTCACAGTGAAAAATGTATGCTGCAACCTATTCCCAGGGCGTGGGGGAAAGAATACAGCTGCTTTCCGTAGAACAGAGTGCATGCTGCCAAAGACGCCCCATCTCTGCTTCACTCATTCAATACAGCTGAGTGTACAACGTGATATCACTTATTTTGCAATATTAACTCAATGGAATTTGCAGTTTCTATGATTGAGTCCCAAACAAGAACAGGGGCTTCTTTGACTCCATTCAGTTTGAGCCCTACCTGCCATAAAGCGTTTTTTCTGAAGACTAATAGATACCCTCAACACCATCCAGCCTGCTTTCTCTCTCCCTATGCTTACACAAGCCAAGCTGTACATGGAGAAAAGTGGCTATTTAACAACTAACTTTAAAAATCTATACTGTGCCTTGGTATACTATGCACACCCTAGTAATTCCCTGCAGAAGGTTGTTACAAGTGAGGAGGTTGCACAAGAGCTGCAGACATTTAAGTCCTTTTAATGCAACGGATCAGCCCTGAAATACAGTCACATGCTTGCTTAGATAAACACTTAAATAATCCTCATTATTACACAACATTTTTTAAAAAAGGAGAGGTCACACTGAGCCTACAGATGTGCACAGACTAGAAGGCCCTTCAAGCAACCCTTGTATGCTGAAACTCCTGGAAGCCTCAAGCACCAAACGCACTGCAGACTAGTTCCCCCAGTAGCACAAGCACTCTGAAGAGAGAACAACAAGAACAACACACTTCGCCATCTTCAAAGGTGGTGAACACTAGACCTGTCTGTAAGACAATGTTGAAAGCTCTGGCCCCTGTGAAAGTGGAGTAGCTCCAGACCTTCTTTGGAGATGTTCTGTCCACATGTGGTTCCCATGCGTCACACACTGGCTACATCAACAGCTAAACAAAAGTCTAGAATAAACTGTTTACAGGTTTAACTTTCCATGTTTACCCATGCGCTTTAATCTCCTTCCTTCTGCAGAAGGCAAACCTTCGCTTTTGGGCCCAGAAACAAGGGACTCAAAGAAATTAGTGGAGAAAAAGAACAAAGGATTTTCTTTTTCCTGAAAGATGTGAGTGCAACACCTAAACAAGGCTGGTTGCATGTTGCAACCACCACCTGCTCCACTGCACCAGCCCTGACCAAGAGTAACTGACCACATCGCACATACCAATGGGAGAACCATTGCCCTCAGAAGCTCGTTGCCAACACTGCCATGAAAAGAGGTGGTGTAACCACTTCCACATTGGGTAATGGGACGAATCCTGCTGCCATGCTCAGAGCAAGCTGAGACCTCTGCTCCTGAGGTTCTGCCCTAGGCTCAGAGTCCAGAGTACAGGCGGGACCTCCTCTTGCCATACTTCTCCAGTTTGCACACAAGCACAGAGAACTGATCCTCGGACATGATAGGACATGATAGGACATGATAGGACATGATAGGACATGATAGGACAAGGGGTAATGGGATCAAGCTGGAACACAAGAGGTTCCACTTAAATTTGAGAAAAAACTTCTTTCTCAGTAAGGATGACAGAGCAGTGGAACAGGCTGCCCAGGGGGGTTGTGGAGTCTCCTTGTCTGGAGACATTCAAAACCCACCTGGATATGTTCCTGTGCGACCTCACCTAGGCGTTCCTGCTCCAGCAGGGGGATTGGACTGGATGATCTTTTGAGGTCCCTTCCAATCCCAAACATACTGTGATACTGTGATCGTGTTGGCAACTGCTTTACCAACGCAATTTGAGGAATCTTATTGAAAAAACCCACAAGTGACCAAGTGACCTTCTAGTCACTAAACACAATACATACGGCCCCAATGAGATATGGAAACAGACAGATAACTGTGGAAGGATAATTTTGAAGATATTGCTGAACCCAGCCATGGGAACAGGAAAAAGCATTCACAGCTGTGATGGCTACTTAGCCTTTTACTGAGTAGTGCAGGAATTACACCTGCTGCACTAAGAGCTCAACAAAATTGCACTGCTTGAGTATGGAGCATAATATGAGACACCCATCACTAATCCACACATCCAGCTCTCAGAAAATCATCTCTCAACCTTTTATTTTTCTAAATCTCCTCTACCCTGAGGTGCTTACTCGAGCAATGAAAAATGTTGGGGAAAGGGTCTCATCTTCAGGTGCAACTGTTCTTGCCTCCTTCCCTTTCATTGGCACAGACTGCAGGAGGAGGCAGGAACAGCACACCTTCCCAGCAAAACCCTTGCTCTACAACTGGTTTATATGTCCCATTCCCACACCCTACAGTCCACAAAGGCCTCTGTTGGCTGGCTGCCATACTGACCCCCTAAGCCCACTGTAATTAGCCAAAATCATTCTAACCATACCTTTTTCCACAAGCTTACTTTTTTTTTCCCCCCTTGGTGTCACTACCCTTAGAGTAAGAGAAAGCCATAATACTATGAACACAGTAAGAACATCCTGCCAACTCAAGACTGCAAGACTTGAGTAAGTGTTTAATTTCCACCTTCTGTTAAAAGCATCTCACTTAATGTGACCAAACTGGAGTTGCCTACTGACTAGTTTCCAACTGGACTGATCCATTCATTAGGAGCTACTACAGACAGGCTGACCTATAGTAGTAATTTACACTACATTTTTAAACAGGGTGCAACCCTGAACATAGTGTCTTTTAACCAAAAGATTCCAAGTCCTTGGCAAACTTCACATCTTTAAAAACTTGCAGCAGAGGTTCTTTTTGTGGGGAGAAGGCAGGGCTCCTATTTTTGCAGGCAGTGCTACCTTCCCTTACCACAGCAGAAACTCATAGGAGCAATAAGTTCTGATCAAATTCCAGCTCATGTTTAGTTTGCAATGTAACCTTGATCTCACACCAATGCTATTTTAATTTAACCAGATGGGAGAACATCATGTCCCTCTTTCTGTTTTAAACCCCAGGTTAAGAAAGACAGTAAACTGTCCTGGTGTGGAACAGACTAAAATCTACCATCCAAAAACTATCCTCAATTTCTCTGAAGTTATGACAATGAAAAATTAGCTATTTTCATAGAGGTGACGCTGTCCTTGAAGGCTGCAACTTCTGGGGTCACACTGGTATTGATTCAGTACGTGCTCTACAGCTGTATTATGAAAGGCTGGCCACGTTCCTTAAACACGTAAAAAGCAGCTTCTGCCTATTGACTGTCCTTTTCTCCATAGTGAAATGCACGTTCACATAAAAAAAAAAAAAAATTAAAAAAAAAGAAGGAAAAACCCTAACAGGACCTGGCACTAGAGAAGTGAATTGAGGTTGCTGCTCCTACTAATAGATAAAACAGTAAATTACACAGCTTTCCAGTGAAACTCCAGCAAGCTGGAAATGACCGATCCCAGATTTAGCACACCTCTTGCTACCTTCCAAGCTCAGCCTGAAAGCTGCACAGCTGCCATCCTTTTTCGAAGGCACACAGTCTGCACTTTCTTCTGCTTTTGCGGTCCTTTGATCCTTTTATGCCATCTGACTGTTAATTGCTGACAAGTACTAACCTCACCCTAAGTGCTGCCTAATTAACTTTGCCAGTTTCACCATGCCATGTGATTAATTAGTCCACTGTGCTGCCACATGGCAGACTCGCCTGCATCTGATTCACCAGTGGGGGCTTCTTAGCCCATTATCACTTGCAAAGGTCCTTCTAAGGCCTCCGAGAAGGTCCTAGGGGCACCTGCATCGTCCCTTCCTCACCACCTCCAGCACCAGGAGCTGCAGGAGGAACCCTTCCCATGCAGGAGCCCCAACAAGAGGGAGGCTCTGTCTCCAGCTCCGAGTGCAGGCAGAGGGGAAAAGTGACCAGAGCACAGCGTGTTCTGGCGCTCCTCGCCCTGGCAGCTGCGGAGAAGCTGCTGCCTGAGGACATCCCTCCCAGGCCTAATTCATACCAGAAGCGGCTCTGGGCTCTCAGACGGCCCCGCAGAGACACAGTGGAAATTATGGGGGGGCAGAGCGAGGTCCCAGAGCTCCCATGCCTGCAGAACCATGTGCATCCTCATTCTCCTTCTACTTGCACCCCAAACACCAGCTCTGCCCCCTTGCCTGCCCGCTTCCAGGACACCTGCGGACCTCTCCAGCCTCGCCAGCACCCACACCACCAGCACGGCAAAGGGAGCAAGGGGCACACGTGAAGAGCAGCAACGGGAAAAAGATACAGAGATGCAGCCTGCAGCACCCACGGGCGCGACTTTTGCGGGGCTCAGCATAAGGACCAAAGCGCTGTCTGGGCGAGGGTTTCTTCTGAGAGCCTTAGAGGCTCGTCCAGTATCCACACTGGGCGCCCATGGGGCTGCGTGTGCTCGTATTGCCCTTCGGCCGGGCCCAGCAGCGGGAAACCTGCCGGTCCCGCCCCGCTGTCAAACATCGGCGGTGTCGGCTCCCGGGGAGTGCCGAGACGGTACAGCCTGAAACGCCTCGGCGACAATTTTTTTTTTTACATATATATAAATATATATATATGTTTAATTATTATTATAACGAAGTTTTCCCTCCACTTGCAAGCTGAGGGGGCGTGGGGGGGAACCGGAGCCCTCTGGCGGGAAACCACCGGCTACGGAAACGACGAGCCCAGCGCTCGCCGCCAGGGGGAGCGGCGGTGCCGCCGCCAACGCGCGCGGGCCCGTCCCGTTCCTCGAGAGCGGCGGGACCCCCCGGCCCGGCCCCGCTCCCCGCCAGCCCGGCCCCCCCCGGGACCTCCCCGACGGACACAGGACGCGTTCGAGCAGCGGCCGCCGGCGGCTCCCGCAGCCGAGCCCCGGCAGAGCCTCCCGCCCCCGCCCGGCTGCGCGTCCCGGGGGTGGCCGGGTCCGCCCCGCCACAGCGCATCGTCGCCTCCGCCAGGGCTCCCCGGCCGGCGCTGCGCCCCTCTGGCTCCGCCAAGTCTTACTCACTCCTTTTGGGAAGGAAACTTCCCCTTTCGCTCGGCCTTCTTAAGCGAAAGGAAAAAAAAAGCCACAAAAAAAACCCTAAAGCCACCCAACATTTACACTCTTCCGTCTTGGGATAGGCTTCTGCAACACGTTTCAACACCCATTATTTTATAAAGAAAAAATAAAAGGAAAATCGATCGGGGCTTAATCCCGAAAGCGGGTACCGAGAGGGAGAGGGGGTGGCCGAGGAGGACGTGACAAGGGGGACAATGAGGGCTGGTCCCGGCCCTCGCCCGCTCCCCGCCGCCCCTTTGTGTGGGGACGGTGCGTGGGGGCCGCCCGGGCGGGGACAGGACGGGGGCTGCCCGCGGGCCCCCATCCCTGCCGCGGAGATCCCGAGCCTCTGCCGATGCCACCCCCCCAACACACACACCGGCTTTTTCCCGCCGTCGAAACTCCCTTCTCCTTCCACGATGCTCTCACTTTGCCTTGTAAAACAAAGGAGAAATCCCGAGGAACGGCGGGGGAAGGCAGTGCCCGTGCCCGAGAAGCTGGCCCTGGGTGTAAAAGGGGGCGTTTTGCTCTACTGACCTTGTGATCCTCGTCCTCACCCAGCGCCCCCCTTTCAGCAAGGAAAATGTGGCTCAGAAGACGCCTTGCTCTCCGTCTCCTTTGGGAGAGATGCTGTCTGAGCACCTCAACCCCTCTCTGCCCTGTGAGCAGCTTTCCAGGAACATCAAGGGAAGGGGGAAGAAAAAAAGAAGGCGATGGAGGGGAGAGGGGAACACACAAGAGCGGAGGAGACGGAGCACACACGGTTTCCTCAGAGCAAGAAAACCTGGTGGCCGGAGGAAAGGTCCATTCTTGTCACGCCTGCCACACGGGCGCTTTGTGTATTTAACACCCGTAGGAAATAGCTTCCTCCTTTCTCCCTTCTGAGCCCCATCGCACGCCAAGGTGCATCTGTACCTTCCCGGCCATTCAAGCAACCAGTACCAAAGACTTCTGTCAGAGCTCCCACCCCGAGGCCGTTTATTTCCAAGTTTTCTTTGTTCTCCTCTTTTCACCAGGAGATTTTTGCGAGTACCCGAGCATCCCTTCTCCTCTCTCCCTGCGTGTCGTTGAACTTACCCCAGGTTGTTTAAATTCACCAATCACGGCTATTCTCTCCCGCTTTAAGGTTTGCAGTTCAACTCTTTGTCCTTACAGGTACCAGCAGTGAAACAATAGTTTTAAATATTGCACTGGGTGTTTTCTGGCAATCATATGTAAATTTAGGAAAAAAAACCCAAAAACACACAAAAAACCAACCCGCATTAAAAGAATTATAGTTACCTTAAAAAGTAGCGTGTTGCAGAGATTGCAAAAAATCGCAACGTGGTGGCTAAGCTAGTCCAGAGATACCAGCGGCCGCATGAAAGAGTAAATCCCTCGTTAATGCTGGAAGGAGACGGTGGTTCCGGGGTCTCCCCTTCTCCAAGAGCTCGGTCTCCCCTCCCACCCCACCGGCGAGCACCTGACTCCGAGCTGCGGAGCCTGAACCGAGTTGTGGGCAAGGGGAGCTCGCCTGCAAGTTCAAATGCGAGGCTCAACCACCCATCATTATTATATCGTTGTACCGTCAGCGCTGCAGAGGAGGGGCGCTGGCTCGGGGAGAGGAGGGTTCACAAAGCTCTGCAAGAGCCTCCTTTGCAATTTGCAAAGCTCCCGCAGCTGCTAGGGCGCAGGAGAGCCCCCAGCGCCTGCCTCTGCGGAGGGGCGCGCCCCGGGTCCCCCTCCCACCGCCCCGGCCACCCGCCCGCCCCCTCGAAGAGCCCTCAGGGAAGACTGGGGGCCCTCAGACCCCAGCCCAGCAGCGGCCCTGGAAGTACCGGGGAGCCCCAGCCCGGGCGGCGGGACGGGTCCCCTCCGCTCGCCCGGCATCGGCCCTCCGGAGAGGGGCACGCGGGTGCTAACGGCGCATTGTTTCCCAATTAAACAATTAACCGGGAAGAGAATGGAGAGACCTCCTCCACTCTGGCTCCCGAAGTCGGTTGAAACGGGGAAAGTGACTGGGACCGAAATCCCTTTTTCCCTTCTGCCTCCCCAGTCTCAGCGGAGGTTGCAATGAAAGAACATATCGGTGCTTGTTCCAAACTTCCCCTGCCGGTGCCAATTTACAGGCAGCCTCGCATCAGCAGCCTCCCGAGCCAAAGCTCCTCCACCCTAGTTTTACACATCTCCAGCCACTTTTCTTTTTCTCTCTTTTTTTTTTTTTTTTAAGATTAGACTGTGCATTTGCTGTCCAAACCTCTCAGAGAGGAAGTAATAAGCAGCACTCTTAAACTACCCTTTTACAAGGGACTTTCACCAATTAATAAAGAGCCTGCTGTGCTCCTTGGGCAGCTCCTTTCGCAAAATGTACCTATCTTAGTATGTGGCAGACACTTGAGGTACACTTCACCAGGCACAAAATGCTAGCAAGAGCTGTACTCTGGCACGTTTCCTTTCTGAGGAGCGTGTGCCACAACCCTCGCTCCTTCAGGAAGGTATAAATCCTGAGCCAGAAAAGCCTGGAGAAATAGGTGTGTCTGATCACACCGCTCTGGGCACGTTTCTGGCAGCCCCAGGTACAACTGCAAGGAAGAGGCAGGAGATATTTTCCTCCAGTGCCTCTCACTATTGTTCCAGCTCCTCCGTCCCCAGAGTTATGCTGACAGCGGGTTTGAGGCAAGCCCAAAGCCCTCATTTTGGAAGACAGCCCCTGCTGCCAAGCTGGAGGAGCAGGAGGTGGGAAAGATGACAGCCAAGCAGTGGGAAAAGGAGACCTGGTGGCTTAAACCAGATCAGATTTGTGCGAGCTGTGGCCTGGGCATGAATGAAGCTGGACAGCTGGGTGAAATCCTTATCTCACCTTCACAGAGCTTGTTGGTCTTTCCTTCTTAAATACGGTAAATCCACAATTGGTTGCTTGTTGAAGAGAGGTAAATCCCTTTCTCCCAGGTGAGCATAGTGTGCAGCAGCCTCTGCCACTGCCACCCCTCTGGCACCAATCCCTTCAGCTGCTCATGCATGGGTCAGTCCCTACACGACACAAGTGCCTCCTGGGCAATGCCCCCATCCCAACAGAATGAACCTGCTCCACGTCAGGTTGTGGGTTTCTCAATCCTTAAACCTTGTGCAGTGGAACAGTTGTCAGAAATGCAACTCCATGCTTCCAAACAGTCACTATAAAGAGTCGCAGGCATATTTTTGGGGCTTTTTGATGCAAATTCACACAAAGGCATCGCAGTTCATGCTATGTCACAAGAAGGGGGTTGTGAGAGTTAACTCTGTTCTTTGCTGGCCCGGCCTTCCCTGCCTCCCCATGTGTAGATGGCAAACCTCACTGCTGAGGCTGTGCACACTTCCTCTGCACAACGTTGTGATGAAAGGGGAAAACTAACACTGAATTTCTCCAACATAGTTCAGGCAAGCCTCTTCAGTCCTTCCTAACATAATGAGGTTGTGTGAGATGCACAGCTATGGCACTGTTTCCATGCTCTATTCAATCTCAGCCCTCTTTCAGGCTGCAGAAAAAATCCTTTGAGGACACATGCATATGGTGGAAAAACCTCTGGACAAATCCCTTCATTTGCACCAGTTCCAGTGGTGCCCATTCCCTTTTCTGGATGAAGTAGTAGGACTCCTGCCACCATCCCAGGCCTCAGAAAGGGAGGGCAGGTCATACCCTGTGGCATTGGGCAACTCCTCCAGGTCACCCTCCAGGACAAATGGGGACCAAATAAATGATCAGGCATTGCAGTTAACTGTAAATAGTTCTGTTGTCCCCATCCACCCTATCTTTCCAGCTTCGTTTGTTCTTACTCCCTGCCTTGACAGGACAGGTGATCTTTGACAAAGTAGAAGCCACTTCTACAGTCCTGGTCTTGCTTCTCCATCTCCTCTTGACCCTCAGCCACTGGAGACAGAGCAACTACTCCTAGCAAAGGAAGGGAAGATGGCTTTGCTGTCCCTGCCACCTGAAGATCTCTGTTCTCCTGGGGAGCTGGGCTGCGAGCATCTTCTCACAGCTTCGGCTGCCCTGGGAGCAAGTGGGACAACCCCAAGACGGGAAGTTGCTGCTGCCCGTGTCCACTGGGGCACCTGCCTGTACAGGGCTTCCAGATGAATTGCTGGACAACCCTCCGGTGAACGGGGAGACCCTGGGTATGAACAGAAATTAGGGGGATGGGGAAGGGGAGCGGTGTGTGCTGCTCTGCCTATACGCACCACCAAGAAGCAACGAGGAGTTAAACCCCACAGCTAACCCAGCCTCAGCTCTGCTTGCCTCCATCCCTTTTTATTTCAACACGGGAAAGAAAAGAGATGATTTTTAAAGAAAAGACCTCCCACCCCACCCCTTTCTTCTCCCATCCCCCGAGCGCCGGAGCCGTGGTGGGAACCGGACGACCAAGCCGCTCATTCACGGAGCCGGGAAGAAAGCGGAGGATGCAGAAGCCACCCCCTTCCCCCGCCACCCCGCTCCTCCTCCTCTTCTTCCTCCTCCTCCATCTCCTCCGCCCCGGGCTCCCGCGGCCCGGCCCCGTTCGCCCCCGGCGCGGAGCTCCCGGCGCCCCCGCGGAGCCTCACGGCCCCGGGGCTGGAGGTGCGGAGCCGCCCCCGCCTCCCCTCACCTTTCCGGAGGGGGAAACCCAGCCAGGCGACAAAGAGAGGACGCAGACGAGAAGCCGTGTGTTCCCCCCACCGCCCCAGCCCTCCCTTTAAGCGCTAAGGGCTTGTTTGCATCCGCGGTGGGATGGGGGATTTCTGGACGGGGGGGAGAATTTCAGGCTGATGAGACAAAGGCACAGGCGGAGACAGTGAAGGTGGTCGCAGAGGCCCCTCTTCCCTGTGCGGGGTGAGCTCCCGTCAGAAATGTGGGGCCGGGAGGGAGGAGGAAGGAAGAGGAACCCACCCCGGGCATCGCCAGCCTGGGAGGGAAACAAAACCCTGGGGAAAAGAGGGTGGGTTACACTGAGGACCCTCAGGGCTTCTAAGAATGGAGAGAAGGACTGGGAAAAGTGAGGGGCTGATCAAGCTAGAAAAACAGACCTCTGCAACCCCTAGGTAATTTCATCGCTCTGTATTTAATTCTCCCCTTATTCCGCAAGGGCTAAGGTTTCTGCACTGAACCAAAAACCATCCAGAAACGGGATCTCCTTTTCTCCTCTTGAAGAGACCATGCAGACTTTCTCCATGAGTTATGTCAGAGGCCTGAAACATTGTCTGATTTACTGTGAATGTCAGATATTTTTCTTTGTAAATATTCTAGGCAAAGTAGAAACAGTAAACCTTTGCTCAGGCTGCCAAATGTCTCCCATGACAAATCATTGTTTTCAGATGTTCAGATTTGTGTGAGAAAATCCAACAAAGGGAAAATGTTTAGGCTTTGTCTCAATCCTAAAGCAATACCATTGGAGCAAAAAAAAATCCTGTTAGCTACATCGTAGTCCTGAGATGATGAAAAATACTATTTTCATTACACACTTTTTAAGCACAGGTTTTATGTTACTGACTCAACAGTGATTATTATTTCAAATGTGAAACACAGACCCTAAATGGTTCTTTATGAGAAACCATTGTTTTGGAATATCTGAAATTAATTAGGCCGCGGCTACAGCCAATGTGCAAATATCAGTCTGAACATCTGTGGAAAAAAAAGCTTCCCATCGCTTGAAAGAATATTGTGAATCTGAAATACAGCTTATCAAGAAAAAACTAATTCGTCTGGCATAGGTTCTTTCAAGTCATCTGTGACTTTACAGTCACCTTTTCTTCATCTTTTCCTATGCATTTTTTTTCTTTTTTTCTTTTTTTCTTTTTTTCTTTTTTTTCTCCTGAGATGCTGTGTGTGAAAAGTCTTACATAAAAGTCAAGGAAATAATTCATGTAATTTAGATGCCAGCAGGACTAAGGTCAGTTCAGGCAAATCAAAAACCCTTGCAAAGTTATTCCACTTGGCCACTAGCTCTGAAGTTCTGACTTCTCCTTCCCATCTACTTGCAAAGGGCTGTGCCATGCCAGCTGTGCTGAAAATTAGTCCATCCATCCAATTTTTCTCTTAAAGGTGCAGAAACGTAGTCTTCTTCCTGATTGTGCTGTGATTCAGTTATCTAAAACCTCGTGTGTTTTCAGAAACCACAAAATCTTTCGAAACAATAGACTTTTGCAAGTTCTCAGATTCTGTGTTAAAGAAAAGCTTTTCCCAGTCCTTCTCTTTCAGATGCTTCTAGTCAAATATGTTTTTAAAGCCAAATTAAAACTCTTCAAAGGAGTCAACCTTAGCAGCAGTGGTAACCATAGTGTATACAACCACTTTCTCAAATGAAACACTTGATGGGTTATGTCAATGTTTCTTTTGTGGCAAAATCTTTCTCCACCTATTTTTACTCCGTATTTCTGCAGTGGAGGAGAGAGCACTCAGCTATGAAAAACGATGAATAGAGTGTTTCATTTGGTAACAGAACAAACCACAATTGACGGTTAGCTATTACTTCTGCATTAAATGTAGTGATGCAGACACAGCATTATCTGCACTAAGATAGTCAGCTTCCAGGACAGAGTTTATCAGGAGGAGGTCCAGGACATGGGTGCTTTCAGCAGCACTTGATGATGGCAGAGACAACTGATGCTGCCTTCTGTTCTGCCTCAGCGTTTCTGCCCTGACACCAAGGACGAGGGGCCAGGCTGGGGTGTTTTTACTTATGCTTCCATGGCTAGTCCCACCAAAATCTGCGTCAGAACACTGGTGGTGTTTGGTTCTACCTGTTGTAAACCTGTAAGTATCAGGCTCTGTCTTCAAGTCAGGCTCGAAAAGCAATCTGCTTTATACAGCCAGATCTGACTTGTTAAAAGAATAGTTGCTTTGTAATTCTGGGGAGGAGTTGTCAGGGTGGGCAGGTCACTGCCGAGGTCCTTCTCAACTCTGTTCCCTATGAGGACCAAACATAGGACAAGCCAAGCCACAGGAGGAAGAATCTTAAGAAAGTTATCAGTATGGGGCAGCCTGAGCCATAGTCAAGTGTTGTGCTAATCCGTACTGTCCTGGGCTTCCTCTGATAAACTCCATCCTGGACACGCATTATTTTTGTTTTGATAACTCTGTGGCTGCATCATAAGCTTTAGTGTAGAAGTAATCCGGAGTAATCAAATGTGGGTTTGTTCACTTGCTGCTACCAGATTAAATGAGCCTTTCATAACTTCTCTTTTTCTTTTCTTTCTTCTTTTTATGATAGGAAGTTACCACCATTGTGCAAAGAATAAACTCACTGGGTCTGGTTCCACACTGATAGGGCAAGCTCTTGAAATGGATTAAGAGAGATTTTCTTAACTAATCTCTTTTTCCTGGGCATTCTCATAGTTTGCTAAAGCAACAACAAACATTCACAATGTAATTAATCCAAAACCCACTGAAGTCACTAGAAAGATCCCTCTGACTCCACAAGTGTCAGTCAATAGTTTATTTTCCTCTGCCATTTGTGAAGGGGAGCAAAAAAAATGAAATAGACCAGGAAGACCCAAAAAAGTGGAAGAACGGGAGACTGCAGGTTTTTCCCTTGTTCTCCATCTTGCAGGAAGATCTCTGCTTTTCTTTCCTGCAGCCTCTCTTTTTGCAGATCAAAATAGAAAGATAGAAATTTTGGTAGCTCTTAGCAGGCAAGGAAAGATGAAAAGATCTCTGTCTGCAAGAAGAGTCATAAACCACCTTGAGAAAAAGAGATTGTAAGGGGGTTGAAAGAGCTGAGCCAGGCCTATTCCTGGTGCCTCACATCTTCTGGCTGGCTCTCAGACACGGCAAGGCTAATAATGTCTGTGATACCTTCCTTTAAAATAAAGAAACAAAAAGGGCAAGGTGGTCTGCAAACACGTGTGTTGTAAGATTCTTGGGGTAGTTGCAAACTATTCTCCCACAAAAAAAACCTGCCAGTTCTTATGTAGGAAGTGATCTTTAAGTGATTTTTTTTTGTCCGTGGGGAAAGGATGGGTGTAAAAGCAGAAAGAAATGTTCATCGCTTCCACGGGGCAGCCATCCCCTTTGGTGCTGAGGTGCAGGCAGGGCTGCACATGGTCTTGGCTCCTGCTCCACTCCTTCTGCTGCAGGTCCCATCACTGCTGCCCCTCAGCACAGCCTCTGATCCTCACACTGCCATGGCAGTCCCTCTCTGATGAAAACTACCCCGCTTTGTTCAATGTTCTGTGATTTTTAATGTTTTTTTTTTCCTTTTTTAAGGCCTCAAAGAAGGAAATTTAATACTCAAGAAGCTCTCTTACATTTAACACAGAACATGAATCATGGTGGTAGCAGAGAAAAGTTTCGAAAGAGGAAGCAACTTTGTCCTGACGACCCAATGTGCAAATAAAAAATAATCAAAGACAGAAAAAAAAAAATTGTGCTTTGTAACGCAATCTCATTGTTCGAGAGGAAGATGGGCTCAGTGTTTTGGGAAGCCTGGAACTGTCAATAAGTGAGAATCCATTCGTGGTGTACACCATGAGCACCAGCACGATGCTGTGCAGCTCACAGCTTCTCCAGCATCTGCAACTGGCAGGTACAGCAAACAAAGACACTCATCCAGGTGAGCCCTGAAATCCAGATGTCAGGCAATGCTGCCAAAAATGCCTCTGTAAATCAAAAAGGGGCACTCTGCCCAAGGAGCCTCAAGCTTCACAGCCCCCCCACCTTATTCCTAGGTCTTCATTCCCAGCAAGAAGCAGCAGGGGTTGGTTATAATCAGGGTTTGCTCACCAGTTTTGCCACTCTGGTAGCAATGGCCAGATCTGGAAGATACGTGTCATTATTATGGTATAGATGTTGAAGGAAGGGTAAAAATAAGTGTTTCTGGTATCCAGATATTCAGCAAAAAGTTTCATCTCTTGTGGTGAGTGGGGTCTCCCAGGATGAGAGAGAAGGGGAGCAACTTTAGCACTCATAAGATGGGCTACAGAAGCTAAAAAATGCCCTCTATGTTATAAAATCAGACAAAAGTACCATAAACTTTGTGAGACTTCTCTGTACTGATGTCAATGGACCTACCACTGCAGTTAGCCTGGTGCAGGAGTGCAACAGAGGGGTCCTCTTTTCTATTTTGAACAGGACACCTGGCTGAGCACACACCTTCAGCACAATAGCCCCAGCAGTTGACATTTCCATGCCCGAAGTGCTTAGATAGCAGCTCGTGCTATCTCTTCTGGGTGGTGAGTTTGCAGACAGGGTTGGTGACATGCTCCAGAGCAGATGAGGAGCTCCCACCATGGGGGCACAAGCTCCCCTGAGACTCTCCGAAATCTGCTGCCATATGGACATTTTGTAATCACTGCTGGTCCTTCCTGCTGGTCCTGCCACCAGTAATTGTGCTGTGAGCCAAGAAATGAGGGAGACCATGGTACAATAAATGTAGATAAACTCACCTGCCTGGTATTTTATTTTGAAGTAGGAGAGGTGGTCCTGGTCTGATCAAACTGTGAAGGTACGTATTTATTTTTCTTGTCTTTGGCCTCAGCTACATCCTTGCACAGAATATTCCAAGAAAAGATATGTAAGAAGAAGCTGTTTGATCACCTTTCTCAATTTTTTTTCTTCTCCTGGTTCAGTTGCACAAGGGATAAGGAATGCACAAGGGTTTTAAATGTTTCTACTGAAACCGATAGTAATGCAACCCTATAGCACACTCAGTTTCACACCTTCTGTGTCTTGCCTGTTACCGGCGTTGCAGGATATCACACTTCTTTGTGTCCAGTGGATTAAGCAGTCAACTATTTGAAGATGGTATCAGCCACACCAGGGGCCATGCTGGTGATGGGATGGAAGGAGAGATTGTAGCTTTGGCAGAGTTTGTTTCTTGCGGACTGCCTTCTGTCTAGTTCCCATCAACCGTCCCACAGTTCCATAATGTGTCAGGCCTATCAGGAAAGCAAAGTAACATGGAGTGTGTAAGTTAGAGGAAATCATGCAGCGTGGAAGCAATAACTCATAGCAAATCAAAAGCTGGCTGGTCCTTGTCCGTAGCTGCTGTATGCCAGCCATGACCAAGCTGCCACAACAAAGCACTTCAAAGTACAGCAGCCTCCCTCTCTTGCATTAAGCAAGTCATTATCTCTGCAGACTCAGGTCAGTCCAAAAGGAGAGAGGATCCCTCTGATATACCACAGGAGAACAGCTGTAAACAGCTCACGGTGGGAGGATCTTCCAGCTTCTAGGCATAAAAGCAAACTTTTGCACCAGGGAATTTGAGGAGGCGTCGGGACAGCAGAGGCAGAGAATGGCATTAGTAAGGTGAAAGACAGAGGTAAAGGGGGTTGAGGAGCAACAAGATGCCATGAAAATGGAAGAAACCAAGGGACAGTGTAGCTGAAGGAGGATGAATGTCCAAACAAACTCCACAGAACAAAAAAAAAGGCAGGGGAAAAATAAGTGTTTGTTTTGCTCTCTGTTTGCTTTTTAATGAAAATAGGCAGCCCAGTGTTTGAGAGTTGTTAGCATTTCTTGCTGACCTGCAGCTGGCGCATTTTTCACCCACTTCTGTCACAATTTATTTGAGTTTGGTACTGAACGCTGATCAGACTTTGCCCCTTGCTTTACTTAGGCTTGGAATTGCTTATACAGCAAACACTCTCTGTGAGGGTTCTCATTAATCCACTTCTTTGTTGAGGTTTCCTAGAGGAATTCCTATTTGGTAAACCAAACAGAATTAAAAGGAATGCATCTGCGCTGGGGATATCCATCTTGGGTCTCTGGGTCCTAGTGTCCCATCTAAATTAGACTAGGAGGCCCCTTGTGTTTGCCTGGTGCCATGATTCTCATTGGCACTCGATAATGAATTAATAGCGCATATTAGTCTACGAGTATTCAGCAAATTTGTGGGACCTCTGGCAATGCAGCACGTACTCACTGAGCTCCTGCAGCTGGAGCAGACACAGGGTCTGTGCCACTAGATGGCACTTCCCTTCTTACAAATTACAGTAATTAAGTCTGATGCCGCTAATGAACATTTCCCAGTACTTATAGTCAGATAAAGGGGTGGAAGCCGATGTACTTTTTTTTTTTTAAACACAAGATTGATGAATATTATCCATCTCAGCTTCTTATCTCTGCTTCTCTTCAGATGCTCAGAGCTCACAATGATTTCTTTGCCTCTGCATTTGTTTTGTTTAAACTTGTCAGCCTCCTACATGTGTATGAAGTTGGATCCTTTCCTCTGGAGGTAGTGCTCGTTATTGAAAACGGACAACTTTCAGTCCCAATTCAACATTCATTCCTTCTTTGTTGCCTTGGTATCAGACTCAACCAGTGTGCTGCAAAAGAAGACAAGACAGGAAAGCCAATTTGGGCCTTCCAGCTACTCCTTTCACAGCTCCCACAGAGAAAGTTTGAAATGAGTGAAGGCTTCAGAGTTTGTCCCAAGAAAATGTACACTTTCTCAAAAAAAACAAAAAGGAGCCAGGTTTTACTGTGGATAATGTGACATTTCACCTTGTGCTTTAAGTTTCTATAAAGCCTAGTTTAGGTCAAACTGATTTTGGCAGAAAACCAGGCATAACTAAGAGCTTCATATAGCTTCCATCTGAAAACATAAATCAAGCAGCAGGCTTATGGACAGCCCAGCCAAGGTTTGCTGAATCTTACAGCTCCAGACAGTAAGGCTTTCAGTGAATGTATTCTGATACGTAGCTTTGGCTACGATATGTAGATATGTAGTTTGTTTGTTTTGCAAAGCATCTGGGTGCAAGGAGAGGAGGAAAGATAAGTGAAATGTGGCTTTTTCCAGGCTCAGAAGCTGCCCCCGGCTCCCCGGTTGCTGGCGAACAGTGGGCTCTTTTACACCGTCCTGAGTGGCTTGGCGGAAGCATGTGGGATGCAAATGGGAAAAGGGTATGAGGGGATTTATGCTTTTTTTTCCTTTTAAATGTGTGCACAGATGTATTTATACTGCATCATCCGTGATGCAACTGGATACCCATTCATACCTGCACACCCCTATTGCCCCTTCCACTTTTTATCCATCCATCTGTGTTAGCTCCCTTTTTTGGTGAACTTGGAGCCCTTAATTTTGCTAAGTCTTGCATGATTTTTCGCATTCAGCCACTTTCCTCTCTGTTTAGTGGGACTACAGTCCACATGCTGATGAAGACCTCAGTTTGCAGGGCAGGATCTGTGTGTTTTTTTGTGGAGTGCCTTGAGATATTGTATTTTTTTTTTTTTAAAACTGAATGAGAACACACGATTTTGTATTAGCGGAATGGTTTAATAATCTCTCATAGGCTTAAAGCAACACAAACAAAGGCTCGAACAATGCTTTTTCTCAGAATTTGCTCATTTAATTGAAATTTTGTTTTTGCACTATGAGAGTCTGGGTGGTTTCTAGCAAAACCCTTCACACAGTGTAACCTCTGCTGATCGCACTCCGCTCCCTGCACTGCTGCAATTATTTCACTCCGGTTCACAGAGGGCTGGATTGTTTCTGCCTGTGAGCATCCCTCAGGATTAATGCCTTTTAAAACTTCCTAACATATTCCAGTCCATTCTGCTGCTTTCAGCATCACACTGAAGACTTTCAGTGCACCACTTTGTGCTACAGATTCAGTGTCTTATTAACAAATACTAATTATGTCACTGCAGCCGCACACTGCAATAGCTGCTTTATATGCAACAAAGCATGCAAGGTAGGGGAAAAAAAGGAATAAATGCTCAGGACAAAATGCTGGATGGATAAAAGGTGAAAGAGTTTTTATACTTACAATATTTCAAAACTGACAAGAAAACACATGCTCCCATTTGCGAAACAAAGGGCTCTAAAGTTGGTGAAATGCCTTGAAAGCAATCTGTGTGTAGAGACCAGAATTTGTTCATTGTTGTGGATGCTGTATTAACTGTGATTTTACCCTGGGCAGGCAGGTGAGAAGGCGGTATAGAGGCCAAACTGCACCAGGAGACCCTACAGAGAGGTGCTTTTGGGGCAGTGGAGGTCCTGGAGACCTTTTAGCCCCTGGTAAATCTACTGCTGTACTTGTCAGCAGCAACTGGATAAATCTTTCCACTTCTTGAAAAGTTTGCCCAATGTCTTCTGTTCATACATGTCTTTCCTGAATGTATAACATGTTTTCTTCCTTCTAGGTCCTCTCCTTTTCTTGGGCAAACACTTCTTCTGTTTTGACTTAAAAGCTGAGAGAATCCTGGCTCTTGGTGTGTGTTTGAGTTCCCACACACCAATGCTTACAGTATCTCAGGGCACTGATGGAGAACAGGACCTGAGGTCTTGTCAACATCTATTTTCACAGGATCGTTCTTCAAATTCCCAGTGCCGCAGAGTAGCTGATTGTGTCCGAGGAGCATTCAGCAGCACTAATTCTGTTTCTGAAATCATAATCGCTTCCATCAGCACGAGGAATACTGAATCATGGGTGCTAATACCCCTGTTACACATATCTTCTTGACAATCCCTGTTCCTCTTAATCAAATTAAGCAACTGTGAAACTGAAGAGGGGAGGCCAGAACAGGGCAAAGAGAAAAAGAAAAGATTTTTACTTTCATTGCTCAGTGCTAAAGCTTTTTGCAGAAGCTTTTCTTGTGACGTCAGAATTGAGTTAATTCTATCACAACAACAACAACAACAAAGCTAAGCAATAAAGCTTTTTTTCTTTATCAAGAAAGCTGAGGAAATCTTTAGACTGTTAGATTTTCCTTCTTTTTTTACAGATAATAAAAGGTAAAGATAAATTAAGGAACTAGCTCAAAAATTCCCCCTAAGATATAAAGTAGTAATAGGCTGTTCACTATAGTTAGGTTCATAATAAAATACCTGCAGGATTTATAAACATTATCCCTGAGACAGCTCCTAAGCAAAGCCCTGCTGTTGGAATGTATTAACTATTTGACTGTAGGTGATTCTTGTACACTGAAAAGCTACAAAGATACTCATTGACATTAAGGACTGAAAGCAACATGCATAACATGGATAGAAATACCTTACGTGAAAGTCTTTACATAACTTTTGCATAAGAATTAATGGTTTGTGTAGCAAAGCAACAAAAAATATTTAAGTCAATAAAATATTCGCTCTTTCTTTTGATTTACAGTCCTCATTTTGTCAAAAGATAGGTTGTACCCCACTAATGGTAGCACACTTTTCAGCCTGGATGAGTGAAATAACTTCTGGCTCCCTTGTCCTGAGAGAGAACAAGGGGTTTCATGGGAGAACGCAATGGAGGCAATCACCCATTGGCATCTCATTTTGTGGCAGACGAAATGTGTACTGTGCAACTGCTGCTTATGGTACAGCACACGGCTGAATCTGACCTTCTCTCGTGGCATGTTAGCAGAAGAAGGGTAAAAAAGATGGCAAACCCCTCAGTTCCAGAAGGACAGGGAACTGCTGCAGAGAGTCCAGTGCAGGGCAATGAAAATGCTGAAGGGAGTGGAGCATCTCCCGTGTGAGGAAAGGCTGAGGGAGCTGGGGCTCTGGAGCTGGAGAAGAGGAGACTGAGGGGTGACCTCATTAACGTTTACAGATATATAAAGGGTGAGTGTCAGGAGGATGGAGCCAGGCTCTTCTCGGTGACAAACAATGATAGGACAAGGGGCAATGGGTACAAACTGGAATCCGAGAGGTTCCACTTAAATTTGAGAAGAAACTTCTTTCCAGTGAGGGTGGCAGAGCCTGGCCCAGGCTGCCCAGGGGGGTTGTGGAGTCTCCTTCTCTGCAGACATTCCAACCCGCCTGGACACCTTCCTGTGTAACCTCATCTGGGTGTTCCTGCTCCATGGGGGGATTGCACTGGATGAGCTTTCGAGGTCCCTTCCAACCCCTGACATTCTGTGATTCTGTGTAATTTTATAAAAACTAATGTCATTAATATTTGTTGCTTCACAGTCCACATTCTGGACCTGAAGATGCAGGGAAAGGACCTAAGCTGTGCTTACTTATACGTGTCAGTTGCAGAGAGATCAAAATCACGAGTGAAAAATCTCTGTTGAAATGTAATGGGTTATTACATCTTAAAGACAACATTTTAACTTCTATAGCTTAAAAAATGTTTGGCTGTCACAGCCTTGAAGGGAACCATTTCTGGATAAAGGAAATAGATATTGGCTCTCTCTAGCAGAGAATAATCTACAAGGAGGGAACACAGAACCAAAATAAGTTGGTTCATAGGAGGTTACTTCTACAACTACAGTGCAGGAGACATTGTAGTGTTGCCTCTGAAAGTTTCTGATTTCCCAGGGAATTAAAGGGATTCTTAAGATCTAATCTGCATTTTTTGCCTGTTGGTTGTATCTATGTAACAACATAGTTAAAACTTATGCCTACATTTTTATTATTTTTATTGCTATAGTATTAGTTATGTTTTTAGACTTTATTATTAGACCAGCCATTTTTTAAAAAAAGAATAAAATATTGGAGGTACCTTTGTCCCTTGTGTCTTTTTACGATATATATCCAAGTCCTAATCTCAAATCTTTTGAATTTCCTCAGAATTCTTCCATCGACGTCAAGAAACTTTGTGCTCTGCTATGTTCATTAAAGAGGTTAAACAAAAAGAATATGTTGACTGTGCTTACGCTGCTATAAAAGGAAACTGAAAGCATTTGAACAGAAAAATACTACCTTTCTGAAATGCATGTTTTCAGCACTGGACATTTAAGCCTCCCCAGAAGACTGTAATAAGCTCTTCACATAAAAATGCAACTGTTTTAATAGACTAAGATAGGATGCGCTGTTTGTGTGAGTTCATGCACCCATTCCCATGCATACATACACCACACACTTCACTTATCAAGAGGACTAATAGCATGCCCTGGGGTTTGTTATTGTGTGCTTATTACCCTCAGGAAAAAAATAAAATACACTAACATTGAGTTCAGGGGCTTAGTTCACAACTCTGAGTTTGCAGGCTGAAAGCTGAGCCCTGATTTGACTCACGTAAGCTTTGAAGAAAGGCAAGATAAGGTAGCACTAATCTAAGTGAGCAGTTCTTTTTGCCTGAAGGCAGAGAGAGAGCGAGCGAGCTCCTTTGGGAGCCTGGAGACCACCTGGGCATTCATCCTATCGGTCCATAAATCAGTGTGTTAATACCTTGTGTACAATAGCCTGACAGAAAGAGCAGGAGGTATCTTTGAATGCTGCCTCTACAGAATGGTCAGAAACTGAACGCTGGCTTTTTTTTTGTTTTCTGAGCCTGTCCCCAGGATAGGAGAAAAAAAAACCCCACAAAACTTTAAACATGGATTAATACAGTCCAATACAATAATTTCTTAATAATTCTGATGATTTCGTATCATTAGAGTTAGATGTAGGTACTCATACAAATACACTCTTATGTGTACAGGTGAAGTGTATTTTTGAATAAAGGATTATGGAAGGCAACTAATGTAAGTGCAGTTGCAGCTGTTTCACGGGCACAGCCAGTGTTGATGACCAATTGATGAAAATGGTCACTATTTTAGGCTGATTTTCTCTCTGGGGGATTGGGCTATGTACCCATCATCTCCTTGGAGGAAAGATACGAGCAGGTTCCTCATACGCAGACAAAAAGCCAAGCGACAGTGTTCATGTAAGGACTGGCGCAATAAAAGTGAGCTCTGAATTGACAAGCTGTGACTTAAATGCACCAATACCACAACCCCTGCTGGTGTGTAGCATAAAGGAGCTTTAGTTCAACCGCAGATCACGTGCCCTTCAGAAGGATTTGATATCAGAAACCTTCTGCTTACATATTACCCATATATTAACATTTCTGCTGCCATGCAGCAAGTCACGCAGGGATGTTTTTCATATTACTAACTTGAAAAAGTGCTCCCACATACAGAGCAATTCCATTATTGGGTCCCAGATAGCAAATGAAAGCTCTTACAGAAAAGGACTCACACAATGACCTATTCAGATTAAAAGTTGTACAGCCAGCACTTTATTTTTAGAGCAACAGATACTCTATTAGCAGCCAGACAAGCTAAAAAGAGCAGATATTTTAATATTGTAGCCATTTCTAGTTTAGCATGAGGCATTGTCCAATAAATCTTACCATTCATTCCCAAAAGCCTTCCCAAGTACCCATCCCTGACCTACTTCTGTACAAATATGAAAGAGGAGACCTATCTCCACAGACAAAACGCTAACCTATAAATATTCAATATCTTTGTACATCGTAAGAACACAGAATTGGATATGGTATAAAATACATTTCACCATGCTAGCATAAAGAAATCAAACCCACAGCATCTGTTCTTTCATGCTCTAAGTGCACAGTAAAATATCACTACATTATCACCTTTCGAATAGAAATATTTGGAGCTGGAGGGACTTTCATGTTGAGTAAGAGATATGTTAAGCCACCTGGGAAATGGCCCACCGACACCACAACTGCTGTAGGGTGGCAATACTGTATTTCTTGCACCCTTCAGCGATAAGTTAAAACCTGTACGTCCTGAATGTAATGAGACAGCCAGAGTGAAAGCAAGAGAGAGTCAGGTGATGGTGGGAACTCACAGTGAGCAAGCACTGGGCAGTGATTGTGTCTCTGGAAAGCAAGGCGGATGGGCCAACAAAAGTCACAAGGCACATGTAGCATATGGGGCATTGTATGAATTACAGGGACACATGATGATTTGGAGAGGAAATCTGCAAGGAGGGAGATGAGATCAGCAGATGGAATTCAGGTCATTTCAGGTGTATTTGGGCATAGGTAACCAGCGTGCACTGCTCTTTGCACAATACCTGTGATTTCAGCTTTATTCTTTGTCACATCAAAAAAAGATGACAAACACCTGGCACAACATTACTGAGATGCCACTGCCATTGCATGTCATGGCAACAAGTCGAGATCCTTTGGTCAGGAGACTGAGCTAGTCTCCATTCCAGAAAATTAACCCAACATGTAAACTTTTTGGCAGGTGAGGGGTGGTTGCCTTTTCTCCTGTTCAACTCATGTGCTATACCTTGACACACAGAAAAGATCATATTTTGTTAGCAGCCACATGTGTATAGAAAAACAGACCCACTCAAATTTGATTTAAAAATTACACATCATCTCTTGCTGCTATTTCTCCTTTAACAACTTATTCTAGAAGCAGTTTTCTGCCCAGAGGCAAGGCACCGGTGTGCAGAAATACAGCTACCAAAAGGCTGCCATGAAAGAGGTGAGAGAAACGATTCTGATCCTGATGAGCTCAACCAGCCTTTAATGTTCCCAATTCTGCAGGCTTTGAGGCCACTAGCACATCGAGGCTGAAGTTTCTGTTCTTCTCCTTTTTATGCTATGTTTCTGTAATCAGCGTCACACATCACTTACGCTCAAGTATCGTATTCATGATGCTTATGTAGAATGTCAATGCAATAAATAATATGAAGAGTTTAATTCATAGTGCTCACAGAAATGTTATTGCTGTCTTTTTAACACATATAATTTTCCACTGACCTATCATGCAAATGTAAAGCAAATGTTTTTATTACATAATGTGATAGCACTTTCAGTTCCTAAAGAGCCATTCTAAAGTTGAAAATGTCAAAGACATGGAGACATTAGAAATGAACTTTTCAGCGTTCTCTTTTTAAACCTATTTGAAGAGAAAAATAACTTCAGCAATCATAAATTTCCACTTGCCTTTTATCGTCATTAAAAAGGTCTCTGCCTACAGCCCAGTCAACAGCAATTCAAATGTGATTCATGGCTTTAAAACCTGAATTATGACAAAAGAAGTCACATATTGCAGGAATTATTTAAAGATGATGGAGTATCTACTCTGACCAGAAGGCTTTTAATCTATTATATTCCTTAAATAAATATGCCTAAGCAACTAATCACTAGCTATTAGCACTCTCCTGTAATCACTTCAACTAACATAACACTGTATCACTTAAATAAACTGGCAATGTGCACAGGATAGATTTATGGGATTTAATTTCTCTGCTCACACTTGTCTCTTGCATTCGAAACAAATCCCAGAATGTAGCTGTTGGCCGAAGTTTGTAGGATCCATTTGTTTCATATTTTGCAAACAACTATAATATTTGTCAGCCAACTAAATTTGTCACACCAACTAACACGATAACAATACCTCTGGATAATACGATAACATTGGAAAACACCTTTCTTTTGTTTTCATGATGACATATTATCTATATCGTTTCTTCAGTGCAAAAGGCATGTTCAGTGCCAGCAAATCCTTCATAGCTCTGCTTAGATACAGAAAGTCCAAATAGTATGAAAAAGGGGGTGTCCCAAGGGGATCCTTGCTAAGCCAAATTGGCAGATTTCCACTACGTAGAAGTCAAGTAATGACATTCTGATAATTTGTCACCAAGAAAGTGCCCAAGCAGGTCACATTTTAACTTGTGTAATAAGCACAGAGTATCCACCAGTTGTGGTTAGTCAATACATGTTACGCATGAGAACATTGGAAAGAAACTTTCAAGTGAAAAACAAACAAACAAAAACAACAAAAATGTAGCATGAAAAACTTATTAATGCTGGTGGCAAAAGATGAAACTTTTAAAGCAACACTTCATCAAAGATAACCTCATCTATGGGGCAGTTTCTGT
The DNA here is from genome assembly GCF_963082525.1 of Nesoenas mayeri. Classification (NCBI taxonomy): domain Eukaryota; kingdom Metazoa; phylum Chordata; class Aves; order Columbiformes; family Columbidae; genus Nesoenas; species Nesoenas mayeri. The sequence goes on from NC_137542.1 coordinate 5,204,585, forward strand.
CCTTCACCTTCCCCAAATACACTCAGAAGGTCCCAAGGGCTGAAGAGAGAACCCGCTTGGGTAGGATGGAGAAAGGTCAAACTCTCCTCATTGTTTCATTTGGATAAATCCCAGCAGCTCCATTGGCACTTCTCACCTACAACCAGAGCTGGGGAGAGAACAGATTTTTTTTATTATTATTATTATTTTTATTTTTTTTAACTTCTAGTTGAAACCAAACAAAATAAAGGACAAATAGAAAAGAAGTTGTTTATTTCAGGCTGATGCAAAATTAATTGCTTTTAGTCAACTTGAAAATTACTTTGGGATTAAGCAATATTTTCTCATCCTTAAAAAATAAATTTTCTTTGGATTTAGACTCTTAACTTAAAAAAAAAAATGAGGAACAAAAATCTAGCCTGGATGGAAATCCCCAAAATAATCTGAAGCAATGCTTGGACTTCTGTTTCCTCCTTGTTTCCAGTTTTTCCTGAACTTTCTGGGAATTTTTACAGGACAAACAACTTGGCAAAAGTTGACTTTGAACTTCTGAAATCTTATGGTATCACCACATTTGTATGTTTCATAAAAAATTTTTTTAGTCAGTTTTAACAAACTAATCCACCAGACAGAACTGTCATTTGGAAACAATGGTAAATACAGCTCAGAGTGGTGGTTTTTTCCCATTAATAACTAGTCCATTAGTCGGAAGTGAAAATAAAAACAATTTCCACATTCAATTGTACGACAGTGCCTTCTGCAAGCAGTGTTTCACTCTTCTATGATTACAGTTTTCAAGTTCATTGGATTCATAGGCACGTGGTATGCCATCCAGAAGGTAAACAGCAGGAACATGGAAGCAAAGCCAACTTTTGTTTGCCTTAAAATACCACTCTGCAAAACGTGACATGCCAGCAGCTGATCCACAAGTAGCTCAGACATCCAAATCCTGGGGCAACCCAAGGTGCAGGTGTCCACCACTCCTTACCAAACCACTGTGCCGTGAACTCACACTGGATGTGACTGCAGCGTCAAGAGGCTGATGCTGGTGGACAGTGCTGCCAATGTGCTGCTCAACAGCACCTGAGAAGGTGCCAACGCTCTTCAGCATCCTGGGATCAGATGGTTTGTGTTGGGTGTCCCAAGGATCTGTGGTTTCAGGGACAGAGGCTGCCTGTGCAGCATCTTTCACTGACATGAGCCAGCTCTGCCCGTGCTTTGCTGCTCACCAAGGCTGTGTTACTGCCATTTTGTTGCCCTGCAATCACTTGCCTGCCTTTGCAGGTGGCTTAACAACGTGTGTCATGGTGGTCACTCCTCTTGCACATTCATCAGGTACAGCTCTAAACAAACCTGGCCTCATGTATCCATCTTCCACTACTACTCCAGGCTCTGTGGCTTGTATGAGGTTTCTATAGGCACTTTCTACCAGTCCAAGGACTTCCATTCATTTACTTTGATCTTATTCAAACCATGTATTTGTGAGATCTTACTGGCACTCTTTCACTCCTTACATTTTTCTTCAGGAGTTTTTGTTCCTTGTTTTGAACCAGTCAGTCTGACTGTGGTGAGAAAGAGACCATACATTAGACAATCTGCAGGAGTTGACTAGTAGTCATGCACTGAATTTGCTGTGAGGAACACAAGTGGTTGTGTAAGTTTAGAAGATGAATGGCTTGGCATTGAATAATTTTTGTCCTTTTATTTTACTTTTTTACTCCCCCAAAATAGGTCTGGTTTGAACCTTCAGTCTGCATGTAAACACAGGTGATACCTGAGAGAAATACTATATAGAAGCTCAAAGATTTTTACTATGAGTTAAGCCAGCTGTAGTTGTGTGACAATAAGGTTTGGGGTTTGGACAGGAGTTAGATACCAGGGATAGCATCCTGGAAGGATCTGGTGGATGTTCAGGTTTGGGTCTAAACTTTGTAGCAGGTAAACCTTGTGCTTAGACATTCTGACCTTTAATGCAGATGACCTCAAGGGAACATGTCCAGAGCTTGGTTGTCTTTCCCAGGCACCTCAGGTACTGGAGTTCTTGAGAGATTTTAACTTTTTTAGACAAATTCAGGTAAAAAAAATCCCTTGTATTTTGGGATGCCAACCCAATCGCTGAGATACTTGTCATTTATCAGCCCGTTATCCCAGCTAAGAAGTGCAACTGGATTTGAATTCAGGTACTTGTTGTAGAGAAGGTAAGTGGGGAGGATACAAAAAAACCCTCAGTATTTTTATTTACTGGAAGGTTACAGATCAGTTTTTCAATTGCTCTAAGTTCACCTATCTTATGTGATTTAACTTTGCACCTATTAACTGCAGCTATCACTAAATTTATTTCTGGCCTTTGCAAGAGACCAAGAGAATTGACTAAGATGGCATGCAAGCTTACCCCCTTCCCTCACACACACACTTGTTTAAGGTATGTACCAAACTTGATCAAAACCAAGCAAAAGCCCCTACTCCAAAACATAAAGGACCAACAAAACATGGCTATTTATAGTGCTATGCCAGTAATTATTTTCTTTAAATTATGGAAGGCATTAGAATAGGAGCTTCCTATGTGGTGTAGATTTGGGCTTGTTTTGTGAAGACAGAGTTAGAATTCATCTTCTGTCCATGTACAGTCAGGACATCTGTTCTGATCTTGTTTGAGAGAGTAAAGTCCACATAATAATACTGAAATGTATGGTAATTAAGCCTAGAAAGCAATGCTTTCCCCTTTTCACATATTCTGTTCATATCACCCTCTAAAATTTAGCGGTTTGGTTCTGTAGGAAGTATTTTTGCAGAATCTAAATATTCACTTTTATTTAGTTTGTGCTTATTTTATGGAAAGCTACATGTTTTCAGGTCAGTGGTCAATGGAATTCTTTTCACAGCTGCCTCCTCCTGTTTATCTTTATCTGTCAGTAAAGTAAACTCTCTTCTAGTTGTTTAGAAATGAAAGTATTCTGCACTGTCGTGTCTAGGCACTGTGCCACTCATGGCAGACAATGAGCTATCGTTAGGTTATATACAGGGCTTAGAAAGCCAAGCTCTGCACAACAGGGACCAAAACTCCTGTTGTCTTCAGCACGATCACTGCAGTAGGAAGCTGAGATGTTCTGTGTGGATGGCGATGGATAGAAATTACATTGGATCTTTAGAGTCAAAGGTAATCCAAATGCTCCATCCCCGGAAGTATTCAGGGTCAGGCTGGACAGGGCTCTGAGCAACCTGATCTAGTTAAAGGTGTCCTTGCCCATGGTAGGGGTGCCAGACTAGGTGAACTTCAGAGGTTCCTTCCAGCCCAAAACATTCTAAGATTCTGTGATAAGTAAAATTAATTCAGTGTGCTAGCTCAGACCTACTGAGATCCACACTTAAAAATGGTATCCAGGTTAATTTAATTTACCTCTTTATTCAGGCTCTTTCTTGCTGGTTTTCCTACTACTCTCTTGTATCTGATCCACTAGTACATAGAGGAGAGTCCTCAAGAATCCATCTCCACCACCTTCTACCCCTTAGGCAAGACACGTTTACTGGATTTCACCGCAATGTAAGCCATTCCTCACACCTTTTGTGCTCGGTGATTTTGTGTGATGGTGTTTGCACCTCCCTAAAACATCACCCCTATGACTGAAATACAATTCTTCACCAAAAATCACCACTGAAGCATACTGCATGTCTTGAAACAATATCCTTGTATTTTGGAAGGAAAACGTGCAGCTTAGCTGCAACTAACAACACGTCTATGCTCCAGTCAGCTTTGGCTTTCCCTTTCCATGAGAACAGCATCTCTGAAAGGCTGGATTCCTTCTTTTATTTGGCCATATGCTCTCACTGTAACTATGTTCTTTTCATAACAACCCTACACCAACCATACATTATTAACCCCCAGAGACACAAACTTCATTTTAACATTTTCCTGTAAGCACTATGCAAACCTAAAGTATAATACTAATGGCCCTTTTTTTTTTTTTTTTTTTTCTCCCTGCTTACACTTTAAATGTAAAGAGAAGGGAAGTCAGCTTTAAAAAAGAAACAAAACTGATCCAGCGAGGAGTATCCAAATCTGAATTATTTTCTGGTAGAAAAGAGAATGCAGGTGGTAAAACATCTGTTCTCTCTCCGGGCTTTAGGTATCCAGCATTGGCTTGTACTTAGCAACTCTCTCCTCTTCCATATGTGTTTCTTACAGAAGGTTTAACACTTACTCATTGGATTCTCTACAGCATTTTAAAACTCAAAACAGAAAAACAAAACAAAACCAAACCACTTAAAGCAGTATATGATGACATTTTCCAGAATTTCTGTAATGAAGATTCCCCTCTACGTGAAGATGTGATCTCAGTTGTGGACTTATATCAGATCCACCACTGAAGGGAGATGTTTCGGAGGAGACACTGGTGAACATTAGCCTCCAGCATCCACAGGGCACCAGCTGATGCTTTCTCCTCCTCAAGCTAAGATCACTCTCAGAGAGCAAGAGAAGGCATTTTCTTGACAAAAACTAAGTGATTTCTAGTCAGCTCTCAAATAAATTAGTCCTTGCAGAACCTTGCCACCCAGTGTGACAGCACTGGGCAGTCAAGGCTGTCATATGCATGTGAGCACATGGCCAATGGGTTTTTTGAAGACAAATCCTATGTGCCAGATAAACGAAGAATAAGTATAGCTCACAGCTTGACTGAAGGATTGAACATGGTGATGTCTTTGAGAGGAAAAAAAGTAATAATTTTCTGGCCCTTGTTCATGCACTTTAGGGGAAAAAGTTTATATCAAGTGATCTCAGAAAATCCTGCGATGTCTTAAAAGTCTCAAGCTGAGGCCTGTCAGGATATAATTAACAGATGTAGACAGCCACTATCTCGGCATGACTAAGCTAGTTTTACACCGGATAAGCCTGAATTATATTTATATTCATTTCACAGCATGTTCATAATTTTAATGAACTAGTGCAAGATACGAGGCACCATGACCAGTCCTCCTCCCTAAGCTGCTGGGTCTGGTATGTTAATGGAGACAGCTAACAAAGCAATTGCTCTGCAAGGATCTTCCCAACACATTGAGCAACACAGCTGGCAGGGAGAGGAAGGGAGGGAACAAGCAGCTACTGGGGCTGATTCCCTGGGACCAGGTCTGTTATTATCCATTTATGATCAAATCAAACAATCGTAATAACAGTACCTGAAGAACATTGCACTTTAATCCAAAAACACTTGGCCATGGAAACCAAACGCTAAAATTAAGCATAGAAATACTTCTTTCAGGCTGAAACACAGAACATGTTTTTCACACAGGGCAGGACTATGCAAATTTGTAGAAAGGTAAGGGGAGACACAAATGTTTTACGAGAAGACACATGGACAGACAACTGGGTGTAATGCAAGTTAGGTCTTGTCCAGCTGTAAGGTCACAGCTTCTGCTCTTGGAACAGAAACTGCATTTTCCTACCACCGACCACTAACAAGATGCCAAAGGATGCTCCACAGTTGTACCTGTGCCTAACATCACAACCTTACTGGTTACTGTCTGAACAGCTGGCCAGATGTTGACTTGCATATCAAAGGCTTTTCTGTGGCAGCAGTTGCAAACATATGCATCTTATTTAAAAAGCAATTATATGGTGTCCTGAGAGTGTCACATTTAAATACCTGAACAGGAAATTTCCTGATACCGGCTAAAATGCAGCTCACTTTGTTGCACTAAATACCATGGCAAAGCATTACCATGACCTCTGAAGGCTGATGAGAAGATGTGTTAGTGCAGCACCAAACTCAGTTCTGACTTTGGGTGGAAGGACACAACAATCACATTTGGTGCTGCTGTGTGATGTAGAGCAGGGCTACACACGTAGATGGGTGTGAGGAACACTGAGGAGATAACAACCTGCCTTCTTCATAGATCCATTCACTGGTTATAGGCTCCCTGTTTGATACAACAGCAATGCATATGGGAATTTCCCATGTGCTAGAATTTTTCCCATGTGCAACTGCTTTACTTCCCAGACAAAATGCACAACAGCCTATTAATAATCTATATCCATAAGGACAATCACTGCTAGCTGAGACCATAGGTCTGCTCAGTTCATCTTCTCTACACATCAGTGGTGAGAAGCAATTGCTTAGAAACATGTAGGAAGGGGGTAATATACATGATATTTCTCCTCTGGTACTCTCTCTCAGCCCCAGATACTGTAAGTCCAGGAGACCTCCTGTGCCAACATTTTGTGACCCTTTTCCAGAACACTTGATCTGTTTCCTCTTGGAGCTGTGTTAGCTTTTAGCGTCCACCCTGTCTTTTAGCAACAAGCTCCAGGGGTTGCATGAAGAGCCGCTTTTGTTTGTTTTAGTTTGTTCAGTTTGTTTGTCAGTTCTTCTTTAGCTACATTCGAAGCTCCGTTATTTACCCTCTCTAGGATTCCCCACTGCCTTGTGCTACCTTCCAGACCCTGTGCATTTATGCTGCAGTCCTCTTACATACCCTCTGTAGATTACAAACATCAGAGGACACTGAAATGTGACCCAGTCTCTTGGCTCAGGATTTTGACAGATCACAAAACGGTCCATGAAAGAACTTAGAGCAAAAGCAGTTTTCGTCACACAGGCTTGCGGGTCTTCAGTAAATCCTATATTCAGGGTAGCTATGCTCAGTTAAGCCTTAAGGTGTGTGAGTTTAATTCAGAAGGTATCCAAAACCCCTAATCTCAGCATCCCTCAGCAGAGAGAACAGGAAGACAGGGAGCACCTCTTAAACTGCACCCATCTTTAGGACCAGGGCCACTGGTGGTATCACAGCCTGCAGCCTGGGCTCTTCTCTCTTGTAAATAAAAAAGCTCAACCTCTTGTTTTTCAAAGACTCAAACAATGCCTACCCCGTTCATCCAAAGCACAGCTAAGGGAGATCCCTTTTCTTAAGCACCGGGGTCACGTGTTGCTTCCCCAAAGTCCACGTAAGGTTTGGAGTTGGCTGCAGTGAGGTGAGGACTTAACTCACAGACCCCCTTAGCAAAACTCTGTCAAGTAATTACATGCTACAATGGAAAGCAATACTTTACAAAAGGGCTAAAGTGAAAATCTAGCCAGGCAAATAAAAAAAAAAAAGCACCACTGTCACTAGAATTTATTGAGACATTTTCGAGGCGCTCAAAGGGATTTTATTTTGTGACAGTTTTCTATTCAAATTGTAAACACAGGGCTGGGTGTGGAGTAACTTCTATTTGGCAACGCAGTCCCGGTGAGAGGGAGGGCAAGTGTGTTACAATCACAAGCAATAAGAGAACAAAGAGCCTCAGACCAGCCCAAACGAGATGTGAACATCAATTTGAACATTTTCCCCTGACCTGGGAAACAAAAATCACTATTAAACAGTAAAAGCTGCCCAGAATGTGCCTGCCTAGACTTTAGCCTGATACTTCTATTTCTCTCAAAATCACTTATGTGCTGAGGGCAAGGGAAAGGATATGAAGTTATTGTGAAACCTACGTATATCTTTTGTGAAATCAGAGACTACTTCTTTCATTTTTTGGTTTACGTATTTTTTAGTGCAAGTTAAGTTTCATTTCTCACTTTATGATCTTGACTGGGGTGATGAAACGAAACAGGGTCATCCTCCCATATCCCATTGTTTTGAGAACTGCCAGTGGTTTTCACGCATAAAACTTTGGCATCAGCCAAGTTTGGGAACTTGAACCTTAGAGACAACCCCTCTGCAGGAGACTTGCATGAAGCAAGTCTGCAGGTTTCATGGTGTAGACCCCTGCTCTTTAGGAGGAACTTCTCACAGCACCACTTTTCCTGTGAATCTTACCAACAGGTCATGTATGTCCTGGTGTCACAAAAGCAAGTTTGTCCATAAACTTTGCAACAGAGAACAACTCTAATTGGTGGGGAATGGGACCTCAGTCTCCATCTCTGATGTGAGAAAGAGAAATCTCTCTAGTCCTGCTTGAGTCCTTCCTTTGACTGATCCAACCTCCTCTGGTGGTCTGAAGCCCAGTCATATGCCAACACATGCCTCTGATTGAGTTTAATTAAGCAAATGCACCTGCTAAAAGCTGACCTGAGGGCAGAAGAATCATCCATTGAAATTGGTGATAGCAACAAGAAAGGTCCTCACAGTAGTTCCAGCTGGAGAAAAAAGGCTGCAAAACTAGAAAATTGTTAGCTTGTTCCTTCATACAAAACTGAAAGCAAAATCAAGATTAAAAAAGAAATTGCAAAACAACAGCTTATTCTGGGCTTACTGCAGCTGATTATTGAGCAGTTGCAATAAATCATCATCCAGTTTGGCTGCCCAGCTCAGCTGAAGTCAAAGGGGAGCACACAACATTCCTGGGATTTGTCATGGGGAGGTTTGTCACATCTTCCCAAAGCTTACGTGAGGAGGAATGAGACAGGCTGCAGGAGGCCAAGTGCTAGGCAGAAATTATTTCACTTCCTCCATGTCTCTGCAGCATAAAATACTTCTCGCCATAAATCAGCTCTGATTAGTTTATTATGGATGTTTAGGTTAAATGTCTCAATTGCTCTTTTGTTCTTGGGAATTCAATCTTATTTTTATAGATAGTTATTAGTACAGCTTCAAGACAGCTGATTTCATTTCCCATCTCTTTGTTTTTGGCTCTGTAGTGGGAAGGATAGAGTCATAAAACTAAAATACCAGCAGACACAAGAAGCAGGACATGGTCTTTTTTTCTGTATCAGCCATGATGACACCACACTGCGTGGTTAATGAGGGGACGAGAAGATGCTCAGAAATGGACCCTCAGCTGTTCTTTCCCCACAGACCTGCCACAGCCTTTGGAAGAAATGTGGTTAGCAAGGCAAGCCTTGATCATGACCACCGAACGAAAGTTGACCTAAGATAGGCTGTCTTGCTGAAAATATGGTATGCAGGAACATGTGCCTCTCACTCACAAGTTGGGAAGATTCATATTATCATGCATTTTTATTTTTACCTTTCCCTGATTTAAAACCACTATACTGCAATCTCCTGGGTAAATGAGATAGGGATGGTCTGATCTGAGCAGAAGACTGGTGCTCTGCATCGCTGAGCTTCCTCCACTCTCACATGAACAAGTTTGTGGACAATGGGAGGTAAATGGCTCACTCATCCTCAGTCACACGTATGACATGATGGTTACTACCTGCCTCTTGCATCAGCAATAGAGAAAAATTAACCAGTGGTTGCAGAGAGATCATTGCAGGAGAAGTGTAGAAGTAGCAGACATTATTTGCTTCAGTTTTGCACCTTGGTTGTTTCATATCAGGGTTCCACCATGTGTGTTGGGCATCTGAGCACTCCGCTTTACATATCCATTCCTGAGGACCAGTCGTATTGCTGCAGTTGCTACGTCCACACCTAATATAACATTTGCACTTGGCTTCCTCCACAGCTGCTGAAAAGAGGGTGGAGTGAACTTTACTTCAACATGTCTGGTAAAAGTTCCCCGTAGACAACATCTTAATGAGGTTTTGATTTTCCAAAGCAAACTTGCAGCAGCTGGTACGAATGCGGGATCCTTTCTGCTCTGACCACTTCCCTCTGAGAAGCAGTTTGCATGACCTGTGTGCCAGCCCCATCCACCTTGTGCTTGCCATCAGCTCCACAGGATGCTCTGCACCATTCCTCTGCAAGTGGTGGAGAAACGTGGACCGTGCCACATTTATTGGGACTCTGCCTTGCTGGACCCTAAGTGCAATAGCAGTTGTGCTCGTCGCTGAGAAGGCTACCTCCTTGGCAGCATTTCCAGTTTGAACATACTTATAAATACTCTTTGGGCTCTGGACAGGTTGTAGGGTTTTCTGGATGTGGCTGTGAGACAGAGGCTAGGAGGGATGGAGCAAATGATATTTACATCAGGAGTAAATGGTATTTACACTCCAAGGCTGCCAGCAGACTCTACGGCAGGTTACCGGAAAGAATAAAGATTAACTTCTTCCCTCCGTATGAACAAAAATTAACCATGTGCTCGCTATGTGGAAATGGTACTGGAGAACATTGCTAGTACTTCATTTCCTAATATAGCAAGAAGTCAAAAGCAGAAAGAAAATTCACCCAGATGATGTGAGAAACTCGTAAGACAGGTCTCTGAATTATCCAGAATATAAAGAATCCCAAGCACAATAATCCATGTCATAGCAGATGGATTTGTGCTTGATTATAGTATTCCACATTTTGATATATTCTTATCCACTACTTAATAAACGTATTTCTTTGCTTCTCTGTCTCTTTAATTCTTTTTTGCATGAAAGGTCTTCCAGTGTCCTTGTCAATAAAAATCTAAAAGTCATCTTCCTCTTCGAGGTGATTTTGCTTGGTACCTATATGATACAGGAAGGACAAGCATCAGCAAAGGCAGCAGGAGAACGTGCCTTTCCCCAGGTGCTGCATGGGCAGGCCTTAGTGGTCCGTACACCAGCTGTGCCCAGGTGACCACACTCAGATTGCCTACAGAAACATCGTTGGGCGCTTTGACATCTTTTGTCCACCACCTTGAAAGAATCTGACAACCCTTCTGAGAAAAGAATCTGATAACCTCTGAACTGTTTCATTGCTTCTGGGACTGCAGAAGCCACAATGATGGTGGCTACCTGGTCACTCATGGTCATCTACCCAGCTTCAAGCAGCCACAAGCTTCAATGTGGACAAGCGGTGATGATTTTAAACTAAAAGAGGGGAGATTCAGGCTGGATGTGAGGAAGAAATCTTTTACACTGAGGGTGGTGAGACACTGGCTGAGGTTGCCCAGAGAAGTGGTGGATGAACCATCCCTGGAGACACTCAAGACCAGGCTGGATGGGGCTCTGAGCAACCTGATCTGGTTGAAGATGTCCCTGCTCATGACAGTAGTTTGGACTAGGTGAGCTTTGAAGGTCCCTTCCAACCCAAACTGCTTTATGATTCTATGTTTTCCACCTATGTTCCCTCAATATCCACAGAGAAAGAGATGGGTAACCCGGAAGCAAGTAATCGCTTCCCAAGGCAGGTAAGCTGAATATACCAAACATTTCCTTGCTGCCAAAGGTGCTGGGGTGACTGTTTTAGGCTGAATGTCTCAACCCATACATTTTAATCCAGCCCAGAGAGTTTTCACTCACATCCCTTATGTGGTGCAGCCTCCCACCACTTGGATACTACATGAGCCTGGTTGGTTGCACGCAACATTCTTGGGCTCCCTGCAGGAGGTAAAGCCAGTTTGGGCAGGAGGAGTCCAGCAGGGGGTGGCCAAGCAGCCCCAGCACCTCAGGAGCAATTGTGCTGTCTTCCTTCCCAAGCTTCACCTGTGCCTCACCTCTCTGACCAGCACCTCTGGGGACAACCTTACAGTTTTTCCCCACAAATTGGGCAAAAGGGGGATGAGTTGACTTAAAAAGGGTGGAGCTTTTCCATCGCCACTTTTTGTCACTTATGACACAGGTTTTCACTTCAAAGCATTAGTAACAACCAAGCACCGAGGAAGCATTAGCAAAGCTGTGCCTTAGTTGGTTTTCTTTCTTGCTTGCTTGACAATGAGAATAACGTTAAATTGTAAGTGGTTCTGGGCAGTGATTTTAATATCCCTCTGGAATCAGCTGTCCGTATTTGGCTTGTGAATAGCACTGTAAATGCATTTTAGTACCTTTTTATGTTTTACATGGCCTGAGCAGTCAAGAGGTGAGTGGATGATGGAGTGCAACTATTTCCAGCCTTTTCTGCTTAGAACTCCGCCTTTTGGTTAAAATTAAAATTGATTTTTAAAATCACCTTTCAACTACTTTGAAAGTCCAGAGGATCTTGTAACAGCTCAGAAAGAAAACCAGGAGCTAACAGGCTACGTGAGAAAATTGGGGTGGATGATTTAATTAAATCCAGGGTTCACGCTCAACCAATGTGAATCAGGATCATGCATCACAAATGAGAGGCAGGGCTTCCCAGTGATATTTAACTAAGCAGGAAAAGAAGGACAATGTGATATTACTTAATTAACTCAGAGCAACATAGGTACTTCATGCTGTAGTAATGATTACTACATGACAAATACATTAACAATAGTAGTTGCATAAAACCAAATAATTAAATATGTACCTTCATGCCCTTCAGAAAGTGATAGAGTGGATGCCTACCTCTGGACCTAAATTTTCCCATCAAATATTGTTCTCAGTGTCTCTCAAATAAATAGAAGCTTTGTGTGGGAGAGGACCTTCACAAACAGAGGATAACAAGGACAACAGTTTTCAGTTTATATATTAAAATGGCTTAACATGTTCGGTCAGGAGATTATGATCTGGTGATCTGGTGGCAAAGACACAGTGGGACAACTCATATGACTGAAATGTGGTCATGGATGCCTATGTCCTTCTCAGGAAAGACAGACCAGCAAGGTGAGGTGGTGGAGTTGCTCTTTACATGAGAGAGCAACTACAATATATTGAGTACTGTCCAGGGGTGGATGAGGAGTGAAGTGAGAGTCTGTGGGTGAGAATTAAGGGGCAGGCTGGCAGGGGTGATACTATTATGGATGTCTATTACAGGCCACCAGATCAGGGTGAGGAAGTTGATGAGGTGTCCAAAGGCAGCTGAGAGCAGCCTCACAGTCACAGGCCCTGGTTGTTGTGGGTGACTTTAACTTCCCTGATGTTTGTTGGAAGGACCATTCAGCCAGCCAGCCACAGTCCAGGAGGTTCCTCCAGTGCATTGATGATAACTTTCTGATGCAAATGGTGGATGAGCCGACCAGGAGAGGTGCACTGCTGGATCTCATCCTCACTAACAAGGAGGGTCTGGCTGAAGCAGTGAAGGTTGGCTGCAGCAACCATAAGATGGTGGAGTTCAGGATCTCGTGTGGCAGGAACAGAACACCGAGCAGAACTGCAACCCTGAACTTCAGTAGGGCCAACTTTGGCCTTTTCAAGCAATTGCTGGGGGAAATCCCATGGGAAAGAGTACTTGAAGGTAAAGTGGCCCAAGATAGCTGGGTGGCATTCAGGGACTGCTTCTTCCAAGCTCAAGATCAGAGCATCCTGGCACATAGGAAGTCAAGGAAGGGAGCCAGGAGACCTGCTTGATTAAACAAGGAACTGCTGGGCAAACTAAAGTGGAAGAAGAGAGTTTATAGATCATGGAAGGAGGGGCTGGCCACTTGGGAAGAATATAAGGCTGTTGTCAGAGGATGTAGGGAGACAACTAGGAAAGCTAAGGCCTCCTTAGAATGAAACCTTTCAAGAGGGGTCAAGGACAACAGAAAGAGCTTCTTCAAATACGTGGCAGATAAAACTAACACTAGAGGCAATGTAGGCTCACTGATGAATGAGGTGGGTGCACTGGTGACAGAAGATACAGAGAAGGCAGAATTACTGAATGCCTTCTTCGTCTCTGTCTACTCTGCTGGTTGCTGTCCTGAGGAGCCCCGTACTGCTGAGGCCCCAGAGGAAGGCAGGACAATGGAGGAGTCCACTTTGGTTGATGAGGACTTGGTTACGGACCAATTAAGCAATCTGGACATCCATAAATCCATGGGTCCAGATGGGATGCACCCACAGGTGCTGAGGAGCTGGCTGAAGTCACGGCTAGGCCACTCTGCATCATCTTTGCTAAGTTGCGGGAAACAGGAGAGGTGCCTGAGCGGTGGATGTGGTCTAGCTTGACTTCAGTAAAGCATTTGACACAGTCTCCCACTGCATCCTTGCAGCTGAGCTGAGGAAGTGTGGTCTGGATGGTTGGGTAGTGAGGTGGACTGCAAACTGGCTAAAGGAAAGAAGCCAGAGAGTTGTGGTCAATGGGGCAGAGTCCAGTTGGAGGCCTGTGTCTAGTGCAGTGCCTCAAGGGTCAGTACTGGGACCAATACTATTCAGTATATTCATCAGTTACTTGGATGAGGGAATAGAGTGCACTATCAGCAGGTTTGCTGATGACACCCAGCTGGAAGGAATGGCTGACCCGCCAGAAGGCTGTGCTGCCATCCAGAGACCTGGACAGGCTGGAGAGTTGGGTGGGGAAAAATGTAATGAAATAGAAGAAGGGCAAGTGCAGAGTCTTGCATTTGGGCAGGAACAACCCCAGGTTCCGCTATTGACTGGGGAATGACCTGTTGTAGAGCAGTGTAGGGGGAAGGGACCTGGGGCTCCCGAGGGACAGCAGGATGGCCATGAGCCAGCACTGTGCCCTTGTGGCCAGGAAGGCCAATGGTACCTGGGGTGGATTAGAAGGGGGTGGTCAGTAGGTGGAGAGAGGTTCTCCTTCCCCTCTACTCTGCCCTGGGGAGACCACACCTGGAATATTGTGTCCAGTTCTGGGCCCCTCAGTTCCAGGAGGACAGGGAACTGCTGGAGAGAGTCCAGTGCAGGGCAACAAAGATGCTGAAGGGAGTGGAGCATCTCCCGTGTGAGGAAAGGCTGAGGGAGCTGGGGCTCTGGAGCTGGTCAAGAGAAGGCTGAGGGATGACCTCTTTAATGTTTATAAAGGGTGAGTGTCAGGAGGATGGAGCCAGGCTCTTCTCGGTGATAACCAATGATAGGACAAGGGGCAATAGGTACAAACTGGAACACAGGAGGTTCCACTTAAATATGAGAAGAAACTTCTTCCCAGTGAGGGTGGCAGAGCCTGGCCCAGGCTGCCCAGGGAGGCTGTGGAGTCTCCTTCTGTGCAGACATTCCAACCCGCCTGGACACCTTCCTGTGTAACCTCATCTGGGTGTTCCTGCTCCAGTGGGGGCATTGGACTGGATGAGCTTTTGAGGTCCTTTCCAATCCCTGACATTCTGTGATTCTGCAATTTGTTTCCTAATTGTGAAGACTATTCCAGCTAGGACCCACAGGTTTAAGTCTCATCAGAGGCATAAAGCTAAGACTCAGAAGAAAGCCCATACAGAAGCTGAGGTACAATGAGCACTGAAGACAGAGAGACCCTTGCAGTAGGTTGGGACTACAGCATTCATTAGAGGTGCTGCCAGGTGAGTGCAGAAAATGCCATAAAATCCCAGCAGACAGAGTAATTTACCTTCAGAACTGCTATTTATATAGAAGCTTCTTGGAAGATACAGATGGTGGTTATTAAATAACAGACTGTTAAATAACTGTTAAATAACAGACTGTGCATGATGTGAACAACTTCTTGTGGTTGACACTTCTCTGATGATCTTCAGAGTTCCCTTCCAACCTCACCTGTCCTGTGACTCTGTGATGTTGCAGGGATGATGGTAAAATCTTCTTCAGTTAAATATTACTGCATAATACAAACAGAGCCATGGGAAATCAAGAGCTAACCTTCCTTCCTCAGAAGTAATATGAAAATAGTATGGTCATCCTTTTTCTCCAGGGCATTAAGAAACAAACTACCTCAGATGATATTAAGGCTGCTATAGCTGTTTGATGAGACCTGAGAATTCTGGCAAAAAAGAGCACAATTTTTGCTTATTGTTTTCCCCTCTGACCAGTGGGATTAGCACACAATTCAAGATCAGACAATGCCAGGCATGTGCTGCAATCCTGTTTCCCAAATGTAATGAATTAAAGAGGGTCAAGTGTCTCTTCTCAGTCCTCATCCCTTCTCACAGTCAATATTTAGGCCAAAAGTGCTTTCTTGCTTTCTCTGTTTCTTGCCATCTCTCACATGTTTGCTTTCTTTCTTAGACTGGACTCCCAGAGCTCTTCCCAACCATGTCCTTGGTTTTTCATGACTTAAGTGTTTTTCGCCCCTGTGCTTTTTCCCCTCTCTGTACAGGCATATAGATCTCCACAACAAAACACCCATCAGAAACTTCTAATCCCACATGTTTTTTAAAGGTGGCAGCTGCTTTTATTAATACTTCAAAAAATAAACAGCTGCTTCTCATGAGGCTTCCCAGATACACATCATCAAGTTAAATTGTGGTTCCTAGTTTTTGTGCCAATGTCACTGATAAAGATGCTGAATGAGACTGGTCCCAAGACTCATCCCTAAAGGACCTCCAGAAGTAACCTTCCTTCAGATTAGTATTTTTGTTTTTAGTAGTGTCGTTTTTAAAAATATACAGTGTTTCATTTTCCTAACACTAGCAGCCTAATTACTGACAGATTTTATAAATGAAGTTGATTTTGGAGTGTAATTATAATAGAAGGAAAATTGTTAATGGTCAGAGAAGGATGAAAATTCAGATGTTCACCAACACTATATAGAAAAGAAATAACCCGGAGGATGACAGATTGCCAAAAGGAAATTTAGGAAAAATATTTCACGAGGCCTCAGACTTTGTGAAGGGAATGAGAACATAATTAGAGCAGAAAAATACTTAGCATAAAAGTGGTACTAACTCCTGATGAGAGGATTGACGCACTACTGGAGACAAGAGAGAGCAGAAGAGGGTTTCCATTCTCTGGGAGCCCTCTCCTAGCTGCTCCTCTTTCGGTATGATAACCAGCTCCTGGCACATTTTTCTAAATTATTATGGCTCAGGATGTTCAAATAGATTACCTTAAGTCTCTAAGCAGCCTGAACATGCTTTCATTGCCTTGTTTTCCTGCCTTTCTTACTTCACTGTTTCCATATTTTATTTTTCCCACAAATGGGATGGCAAGCCAGACAAAAAAAGGAGCTTTACCTTAAACATTTAGCGGTATCTGAATTCCCTTGTGTAAAGGCTTTTTCTTTTGTCAAGTATCTCCAGGCTGCTAGATCAAACTGCAGAAGCTGTCAAAGCCAGATAGACTACACTAAATATTGCCATGGAACAACGTTTACACACACAATCATGTGTTAGAGGTACAAAGCAAGGAAGAACAATATATCTAATACACACATACATGGACACGAGTGTCTACTTTTGGGAATAATAGTGAGAAGGTAGTTAAAATAGTGGTATAGGTTGCCAAAACATTATCTTCCTCAAGAAAAAAAAAAGATTTTTTGGTTCAGAACAATTTTTTTTCTCAAATTTTTTTTAATTAAAAATTTGCTGGATAAACACAGATCTCAAAGGACAAATTGTTATGTATAAAAACATGCATCCCATTTAAGTAGTTACATTACAAGTATAAAACCCTGGATGAGTCTGAATCTTTAATGAAAGATAGAACAGTTTTCTTCTTGTAAAACAACATGTTTTATCTTCTCCAAAACTACAGTTTAAACTGAAGAAGAAAATTACCTGAGAAATAATTTGCAGAAGAATATCAAAGACAAGCATTAATTAAGGATGGCCTTAGAAATTTTATCTGCATTTCCTAACTTTGGTTAATTTCCTGTCTTTAGTGGGCATGTTTCTCTATTCTGTCTTCTGTCACCACTGAAATACTTTGGACAGGGGAAAAGTGATTGACTAACATCTCATGTCAGGCTATTTTATGTGACATTTTTACAGGCTTGCCTGGAAAACATGGTCTTCCAAAAAGTGAGTTAGAACACCATGCTCACAAAGTAAGTCTAAGTTTAGTAGCTCTACTAGGTAAAGGATGAATGGAGTGAAGCTGAAGTCCAGCACTGTTCAATGTTTTCATTAATGATCTGGATGTTCGCAATGAAGAATGAACTTACTGTGTCACCCATAACACCAAATAAGAATCAGAAGGTTATGGTGGATCACAGCATGAACATAAACTAGGAGATATTATACCATTGTGAAATATGTGAACATTACATTTGATATACAAATAGGAACACTGTCTATTGACCCACAAGGGAAACCTTCTGCTCTGTAGGGTTTGGAAAGCTCCTGCAGCAGGAACTCCATTGGCATGGATGGACTGCAAAGACCCTGCTTTTCTCAGAGATTTAACCAAGCAGCACTGAGTACCACACTAATTTTAGCAGGTTTTTTAAAAAAATATGTTGTGGGGTGTTATTACCGAGTTCCCTTCCCAAACATCACAGTTTAGTTTGAAACAGATTCTACTTGTCTTGGTTACTGAAGGCTATTGGGTGCATTTTAATGCATAGGGATGAATGTGTTTGAGGATGAAGTGGATGTCCCCACTTCTTGTGGACAAATATGCATCACAAAGAAGTGTCACTGATTTTCTGAAGCTTTTACAATACTACCTCTGCTCTCACAAATAATTTGTGCTCACTTTGGTGTGTTTTCCCTCTCCCAAGTAAACCAGAAAATGGAATCTTATAAACAGAAAAACAATAGTTTCTCACATAAATCTTCAGAAAGGAGCATTTAGTTAAACCTTCTCACATAGCTGTGGAAACTGACATATTTTAAGTTGGCTTCAAAGGGAGAGGAGGTGTCCCTGAGTATAGAAATAGTCAGGGCTGACTGGAAACTGGCTCCTACCAATGCTACACAAACTCGATAATACACCTGTGCTCACACAGTCCAACGTATGTATCCACCATCATGTAATTTTCTGCTTAATTACTGGCCTGATTCCATTATATAGACCTCAAAAAAAGAGAAAAGAAGAAACATTCTGGTAGACTTTATTACATCTGCAAACTGTGTGCAACATTTCCTATTTATGTAACAACACTTTACTATTAGAAACCAACAGTCTCTTGAAAGTGGAGTTTCACGGGATGTTCAGCTCCATTTACCTTCATTTTCTGCTACAGGCACAATTAAATCAAGCTCTGGTATTTTGGGTTAAGTCATGGAACATTTTCACATTAAAACTGAGACTACATATAAGCTTTTGCTGAAAGCATTGTCAGATCAGCACTGGAAGATTTTAAATCAGGCAATGTCTATGAATGGGTGAATGAATAGGTCTTTTGTGGTCCCATCATTTCTCAGGCATAGAGTCTTTGTTGCAAGCAAAATATTTTGGCCATTCATGTTTTCACTGTGTGATTTATAACATTGTCCCAAAGCCCTTTGTGAATTTAAAATGCTGTGACCATGTTTTTCAGTAAGGAATGCTTAAATATAATATTCCCAAATCCTCATGTAGGTTCTTAAATGAGGCCCTGATCCTGCAAATACTGACACGGATGCTTTTAGTAAAATATAGGACTGAATTTTGGCAGAATCAGGGCCTAAATAAACTGCCATTTCAAAAATACCAAGTAGCTTCCAAGGACCATTGCAAACCATAGGGAGTAGAATGGGATTGCAACGATTGCAATGGGATTACTCACATGTTTAAAAACCTTGTTGGATCACATCCTTTCTGAGACAGAAAAACTGCCTTAAATGAGAACTGATTCAGGCTCTTAAAACTGCAAAGCACAGGCCTGACATGCATGCTTAGTTCTGTACACTTGATTTTGACCTCCGGAGGTAAATACATGTTACTAATTTTTTCTTTGAGGAAGCTTCAAATCTAAAGAATGCAACAGCTTTAGGCAGGAAAACACTTCACTAACTAGTCCCTTTACTCATAGAGTGGCTAAGTAAATACAAACAAAATTGAAGTATTTTTAGAATGCGTTTTATTTTTTTAGAAATCACCTTACAAAAATGATGAAGTATCAAACCTGACAATTCTAAAGGCTATGGGTTTCTACAGAAGATTAAAATAGAGTCAATACTGACTTTATAAGCACTTGACTCCCAAAAGCAAAAATACCTTATAATGCGTAATGCCACAGAAAACCTTCAAGTAAAAAGTGAAAGAACATTTCTTTGGATGCTTAACATCAGAAGATATTCTAAACTTACAGTTTAGTAAGCCATATCTCAATCACAGTTGAAGATATGATAATTTAGCTAGACCACATCTAAGCTGAGCGTCTCAAGAAAGGGGCAGTATATAAGGTAAGTTCAGTGCAAGCCTTAAAACTTCTTTACATCTGACTTAGTCTCTGGGGACAGCGGGAAACCAGTTGATCCTTGGACACAATCAGCAGCCAGAGAATGTCAGGATGTGAAAATGCTATGATGGTGCTCTCCTCCCCCATATACACATGACAAAAGATCTACTCAGAGGCTAAACTGATTTCAAGGCCGTCACAAATCAACCCTAGCAGGCCAAGGGTCTACAACCCCATAGTGAAGAATGGGGACAAGTGCAGTGCAAGAGGATTAGAGCAATCTGTCATTGAATACCACCTCAGAGTAAAGATTTCAGCTCAGTGTCTGTAACAAAGCTTTTTACAAAGCTCCAGTCTCCCGGTCTCTCAGCCAACACACAACTAGATGTCATCAAAGAGGTCCTCTGGCTCACAAGTGTTTTCCAGTGTTTCCAGAGACATCACATCCAGGGAATGCTCGTCCGATGTCTTCTGTGAGGCCAGATCAGGTCTGGAAATACAAAACCAAGAGATTTGAAGCAAATTTAGATTCAGATATAAACAATTCCAACACCAAGGAAACCACTTAATAGTGTATTTTGAGCTTTTTGTTAAGGTTACATGTAAGAGAAAAGTGCTTTTTGTAAGACCAAAGTACTTGGTTGAGATGGCAATGGCAAAAGAAATGGATGAAATTCAGCTTATAAATGTCAAGACTTTAGCTATTTTGTTACAATTTTTAGGACCCTGAGAATGAATCACATGAAGAACTAGGGAGAGCAGAACAAATGCAGGAAGCACACAAAGGATCTAATAATCTATTACTGCACAGGCTGATGCTCTGTTAAGCACTCTTTTTTTTCTCCCTGGTGCTAAGCGCATGTCTGTTGTCCAACAGTTTGACACAGAGGCATATGAAGAATCAGACAGAGTTGTCTCGAATGTCCATGCCCCAAAGGTGCAAGCCTCTTTCTGAACAGTGGAGCCAAATAAACCAAAGACAAATAAAGAAAATCCTTCAACAGTACATTAATCCAGATATGATGGAACTTTCAAATCCCAGGCCTTCCCCTGTGTGTATGTTATATTTAGATTTGTTATATATGTATGCAAATAGAAGCACTTGCCATTCAGTGATATGTATATTCTGAGGTCTGGGTTTGCTCTCAGACAGCTGGACACCACAGAGTCCTACCTGAAAAATCCACAGCTGAATCAGAAACCCATTACATTGAATAACATGCTACTCTGCATCAATCAGTCCTATTTAGCACTATTTTGATTGTCCTCATCAAAGTAGTTTACTTAAATGTCTCTTAGCTATAGGAGCTGCTGGCATTTGCCAAGAGCCCATGTTCACTGTTTCTCCTTACTCTCTGAGATATCTTTCTGGTAAAGATGCCACCCAGAGGGACCTGCACCAGGTCAAGAAATGGGCCCATGTGAACCTCATTGAGGCTCCACAAGGCCAAGTGCAAGGTCCTGCACCTGGGTCAGGGCAACCCCCAGTATCAGCCCAGGCTGGAGATGAAGGGATGGAGAGCAGCCCTGAGGAGAAGGACTTGGCGGTACTGGTGGATGGAAAATTGGACACGAGCTGACAACGTGCACTTGCAACCCAGAAGGCCAATGGTATCTTGGGCTGCATCTTGGGCGGAGGGAGGTGATTCTGCCCCTCTGCTCTGGTCAGACCCCACCCAGACTCCTGTGTCCAGCTCTGGGTCCTCAGCACAGCACACACATGGACCTGTTGGAGCGGGGCCAGAGGAGCAGCTCTGCTGGGAGGACAGGCTGAGAGAGTTCAGGTTGTTCAGCCTGGAGAAGAAAAGGCTCTAGAGACACCTTATTGTGGCCTTTCAGTACTTAAAAGGGGCTGATAACAAAGATGGGGACAGACTTTTTAGCAGGGGCTGTTGTGAACTAAAGGAGGGGAGATTCAGGCTGGACACGAGGAAGAGATTTATAAGGCAAATATAGTTAGTGCAGTTCAGCAATTTTTTTTTCTTTTTAAATTTGGTTTCAAACAGATTCAGAACCAAGTTTTCCAGAACTCCTACCTAGGAGCTTCTAGAGAGCAGAAGTTTTTATAAAACCCTACAGTCTTCAGTACGCAATGAGCATACTAAGACTCCAACTGCTGCGTGATCCATAGCTTCTTACACTTCAAGTTTCTCAATCCCCTGGAGTTTCAGAGCTCTCACTATGATGTTTCCTGTTGGGGACCTGAAGAACGGTTTTCATTTCGATGTGGAACCCTCCATGCTCCTGGGGAATCACCAAAAGCCCAGTAAATGCTGAGTCTTGGATGCCGTCACTTCCTAAGAGTTCTCCAGCACTCATAAGGGTTTTCTCACTGCTCTATCCATCACTTCAGTTCTGCAAACAACTTTAAATTCAATGTACTGGTATATTCAGATTACGATAATTACTTTCTCTGGAAATTTTGCTAGCTTCCTCTACAAAATCTTCCAAAACACTTCCTTTCATGTCTGAATAAATCGTTCTCAGGTATTTTTTTTTCCTAGACACCTAGGCAGATGTGTGCCTCATCAAAAGTCACCTGCACCCACTGTGAAATAAATGTGTGCCTGAATCAGACCCTTAGCTAATGACCTCTGGCCAGCAGGGTCAGATCACTTCATGCTGTTCTGATTGCTAGCAATCAACTTATTTGTACCTGACTTTTTCTTTTTTTTTTTTTTAATATCAGTAGCATACCCTAACACAGTGTGATGCTCAAATTTACTTATTGTTCTTTTACCTTTACAGGTCTATCTAAAGTGTTAATTCTCCACTGAAAACACATGTAAATCACACAGTGTGGAGCCACAGACTAATCATTTTACTTAATTCTGGAGGGTCTCATCGGCAAATAAATTAGGGTCTGAAGGCGTCTATACCACTACAGGCTATTTCAGGTACTAGAAGTCTTTTTTAGAGCATATGCTCATATGGCACATAGGCATATAAGACTATGCATATAAAACTAGGCATATAAGACTAAAAGATTTCTGAGACATCACATATGTTGACTTTGAGGTTTCACCTACTCCAGCATTTTCTGATTTTGAAAAGTAAGCCTGACAGTGCCTAAACAATGTCAACAATTTTATCCTCATAGGCTAAAATGTTTTCAACACTATACATGAGTTCACATCCATAAACCAAATCACTGTTGAGTTTTAACATTACGCAGCTAGAACTATTAAGCTTTCGTGTTCTTGTAACAACATGGTTCTCATTTAATCTCTAGAAGCTGTAAAACCGCGCCTGTGAATAAACCCAACTACACTCGCAAAGAATTAGGCTCTTTACATGAAGTTCATAAGCAACTTAATTTTGGTTTTAAGACTTGATGATTCCTATTTGCAT